>NC_080583.1:36015157-36654157 GCF_029962835.1 Magnolia sinica
TTTTTCATTTCATATATAGTTATTGCTTGTACCTCCTCTCTAAGCTTCACTTAAGTAAGCATTCTCATGCCTGGGAGGACTCGTTGAATGGGCAATGACATGTAATAGTGACCCTCACTGGATCATGACCACTACCTAAAAAGGAACACAACATCGACAAAATATGACAAGGGAAAATTTCAATTATATACCTTTATTCGTTGTATTTCCTCCCCACGCTGCCTCATCTGCTCCAGCAGTGAAGCATTCTCTACGATCGGAGGACTGGTCGAAGGAACATTGTCCTGTAATGAGATTGTATATCAAAAATGGTTATTACGGCCACTGGAGCCTTATTGTCATCCATAGTGGGTCATGGTTCACATCCATGAAGGTTCGTGGATGTCACGAACGATCCAATATGTATGATAATCACAATCCACATTGGATGGGAATAACGATCGCGATGGATGATGATAACAATCCACATTGAACGATAATCACGATCCACATCTCGTGGAAACCACGTCCATTGTCTAGATAAAAGACTATCATGTTATGTCAATCGCGACTCATCCACTATTCAGTGTGCATGTCAACCATGACCCCTGGTGTATGATAACAACAATTCAGAATAGAGTCAACTTCATATACCTTCATTGCCTGGATCTCCTATCTGAGTTGCTTCACCAGCTCCTGCAGTGAAGAATTCATGTCCTCTCTGATTTGCTTCACCTGCTCCTGCAGTGAAGCATTGATCTCCTCCCTGAGTTGCTTCACCTGCTCCTGCAGTGAAGCATTGATCTCCTCCCTGAGTTGCATCACCTGATCCTGGAGTGAAGTATTGATCTCCTCTCTATACTACTTCACCTTCTCCTGCAGTGAAGCATTGATCTCCTCTCTATGTTGCTTCACCTGCTCATGCAGTGAAGCATTTTCTGCACTGAGAGGGCTGATCGAAGAGACAATGTCCGTATTGGGTCGTGGCTGAAAGAAATGTGGGTGACAGTTACGATCAAGAATAGGGTTATGATTATTACAACCAATGGGTCGTGGTTATCGTCCATGTTAGGTCGTAGTTCAAACACACGATCCATCGTGGATGAAAACCATGATCCACTATGTGTGATAAGAGTGATCCATATTTCATTTAAACCACTAACCACGTTATACGGAAACCGCGACCCTAGGCCATCAATGTTGGGTCGTGGACCCTAAGTACATGAAAACCACGACCCTTCCCGTATGATAATAACGATCCTATGTGGATGACAACCATGATCCATATTCAGTTTCCTTTATAGTGAGCTATTAACAAATAGGTTGGATGAAGCAAGGAGATTTCACGTACGTGTTTTGTATTCATATCATCTCTCATTGACGTCACTTCTCGTAAAGAAGCATAATCCTCCTTGAGGTGCTTTATTTCTACTCCAAACTCATTAATCTGCTTCAATTCACCCTTTATTCCTTGCACCTCAATGGCAAGGAAATCAATCCGCTTATTAGATTTCCTCATTGCGGATCTTGTTTTCTTATTTTCTTTCAATACATTCCGCAAATGGGCAGATTTCCCATCGAGCTCAGTTGTTTTTTTCATTTCCAAGAGGGAGGCTATAAGATCAGCCTTAGCTTTATTTCTTTCGTCATCCTCTGTTGTCTCTGTCGTGGGTGCTGACCACAGAGCCTTGTCCTTCGTATGAATGTCGTCAGCAGTTATACTCCTGGCAACCTCGGTCTCTGCTTCTTTGACCGTTGGTCGAAGCTCTGGAGCTAGCACCACCTGTAGAAGCAAAATTGATTTAATAATTATAAACATACTGTATCATTCAAATTACAATACCAATTGAAAAAACTTTACCGGCACAGCTGTGAATATGACGGATATGGTTTCATATCTGCCTGTTTTCTTTTGAACTCAATTTAGGATTCGAGGAATCCTTGTAGGCAGTCTTCCAACGGCCCACCTACGGTCACCAGTGAGTTGAGGGAACCGTTCATAGGCCCAAATCTGTATAAGAACAATTATCATGCAATACATAATGGTTGACATGTATGGAGGAAAAAGGGAACAATTCGAACTCAAGTATGAATCAGGACAAGAATGACGTACTTGTAGGGCAAATGCGCATCCGCATATGTTGTATGATTTGGGGTACTGGCCAGTCGCCCTTTCCCCCCGAATAATGTTGGATGCAACGTTAACCCCATTCTTCGGATAATCATACCCCACACTGCCTTAGGGGTAGTTATTAAAATATTCTAAGTCATCAACCATGTTTATAAACGTATCATTATAGTTATTCTTTTGCGGAGAACCAACCAATAGACTCTCAACGCAGATTACTAGAGCCAGCTTCACCGCGTTCATATGTTCGTCTTTATTGGCAAGTGACAAATAGGCTTCTTTCAGTTTTTGTTTACTAACACCCCCAGCTCTCAGGTAGGTTTCCCTAATGCCTTTTCCTGCCGCTGCACTCCGGCCTCAACACGACCGCTACCATCTATGCTAAGTGGTCCAAACTTCAGACCCATTATTAGCGCAAAATCAAGCTCTGAAAATCTTATCTTGGTGCCCTGAACATCGAATTTCAGATCACCAACATGCCTTTGCATCAGGCAATGCATGATCTGAGACTGTGCCGTCCACTCAATCAGTGGAAAGTCCAACAGAAATCCAAAACAAGTGTCTCTAAATAGTTTCTTTCTATCGAATTTCTTCTCCATGTCTTCAACTAAGACTTTCAGAAACTTGACGGAGCACTTGGGAAAGACCTGTGCCTTTTCAAAGTCTAAGCATGTGGTCATGGTTAGTTTCTTTCGGCCTGCATTCCGGTATGGTCGTGGATTGTTAATTAATAATGATAGGATGGTCTTGCAAAATCTAACATGGGTCGTAATTGTACTACACAGTGGATCGGGATTAAAATCCACGAAGGGTGGTGTTTATAACGACTTATAAAGGAATGTGGTTATCATGCTAAATGGTTCGTTGTTGTCATCTACGCTGGATCATGGTTGTCATCTGTGTTGGGTTGTGGTTGACAATCGTGTTACAGGGTTCGTTGAAGTCATCCATGTGCCTGTCACCAACAATCCATTAGGCAAACCAACCACGATCGCAACAATGATCGTGGTTGTTATGGCATACGGATCGTTGTTGTTGTCTACATTGAATCATGGTTCATAGGCACGATACACTCTTATGCATCAACTGTCAACTACGATCGTAGAAGATGTGATCCATGATCCAGTTCAACTGTCAACTACGACCCATTATGCATTAAACCATGATCACGACAATGATCGTGGTTGTCATGCGATACATATCATTGATGTCATCTGTGTTGAGTGGTGGTTCACAGCGACGACCCATATAACACGCACTGACCCTGTCAACCACGATCCATTCGGCATATCACCACCGATCACAACAACGATCGTTATTGTCATGCTATACATCCCGTTATAGTCATATACATTGGGTCGTCGTTCACAGCCTAGACCCACTATTCAGCATATCACCCTTCACCAAATCTATCCCTAACTTAATAACCACCATACACCGTCTCTGTCAACCATTACCTTGCTTTGCAATTTATATTGACTGAGCAGCACTGAACTTGTAGATGTACTCGCTAAGTGGCGATGGATGGGCCCAGTGAAGAAGATTCAAAACCAGTAAAAAAAAGGAAAAAGGTTAGGTTAGGGATAGATTTGGAAAGAGTCCCAGAGAAGCAACAGTAGTATATATATAGTCGGCATTCCATGTGGGGACAAGTGGTTGAAGTTATGCTTTGGGAATCTTAAACGTCCATAAAAGCGTCCGTTGATGTTATGCATTCCAAATGGAATGTAAGTGTCCGTTGATGTTCTGCGTTTCGAATGGAATCGTAAGAGTCTGTTGATGATCTGCGTTTCGAATGGAATCGTAAGCGTCCGTAAAAGCGTCCGTTGATGTTCTGCGTTTGAGATGTTATAGTCGGTGTTCCGTAAGTCACATCGAAGTGCCTTTTCTTTGATCCGCACCGTCCATTTTATTTCTAACATCAAGAAACCCAGAGAATGGTCAAAATATTGGAATCCAATAGACCACAATATTTCAACCAATAGATTCCTGCCTTTAGCACGCCATCTTTTGTGTATGTACGTATGACATATTACTTCTGTACAAACAAAGATATATGGGGTCCACAGTGATATATTATATATATAAATGTCATCTAAAATGACCATCGTATCTAATGTATATATATAAAGGCATATCATAAAAATAATAATAATAAGATTTATAAGGTAGATGTACGGCCCACATAGTTCTCGACACCTTCTAACCGTTAATTTCAGAGTGATCAACTACACAATATATGTACAATGACAACCACGATATATATCGTCGTGTCAACTACGACCCATCAAACATTAACACTATGACCCATATAACATTATAACCATGATACAGAGTTGTGGGCCAGAGACTTGGGCTTTAAACTGGATATGTTGAGGGCTGTTGTTGTCACAACTTGATCAAAGTCATCCATACCTTGCACAATGATAACCACGACAATTGGTAGATGACAACAACTATTCTTCACGTTGTCAAATACATGATTGAGGCAAAGGATCGTTGTTGACTCCAAACCTTTATTTATTTATTTTTTTAATAGTGCTTTTCATGTAAAATGGATTGTGGTTGTTATGATATATATGGATCATAGGTTATCAAAGTTACATGGATCGTGGTGTCGGTTGTTATGGTCGTGGTCATCATGTTTTATGGATCGTTGTTGTCGTATTTTACGGATCGTTGTTGTCATGTTATATGGATCATGGATTTCATGTTTTGTGGATCGTTATTGTGATGTTATATGGATTACTATTGTCATGTTTCAAAATATCGAGTTCGTTTGCCTGGAAACCAGAATAGGACATTTCACATCGGGCTGGAATAAGGATCGTGGTTTTAATGTTGTATATGTTGTGATTATGATGAAATATGGATCCTGGTTGTCATGTTATATGGTTCGTGGTTGATGTGAAGCATTGATCGTAGTTGTCATTTGATATGGATTCGTGGTTGTCATGTTATAAGACTCGTGGTTCTCGACCGTACCATAGCCTTGACGATGCGCATGCGTCGTGGATATCATATTGTTGTAACGGATCATGGTTGACAATGCGCATGCGTCGTGGATATTATATTTGTAATGGGTCGTGGTTGTCATCCGTACCGGAGCGTTGTTGACTACCATGACACTGAGTAAAGCACGACCAATTATCATAACAACCATGATCCATATATCACGAAAACCACGACCTATATTATGTACGCTATTTGGATCTTTGAGTTCGTGGTTCATATGCATAAAAGCTCTTGATTATCATCCACATTGGGTCATGTTTGTCATGATACATGGGTCCCCACTGTCATTGTATATCATTGTCATTGTATATGGGTAAGGGTTGTGAGGTTGTATAGGTCATGATTGTCATGATACACGGACCCTGACTGGAATGATGTGGGTGGTTGTTGTCGTGTTATATAGGTTGTGGTATACGTTAATCATTGGTCGTAGCTGATAAGGGACGTGGCTGTAATGGATGGTGATTGTCGTCCGTATTGATCTGGCGCTGACAACCGCGACCTAATGAGAAAGACGACCCATATGACATTTCAATCAAGATCGTATTGTCATGACAACCATGACTCGTTGTTAAGTTCTCGTTTTCCTATATGGGTCGTGGTTCAAATGCACAATAGATCGAGGTTAGCATACACATTGGAAAGTGGTTAACATGCACCAAAGTTGATGAATCAATAAACAATAGGTATATATATATATATATATTACAGTTCACATTACATTATCACAGACAATTTTTTTTTAAAAAAAAACAATTAAAAAAAATATTAGCCATCTCCAGCCTCGGCCTCATCCTCAGCCAGCAGAGACAAAGGTGCATCGACGCCGATTGTGACCTATTCGTTTGCATCTCGAGCATCTGGGTGTTGGCCTATCTTCTCGCTGGCATGTAATTCGAACCTTTTTGGGTCTCCCATGAGATCTTCTAGTTTCTGGAGGCTTCGTATTCTCACATGAAACCTTCACTTCATCTGAAATGTCCCACTGTGTCTTGCAAAACACCGTGTAAACTGACCGCTCCTATACTTCATTTCTCTTAGATTCACTACGTCGATCATTCCCCGTGTAGTGATGCACTTTCGAGTTGCATCACCGTACACAACTTTAATTATCAAATCGAATTCAACCGACGCAGTCTTCGTAATCTTAAGGTAATGAAGCACACTGGGTCGTAATCTTATGGTAATGAAGCACAATGGATCATGGTTGTCCTACATGTTAGATCATGGTAACGATTTACACTGGGTCGTAGTTGTGTCCAGTGCCATATCCCTGACGAGCACGATCCATATAACATCACAACTGCGATCGTGACAAGTGACAGCCACGATTCAAATACCGACACAAACATGATGCCGTAGTTGTCTACCATCCAACGGTGAAGGTTTGATCAAGGTGTGCCCTATGTTACACTCCCTTTCGCGTGACCACCAAAGTACCTAGGCTTCTCGACTCTGTCCTTCCTTCACCTTGGCAGTGCCTACCTGCAATTGAAACAGAATAAAATACTAACCACGTAGTGGAAGAGGGTTTCAGACAAGCGAAGCAACGAGGAGAAACAACGTCGCTCTCTAGCTGTTCGGTCCCTATATCTTGGCTTCTCTAGGAAAACAAGAGAAGAGGAAGGAGATGGTCTTTCAAATGTACATAAGTGCGACATTTGCCCCTTTTGAAACTCGCAGTGCAGGTGATCAGTGGTTTGTGAGCCCCAGCATGATGTATGTGCTTCATCCAATTCGTTTGTCTAGTTTAAAATATCATTTTATGGCTTGAATAGGAAAGAGAGAGTGATAGAACTCTCCAGTGGACCACACTATGGGGAAATTATAGTTATTGGATATCCACCATTAAAATCCCCATAGGCCCTCCATGATTGGATCATGCTCGTTTTTTGTCTCGTGCCATAAAATGATCCGTATAAATATATGGACGGCATGGATGAAATGCGTACTTGGTGGTGGAGCCCATAGAGTGCCCAACATCAGCCATTGGACGGTGTCCCGGGGAGTAACCGATCTGTCTGTTTCTCGAGGGTTAAAATAGGGGGTGACTTCTGCTTCACGCCAGGACCGTACAAGTCCTGAACCAATGTTAGGGAGCATTTTCATCTGAAAAAAAATTCTAAAAGCTGTCAGAAGGGTCTTCGAGGAATATATGGAGTGTAGTAACGATCCAAGATATTGACCCAAACTGAGTACAGTCAATTTCCCTTACAAAAAAGAAGAACTTCCTCTCTCGCCATTTCAGATGTTTAAAAAACATGAGCTTCAAGCTCCTAAGTGTGCTACCCTGCCACTTTCCGAAAGATCCAAACCCTCCATTTTGTCAGTGGGGCCTATCCCAACAAAACTATATAAGCTAGTGGGCCCCCGAAAACCAATGAAGGGAATCGATCCCTGACCGTCCGATCTATCATGGATAAAACAAAAGATGATCGGACCGCTGGAGTTATGGGGAGAGCGGCGTCGGTTTACCCAAAGGATTTTCGACGTAAAGACGCCAGCTCTCTCTCTCTAACCAAAAACGACCCAAACCAAGAGGAATTATAGCCGCGTTTTCCGTTTTGAGAAAAACAGAGGCAGCCACTAACGACCACTGCATAGGGATTCACAAAGTCTATCCCAGCCGCTGGACCTCTCCTCTCCTGCCTATGTATAGAGAGGTTCAGCTCTCTCAGATCCCACACAGTAAAGGAGAGAAAAGAGAGAGAAAACAGAGGGAGAAAATGTTGCAAAAATATTGATTTTAATAAAAATATTTTAATAATAAAATATAATATAATATAAAAAGTTGTTTTGAAAAAAACACTTTTCTACGGGTTTTTTGGAATAGTCCCACATGGAAAAGAGGAGAAAAACCTGTGGTTTATATGAAGGAAGTGGAGTATTATAATATTTACTTACCTAGTCCGTGGACTATGGACCTTGTGTGTTCCAGTGCGTAGCACTGGAACACCCGCGCGTGCGCTCGCGCTTGGGCTCGGGCACAGGGCACGGGCTCGGGCTCGGTGCGAGGGCGTGGTCATGTGAGGCAGTGTGGCTGTAGAGGCGCTAGTGGCGCACTTTGCACTTCGCACGTCCGCATCGTCTAGCAGAGGGTCGCTCCTTCGCGACCTTGAGCGAACCGGAGCGAGACGTGTGCGAGTCGCGGTGCGACTAAGTGGCTATAGCGGGTGGCTCGTTAGTAGAGATACTAAAGGACTGAGAGAGAAATCTCTCTGTATAAATAGAGGGACTGAAAAGAGCTGTTGTAGCAGAAATTGTAACAACTGAGCCATTAGTGCAGGGTCCAGCTATAACTGCTGAATGGCTAGCCCAACAGCTAGAAAACGGCTAGCTGTTGTCTCACAACAGTCAGCATGCAGCAGCTTGATAATCCATGCACAACAGTCAAAAAACGGCCATAAAACGGCTAGTTTTCCAACAGCTAGAAATGGCTTAATGGAATTTAAGTCTCTGGACCATAACCCCCAACCCTCCTAGCCTATAAAAGGAGGACCTTGATGGGTTTCCAATCCATCTCAACTCACTCCAGCAAACCCATACGAACCGAGACAGCCAGCCCCTCTCCACTCAAATATTCTAGTGTTTTCCAGCAACATAGCAAGGCTTAAACCTTAGCTTGAAGAACAGACCAGCGGTGTGGTCTAGAATGGTTCAACTGAACCAGTAGCTGAAGATTTGAACTGACTAGTGCAGAAGTTTTTCTCTTCTTTTCTTCTTCTTTTGGGATTTTTTCCTTTATATTGTAATACTGCCAGAAAGCGTGTAATTGAGTTCTATTTGGTGAGCCTTCGTGTTTGCTGAATGTAGACCCACACCAGGCTCGTTGTATCCTAGAAGCTATTTGCATGTAACCTACCAGCATACTTAATTCACTTGAGTGGGGGCAAATAACGCTTTAAGGACAGCGTTTTAGACGTGCTTCAGCCTGTCCTGATTTCTGATTATTTTACACTTTTCGGTTTCCATATTATACAGAAATACATTAATCTGTATAAACTACAACAATCTTAAAGCGTTATTTTACTGATGGAAGCCGACAGTGTTTCATCCATCAAGTTGATGAATCAGGACTTGATACGTCTTGATCGGTTCGATGGAACCAATTTTACAAGATGGCAAGACAAGTTGAAATTTCTTCTGACGGCGCTGAAGATCTATTACATATTAGATCCAAATTTGCAAGCACTACCTGAAGCATCTGACAACGACACACCTGAACAAGTAGCTGCTCGCACCAAAAGAGCCGAAGATGAACTCTTGTGTCGAGGACACATTCTGAACGCCTCTCTCCGACCGCCTATACGATCTGTACCAACAGACGTCATCAGCAAAGGACATCTGGGCCGCTCTGGAATTCAAATACAAGGCTGAAGAAGAAGGTACCAACAAGTTTCTCATCGCCAGGTATTTTGACTTCAGCATGGTAGATAATAAACCGCTGCTGCCCCAAATCCAAGAATTGCAGCTAATAGTAAACAAAATTAAAGCGATAAAAATCAATCTTCCTGAATCATTCCAAGTCGGGGCTATAATCGCCAAATTGCCACCGATGTGGAAAGACTATAGAAAGAAGTTGCTGCATAAAACCGAAGACTACATACTGGAACAAATTCAGAAACACCTCAGGATTGAGGAAGAATCCCGTAACCGCGATAGAAAAAATGATAACGGGAATATCTCGTCTAAGGTACATGCTGTAGAAAATGCTAATAACAAACATCCCGAGAAGGATGATTCCCTGAAACCTAATAAAGGAAAATTCAAGAAGAACACCCAAAAGAAGAACAGAAAGTTCAAGGGCTCATGCCATGTCTGTGGAAAAACCGGGCACTATGCTCGAGTATGCCGCCATCGCAAATCTAAAAAAGAGGCAAATGCAGTAGAAGAAGGTGATATTGTGGCTATGATCACTGAGGTGAATACCATCCAAGGCAAAGTTCCAGGTTGATGGTATGATACTGCCGCTACTGTACATGTGTGCTACGACAAATCAGCCTTCAAAACCTATGAGGAATTGACCGATGGTCAAGAAGTCCAAATGGGTAATAAAGTCCGATCGAAGGTCATCGGCAAAGGAACTGTCGAATTGATATTCACCTCTGAAAAGAAAGTGATTCTAACTAATGTACTGCACGTCCCAGACATGAGGCGAAACTTAGTTTCTGGGGATCTTCTGGGAAAACCAGGCATACGGGTGGTGTATGAGTCAGGTAAACTGATTCTGTCCAAAAATGGAAATTTTGTCGGAAAGGGATATGCTTGTAACGGAATGGTTAAGTTTTCTCTGAATGAAAGTAGCACTTCTGCGTATATGGTTGAATCCGCTGGACTGTGGCATGATAGACTAGCCCATATAGGGTATAGTACGTTGAAGTTCATGACTAAGAATGGTTTAATCTCATACACAGATAATGAAACCGAAAAATGTGAAGTGTGTATAAGATCCAAAATGACAAAGAAACCTTTTCCAAGTGTTGAAAGATCGTCTCAAATATTGGATCTTGTGCATAGTGACATCTGTGAGTTAAACGGCATTCTTACTCATGGAGGTAAACGGTACTTCATAACCTTTATAGATGATTGCCCTAAGTATGTGTATGTGTACCTATTAAAAAGTAAAGATGAAGCATTAAGCATGTTTAAAATATATAAAGCAGAAGTGAAGAATCAACTGAATAAGAAAATAAAAATTCTCCGTAGCGATAGAGGAGGAGAATACTTCTCCAATGAATTCGATAACTTCTGTGAAGAACATGGACTGATACATCAATGTACAGCGCCATATACACCTCAACAAAACGGAATAGCTGAAAGGAAGAATAGAACATTAGTAGAAATGGTTAACTCAATGCTGATAAGAGCAAAGTTGCCACTAAGTTTATGGGGAGAGGCACTGCTTGCAGCATGCCATATAATAAACAGAATTCCGTCTAAAAAATATAAAATATCTCCATATGAAACATGGAGAGGTAGAAAACCTAACCTAGGATATCTAAGAGTGTGGGGGTGTCTTGCATATTGCAGAACCCCTGATCCAAAAAGAACTAAGTTAGGACCAAGAGCTATTAAGTGCGCCTTCGTAGGGTATGCACAAAATAGTAAAGCTTATAGACTTCTAGACATAGAGTCTAATACAATAATAGAATCAAGAGATATTGAGTTCTTTGAGAACTCACTATCCTTGGAGTCAAAGGATAATGAAATCCAAACTCCTAATAAAGAACCAGATAGCACAGCTCCATAGATAGTGGAAGCTCCTATTGAGCCTCGTAGGAGTCAAAGAACAAGAATAGAGAAGAGTCTTAGAGATGACTATATAGACTCACAACGTGTCATTTTTCATCTTGTAGAATAAGATAGAGAAAATGTTATAAGAAAAATACCTATAATAATGACTATAGAAGATGATCCTAAGACATATAAAGAGGCCATATCATCTAGAGACTCAGCTTTCTGGAAAGAAGCTATAAATGATGAAATGGAATCCATGCTATCAAATCAAACATGGGAACTAGTTAACTTACCTCTAGGTTCTAGACTCATATGTTGTAAGTGGGTATTTAGAAAGAAATATCATACAGATGGGACTATCCAAACCTTTAAAGCTCGACTAGTAGCTAAGGGTTTTAGACAAAAAGAAGGGATAGATTACTTTGACACATACTCTCCTGTAGCTAGGATAACATCCATTAGGATATTATTTGCGCTAGCTTTAACACATCATCTTCACATCCACCAAATGGATATAAAGACTGCATTCCTGAATGGTGACCTCAACGAGGAGGTATACATGGAACAACCTGAAGGATTCGTTCTACCAGGAAATGAAAACAAAGTATATAGATTAGTCAAATCATTGTATGGACTAAAACAAGAACCAAAACAGTGGCATGAGAAGTTTGATTCCAAAATACTTTCTCATGGTTTCATGCATAATGTAGCTGACAAATGCATATATTCTAAAGTAGATGGTAGTTACATCATTATTATTTGTCTGTATGTTGATGACATGTTAATAATAAGTAATAAAATGGAAGGTGTAACTGAAACAAAAAGATTTCTATCTTCCGTATTTAAAATGAAGGATCTTGGACAAGTTGATACCATTCTTGGTATCAAAGTTAAAAAATATTGTGGGGGTTATGCTTTGTGTCAATCTCATTATATTGAGAATATACTAAACAAGTTTAACCATCTAAATATAAAAGAAGTAAAGACCCCATTTGATCCAAGTATCAAGCTAAAAGAAAATACTAGAAGAATAGTTGTACAATTAAAATATGCGAGTGCTATAGGAAGTCTTATGTATGCTATGCAATGCACTAGACCTGATATCGCATATACTATGAGTAAACTTAGTAGGTTTACTAGTAACCCCAGTACTGAACACTGGAATGCAATAAGTAGAGTCCTTGGTTACTTAAAAGCAACCAAAGACTTAGGACTATTCTATTCAGAGTTTCCTGCCGTATTGGAAGGATATACCGATGCGAGCTGGATATCGAGTGCAGGGGACAAGAAGTTTACTACAGGGTGAGTATTCACCCTAGGAGGTGCAAGTGTATCTTGGGGATCCAAGAAACAGACTTGCATAACGCATTCGACTATGGAGTCTGAATTTATAGCCCTGGCTGCAACAAGCAAAGAGGCTGAGTGGCTAAGGGATCTTCTATTAGAAATTTCTTTCTGTGTAAAACCTATATTGGCTGTGTCACTACATTGTGATAGTGAAGCCACATTAGCTAGAGCCTATAGTAGGACTTATAATGGTAAGTCTAGACATATTAGTCTTCGACATGATTATGTCAGACAATTGATTCGAGATGGAATCATTGCTATTTCTTATGTGAAATCAAATAATAATCTGGCAGATCCTTTCACTAAACCTCTACCAAAAGAGGTAGTAAAGGCTACATCTAGAGGGATGGGGTTGAAACTCTTCAACCAAAGTTCCACCAGTGATGGTAACCCAACCTAAAGTCAGAAAATCTCTAATTTTGGGTTTAATGGGTAAGAACAAGTCACTGATATGTGGAAAGTTTTTCAGCACTAAAATTATAAAACCTCATCCTTAATAGATAAGTGCTGAGCATTACGATAGAGGGTTGAGTATTAGAACTCTTAATGAAATCCAGTCTATAAGGACAAGTATCTTATAGTAACGAAGATACTGTAAGGATTTCACCTATATGAACGTAGAGATGGTGCCGTCTCTCATGAGAGTTAGGAGTTTTTCTCTCAGGATCGTTCATGAATTAGGATAAGCGCATGGCCATTAATTGTGCTGAGCAAGATTGTGGGAACTCTAACAAACACATAGCGAATATGTGTGTGGTATTTTCAATTCTGTTATCTATGAATAATTGGTTCAAAGCTACGGCTACCAGTTATTTCGATAGAGTTTTGAAATACTTACACTAAGGAAAGATTAAAATCGAAAGATATCTTTCTTTATGCATATAAGCAAATTATTCTAGCAGTATTGTTTAACCGAGAAAATATTTTTATAAAAATCAAGTGGGGGATTGTTGCAAAAATATTGATTTTAATAAAAATATTTTAATAATAAAATATAATATAATATAAAAAGTTGTTTTGAAAAAAACACTTTTCTATGGGTTTTTTGGAATAGTCCCACATGGAAAAGAGAAGAAAAAAACCTGTGGTCTATATGAAGGAAGTGGAGTATTATAATATTTACTTACCTAGTCCGTGGACTATGGACCTTGCATGTTCCAATGCGTAGCACTGGAACACCCACACGCGCGCTCGCGCTCGCGCTCGGGCACGGGCACGGGCACGGGTTCGGGCTCGATCTCGGTCTCGGACTCGGACTCGGTCTCAGTCACTGGCGCGGGCTTGGGCTCGGGCTCGGTGGGAGGATGTGGGCATGTGAGGCAGTGTGGCTGTAGAGGCGCTAGTGGCACACTTTGCACTTCGCACGTCCGCATCGTGTCGCAGAGGGTCGCTCCTTCGCGACCTTGAGCGAACCGGAGCGAGACGTGTACGAGTCACGGTGCGACTAAGTGGCTATAGCGGGTGGCTGGTTAGTAGAGAGACTAAAGGACTGAGAGAGAAATCTCTCAGTATAAATAGAGGGACTGAAAAGAGCTGTTGCAGCAGAAACTATAACAGCTGAGCCATTAGTGCAGGGTCCAGCTGTAACTGCTGCATGGCTAGCCCAACAGCTAGAAAACAGTTAGCTGTTGTCTCACAACAATCAGCATGCAGCAGCTTGATGGTTCATGCACAACAGTAAAAAAAGGGCCATAAAACGGCTAATTTTCCAACAGCTAGAAATGGCTTAATGGAATTTAAGTCTCTGGACCATAACCCCCTAGCCATCCTAACCTATAAAAGGAGGACCTGGATGGGTTTCTAATCCATCTTAACTCACTCCAGCAAACCCATACGAACTGAGACAGTCAGCCCCTCTCCACTCAAATATTCTAGTGTTTTCCAGCAACATAGCAAGGCTTAAACCTTAGCTTGAAGAACAGACCAGCGGTGTGGTCTAGAACAGTTCAACTGAACCAGTAGCTGAAGATTTGAACTGACCAGTGCAGAAGTTTTTCTCTTCTTTTCTTCTTCTTTTGGAATTTTTTCTTTTATATTGTAATACTGCCAGAAAGCGTGTAATTGAGTTCCATTTGGTGGGCCTTCGTGTTTGCTGAACGCAGACCCACACTAGGCTCGTCGTATCCTAGAAGCTATTTACCTGTAACCTACCAGCATACTCAATTCACTTGAGTAGGGGCAAATAACGCTTTAAGGACAACGTTGCAGACGTGCTTCAGCCTGTCCTGATTTCTGATTATTTTGCACTTTTCAGTTTCCATATTATACAGAAATACATTAATATGTATAAACTACAACAGAAAACAGAGGGTGGGTGTGGCCTTTTTGGTGAGCTTGGAGCGCACTGCCCCAACTCAGTCCAAGAAAACCGTACCGAGCCAAGTCAGTGCGGGACCATAGCGGCACAGCCTGAGTGAGAGAGAGAAAGAAAAGAGAGGAGGAAGAAGAAGAAGGTGGGTGTGCGCGTGACAGCCCGAGCTCGGGTCAGACCCGACTAAGGCAGGTAAAACTTTTTCTTTGAGGCCCTAAAATGAACTTGAACCAAGCTCCACCACGCCCCACCTGCACCTCGAACAAACCCACCAATAGGAGCCCTGTTCGTAGCTGAAAAACACCCGCAGCAGGAACCATACGTCGGGCCAAGAATAGGCCCTGTTTTGGAGTCGATGGTGGCCTGCGTTCAGGCACTATTTCAAGGCCAAAACCGGCCTGAGTATGACCCTGTTCTGGGGCCAAGCAATGATGTGTAAATGGCCCCAGATAGTAGTTGAAACTGGGTTCTAGGACAACCTATTGAGCTGCTGCACGCCTCAAAATCGGGCTGAAAACGGCCCGAAAGTCGGGTTGAAAATGCCCTTGCTCAGACCATCCTTGGGATGAGGGTAACGATAGCCATCATGCCACCGTCTGAGCGTCAACATGGGCAGAAATATGGCCAGAGACGGGCCGTGGTTGAGCTGAGAATCAGGGCCGGGAATGGCCTTCAAAACAGCTGAAACAGGGGTAGTTTCACGTCAGTGTAGGAGGCAGCCAAGCACGTGGACTGCATGTGGGCTTCACCAAGTTGCTGGTGGCCCTCACCAAATTGCAGGTGGGCCTCACCAAAAAGAAAAGAAATCCAAGGCCACACCCCAGGTAAACTTCAAATGGGCTATTGGCGACTGGTGGGCCACACAAAATCAGGCCGTCCATTTGTGGACGCGACCCCCCTGGGCCATCCATCTACGGACAGGGTGTCTGGGCCGTCCATCAGAAGACCTAAGCCCTGGACGTTTTCAAAAAATAATAATAATAATAATAATAAAATTATATATATATATGTGTGTGTGTGTGTGTGTGTGGAGAAATTTACGACTGTGGAGCCCACCTTTTATCCAGTGGTTTTTACGAAACAATACAAACTTAACATACGCACTTAGGCCTCCTCGTACGGCCACCGAATTTGAGGACGAAAATACCCCTGCCTTCCTCTGGCTGGCGTGCAGAGACGAGTGCTGACGGACGGTCCGGCGATGGGGAACTCGGGTGGGGCCCACTGTGATGTTTGTGAGAAATCCTCCCCGTCCAAGTTCATTTATAGGGTCACAAAGACCTGGCTGAAGAGGAAAAACAAATTTAATAATGATCCAAAACTTCTGTAACCCCTAAAAGGGTTTCAATGGTAGACGTTCGCTTACCCACTGCCATTTACAGTGTGGTCCACTTGATAGCAAGATCTGTCTTGTTTTTCATCTCAAGCCTTAGTATGAGTTCGCCAAATAGATAGACGGTTTGCATATAACACATACCTCATAATGGGACCCACAAAAATCAGTGGGGATCACAACAGGGAAGAAAGAAAGGAAAAAAAAAAACTTGGAACCAGCGAGTTGGGGTCGACCGGGTCCCAACCCGGTCGACCGGGTCATAGCTGGCGTATGGCTACGGATTATAACTGTAGCCATAACTGTAATGCTACGTGCTTTTTCTTTTATTTTATTTTATTTTATTTTATTTTTACTTTTTACATGGAGAACTTTTTTCCCCTTACATTTTTCTCTAATACATAATTATGTAAATATGTATATATAAATATATAAAAATACTTTTCTATCTTTTAATTCATTTCTTTGTCTATTTATTTAACAAGCATATCTCCTAAACTAGAATGATTTACTTAACTTACCACATATGATTTTGGGGTAGGAGAAGCTAATTTAGCCAACCAACCTAGTTATTTTCTAATATTCCATCGGATTGGAAAACCTCTTTTGACTCTTCTTTTCAACTATAAACGATGGAATTCTCCATTGCGATATATAAAAAATGATCGCTTTGAGAAAACATTAAATGGGGCAAATTAGAAAATTGATCGAGGGAAACATAAAATTTAGCAGGGGAAACATGAACACACACTCACACTAGTAGAATTTCACCACTTATGGATACTCGAACGCTTGATCAGGTGTTGAAACTCCTAAGAGTCTACCACCCGAGCGGGGCAAACTGAAATATGAGCGGGGAAAACTAGAAAAACAGCAGGGCAAACTGAATTATGAACGGGGCAAACTAGAAAAACAGCAGGGCAAACTAAAAAAACAACGGGGCAAACTGAAATATGAGCGGGGCAAACTAAAAAAACAACGGGGCAAACTGAAATATGAGCGGGGCAAACTAGAAAAACAGCGGGGCAAACTAGAAAAACAGCGGGGCAAACTGAAATATGAGCGGGGCAAACTAGAAAAATAGCGGGGCAAACTGAATTATGAGCGGGGCAAACTAGAAAAACAGCGGGGCAAACTGAATTATGAGCGGGGCAAACTAGAAAAACAGTGGGGTAAACTGAAATATAAGCGGGGCAAACTAGAAAAACAGCGGGGCAAACAAGAAAAACAACGGGGCAAGCTGAATTATGAGCGGGGCAAACTAGAAAAATAGCGGGGCAAACTGAATTATGAGCGGGGCAAACTAGAAAAACAGCGGGGCAAACTGAATTATGAGCGGGGCAAATTAGAAAAACAACGAGGCAAACTTAAGTATGAACAGGGCAAACTAGAAAAATAGCGGGATAAACTAGAAAAACAGTGGGACAAATTGCATTATGAGCAGGGTAAACTAGAAAAGCAGCGGGACAAACTGCATTATGACCAGGACAAACTAGAAAAACAGCGGGGCAAACTGCATTATGAGCGGGGCAAACTAGAAAAACAGTAGGGCAAACTGAAAAACAACGGAGCAAACTGCATTAACGGAAGGATCATCGGTTTCTTCCAAAGCACAAGAGGTCTCCGTCAGGGAGACCCTCTCTCTCCGTCCATTTTCATTCTTGCGGCTGAGGCTTTCAGTAGAGGCGTCGCATCTCTGTTTGCATCAGGGAGCTGTCAACCTTTCCACCTCCCCAATCATTGCCCCATCATTACGCATCTTTTTTTCACTGATGATATAATTGTTTTCCTTAATGGCAGGATAGCTAACGTGAAAATCCTTCATAGCTTCATTCGCGACTATAAAAGCTCTTCAAGTCAGAGGGTCAACATAGCCAAAACTACCTTCATTGCTCTAAAGAAAATATCTAGAAGAAAAGCTCAGCGTCTTTCCTACATATCAGGCTTCTCCCAAGGATTCTTCCCCATGTCGTATCTGAGCATTCCCCTCGCTAAGGGTAAAATCAAGAGGCCGATGTTGTAGCAACTGGTTCAGAAGATTACTACCAAGATTGATGGATGAAAAGTTAAAATCCTCAATCTAGCTGCCAGATTGGTATTGATTATACACGTTCTTTCAAGTATTCCTATTCACATCCTGTCAGCAATGAACATTTCGACAGCAGTTGTCAAATCTATCGACCGCGCGTTTGCAAAAAAAATTTTGGGGTGCTTTTGAGCAAGGAAACAAGAGACATTGGATCAGTTGGGAAAAAATCTGTGTACCATTCCATGAAGGCGGTCTGGGTATTCAAAAATTTGGGGACGTTATGTGTGCTCTCCGAGTCAAAATAGTGGGTCTGGGTATTCGAAAATTTCAGTTTGCCCTACTGTTTTTCTAGTTTACCCCGCTCATATTTTAGTTTGCCCCGCTGTTTTTCTAGTTCGCCCCGCTCATAATACAGTTTGCCCCGCTGTTTTTCTAGTTTACCCCGCTCATATTTTAGTTTGCCCCGCTCGGGTGGTAGACTCTTAGGAGTTTCAACACCTGGTCAAGCGTTCGAGTATTCGTAGGTGGTGAAATTCCACTAGTGTGAGTGTGTGGGGGTGTGTGTTCATGTTTCCCCTGCTAAATTTCATGTTTCCCTTGATCAATTTTCTAATTTGCCCCACTTAATGTTTTCTCAAAGCGATCATTTTTTATATACCGCAAGGGAGAATTCCATCGTTTATAGTTGATAAGAAGAGTCAAAAGAGGTTTTCCAATCCGATGGAATATTAGAAAATAACTAGGTTGGTTGGCTAAATTAGCTTCTCCTACCCCAAAATCATATGTGGTAAGTTAAGTAAATCATTATAGTTTAGGAGATATGCTTGTTAAATAAATAGACAAAGAAATGAATTAAAAGATAGAAAAGTATTTTTATATACTTATATATACATATTTACATAATTATGTATTAGAGACACGTGAAGGGCCCCACAATTCGGATGCTCTACATAGTAAAAAGGGCCCTTAATGACACATGAAGGGCTACCTACATGCGCGAGGGGTGTGACATCTAAAAGTTTCTTGACAATGAGAATAGCCTACACTGTTGGATAGGGCCCGTATCTCCGGACATTTTGCATTTTCATTTATGAAAAATAAACCTTATTTATTTTGATTTAACGTTTGTCATGAAGAAAAGGTCACCGAACTCGTTAGCATTTTTTTTCCTTATGAGCTTTGTTAATTGTTCAACAAGGGTATCTACATGAATTGGTGGGGCTTGAACATAGCTTGTCAAAAACCTCTTTTAGAGGCTATTCGACTCTAACTAAGTTACTCAAATAGGGAGTTTTGAAACTCAATTGAGCCATATGCAAACTAAATTGTCTTAAAGCTATACAACTTGCCTGTAACCTAGGGTTATATGAATTCCCTATAATCCAAAGGGATGCAGATTGCCCACAACATGAAAATAAGTAGGGCAAACATGAAAATGAGCTGGGCAAGCATGAAAAAGAGCGAGGCAAACATAAAAAAGAGCGGGGCAAGTATGAAAAAGAGCGGGGCAAACATGAAAAAGAGTGGGGCAAACATAAAAATGAGCAGGGCAAGCATGAAAATGAGCGGGGCAAACATGAAAATGAGGGGGGCAAGCAGGAAAAAGAGCAGGGCAAACATGAAAATGAGCTGGGCAAACATGAAAATGAACAGGGCAAGCATAAAAATGAGCGGGGCAAGCATGAAAATGAGTGTGGTCCATTTGAACATTAGATACGTTTAGATTTATCGGCTCAAGCCATGAAATTATCTGTTAAGTTTGCCCCGCTGATTGTCTAGTTTGCTCCATTGAATTTCATGTTTGCCCCGCTCAATTTCATGTTTGCCCAGCCGATTTCCTAGTTTGCCCCGCTGATTTTCTAGTTTGCCTCGCTGATTTCCTAGTTTGTCTCGCTGATTTCTTAGTTTGCCCCTCTGATTTTCTAATTTGCCCCACTAATTTCCTAGTTTGCTCTGCTGATTTTCTAGTTTGCCCCGCTAATTTTCTAGTTTCCTCCACTCAATTTCATGTTTGCCCCGTTGAATTTCTAGTTTCCCCCGCTGATTTTCTAGTTTGCCTCGCTGATTTTCTAGTTTTCCCCGCTGATTTTCTAGTTTGCCCCGCTGATTTTCTAATTTCCCCCGCTCAATTTCATGTACGGCTGAAAGTTAGGCGGGTTTAACCCAGCCGACTCGTGACCGACCCGACATTGAGTTGGGCTCGGGCAGGATATATCGGGTCCGATCTCAAGCTTGGGCTATACAAACACCAACCTGATAAAACTTAGGTTGGGCTTGGTTTGAGGTCTTAGGTTGCCCGACCCAACCCGAACCCGATCAATATATTAGTTACTTATAAATTATAATTGACTGTGGATTGTTTGTGTAGTGATGTCGGGTTTCATTTGTCCACGTCATTTCCAAGGACTCACGCTAACAAGATATGTCGGATTTCTCTCTACCAAATAGATTGCGTGCTATGCTACATGACTTTTTAAAGGAGTAGTCCTATATTTTAGCTTGGTTTTTAAAAGAAAAAACTGAAGTTCTTTATGATGAATAATCACGTATATAATTAATAAAATCATAGATACAAAAAATAAGTCATATATTGAAATATAATAAATTAATGTAATAACGAAAATACTAGCACGTATACACCAACCTAATCAACATGTCAAGCCCTCTTGGGTTGGGCTTGGGTTGAGAATTCTCAACCCAAGATTGGGTTGGGTTGGGTCAAGGTTTAGGTATAGGAACTTTGGGTTGGGTTAGGGTTGAGCACCAACCCGAACCAACCCACCCGACTTTCAACCCGAACCAACCCGACCGCGAAGTGATTGGAATTGACCACGAACTGAATGAAAATGATTTTCGACCATCGACCCGATGGAATCTTGGAAAATAACAAGGTTGGTTGGCTAAATTAGCTTCTCCTACCCCAAAATCATATGTGGTAAGTTAAGTAAATCATTCTAGTTTAGGAGATATGCTTGTTAAATAAATAAACAAAGAAATGAATTAAAAGATAGAAAAATATTTTTATATACTTATATATACATATTTACATAATTATGTATTAGAGAAAAATGTAAGGGGGAAAAAGTTCTCCATGTAAAAAATAAAAATAAAAATAAAAATAAAAAAAGAGAAAAAAGTGCATAGCAGTACAGTTATAGCTACGGTTATAATCCGTAGCCATAGGCCCGACTATGACCCGGTCGACCCCAACTCGCTGGTTGCCTTTTTTTTTTTTTTTGTTCTCTGACCCGGTCGACCCCAACTCGCTGGCTTCGTTTTCGTTTTCGTTTTTTTTTTCTTTTTCTGTTGTAATTCCCATCGATTTTTGTGGGTCTCATTATGAGGTATGTGTTATTCCAAACCGTCCATCTATTTGGCGAACTTGTATCAAGGCTTGCGGTGAAAAATAAGAAAGATGTAGCTATCAAGTGGACCACACTGTAAAAGGCAGTGGGGAATTGAACGTCTACCATTAAAACCCTTTTAGGGGTAATAGAAGTTTTGGATCATTATGAAATTTGTTTTTCCTCTTCATCCAGGTCTTTGTGACCCTATGAATGAACTTATATGGGGAGGATTTCTCACAAACATCACAGTGGGCCCCAACTTAGACGGGGGAGGATTTCTAATGGTTAATGCTCATTCAACACTGTTTCGTGTAATGTGGTACACTTAAGATTTGGATATACCTCATTTTTTGTCTCATACCATAAAATGATCCGGAAAAATAGATGGACCCCACCTTTTATCCAGCGGTTTTTTTGGACCCCACCGTTGGGGCAAACTGAAATATGAGCGGGGCAAACTAGAAAAACAGCGGGGCAAACTAAAATATGAGCGAGGCAAACTTAAAAAACAGCGGGGCAAACTGAAATATGAGCGGGGCAAACTTAAGTATAAGCAGGGCAAACTGAATTATGAGCGGGGCAAACTAGAAAAACACCGGGGCAAACTAGAAAAATAGCGGAGGAAACTGAATTATGAGCGGGGCAAATTAGAAAAACAGCGGGAAAAACTGAATTATGAGCGGGGCAAACTAGAAAAACAGCGGGGCAAACTGAATTATGAGCGGGGCAAATTAGAAAAACAGCGGGGCAAACTTAAGTATGAGAGGGGCAAACTAGAAAAACAGCGGGATAAACTGAATTATGAGCGGGGCAAGCATGAAAAAGAGCAGGACAAGCATGAAAAAGTGCGGGGCAAACATGAAAATGAGCGGGGCAAATATGAAAATGAACGGAGCAAACATGAAAATGAGCGGGGTAAGCATGAAAATAAGCGGGGCAAACATGAAAAAGAGCGGGGCAAGCATGAAAAAGAGTCTGACAAACATGAAAATGAGCGGGGTAAACATGAAAATGAGTGTGGTCCATTTGAACATTGGATACGTTAAGATTTATCGGCTCAAGCTATAAAATTATCTGTTAAGTTTGCCCCGCTGATTGTCTAGTTTGCCCCGCTGAATTTCATGTTTGCCTCACC
Organism: Magnolia sinica; assembly: GCF_029962835.1. Taxonomy (NCBI): domain Eukaryota; kingdom Viridiplantae; phylum Streptophyta; class Magnoliopsida; order Magnoliales; family Magnoliaceae; genus Magnolia; species Magnolia sinica. The sequence goes on from NC_080583.1 coordinate 36,038,019, forward strand.
GATTTCCTAGTTTGCCTAGCTGATTTTCTAGTTTGCCTCGCTGATTTCTTAGTTTGCCCCGCTGATATTCTAGTTTGCCCCGTTGATTTTCTAGTTTGCCCCGCTCGAATTCATGTTTGCCCCGCTGATTTTCTAGTTTCCCCCGCTGATTTCCTAGTTTGCCCTACTAATTTTCTAGTTTCCCTCGCTGATTTTCTAGTTTCCCTCGCTGATTTCCTAGTTTGCCCCACTAATTTTCTAGTTTGCCCCACTGATTTCCTAATTTGCCCCGTTGATTTTCTAGTTTGCCCCACTGATTTTCTAATTTCCTCCCCTCAATTCCATGTACGGCTGAAAGTTATGCAAGTTCAACCCGATTGACCCGTGACCGACCCGACATTGGGTTGGGCTCGGGCAGGATATATCGGGTCCGATCTCAAGCTTGGGCTATATAAACACCAACCCGATAAAACTTAGGCTGGGCTTGGGTTGAGGTCTCAGGTTGCCTGACCCAACTCGAACCCGATCAATATATTAGTTACTTATAAATTATAATTGAGTGTGGATTGTTTATGTAGAAGGTACACTAGTGATGTCGGGTCTCATTTGTCCACGTCATTTCCAAGGACTCACGCTAACAAGATATGCCGGATTTCTCTCTCCAAAATAGATTGCGTGCTATGCTACATGATTTTTTAAAGGAGTAGTCCCATATTTTAGCTTGGTTTTTAAAAGAAAAAAATGAAGTTCTATATGATGAATAATCACGTATATAATTAATAAAATCATAGATACAAAAAATAAGTCTTATATTGAAATATAATAAACTAATGCAATAACGAAAATATTAGCATGTATACACCCGACCAACCCAATCAACCCGTCGAGCCCTCTTGGGTTGGGCTTGGGTTGAGAATTCCCAACCCAAGATTGGGTTGCGTTGGGTCAAGGTTTAGGTATAGGAAACTTGGGTTGGGTTAGGGTTGAGCACCAACCCGAACCAACCCACCCGACTTTCAACCCGAACCAACCCGACCGCGAAGTGATTGAAATTGACCACGAACTGAATGAAATAAGATTTTCGACCATCGACCCGATGGAATCTTGGAAAATAACTAGGTTGGTTGGCTAAATTAGCATCTCCTACCCCAAAATCATATATGGTAACTTAAGTAAATCATTCTAGTTTAGGAGATATGCTTGTTGAATAAATAAATAAAGAAATGAATTAAAACATAGAAAAATGTTTTTATATACTTATATATACATATTTACATAATTATGTATTATAGAAAAATGTAAAGGGGGAAATGTTCTCCATGTAAAAAATAAAAATAAAAAAAATAAAAATAAAAAAGAGAAAAATGTGCATAGCACTACAGTTATGGCTACGGTTATAATCCGTAGCGATAGGCTAAGCTCTGACCCGGTCGACCGGGCTGACCCCAACTCGCTGGCTTCGTTTTCGTTTTTTTCTTTTTTTTTTTTTTTTTTTCTATTGTAATCCCCATCGATTTTTGTGGGTTCCATTATGAGGTATGTGTTATATCCAAACCATCCATCTATTTGGCGAACTCGTATTAAGGCTTGAGGTGAAAAATAAGACAGATGTAGCTATCAAGTGGACCACACTGTAAAAGGCAGTGGGGAATTGAACGTCTACCATTGAAACCCTTTTAGGGGTTACAAAAGTTTTGGATCATTATGAAATTTGTTTTTCCTCTTCATTCAGGTCTTTGTGACCCTATGAATGAACTTATACGGGGAGAATTTCTCACAAACATCACAGTGGGCCCCAACTTAGATGGGGGAGGATTTCTAATGGTTGATGCTCATTCAACACTGGTGCATGTAATGTGGTACACTTAATATTTGGATATACCTCATTTTTTGTCTCATACCATAAAATGATCCGGAAAAATATATGGACGGTATGGATGAAAAGCATACGTCATGGTGGGGCCCATAGACCACCGACGATCCGCCATTGGCGGGTGGCAAGCGGAGTACCCAGTCCGTTTCTGTGAAAAGGAGGGGTATTTTCGTCCTGGAATTTGTCGTCCGTACGAGGAGGTCCAGGTGCGTATGTTAAGTTTGTATTGCTTCAAGAATATCCAATGGATAAAAGGTGGGATCGACAGTCGTAAATTTCTCGTGTGTGTGCGCACCTGTACGTACATGTAAAATTTAAATTATAAGTACCTCTGATATGTGCAACCTGGTGTATGTAGATTGCATCCAGACCGTCCATCCATTTCAAACAGCTGGGACCTCCATTAATCCCTGTTCGTCCATCACTGGACGTCTCCAGACCATCCATCCGGGGGCGATGTGCACTGACCGTCCATCAATGGACTCCAGTGCTGGGATCCTTTTAAGTATACTTATCTTATGACACATACACGTGGTGGGCCACATGTGGGACCCATGTTGAGATAATGTACATATATATGTATGATAGGGCCAGGTGGGACCCACGTGATATGAGATCAGATGCGTATGAGATATACTATTTAATATGCAATGCATGTGACGTTAAAATATTACTTAAATATATACAAGGTACATGTAATATATAAATGTATACCAGGAGCATGTGGCGCTGATATGGTATACTGGATACATGTGGTGGGCCCCGTATGGGACTTATGTTGAAATAATCACATCTGCACCGTCCTTTTTGGACTGTGCCTATGGGACCCACCTGATGCATGTGTAGGATCCTGACCGTCCAAGGTCTGGACGTGGCACATCTCACTGCATTTATCCACTCCGTCCGCCTGTCTTGCCAGCAAGTGAGACCCACCCTGCACGATTTAGATGTGGGGCCTACCATGATGGAAGTGTTGTGTCCTCGCCGTCCAGAGATTTGGACGGTGGGAAGCAGTTAACTGGTGTACCTCACACCAACTGCACAGTTGCTGCAGTCATCAGCGAGCTATGTGGGCACCCACCTTGATGAGGCTGCTCTAATCCAGGCTGACCATCTGAGATCTAGGCCGTCCATCGGTGCTGTAGGTCCCACCATGATAAAAGTGCTTTATCTGCACCGTTTGTACAGTATACCCCAACCTAATGTAAGTGTTTTATTTACACCATCCATATCACAGTGAGCCCTACCATTATCATATGTACCGTCCAGATTGTGCTGGACAATATTGGGACAATGCTGAACTGTATTGGAGCAAGCACTGAATTACCTGAACAACATTTAGACGGTGCCGATTCACACAAACACATCCACAGGACCCACCTGATACATATGGGGTCCATGTGTGAGGAACTGTCCAACCCCCGGTAAGGATAGGCTAGAGTCCTGTTGGACCACCTTGCTTGAATAAATCCATGGTGGGCCTAACACAAGCCTAAAAGGCGTTGTTGTTGCATCCCTTGAAACTTTATGTTAGATGTACAAAGTCGTACAAGTACTTGACAAATATAAACTATAATTTTAGGAGATTTCTCAAGCGACCCCGGGCCACAAAGAGACTCAGACCAAGTTCGTGAACCCTATTATACAGGTGATGACTTTCCCCTTGGGCTTTTCATTTCTAAATTAGCTAAACTTAGTTATACTATATTACCATTATTGTGATACTTGCTTTCACTATATGATAGGCTCACATGTTAGATAATCATTGAACAATGCTCACTATTCACATGATTTGGTAGTATATCCTCAATAGTTATTAACTCATGATACTTCCTTATATGTCTTATTTGAAGTCATATGTTGTCACATGTTAACATGATTTGCCTATGTACATAACCTTTTGATGCTACACATGGAGGATTCCATGATTGTAGGCAAGCCACACTTGGGATGTAATTAGACAAAATGTGTGGGAAATAGGAACCTTGAACTTGTGTCATTTTGATCAAGGCATCCTATTAAAACATCCCAAGGTGGTGGACCTCATGAGCCGGGGATGGTGGTAATGGGACACTATGCTTGAGCTGTCGGCCTACGCTGGGTGACAAGCCCCCCGTAGTGACCATTGAGTTACTTAAAGTGGCTGATTGTAAATGGATTAATAATGGCTGGCTAATCATGCATTCATAGCATATTGACGATGACGGATGACTATTCTGGATGTTATAGCACGTGCCCTATAGTTGTTAGGGTATCGTTTCGCTAGCTCCCAGACCATCGACTATCGACCCCTATTCCGACTGGATGATCATTTCTAGGTCGATGATTGCATGGGTGACGAGCCCAAGTCTGACTGGATGTGCAACCCCAGGTCGATGTGCATTCATGCATCCATGCATCTAATAAGACTGCATAATGCATGTTTTGGATTACTGCTTGTTTTCCTTTTAACTATGTTTGCTAAGGCGACAATGTGTAATCTTAAGGGGAATTCACACTAAGCTGGCCACTCATCCATCAAATATACAACCGTACAGGTAACACAGGTGGCTTAAGTGCTATGTAGATTCAGACTGATGAGGAGCCGTCATGGTGGCCAAGGATGCATGACTGTATTACCAAGAGAAGCTGCGCGATCTTGCGGCTTCAATTTATCTGCACTTTATTATCTCTCTTGTATAAGTTTTGTAATTCTTGTATTCGTACTTGTGGAGAAATTGGTTTGTATAAATCATTATGGGTAACGTCTTGTACATCTTAAATGTAAATGTAATTTTTTCCTTCATGCTGACTTGTCCATTTTACGCTCATTAACTAACTCTGATAAATGAAAAAAAAAAACATATAATCAAATTTAACTATCCTTTAAGGTTAACACTCAGGTTTTTGGGAAACGGGTCATATACTCAGGTCCCAAAGAGTCGGGTCGTTACAATAGGACACTTTATTTCATACTTGTATGATAACTATCAGCCCTACCAGCTGCATCAGCATGATATTTGCATTGATCATCGACTGTTAGACCCCACATGCATGTGGCCACTCATAGTGTGTCCACACCATGTCTTCAGTAACTCCATATGAGCAATGCATCCTCTATCGTTTCAGCCTTTCTTACCCACATTCAGCATCACACATCCCTGCTTCAAGCTTCTCTCCTACTACGAAAACCTGTGTCTTGTCGCCAACCTTGACCCAGCTGCACCCTGGGTTCTTCTTCACCCCTCTTGATTTCATCAACTCCCTCACCCCTTTTGCATCTTTCCACGGCACTACTTTGGCATAGATGTCCGATAGTAGCATGTATTAACCACAGTGCTTTGGTTTCAGCACAAACAGATGCTCTGCAACCCACTTGCCCAACTCTAGGTTCCCATACACACGGCATGACCCAAGCAATGCCCCCTAAACATTGACATCTGGCTCAACCTGCATGTCTCTAATGAACTCGGTTGCCTCTTTCATAAGACACATTAACCGAAAGCACCCCAATTATCGAATTCCAAGACACGGCATCTCATTCAGGCATTTCGTCAAACACCCAACGGGCATCAGATAAAACCATCAACGATCCATAAAATGCCAAAAGGGTGTTACCAATGAACATATCCCTGTTGAAACCCAATTTGAGAACCGACCCATGAATTTCCTTCCCCTTCCAAATCGCCGACACATCCGCGCAGGCCTTGAGAATGAACGGGAAAGTGTGATCATCGGGCCCACCTCACCATCACGGACCATCTCGTTATACACCGCAGAGGCCTCGACGTAATCCCCAGTGTGGTTGCATGATCTGATGAGGGTATTATAAAGGAAGGCGTTCCGGTGTTTGACGAAAGGGGTCTGTTGGAAGAGGAGTCGAGACGTGGGGGTGTCGGATAAGGAGGCGTAGGATAGCATCAGGGTGGCGCATGCTTGAGCGTTATGTGGGAGGAGGCCGTGGAGGATGGCCAAGGCATGGGCTTGCTTTGCTTGGTCGAGGGAGTGGGGGGAGATCCATATCCACGAGAACCCATTCAAATAGCCATATCCGTCCTACAAGCTTCCTATTCTTCTTCCAAATCCGAGCATCTCTGGTAGCGGCAACCATTGAAAACCCTGATTAAGAATCAAAGATGGGAAATCTACAAAAGAGAAACGAACCGAAGAGATTTTTGCAATGAAATCTTTATGAGAGAGAGAGAGAGAGAGAGAGAGAGAGAGAGAGAGAGAGAGAGAGAGAGCCGATTTTGGGAGAGGACGATTTTAAGAGAAGGGTTTGTAAAAGGAGAGATTTTAGCAATGAAATCTCTATATAAGAGATAGACGGTTCCAAGAGGAAGGGTTTGTAAAAAGAATGTTTTACATTAGGGTTTGGGTTTGTAGGGTTTGTGTGTTAAAACAATGGGAAATCAAAATTTTTGTGCGTTAAAACAATGGGAAATCAAAATTTTAGAACGGCTGAAAACCACTCCAAATTAGAAATAGCCTAAATTCGTTCTTGAACCAAAGGAGTAGCCATTCCTAAATGCAATTTTGGTGTAGTGTGAACCTAGTTGTGATGATGGGATGCCGCAAAAGCATAGGATATCCAATCACCAAGTGGGCCACAAAATATAAAGCAATGGCCAGTCACCCTCCACTGTAGTGTGGTGACCCCACATGATGCTTGGATTAATGATGCAAGATGGATGGCCTAGCCTAGAATGATGCAATGAGATCATCAACGAATTAACTAGAACAATTTAAAGTATAAAATAATGATAATCAATCACAAGCTTAATAAATTCAAGTATTTAACTATGCTCAAATTCGAGACTACATCTCAAATTTAAGACTAAATCACAACCCGTCAGTTGGATCTTTAAAAAACATGATTAGATAGGACCTATGGAAGATAGGACTTCCATCTAGCATATGTATTAATCATCATTCAAAGGAAGTACTTCTCTTTATTAGGGTTGATAGGCTAGGGGTAATTTCAAGGTTCAAGGAATTGGAAAATAGGTTCAAATTTTCATATTTGGGGAATATAACATTTAGGAATTTTGGATTTGAGAAATAGGTTTTGAGGTTTTAGGGATTTGGGGTTAGGGTTTTAGGGATTTAAAGTTTTCTAGGGAACTAGGTTTGGGATTTGGGATTTTAGGGATTAAGGTTTGAATAAAGTAAAGGATGAAAGGAAGGGGGAGGTTGACCGTACAACCCTACAAGTTTGTCTGTATGGATGTACAGACATGTGGGTACGGCCTATATGGCTGTAGGGGTGTATGGTCAAGGGGAGGTGGGTTGGATGGGAGTTTGGGATGGGTTAGGTTGCGGGTGTATGGGTTGGGAGAAAGAAGAACAAGGATATATGTGGAGATTGTTTGTTGATGGGAAAAGAAAAGAAGAAAACTAGAAAGAAAGAAAAAGAGAAGAGAAGAATTACATTTTAATAGAAGAGAATGAAAGAGAAGGATAACTAGGAATTATTCCATGGCATCACACTAAATTACTCCAATCATATGAGGTTTTACTTCATCACAAAGCAAAGAGAAATTTATTTATTTTTAGTCTCAAAAAAGACTTTTTACAAAAAGACGCTCTTAGATAAATTTTTAAAAAACATTCACATAAAGATGTTCAATAAAATAAAATTTAGTCCTAACTCCCTAATCTCAACAAACATATAAGCTAACCTAACAAAAAATAACAAATCATATAAACAAAACAATTGCATGGCTTATGGTGTCCATGCTCAAGATGTCCACTAACGATGATCCAATGGTTAGAATGGTCCACGGTCGAAATCCAAACATTCAAATGGTCCAACTAAGCAACCCACGTGTATCCCAAGTGTGGGGACCTTAAAAAATGCATGATCATGTATGTGGGGTTTTTAACAAGCTAGGCACTCGAATTGGGCCCACAGGGCCCCATGTCTGCATCATCTAGTCATAAAGAAATGGGAGTTATCCTCCTCTGTTATGCTCTGATACTGTTTTGATAGTAGACAACCACTTAGCGCACCAAAAGCTCCAAAGTTGATGGAGAATGACTGGCTTATCCCTATATGTAGGTCCTCCCAGGCAAACCCAGGTGAGACCTCCCCGCAAACAACTCCCACTTCACATGGGTCCCCGAATCGCACAATCCCATAGTGGGCCCCACCTCATGGCCATTCTACATCTTACAAACCCCACTCTTGGCCCACCCCACCCTAGCGTGGAGATACAGTGCATCTTGGAATCACACCAAGATGCCCCACATCAGTCACCCCTCCTGGATTGGAGAATTGGATACCGGGCCATAAAGTAAAAACAATGGACAATTGCTAGAAAAAGAAATAAGACCTATCCAATCATCATGTGGGCCACATGATAAAAACCAATGGAAATCCAGTCTAAAACAACCATTGTAACATGGTGGCCCACATGATGGACTGGACGCATTTAATGTCATGGCATACACACCATAGTAGGGCCCATACAAGAAATAGGTGTAGAATAAGCTTATTCTACAAAGTTGCATAAGAACCAACCTCCTTAAAAAAATAAAAATAAATAAATAAGAAAGAAAGAAAAAAAAGGCAAAAAAAAAAAAAACAAAAACAAAACAAAACAAAACAAAAACAAAAACAAAAAAAAAAAAAAAAAAAAAAAAAAAACTAAATCAATCAATATGAAATAAAACTCATTAACTAAGATTAAAGAGTAAGAAACATACCTTTTTTTTTTTCTTTAAATTAAAAAAGAATCCAAGTCTTGATCTTCACAATGATACATATGAGAAATGGGAACCTCAAACTTATCCTTTGGTTAGGCTCCAATGATAGTGAAAATTCACATGATCTTCTCATAAGGCCAATTACTCCACTATAATTTCATCTTTAATGTAAATCTGAACTAAGAGAACTGAATCAACTATTTTCATTCTGGACCAAAGGATGTTGGGGCTTTCAAAAGAACTCTTTCAAGCTTTTGTTTCATAAAAGCTAGATTCTACTATCAATTTTACACCATTTAAAACTTTTTAAAGATAGAAAGTATATTAGAAGGTAGCCAAAGCAACCCGAAGAGCAGAACAGGCTACAAACAAAACAAAAGAAAACTAAGCAAAATTACTATACAACTCGAACAACCCCAGGACCCACAGAAAGTTAAACAAAAGAGCCCCAAAAACAAAAACCTACCAACTAATCATACAAACAGAGAGCCGAGGCCCTGAAACAACAACCAAGAGAAGGAGAGCATAGATAGCCTATGAGAGAAGATATGAGGGATCTATCATTGAGATTAAGAATTGAAGACCAACCATATAGGAGTCTGCATACTCGAGAAGAAATGCTCGAGGGAGGTGAGGACACTGTCTGAAAACAGCGTTGGTTTCTCTCAATCCAGATGGCCTAAAGAATGGCCATCAAATCAAGCCACCAAATAGATTTAAGATATTTGCCTATGCCTCATCCAAGCTACATAAATAGAAAAATCAGAGATTGACCTAAGCATCACACAATGAGTGTGAAATCTAGCTAATAAGGAGTCCCAGACTTTGGTCGCAAAAGGGCAATGCAAAAACAAATGAGGGACACCAAGGCAGAGAAGAGAAATATTAGGAGAACCATGCTGTAATGCTAGAGATTTTCCATAGTGGGAATCCCTCTAGCGAGAAGCCAAACGAAAGTTAACACTTTAGGAGGAGCCCTATATATCTAGAAGGAGGAGGGAAATGATGTAGAGGGCAGAGGATTATGGTCCAAAAGGATTTTTAGGAGAAAATGCCTAAGGAAGAACTCGTCCAAGAGAGAGCATATTCTGAGTATGGATTGCATTGAATTTCGTGCAAGAGCTTTAAGAGCTCCAAGAGTTTGCTAACTTCGCACGAGGGAAACTAGACTCCTACTCCAACATTAGAACAGCAATTAGCTATTGTAATTAAGGCATTGGAAGAAATCCTAGCTAAAGCTAGGAAAAAATAAATGAGAGGTCTATCAGAAATCCATTAGTCTAACCAAATCTGATTCTATTGCCATTGCCTAGAGAGAAAGAGATGCCTTCTCGAAATAGGGATTGGGAGTTGGCTATGGTTTTCCATATCGAGGAAGCTCTTCGTGAGGAGGAAGGCTTGGAGAACCAGCCTCCCTCCTCTAAACCATATTTACAAGCCATGATTTCCCTCCACCAGGATCCTAACATAGTGCCAAAACACCATAGCCACTTACCAAGAAGAGACTTATTTACATCAGCTAAGACCCTAATGCCTGCACCTCCTGTGTAGGGTCTGCAAACCTTAGACTAGCTCATAAGATGAAATTTTTTATAGTCAAAGTTCCCATTCCAATGAAAATCCCCTTTAATTTTCTCTATCTTATCAAGAATAGACTTAGGACAACGAAATAAAGCAAGGAAATATGAAGGAAGATTTGACAAAGCTGCTTTAATAAGGGTTAACCGCCCTCCCATGGACAGGTAATGACTCTTTCAAGGAGAAAGCTTTTATTCCATTCTTTCAATGACCACATCCCAGAGGAGATTAGTAGGCTCGCCAATGCATAAAGGAAGACCCAAATAAGAAGAGGGGATTGAACCAGGTTTACACTGAAAAGTCCCTGCTAAGCTAGAAAGAAAAGAATTAGAGATGTCAATTGCCTGCAGTTGACTTTTGAAGTGATTAATTTTAAGGGTCTAAAATAGCTTCAAAACAACGAATCACGTTTCTTAAGTTAACCACTTCTGATACTGAAGCTTCACAAAAGAAGAGAGTTTTGAAAGTGCCCTGGTTTGTCAAATTACGTGAGTGTTGAGTCAAACTTTAAGTGAGCCCCAAAATGAAGATTACAAGATAAAGACCTCAACCACGAAGAAACTTGAGTGCTCCAAACAAGTAAATGAAGCCTCACTTCCCTAACCAAACCCTTGAGGTATATGACCCCATTTAACTTAGTCTTACCTTCAATACATTGTAAATCATCTTTGGTAAGCTTAAGTGTTGAACACTTAGAATGTTAGAGGAGTAAAACATGAACTATACAAGAAAAATCGATTGCATTCATTTGCGATCGAAGACATTTTCGATTCTATCGAACATGGTTCGATTATATCGAGAAATAGGCCCATTCCGTCCAGCAACAAAATGACCATCCGCTAAGAAATATCGATTATATAAAATAGAGTTTGATAATATTAAAATTCAAATTTCGATAGAATCAAACCATCTTCGATGGCATCGACTTAGGGCACTCCCTCTACACAGAAAACATTCTCTAAGTGTTTATCAATATAATCGAGTTACCTTCAATCACATTGAGAGTAAGTTCTCGATATAAACGAAGGTTGGTCGATTAAATAAAAATTCAGGAACATTTTGTCCAGCGAACCATCCAGGAATATACATCTCTTCGATTACATCGAATACCATTTGATGTCATCGAACTTCAAAATTCAATAGCATCGAATGATGATCAGTAGCATCAAATATCGGGAAAAAATCTTCCAGCAACCAAAGGTAATTTTTTGAAGAGAATCCAATGGGATTGAATTACCTCTTGATTACATCGGAGTACACATCAATAGAATCAAAGGGAGCTTGATAAAATTGAATAGAATTTGTTCTACATAAAAAATGAATATATGTGTAGGAAATCGATGCAATCGAAGTAGGCTCGGTAACATTGAATTTTAAATTTTGATGGAATCGAATACTACTCGATAGCATCGACAATGATAGATTTCTACCCATTTTTTTAACGTTGGGATTCTTCCTTTATATATACCATAGGTTGCTTCTTAGCAAATTGAGCTAGAATTTAAAAGAGTTTGAGAGAGCTGCTTCAAGAGTTAATACCCTCTTCCTCATTCCCTCTTTCCCATTAGAGTTCACCATTCAATCTCTGGCATAAGCATTTACTCAACATCTTCATTGCTTGGATTGAATTATGAACTTTAATATTCAATGAGTTTCTAATAACCCTCATCATAAGCAAATCCTTGTGTTGTAACTCTTGAATGCATAGCTCATGGGAATCTTCTCTATGTATTTAAATCATATAATCTAAATAGGTAAGAACAATAAAACCTTAAACCTCACAACCTCGGAGCATTGATCGAAGCATCAGAAGTGATTGTGGTTCAAGGGAGCTGAAGACTCTTTATCAACATTGAAGATCTTCAGATTATACGAGAAAGGGGCTCACTCACTTATCTATAAGTATAAGGAGTCCATTAAGTCTAAGTCATTTCCTTGTGTAGGATTGGGATTCAGATTTTGAGTGACAAACTCGCCAAGACCTCTTTGTAGGCCTCCGATGGGAGAATACGTTGTCCTTGTATAGGACGTGTTGTCCGTGTGAAGGACGTGTTGCCTTGTGTAGGCATAGGTTGCCTTGTGTAGGTTCCTAGTTGTGTCCTTGTGTAGGACTTGTCACCTTATGTAGGCACCTAAGGCAACCTTGTGTAGGTCCCTTAGCTAACATTGTGTAGGTTGTTAAGGTTCATGGTTAACTTGATTTAAAACCATTGGATAGTGAAATCCGATACACTATAGGAGAGACTGCGTCCGCCAGGAGTGGAGTAGGCAAGTAGTCGAACCTCTATATATGATTGTGTTTGGGATTGCTTTTTGTGCATTGATCTAATTATGCTTATGTCTATCGAATGATTACTATGATGAATGATTTAGTAAATGTATAAGTATTGATAAAATCACATCTCACACACTATCACATACACTATCCTTATAGGCTTGTTCTTTACATGTAAATCTTGTGTAAGCCTATGTGTTTTGGACCCTCTATTGGCCCAGATGCCATAGAGTTACTTTGCCTTACTCATCTTCATTAAACTTAGGCATTGGATGTTCTTATAGGAAAATAATTTTTGAAAAAGTCCTATTCACCCCCTTTTAGGACACTTGGATATACTTCCATACTTCAGTGACAACGGTTCTACCGTAATTTTAACTTTCATCAGCAAATTGGATATAAGTGATAGAAGGGCTAGAGGAGGAGACTTTAAACCCATTAAATAACCTTGTTGATTCCCCTCTACTCAACATCCTTCTCAACCCATCAGAAGCGATCACGAAAAGAAAAGGGGAGAGTGGATCACCTTGCCCAAGCCCCCTGGAAGAATCAAAGAAGCCTTTAGGGGATCCTTTAACCATGACTAAAAAGGAAGCGAAGAAAGATGAGTTAATCCATCTCCTCCATTTTTTTTCTTTCTTTTTCTTTTTCTTTTTTTTTCTTTTTGTTTTTTTTTTTAATACCAACACCAAATCTAGCCAACATGTAAGATATATATCGAGTGTTCTTGTCACCAGCTTGCAGGTAGAGTGCCCTTGGCATTTGCCTCCACTTAATTTCCTGCTAAGTTATGGCTCTAAAGTAAGCGTCTTTAAGAGAATCTCTTGGAATCTTGTCCTCTTCCGAAAGTGGTAGGATTCTTCTTGCAAATCTATACTCAGAATGGCTACAAGAGAGAAACAATAGCTTCAAGCTCAACCGAAGTACCTTGCCTCCAAGAGATACGATTAGATTTTAAGAACTTGAGTTTTTTACTCAGGACGAAGCTCTGGTTACTAGAAACTAAAAACAGGTACCACCAATTAGTAACCTCAAATGGAAAGCCTTCAATTTTTAACCAAGAGGATTCAAATCTAAAGGGCTTGGGCCCCTAGCTTTCCTCGACCGGGTCCAGAAGGAGAGGGCACTGGTCTGAGACAGGCAAAGGAAGACTACGTTGGAAGACAATGGGAAACACATTTTGCCAATCAAGGGAAATAAGAAATTAGTATAGATAGGAAAGAATGGGTGAGGATGGCCATTCGTCCAAGTATATTTCACATCTATGAGGGGCAAATCAATAAGATTATTGTTCCCCACCCAATCTAAGAAAGATTTAATCATTCTCATAATGCGAGTGTCGACATTAAAGTCACCACCAAGGCACCATGAGAGTGTCCATTTGTTCATGATTGCATTGAGGTCCTCCCAAAGAAGATGCCTTAAAATAGCAGAACATGGGCCATAAACTGAAGAGAAGCCATTTAAACCCGAAAGAGGGCTTCTTGAGAACAATAGAGACAACATAGGCACCAATTAGAGAGTCTTCTTTGACCAAGGATGGAGAATCCTAGGCCACTAGAATCCTCCATGAAGAACCAGACACGTCAAGGGCAATCCAGTCCTTATGCCTACCACTCCCAAATGGAATTAAGGTCAGAGGAACTTACCAAAGAGTGCTTTGTTTCTTGAATTGTAATAATTGGAGCTTTGTATTTGCAAAACATTCCTTGACTTGGGCTTTTTTCCTCCCACATCCAAGGCTACATACATTCTAAGAAATAATCTTCATTGGCCAATAGTCTTACCCCATCTTCCTTTGCAAGAGGATCGAGAAATTGATCCTACTTCATAGTTGATTGAGGATTCCAAAATCACCAACTCCTTCCATCCTTTTGGTGACTTAGGGGGTCTTCTTAGAAGCAATTGCCATCTTGGCTCCTCGCTTCTTAATGAATTGAAAAAGAGCAACATAGTCATCCTCCAAGTTTCCAAATGACATTCCTAATGATCTACCAAATTCCATATAGGCCTATTTAATGTGTTGGGGGTCCTTATATATCTTGATAGAATTGAGATGGCACCCAGGAAATGAAACTAGAGAAAATATGGATTTCATGAGGGGGATTGTCATCTGGAACAACTTAAAGGGGAGGCGCATCAATGGAGGTCGGGTAAATATCTTAGAGAGGCAAGGGGCAGTCGACAAGGGAGATTCTCAACTAGATGGAATCAAAGCCCATCCCATGTTCCTAAGAGGGGAGGAGTGGGAGTGAAGAGACAATGGATGAGAGTGGAGAGCAGTTGGACGTCTACGTCCAAGAGGGGCAAAAGGGAGACTTGAGGAACTTGCGAACCATATCGACTAGAAAGGGGTTTAGAGGGATGTAGTGGCCATATGAGAAATCCATGGGATAAGGGGAAAGCGATGGCTGGAAAGGCTGGCTAACACTAACCATGATAGGCTTGTCAGCCAACCCAAGGTGAGAAAAGGGGGAGGAAATTTCAAAAGAGATATCAATGCATTTGTTTCTATCATGTAGAAGAAGCTTTGAAGGTGAGGAAGGAGTAGGATTGGCTTCTAACCAAGAATCGGAGGCTAGCTACTCAAGAGGAACAGTTGGAAGTGAGGGGATTTCGAAAGGATAGGTGGATGGCAATGGGAAGGACAGACAAAGTTTAGCTAGGATATATCCATCCGATGTTGATGTCATTTGAACAAATACATCACTGTCACTAACATCACCATTGACATAACTAATAAAATCGAAGAAAAAAGAAGAGACGGATGGTTCTGAGATTGGCTTGAGGGGAGGACGTGTCATCTAAGGAGTAAAAGAAGAATTAAGGTCATTTATTATATCGTACTTAAGAGCGAACATGTTAGCCTCCCTGAGCTTTGATTGTCACCATGTAGCAAGGGAGGTTCGGCATCTCTCCTCGAGGCCGAATTCAAGTCTCTCGAGCAAAGGTCGATTGTCATCATTGTCGAAGGCAAGTTGCTCGAGAGAGAATGGCTGATGGTGGAGGCTCGCTTCTACATCGTTGATGGGCATCGAACGCTCAATCTGCATGCCATATGGTTGAGGATCAATGCTAGCAATTGGATGGTCTAGATCGCCTACATGGGCCATAAGATCACTGCTTGAGATCGTTCTGTACATGGAGTGATCCAAGCCGTCAACTCCCCCTAGCGAAAAAGTGACTAGAATTGAAGATGGACCTAAACCACTTGAAACGTGTCTACCCACACGTCATTCCTTAAATGGATGATTGGAGAAGGGTGCTTCATAGGAGTATTCAGCTTCTATGCATCTTGTTCCTCGATGGGGTCCACAAGAGAGCATAATCCATGGAAATTAGTTGTTAGAGAAACTTGTTCTTCTTACCAGACTGAAATCATCAACCGGATCTTACCCACAACTACAAAAATCTTGGAAAATTTTGGCTCTAACCTTTTCTTTCGAATTTGAATTATGACTGAACACAAATCCAATCCAGACTTTATTGTAGGATATACCTATACAGGAACTGAATGCCTGAAGGAATTTTAGGTTCCAAAGCTCCAATGGAACACCCTTGAAATGATACTCGTTAACTACAAAGCCGAGTAAGGAGAAGGTCTCCCATGGTCATTGGGTCGTTCTGGTTCAGAGCTTCCACAATGAGAAAGGGCTCTAAGCCAGATCAAGCCTAAGATTAAGAAGAACTTTTAAGTCTCCTAAAGGCTTGAGACCAAAGTTCCCATAAGGTAGCTTCCAACCATGCTTTAACATTGATAAGAGAGGCTCCTTGCCAACAAAGAACCACCGGGCTGTGAAAATAGGATGTGGAGGCCTCTACAAAGAGGGACTTGCCCGCCACTAATTTCAACCTTGTTGAAGAGAGTCTTTTACACACCGGGCCTATAGAGGGAAGTAGATTGATTGGCCTTGACTGAACCTAAGGAGGACCTAGAAGGTTTCCCCTCCACAACCTCTTTGAACAAGCTGTCATCCACCTTGTGAATCTCAAAAGGGACTTCCACCTAAATAGGGGAAAAGAAGTCATTTGTCCTTTGAGGAGGAACCTTCTATTGCTCTGGACAGGGGCCATAACGAACCACTTGGATAGATATACGCCTTCCATTGAAACTTGCTAGATGAAGGCAGGAGATGGCCTTTAAGACGGTCTTAGAGGAGCCCATACAAACAAACACCAAACCTTTATGTTTGGAAGAACCATGCTTGAAAGGAATAACCACTTCCTTTTATCTCCACCATGTTGGGGAAAACTCTGGAAATCGTATGTTCATCCCATTATAGTGGAAGATTAGACACGAACGGGGCTGGAAAACCTGGCGAACTTAGAGGTCAAAACTCGCTTCTTGGGTTTTGCCATCTTCTTTTTTGTTACAAGGAACCAACTATCCTCCTGTGCCTCTTACTGGCTAGCTTAGATAGCTGGAGCTTTCCCTTGAATACTGCGATGACCTCCATTGAACTGATGATTGAGTCCTCTCCTATCAGCATTGTGCAACTCTTTTAGAGAGTGAGAGATGAGACTTTGAGCGTTCCGAGAGGATAGAATCATCTACTTGATAACTGGAGCTACATTTGGGTGAGGGCCCTCTATGGATTTGTTGTCATCCAGAGTTTAGGCTAAACTCATATGCCATGCTCTGGAGACCCCCTTCCTCTACTCTTTACTTTGGGATGATTGTTCCTTTGCTATGTGGTCCTTCAAGGACGATTTTGTTACCATCTTCGATCCCTCCTATCGCCAGCCACCAATCTATAGCTAAGTGGCTTCTATCCACCTCCTCATACTCCAGTTGATTCCTTCTCTCTCTCTCTCTCTCTCTCTCTCTCTCTCAATTCTTTTCTCCCCCTCTTCTATCTCGTAGTTCTTCATCTCTCTTCGTAGACCATAATCTAACTTTTATGAAGTCATTTTACTCTACGAAAGCACCTTAGGGCCTGTTTGATTTTCTATGATACATGTAAATCATGGTAATTAAGTAATTATTACTTTTTTACCTTGTTTGAAAATGTGAGAGTAATTCCACCTCAAAAATTGATACAAAAGTATTGACTTAAATTTGTGGACCCTACCATAATGTATATGATATATCCACACCGTCCATCTATTTTATTTGAACATTTTACGGTATGAGCCAAAAATCGAGGCAAATCAAATGCTCAAATGGCCCACATTAAAGGAAACAGTGGCCTTAATTCATCTATCGTTGAAAGTTGTTTCCTTCATTGCATCCACATTGAGGTTTTTTTAATCATCTAACCCATTCATAGGGTCACACAAACATGGATAAGGGGAAAAAAAAATATGAGCTTGATCTAAAACTTTTAAGGTCCTTAACAAGTTTTTAATGATAGGCGTTCAATTCATGCTGTTTCCTTTATTGTAATCTACTTGTTATTTGGATCTGCCTCATTTTTTAACTCATGCCCTAAATTCAGCTGACATAACAAATGAGCAGTGTGGATAAGTCAGATACATCACGATGGGCCCCACATTGATTTCATAAAATTCTCAATTTAAGTGTTAGAAAGGTAAGTTGTCACATCTGCATTGGGATAGATGCGGTAATTACCTAGGTAAATAATTATTACCTGTTTACATGGTAATTACAATTGAGCTGAAAAATCAAATGGGCCCTTAATGGAAGATAAGCTTTACAATCATCCCATCTTACTCTCGGAGACTTTTTGTTCTACCTCTGAACACTTAGCATGCCTATACTTTATTCCCAAGAGTGATTCTAGAGATATGCTCCATCCACAATAGGATCCAAGTTTGGGTGGTTTGGATCAATTTGTGTTGTAATGGTAACAGTGGGTATAACGGTCCCCATCATTACCAGTATGCATAATGACCTTTATGGCCGAAATAGGGTCATCATGGCTGTTATGTTCCCTTAATGGACAATTTTTTCTGCCAAAAAATCCTTAAAAAATATGGGAAAAATGATAAATATTTAAAGGATTCCAAATATGTATTCTTTTGTGGTTTTGAACATGTTTGTGATGACAGTTAACTCGTCAGATTGGCCTAATAAGAACAATTCAATAGTGCATCAGTCCAGATAGCCCCCTACTATTTATTGGCAATAGGAGGGGTTTAATCGATCATCTAGGGCCAAAACCAGTTTGTATCAAGCAATACATGCCAGTTTCAACTGATATTTAAACCATGCTCATTGGATGAGATCATTTCATCGCTTCGCGACTCAAACATGAATCGGAAAAATCATTAACATCCATAGAACACGATTCCAGACTCTTTAAAGTCCTCATCCTCATCCTTTCTCTACAATAAACTCTAAGATAATTCTATTAGGGGCGACAAGCACCGAGAATAGGGTGTTGGTATAAAAATTTCTTCATTAATCATATTAAAAGAGGCACATTCCCCCTTTTACATGGAGAGCTTCAGAATGAAGGGCCCTTAGATTCCAAAGAACAAAAACTCTCATCAAACACCATCAAATTCCGTTTGAATGTAAAGACTATCTTTGGACCAATCTAATTCAAAACCTGTTAACTTGCAAAGTCAAGGTTGAACTGTCAAAATTATGGTTTTAAATATCAGTATCAGCAGGCATATTGGCCTGACCAAAAACCAATACGTTACCACATTGCATATTTGTATCAGTTGCCATATCAAATCGTAACGAACTGTATTGGACAAAAACATGAGCAAAATAAATGTGGAGAAAAAAATAAGATATCCAAAAAACTATCATTTTTTGTGGTTTGAACATGCGTTCAGTGGTGTATCAGACCATTCTTTGGTAACAATCTATCTGGTTGACCTACTATAAATTGTGATGTTGAGTCTTTTGGAAATAAATTGTTGATAGGGTTCTATGTCATAAATTGATAGGATATTTTATTAGTACGATTATCTATCAAATATTGAACTATTATCTTCATTAATTTGTGTAAAATTAATATAATAAATAATATACACAATTCAATAATTAGGCAAAGATCAGTAAATTTAGATTAGGAGATGAAGTAAGACTGTACTACCAACTACTAAGACAATATCAATTACAAATCTATGATTCTACCATTACCAAGGTTCAAAAGTGATAAATCATGATAGTAAAACACATAATATATACACTATCATGTGTCAAAGACTAAGTTCAAGTGTATTACCTTGTCAATACCAAAAGGATTGTCAAGGCCCCTCAATGTCAACATCTTCGTCACCATTGTATTGTCCATATCCATATTGACAATATTGAGGATAGCCGAATAAGTACCTAATTATATGTGTTAGCAACAGATGGCATTTGTGGTGGTGTTTGTTGTAAATAATCCATGTATCGACTATATGGGTATTGGTGCCATAGAGTTTGGCCATGTAGACTGTTGATTAGGTATAAGAGTAGGCTCCATGACACCCTCATACTCATTATCAAGGTTTTTTTTTTTTATAATGGTAGCCATAATGGCCACTACCATTACTATTATGATTTAGGTGGTAACGGCTCTTATAACCGCCATTGCAACCTTTTTTTAAAATTTTTTCTAACCCTTGTTATGGACCCATAATGGACCGTTATAGGGCCGTTACAAGCCATTTTGTCGTAGCATCCCGTAAAACGATTACCACCATTAGCATTACGGTTGTTACATAACCGTTTTTAATACCTTACTTGTCGTTGTCATTATAAGCATGCGTCCTTTGACCACTACCATTTCCACCATCACCATAATCTCCCCCACCAAGCACCTCCAAACCATCTTTATGGCTAGTCGTCATAATTGGGCTCCTTCCACAATATAGACTAGATTGGCATGGTCCGAGTGCGGTGACATGTGGATAAGGATAGGTGTTAACCACTACCATCTCATTCTCACTCTCACTGGCACCACTAGAAGGTCCACGTCCATAACCACCAATATTACCACCATAATCATCATCATCTCCACCATTATCATTGTCATGGTTGTTAGACTTAATCGCACTGCTACTACATCCATCGTCGTCATCTTCAATAATCACCTTTAAACGACTCGAATGTTGAATTGGTTCTGCAAAAAGATCCAAAACTTCTAACTCTTACTATCAACCGCCTCTCTATCTTTTTCCCTTTTATTGGAGCCATGGATAAAAATGGTCATCTTTAGCAAAAATGTAATCCAGATTTATTAGAAAATATTGTGTTTGGTTATCAGTTTGTCAGTCTACCCTATTAATTTCTTCATATTTTTTAACCGCAGCCTCACATTGTAGTGAATGAATACATTTCTCTCCACATTGACACTACCAAAAAAATCAAGCAAAGGCTATAGAAGTTGAAAGCATTTAGCTACGGATTTAATCCATAGCTAAATCCTAGCTAATCTGTAACTAAAGCGTAACTCCTCTCCTAAACGGTATTAAACATAGATGGTGCTTATGGGGCTCCATGGGGTTATCTAAGCCGCCCATTAATTCTGATATATAATTTTAGTAGATGAGCTCAAAAATTATATAAATTAAATGTCTAAGTGGACCACACCATAAGAAATAATAAAAATTAAATATCTACTATTAATATGTTGTGTGGTTTCCTTATAAATTCGATCTAACTCATTTTTTGTATTAGCATTTAAAATAATAATTTAAAATTAATGGACGGAGTGGATATATAAAATACATACCTAGTGGGCCCCACGGTCCTAAAACTCAACTCCCAAAGGGGCCGTCCGTCACGCGCCCCTTCAGAAACTCCCTAAATGGAGTTGCGTACTGAGCTGTATGCTCTTATCGTACTGAGTACACTCAATTGGGCCCACCATGAATGCAATTGTCGTATCCACTCTGTCCATCCAATTTTCAAATCATTTTAGTGGTTGATACCAAAATTGAGGTATATCTAAAACTCAAGTGGATACATAGGTAACGCCCTGAAATTCGGGGGTCAAGCATAACTCAGCTCCCGAGTTCCAAAACATCACTTATGCAACATATTTAATAATGGATGTATGTTGACTGTATTAGTGCATAAAACATGGAATAGATTAAGCCAAAACACAGATATGATTCAAGGATAAGTGAATAAAGCAAGCGGAAGACTTATAGAAAAATATGTGTACAAGTGTAAATCCCTGAAGTACATATACAAACCAGGTCGTATGAAAGTGTTACTTAACAAAATTATAAGTATCAAGTTACATCATTTAAATTCCCAAAAATAATCCCAGAGTCCCGCGCATCAGACCAAAGCTCGGTAGAACCCGTCTGAAAACTGCATATAAGAGAAAGCAACCTCATCATCATCCATCTCCCGCTATGCCTCAGAAGTCGCATCAACATCTGCAACATCAGAACCTAAGACAGAGTCTGGTGGGTGTTTAACACCGCCTTAGAAACGTGGGAGTGAGTGATCAACTCAGTGGAACAATAAGGCACTGGTTAACATGTTATCAGTTCAATCAAACAGTAATGATAAAACAGAACAATTAAATAAATCCTAAGTACTCTTGTTAATGCAGGGATGTATGCAAAATGATGTGTGCCCTCACGCGTACACCCTCAGCGTCTTCATCTTACGTTACGCATGATACCACCTCAAAGTGCGCCACATCTACAAAGCACATGCAAATGCGGTGCTGCGGTGCATGGATATGATTACCAAGTTGTTATTAGTCCTTTTCATACAGCAGGATTGGGAAGCTAAGATACCTTCCTCATGTCACCATCCAAACAGTGATCCATTCTAGGGTCGTCAATCCTAGACATCTCATACGATCTATGGTTGAGGTCGTAGCAAAGGGCTCGTCACCAATCAATGCACGCCTTTCATACCTTTACTACCACAGTTCGACTCGTCACCTCCTTGCAGTATCCAGGTATGCTCGAGATCACTACAAAGGGCTCGTCACCAATCAATGTAGGCCGACAGCATGAATATAGTGTCCCATACCACCATAATCGGGTCACGAGTTTAGTTGCTCACTGGTCACTACGGGGAGGCTCGTCACCCCAGCGTAGGCCGACAGCTCGTCTACGGTGTCCCATACCACCATGTCCGGCTCATGAGTCTTAGCGGATCGAGGTACCATGGTTAATAGGATTTCACTGGTAAGTTCGGTACCCTAGATTCAAGCAGTAGCGTCCATACATGGTGAACATACATCGGACAATCAGGTTACTTGACGAACTCGACTAGCACGAACGCGCGTTGAGTAGAACGACATAGAGTGCGCAAACACTCCGCGTGGCCAAACCACTGCCGCCAACTCTAATACGGCTCGGGTTCGTCTAATACGTCCTACGTGGCGAAAGCAACCTCAACCACGAACATAGGGTGGATTACCGATTTCCTGGACTATTGCATAGTCCCACACACATTACACTACAACAGATATATGAATTGAATGAAAAACAGTAATGGAACAACAGCTCAAATCATGATACATAAGCACTTGAGGAATATCAACTTAATGTAAATGTAAGCATAAGAAATGCTTGAAGTTAAATAGCATGGAATGTAACTTGCATAAAGGAAATCATGCACATCAATAGGAGTGTTAAGAATCACTTCTCAACGCCCGCACTTAGTGTAATAAATTACACTTTAGATCATTCATGCATTTCTATAAACACTTAGAATACATCATACAACATACATGGTGTATGTTGGAATACATGCATTTGGACAATTCCTTTTACCAAGGAGTTGTCATACATACATCTAGCATACATACATGACAAATAATCATGGCAAACACAAGTGCATATTTTATACATATACGGTACTCTATACATACACATAGAATACACAAATCTCAATATAGCACATGCATATCAGGAAAGCAACGTAAACACAACATTTGGCATGCAAAATCTCATCCATAACAAGAATAAATCATTCATTGGCATTGAAAGCCTTGAAAACCATAACCTATACACTTAAAGTCCGCACCTTAAGCAAGGAAAGAACACCAAACTGATTTAGACGAGTTGTCTTCGTCAACGGCGATAGAATACCCTAAAACAAGGATAGAAATGAGATACAACAACACCAAGACTAATCTAAGCTCTAACACAGATTAGGGTTAGGTTAACCTACCCCAAGATGAACTCAGAACCGTCAGAATAACGATTCAAAGTGAAGATTCAAAGATGAAGAAGAACAAGAAAGAATCCAAGATGATTCACCAACTTCTCTCTCACTATCTCTCTCTTTTCCACTCTCTTTCCAAGCTAGGGTTAGAGAAAATTCGTATGGAAAAGAGAGCTAGGGTTTAAGGACTATAAATAGGCCTATAATTGATGAAAATAACCTCAGGGCTAAGGTATACTTAGGGTATAACCAAAACCCGACTCTCGCGATCCAACGAAGCACTTCTGGTGGGCCTATAACCACGAAAGGTTGGACTTAAGCTCATTGACCATGGATCTAGGTCAGGTTGAGTTTTCGTACCAACCAGCTCTTCAGATCAGCCGTGGCGGACCACACTCAATTCAACAGTCATAGAATCTCGATCAGGTCCACAAGCACTAGGATATGCCTGGGCCACCTTCCTTGATCAGAGGGTGAAATTGGGTCAGAATCCAACAGTCAGATAACTTAAAATCATCGTGCAAGCGACATGACTCAGATTCATAAAAACTTATTAAATATCCAACCGTTCTCACACTCTTCACTCCGAACTCAATCAAATCGACCCAGAACATCACATGGACTTAATTTTCGAGGTGATGGTCAAACCCAACTCGGTGACCGCAACAGCCTAAGATCATTGCCATCGGACTTTCGACGCGCGGTCCAGGTCCGATCCAGATCTTCCTAAAATTTCCCAGAACAATTGGATTTAGCGATGGATCCCAGATTTCAGAGTAACATAGCGCTAACTAATCTACAAGTTTAGAGCCATGCAGATACAATTTAAAGTGATTGATGCGAATTTCACAAGCAATCGAGTATAGCGCTAATTACCCCAAAAACAACTACTTAAGAAAAGATTAGCACAAGAATTCCAAGGTTGTTACAATCTACCCCCTTAAAGAAAATTTCGTCCTCGAAATTCATACCTTCATATAATCCTCAAGGATCAGAGGGTAGGTCTTCCTGACCTCAGCTTCAGATTCCTAAGTAGCCTCTTCCACACCATGCTGCGTCCATAGCACCTTCACAAGAGGGATAACCTTGCTACGCAATACCTATTCCTTCCTGTCGAGAATAGGCGTTGGTCGCAGTACATAAGTAGCATCCTCACTCAACTGCACTTGCTCCCAACTGATAATATGCGAAGGATCAGGAACGTACTTCTTCAGCATAGAAACATGAAATACGTTATGCACGCCCGCAAGAGGTGTGGGCAAAGCAAGGCGGTATGCTACTGCTCCCACTCGATCCAGAACTTAAAATGGACCAATAAATCTCGACGTCAGCTTCCCCTTCTTACCGAACCGTAGAACTCCCTTCATAGGAGAAACCTTCAGAAAAACATGGTCTCCAACCACAAACTCAAGCGGTCGACGCCTCGTATCAGCATAACTTTTCTGCCTGCTCTGCGCTGTCAGAAGTCGACGTCAAATGATGTCAACCGTCTCTAAAGTCACCTGCACCAACTCCGGGCCAAGCAAATTATGCTCACCAATTCCTGCCCAGCAATGTGGTGCTCTGCACGGGCGACCATACAACGCCTCATAGGGAGCCATGCCAATACTCGCCTGGAAACTATTATTATACGCGAACTCTGCATACTGAAGACAATCATCCCAACTGTCCTTGAAATCCAAAACACAAGCTCGCAACATATCTTCCAGGACTTGATTCACGCGCTCCGTCTGCCCATCTGTTTGCAGATGAAACGCGGTGCCGAACTTCAGTTTCACACCCATTACTTCCTGGATACGAGTCCAGAAGATAGATGTAAAACGCGTGTCTCTATCAGACACAATCTCCAGGGGAACTCCATGCAGACGCACTATCTCCTTGATATACAACCTAGCCAACTCGTCTGTAGAGTAAGTGACTCTGATCGATAAGAAATGCGTTCGTTAATCAATCGACGATCACCCAAATAGAGTCATATCCCTTCCTCGTCCTCGGTAACCCAGAAATAAAATCCATAGAGATGAAATCCCACTTCCATTCAGCTATGGGCATGGGCTGCAACAACCCAGGAGGTCGGCGATGCTCTGCCTTGACCTGCTAGCACGTGAGACAATGAGAAACAAATTCAGCAATCTGGACCTTCATATTGTCCCACCAATAACTTCTCCTCATATCCTAATACATCTTCGTGCTACCTGGATGCATTGCAAGTTTAGAACTATGAGCTAACTCGAGAACCTCCCGTCTCAAGTCAGGGATGTCAGGAACACATAACCGGCCATGAAAACGTAGGCCCCCATCAGAACTAACACTCTAGTCGGAGTTCTCATCTGTACCAACCCGCTGCCTCATCTTCACTAAAAGCTCATCATCTGCCTGAGCTGCAACGATCCTCTCGTCGATAAGGGGCTGTACACGAATGTGTGCGATAACCTCATATGGCTCAACCACCGTAAGCTTCTGCTCAAAATCACGCACGAACTCCAACATATCCCACTCTGCTATCATCAGCGGAGCCGCAAACTCAATAGCCTTCTTGCGACTCAACGCATCTACCACAAGGTTCGCCTTGCCCGGATGGTAAGAAACATCGAACTTGAAGTCCTTCAATGTTTCCATCCATCTGCGCTGCCTCATATTCAAATCACGCTGCGTGAAGATATACTTAAGGTTCTTGTGGTCGCAAAAGAGCTCGGACTCCTCACCATAGAGGTAATGTCTCCAAAGCTTTAATGTGAATATGACAGCTGCTAACTCCAGGTCGTGCGTAGGGTAATTGTAACGACCTTGGAAATTTTTGTGCTAATCTTTCCTTAAGTAGTTGTTTTTGGGGTAATTAGCGCTTTACTTGATTGCTTGTGAAATTCGCATCAATCACTTTAAATTGTATCTGCATGGCTCTAAACGTGCAGATTAGTGAGCGCTACGTTACTCTGAAATCTGGGATCCATCGCTAAATCCAGTTGTTCTGGGGAATTTTTAGAAGATCTGGATCGGACCTAGACCGCGCATCGAAAGTCCGATGGCGATGATCTTAGGCTGTTGCGGTCACTGAGTTGGGCTTGATCTTCACCTCAAAAATCAAGTCGATCTGATGTTCTGGGTCGATTTGATTGAGTTCGGAGTGAAGAGTGTGAGAACGGTTGGAATTTAATAAGCTTTTTATGAAATCTGAGTCGTGGGGGGTGGGCGACGATTTTAAGCTATCTGACCGTTGGATTCCGACCCAATTTCACCCTCTGATCGGATAGTTGGCCCCGGCATATCCTAGTGCTTGTGGACTGATCGAGTTTCCGTGACCGTTGAATTGAGTGTGGTCCGCCACGGCCGATCTGAAGAGCCTCGGTATGAAAACTCAGCTGACCTAGATCCATGGTCGGTGAGCTTAAGTCCGACCTTTCGTGGTTATAGGCCCACCAAGTGCTTCGTTGGATCGAGAAAGGCGTACTTTGGTTATAACCTAAGGTTACCTTGACCCTGGGGTTATTTCCATCATTTTAAGGCCTATATATAGTCCTTAAACCCTAGCTCTCATTTCCATACGAATTTTCTCTAACCCTAGCTTGGAGAGAGAGTGGAAAAGAGAGAGTTAGTGAGAGAGATTGGTTGGTGAATCATCTTGATTCTTCCTTGTTCTTCTTCACCTTTGAACCTTTGCTTTGAATCGTTCCTCTGACGATTCTGAGTTCTTTTGGGGTAAGTTAACCTAACCCTAACCTGTGTTAGAGCTTAGATTAGACTTGGTGTTGTTGTATCTCATTTCTATCCTTATTTTAGGGTATTCTTGCGCCGTTGACGAAGACAACTCGTCTAAATCAGTTCGGCTATTCTTTCCTCGCTTAAGGTGCGGACTTTAAGTGTATAGGTTATGGTTTTCAAGGCTTTCAATCCCAGTTAGTGATTTATTCTTGTTATGGATGAGATTTCACATGTCAAATGTTATGTTTACATTGCTTTCCTGATATGCATGTGCTATATTGAGATTTGTGTATTCTAAGTGTATTTATAAAGTACCGTATACGTATAAAATACGCACCTATGTTTGCCATGATTTTTGGTCATGTATGTATGCTAGATGCATGTATGACAACTCCTTGGAAGAAGGAATTGTCTAAGTGCACGTATTTCAACATGCGTCATGTATGTTGTTCCATGGATGCTAAGTGTTTGTAGAAATGCATGAATGATCTACGTGTAACTGATTACACTAAATGCAGGCGTTGAGAAGTGATTCTCAATACTTCTATGGATGCGCATGATTTCCCTTATGCATTTACATTCCAAGTTATTTAAATTCAAGCATCTCCTATGCTTACATTTATGTTAAGTTGATATTATTCAGATGTGTATGTAACATGATTTGAGTTATTGTTCCATTACTGTTTTACATTCCATATGAATATCTGTAGTAGTGTAGGATATTTGGGACTATGCCTTAGTCCAGGAAATCGGTAATTGACCCTATATTCGTGGTTGAGATTGCTTTCGCCACGTAGGACGTATTAGACGAACCCGAGCCGTATTAGAGTTGGCGGCAGTGGTTTGGCCACGCGGAGTGTTTGCGCACTCTATGTCGTTCAATTCAACGTGCGCTCGTGCTAGTCGAGTTCGTCAACTAACCCGATTGTCCAGTGTATGTTAACCATGTATGGACGCTACTGCTTGAATCTAGGGTACCGAACTTACCAGTGAAATCCTAATAACCATGGTACCGATCCGCTAAGACTCATGAGCCGACATGGTGGTATGGGACACCGTGGTCGAGCCGTCGGCCTACGCCGGGGTGACGAGCCTCCCGTAGTGACCAAAGTGAGCAACTAAACTCGTGAGCCGATTATGGTGGTATGGGACACTATATTCGTCTTATCGACCACCATTGATTGGTGACGAGCCCTTTGGAGTGACCTCGAGCATACCTGGATACCGCAAGGAGGTGACGAGCCGATCTGTGGTAGTAAGGGCATGAAAGGCGTGCATTGATTGGTGACGAGCCCTTTGCTACGACCTCAACTATATGATCGTATGAGATGTCTAGGATTGACGACCCTAGTATGGATCACTGTTTGGATGATGATATGAGGAAGGTATCTTAGCTTCCCAATCTCTGATGTATGAATTGGACTAATAACAACTTGGTAATCATATCCATGCACCGCATTTGCATGTGCTTTGTAGATGTGGCGCACTTTGAGGCGATGTCATGCGTAACGTAAGATGAAGACGCCGAGGGTGTACGCGTGAGGGCACGCATCATATTGCATTCATACCGCATTAACAAGAGTACTTAGGATTTATTTAATTGTCTTGCTTTATCATTATTGTTTGATTGAACTGATAGCATGTTAACCAATGTGCCTTATTGTTCCACCGAGTTGATCACTCACTCCCACGTTTCGGGACGGTGTTTTAACCACCAGACTCTGTCTTAGGCCCCGATGTTGCAGATGTGGATGCGACGCCTGAGGCAGAGGGAGCTGGATGACGACGAGGCCGCCTTCTCCTATATGCAGTTCTGACGGGTTCTAGCGAGCCTCGTGCGTTGCGCGGATCTATGGGATTACTATTTTGGGAACGAAATGATGTAACTTGTACTTATAAATTTTGATAAATAACACTTTTACACGATCTCGGTTGTATATGTAATTCAGGGACTTACACTTGTACACATATTTTACTATAAGTCTTCCGCTTGCTTTATTCACATATCCCTGAATCATATCTGCGTTTTGGCTTAATCTATCCCATGTTTATGTGCTAATACAGTCAACATACATCATTCATTAATTATGTTGCATAAGTGATGTTTTGGAACTCGGGAGCTGAGTTATGCTCGACCCCCGAATTTCAGGGCGTTACAAGTTGGTATCAGAGCATGATCTGGATTAAACCGGACCTGGGTTATGGTCACACACCGCACGTTGTCACCACTATAGTGTAATTGGGTGCGGGTCTATCATCGCTTTGTGTTTGTGCTCCGTAGTTTCTATCGGCGAAAGTTTCCTGAAAACCTTTACCGAGATCGAGTCTGTACCCTTACCTGATCACACACAGCGACCCGAAACCTGTTCTAGACCCTCTATTAATGAGTGTAGATGGTCTACCTTCCCATTATTCAGTTTTAAACCTTCCAGAAATCGCTTCAGATTTCTGTCAGAATGACCCGATAAGCTTCAAATTACACAAGGGGCCAATCGGGGCATTTTCTGTGGGACCCAGGGGGGGAACCACATCATTTGGACCAAGGAGGACCAGGAGGACCTCGCCAAATCGGCGAGGCATCGCCGATATGTCCAGAGACCGGCGATGCCATCGCCGGTTCGGCGAGGGATCGCCGGTCGCCGGGCCAGGCGGGCCGGGCCGACGCGGGCCGATCGTCCATGAGGCTTGTGTGGCCCACCCCTCCACGGTTTTCATTTTAAAACCCTTCCTTTCATCTATTTCCTTCACAAAACCCTCTTCCAAGCTCTCCTTTTCTTCAACAACCTCTCCAAACTCTCTCAAATCTCTCCCAAATCTTCATCTTCCTTCCATTTTCGTGCAAACCCATCACCCCATTCTCAAATCTTCCATCCCATTGCTGATTTCTCCATCTTTCCCTCTCATTTGAGCCCTTTCATTCCCTTTTTGGCTCATAGTGGTGTGGAAGCTTCACCATCTTCCTATTTCTCTCTTTCTCTCATTTCTCATGGCCCTCTTTGAGATTGTGACGGCCATCTTTTCCATTTCTTCCCTTCTTTCCTTGATGGGGAAGAAGAGAGCGCCCGTGGATGAAGCCGGGCCGAGCCGCCCAACCCGTGCACGGAGGCCGAGAGGTGCCGCCGCTAGCACGTCCGCCACGCGCGAGTTCCAGACGAAGCGAGACCTCGATCCTCGAGCTCCTGTCAGTAGGACCTTGTTGGCGGAATTGTCGCATGGAGTCTATGAGGGGCGTAGAGTCCTTTTTGAGGCTCATGTTGATCCGCGGCTCTTTGGTGAGTTCTTTTTGTTGGAGCGCCTAGAAGGGGCTGGTTGGGGTCCCTTGTTCGAAGGCGAGTATCGCGCGAATGCTAGCACTGTCGGGCCTTCTATGCCAACATTCTGGAGCCTTCTCTGGATCCCTGCAGTTCAAGAGTCCCCGTGGTAGCGGTCGAGTTGGAATTGTCAATGTTGCTTTGATATCCCGACTCTTGAAGGTGCCACTTGGGGAAGTGCATGCCAGCGAGAAGAATGTGGACAGTGTGCGCGAGAGGGATCGTCGCACCCGATCCTTGTGTGGTCGTCTGGTCGAATGGCAGCCGAATAAGAGTCTTTTAGCTTCTCACATGACGGACGACTTCCGTTTGCTTCACCACATCTTTACGTTCAATGTGTATCCTGTGGAGCAACCGCGAGTGTACGCGCCGATGGTCGATTTTCTATATCGGTGGGGCAGATGCGAAGTTGTGTGTGCCGACGTACGTCTTGCCCGATTATTCTCATCGCTCGTTCGAGTAGACGACCGAGTCTCTTCCCTTTGGCCGCCTCATTTGCAAGATTGCACATGAGTTTGGCTATAGGCTTGGAGCCGAGAAGCCGGCCCTGTTCGTCATCTCAACTTGAGGACCCTTAAGCCGATGGAGGTTGGTTCTGGCCGGCTTGCCTCCGAGGGTGAGGCCGGGTCTGAGAGTGATGATGAGAGTTATGAAGGTGGTGCGGAGTCTCGAGGAAGAAGCGAGCAAGACGAGGAAGAGAGTGGGGCACAGGATTCGAGTGATCGCTCTCCTCCCGTGGTGCCAGAGCAGGGCGCAGCAGGTTGCGAGATGCCCGTCTTACACGGCTTGAAGAAGGGCAAGCTGCTTTACGCCAGGAGATGGTTGATCTTCGAGGCTTGGTTAAGCACAAGTTCAAGAAGATGTCCCGGACTTTGAAGTCTATCCTGTGTTGCTTGCAGGATAAGGGTGCTCCGCCTCCGTCTCCTGACTCCGACGAGTAGCATCGTCGTGGCCGTCTTTGCTTTGTTTGGTGTTTCTTTCTGTGTGTAGCCGTTGTTGGCTTGTAGTTGGTGTTGTTGTGGTGTTGTAGCTGTTAGTGGTTGTAGTAGTTGTGGTTGTTTGTAGTGTTAGATGTTGTTGTTTTCATGCTTTCCTAGTCGTGATTCATGTATTGCTGCACTACTTGTATTGCGACGATTTTGGTTAATGGAATGCATGTTGGTTGTCTTTGGAGTTGTGCTGTGATTGATCATGGAAGTGGATCGATCCGTGTTGATTTGCTAGTCGCACCGCTTTATCACTACGATGTTATTATGGGTATGGATTGGCTCACGAGGATGCGAGCTGAGATTGATTGTGAAGCGAGATCAGTGACTTTCCATGGACCTGAGGGCGAGATTGTTACTTTCCAAGTTCTTGTCAGTTACCCTTTTCGTTTTGTTTTTTATTCTTGTCTGTTGGAGAGTTCGGCCGAGTCGGCGTTGGTTAGTACGCCGTTAGTTCAGGAGTTTGAAGATGTGTTTGAGTCGATTCCTGGATTACCTCCTCAGCGTGAGATTGATTTTGCTATCGATCTTATGCCTAGTGCGGCGCCCATTTCTTTACCCACCTATCGGATGCCTCCGAGTGAAATGGAGGAGTTGAGGAAGCGAGATAGATGGTTTGCTAGAATTGGGTTTTATTCGGCCCAAGTGTGTCTCCTTGGGGAGCACTGTCTTTCTTTGTGAAGAAGAAGGATGGTTCCTTGCGATTGTGTATTGATTATCGCAGTTGAACTTCTGGTAATCGTGAAGAATAAGTACCCCTTGCCCGGGATTGATGATCTGTTTGATCGGTTGAAGGGGGCACGTACTTTTCGAAGGTTGATCTGCCAGGGTATCATCAATTGCGCGTCAAGGATGGGGACGTGCGGAAGACCGCTTAGGACCAGCTCCGGTCATTATGAGTTCCTTGTGATGTCGTTGTCTTTCAAACGCACCGGCCGTGTTCATGGATCGATGAACAGGGTGTTTCGGCCTTTCCTGTTTCGATTCGTCATTGTATTTATTGATGACATCTTGATTTATTCGGCGAGCCGGCAGAGCACGAGGAGCACTTAAGAGCGGTTTTGGGTACTCTTAGGGAGCATCGGCTTTTCGCACAGTTCAAGAAGTGTGATTTCTGGAAAGAGGAAGTCAAGTTCCTGGGACATGTGGTGTCCAAGGAAGGTATAACCGTCGACCTTGCCAAGGTAGCTGCAGTGCAGACTGGAAGCAGCCTGGTTCAGTTACTGAGGTGAGGAGTTTTCTTGGCCTTGCAGGATATTATCGACGCTTTATTCGGGACTTCTCGAAGATTGCCGACCGTTGTCGCGGTGACACGGAAGGATTTGAAGTTTGCTTGGAGTGAGCAGCGGAGTTAGCTTTTCAGTTCAAGGACAAGTTGACGTCCGCCTGTGCTAGTATTGCCGAGCAAGGGGTTAAGTATATTATTTATACCGACGCCTCTCGCGTTGGTCGGGGTTGTGCTTATGCCGAAGGACAGGGTGATTGCTTATGCTTCGCGTCGTTAAGGAAACACGAAGAGAATTACCCTACGCACGACTTGAAAACACATGTCATCTTCGCATTAAAGCTTTGGAGACATTACCTTTATGGTGAGGAGTTCGAGCTCTTTGCGACCACAAGAGCCTTAAGTATATTTTCACGCAGCGTGATTTGAATATGAGGCGCAGATGGATGGAAACATTGAAGGACTTCAAGTTCGATGTTTCTTACCATCCCGGTAAGGCGAACCTTGTGGCGTGATGCGTTGAGTCGCAAGAAGGCTTTGGAGTTTGCGGCTCCGCGATGATAGCAGAGTGGGAGATGTTGGAGTTCGTGCGCGATTTTGAGCGAGCTTACGGTGGTTGAGCCGTATGAGGTTATCGCACACATTCGTGTACGACCGTCATCGACGAGAGGATCGTTGCAGCTCGGTAGATGATGAGCTCTTGGTGAAGATGAGGCGCGGGTTGGTACAGATGGGAACTCCGACTGGAGTGTTAGTTCGATGGGGGCCTACGTTTTCGTGGCCGGTTATGTGTTCTGACATCCCCGACTTGAGACGTGAGGTTCTCGAGTTAGCCCATAGTTCTAAGCTTGCGATGCATCCAGGTAGCACGAAGATGTATCAGATATGAAGAGGTCTTATTGGTGGGACAATATGAAGGTCCGATTGAATTTGTTTCTCGTTGTCTCACGTGCCAGCAGTCAAGGGCGAGCATCGCCGACCTCCTGGGTTGTTGCGCCATGCCCATAGCGAATGGAAGTGGGATTTCATCTCTATGGATTTTATTTCTGGGTTGCCGAGGACGAGAAAGGGATTTGACTCTATTTGGGTGATCGTCGATCGATTAACGAAGTCGACGCATTTCTTACCGATCAGAGTCACTTACTCTGCAGACGAGTTGGCTAGGTTGTATATCAAGGAGATAGTGCATCTGCATGGAGTTTCCCTAGAGATTGTGTCTGATAGAGACACGCGTTTTACATCTATCTTCTGGACTCGTATCCAGGAAGCAATGGGTGTGAAACTGAAGTTCAGCACCGCGTTTCATCCGCAAACAGATGGGCAGGCGGAGCGCGTGAATCAAGTCCTGGAAGATATGTTGCGAGCTTGTGTTTTGGATTTCAAGGACAGTTGGGATGATTGTCTTGATGCAGAGTTCGCGTATAATAATAGTTTCCGGAGTATCGGTATGGCTCCCTTCGAGGCGTTGTATGGTCGCCGTGCGAGCACCACATTGTTGGGCGAAATTGGTGAGCGTAGTTTGCTTGGCCCGAAGTTGGTGCGGTGACTTTAGAGAAGGTTGACATCATTCGACGTCGACTTCTAGCAGCACAGAGCAGAAGAGTTATGCCGATACGAGGCGTCGACCGCTTGAGTTCGTAGTGGGAGATCATGTTTTTTCAAGGTCTCTCCTATGAAGGGAGTTTTGCGGTTCGGTAAGAAGGAAGCCGACGCCGAGATTTATTGGTCCATTTCAAGTTCGATCGAGTGGGAGCGGTAGCTTACCGCCTTGCTTTGCCCACACCTCTTGCGGGCGTGCATAACGTATTTCATATCTCTATGCTGAAGAAGTACGTTCCTGATCCTTCGCATATTATCAGTTGGGAGCAAGTGCAGTTAAGTGAGGATGCCACTTATGTACTGCAACCAACACGTATTCTGGATAGAAAGGAGCAGGTACTGCGTAGCAAGGTTATCCCTCTCGTGAAGGTGTTATGGTCGCATCATGGCGTAGAAGAGGCTACTTGGGAATCTGAAGCTGAGGTCAAGAAGACCTACCCTCTGATCCTCGAGGCTTATATGAAGGTATGAATTTCGAGGACGAAATTTTCTTTAAGGGGGGTAGATTGTAACGACCTTGGAAATTTTTGTGCTAATCTTTCCTTAAGTAGTTGTTTTTGGGGTAATTAGCGCTTTACTTGATTGCTTGTGAAATTCGCATCAATCACTTTAAATTGTATCTGCATGGCTCTAAACGCGTTCGATTAGTGAGCGCTACGTTACTCCAAACCGGGATCCATCGCTAAATCCAGTCGTTCTGGGGATTTTTTGGAAGATCTGGATCGGACCTAGACCGCGCATCGAAAGTCCGATGGCGATGATCTTAGGCTGTTGCGGTCACTGAGTTGGGCTTGGTCTTCACCTCAAAAATCAAGTCGATCTGATGTTCTGGGTCGATTTGATTGAGTTCGGAGTGAAGAGTGTGAGAACGGTTGGAATTTAATAAGCTTTTATGAAATTGAGTCGTGTCGTTGTGCGACGATTTTAAGCTATCCGACCGTTGGATTCTTGACCCAATTTCACCCTCCGATCAGGATGTTGGCCCTGGCATATCCTAGTGCTTGTGGACTCGATCGAGTTTCCGTGACCGTTGAATTGAGTGTGGTCCGCCACGGCCGATCTGAAGAGCCGGTATGAAAACTCAGCTGACCTAGATCCATGGTCGGTGAGCTTAAGTCCGACCTTTCGTGGTTATAGGCCCACCGAAGTGCTTCGTTGGATCGAGAAAGGCGTACTTTGGTTATAACCTAAGTATACCTTGACCACGGGGTTATTTCCATCATTTTAAGGCCTATATATAGTCCTTAAACCCTAGCTCTCATTTCCATACGAATTTTCTCTAACCCTAGCTTGGAGAGAGTGGAAAAGAGAGAGTTAGTGAGAGAGATTGGTTGGTGAATCATCTTGATTCTTCCTTGTTCTTCTTCACCTTTGAGCGGTTGCTTTGAATCGTTCCTCTGACGATTGTGAGTTGTTTTGGGGTAAGTTATCCTAACCCTAACCAGTGTTAGAGCTGAGAGTCGACTTGGTGGTGTTGTATCTCATTTCTATCCTTATTTTAGGGTATTCTTGCGCCGTTGACGAAGACAACTCGTCTAAATTCGGCTATTCTTTCCTCGCTTAAGGTGCGGACTTTAAGTGTATAGGTTATGGTTTTCAAGGCTTTCAATCCCAGTTAGTGATTTATTCTTGTTATGGATGAGATTTCACATGTCAAATGTTATGTTTACATTGCTTTCCTGATATGCATGTGCTATATTGAGATTTGTGTATTCTAAGTGTATTTATAAAGTACCGTATACGTATAAAATACGCACCTATGTTTGCCATGATTTTTGGTCATGTATGTATGCTAGATGCATGTATGACAACTCCTTGGAAGAAGGAATTGTCTAAGTGCACGTATTTCAACATGCGTCATGTATGTTGTTCCATGGATGCTAAGTGTTTGTAGAAATGCATGAATGATCTACGTGTAACTGATTACACTAAATGTGGGCGTTGAGAAGTGATTCTCAATACTCCTATGGATGCGCATGATTTCTTTCTGCAGTTACATTCCAAGTTATTTAAATTCAAGCATTCCTATGCTTACATTTATGTTAAGTTGATATTATTCGATGTGTATGTAACATGATTTGAGTTATTGTTCCATTATTGTTTTACATTCCATATGAGTATCTGTAGTAGTGTAAGATGTTTGGGACTATGCCTTAGTCCAAGAAATCGGTAATTGACCCTATATTCGTGGTTGAGATTGCTTTCGCCACGTAGGACGTATTAGACGAACCCGAGCCGTATTAGAGTTGGCGGCGTGGTTTGGCCACGCGGAGTGTTTGCGCACTCTATGTCGTTCAATTCAACGTGCGCTCGTGCTAGTCGAGTTCGTCAACTAACCCGATTGTCCGATGTATGTTAACCATGTATGGACGCTACTGCTTGAATCTAGGGTACCGAACTTACCAGTGAAATCCTAATAACCATGGTACCGATCCGCTAAGACTCATGAGCCGGACATGGTGGTATGGGACACCGTGGTCGAGCCGTCGGCCTACGCTGGGTGACGAGCCTCCCGTAGTGACCGTGAGCAACTAAACTCGTGAGCCGATTATGGTGGTATGGGACACTATATTCGTTGTCGGCCTACCTTGATTGGTGACGAGCCCTTTGTAGTGACCTCGAGCATACCGGATACCGCAAGGAGGTGACGAGCCGATCTCGTGGTAGTAAGGGCATGAAAGGCGTGCATTGATTGGTGACGAGCCCTTTGCTACGACCTCAACTATATGATCGTATGAGATGTCTAGGATTGACGACCCTAGTATGGATCACTGTTTGGATGATGATATGAGGAAGGTATCTTAGCTTCCCAATCGATGTATGAATTGGACTAATAACAACTTGGTAATCATATCCATGCACCGCATTTGCATGTGCTTTGTAGATGTGGCGCACTTTGAGGCGATGTCATGCGTAACGTAAGATGAAGACGCTGAGGGTGTACGCGTGAGGGCACGCATCATATTGCATTCATACCTGCATTAACAAGAGTACTTAGGATTTATTTAATTGTCCTGCTTTATCATTACTGTTTGATTGAACTGATAGCATGTTAACCAGTGCCTTATTGTTCCACTGAGTTGATCACTCACTCCCACGTTTCTGGGGCGGTGTTTCACACCCACCAGACTCTGTCTTAGGCCCTGATGTTGCAGATGTGGATGCGACGTCTGAGGCAGAGCGGGAGCTGGATGACGACGAGGCTGCCTTCTCCTATATGCAGTTTTCAGACGGGTTCTAGCGAGCCTCGGTCTGTTGCGCGGGATCTATGGGATTACTATTTTGGGAACTGAAATGATGTAACTTGTACTTATAAATTTTGATAAATAACACTTTTACACGATCTGGTTGTATATGTAATTCAGGGACTTACACTTGTACACATATTTTACTATAAGTCTTCCGCTTGCTTTATTCACATATCCCTGAATCATATCTGCGTTTTGGCTTAATCTATCCCATGTTTATGTGCTAATACAGTCAACATACATCATTCATTAATTATGTTGCATAAGTGATGTTTTGGAACTCGGGAGCTGAGTTATGCTCGACCCCCGAATTTCAGGGCGTTACAGTAATTCTCTTCATGTTTCCTCAACTAACGCGAAGCATAAGCAATCACCCTGTCCTTCTGCATAAGGACACAACCCAGGCCAACGCGAGAGGCGTTAGTATATATAATATACTTAACGCCTTGCTCTGGCAAAACTAGCACAGGGGCGGACGTCAATTTGTCCTTCAGCTCCTGAAAGGCTAACTCCGCCTGCTCATTCCAAGCAAACTTCAAATCTTTCCGTGTCAACTGCGACAACGGTCTGGCAATCTTCGAGAAGTCTTGAATAAAGCGTCGGTAATAGCCTGCAAGACCCAGGAAACTCCTTACCTCAGTAACTGAACCAGGTTGCTTCCAGTCCTGCACTGCAGCTACCATGGCAAGGTCGACGGCTATTCCTTCCTTGGACACCACATGTCCCAGGAACTTGACTTCCTCTTTCCAGAAATCACACTTCTTGAACTGCGCGAAAAGCTGATTCTTCCTAAGAGTATCCAAAACTGCTCTTAAGTGCTCCTCATGCTCTGCCCGACTCGCCGAATATATCAAGATGTCATCGATAAAGACAATGACGAATCGGAACAAGAATGGCTGAAACACCCTGTTCATCAGATCCATGAACACGGCCGGTGCGTTCGTCAGACCGAACGACATCACATGGAACTCATAATGACCGAAGCTGGTCCTGAAAGCGGTCTTCTGCACGTCCCCATCCTTAACGCGCAACTGATGATACCCTGACTGCAGATCAACCTTCGAAAAGTACCGTGCCCCCTTCAACTGATCAAACAGATCATCAATCCTGGGCAAAGGGTACTTATTCTTCACAGTTACCAAATTCAACCTGCGATAATCAATACATAATCGCAAGGAACCATCCTTCTTCTTCACAAACAGAACAGGTGCTCCCCAAGGAGACACACTAGGCCGAATAAAACCCAAATCCAGCAAACCATCTATCTGCTTCCTCAACTCTTCCATTTCACTCAGAGGCATACGATAGGTGGGTAAAGAAATGGGCGCCGCACCAGGCATAAGATCGATAGCAAAATCAATCTCATGCTGAGGAGGTAATCCAGGAATCGACTCAAACACATCTTCAAACTCCTGAACTACCAGCGTACTAACTAACGCCGATTCGGCCGAACTCTTCAACAGAGAAGAATAAAAATCAATACGAAGAGGGTGATTGACCTGAACTGGGAAAGTAACAGTCTCGCCCTCAGGTCCATGGATCGTCACTGATCTAGCTTCACAATCAATCTCAGCTCGCATCCTCGTGAGCCAATCCATACCCATAATAACATCGTAGTGATAAAGCGGTGCGACTAACAAATCAACACGGATCGATCCACTTCCTAGATCAACCAAACAATCCATACTACGCTTGCCCAGAGCAGAGGAAATCCCCGTAGCGGTAGTAAGCGTCACTCCTTGCATAGGAACAAATCTCAAACCCAAACGCCTAACTGCCGCATAAGATATAAGAGAAGTAGTGGACCCTGTATCCACTAACACAGAAATGGGAATACCTTCAATGTGCTCTGTCACCTCGAAGGACCTCGGCACTAAGTCAGACATAGGCGCTTTAGCTGAAAGCGCATGAACTTGAGCCTGCTGCTGACGATTCGGCGGAGGAACCATGGGCCGCTGAGGTGGCCTGAAGTTAGGAACTGCAGGTCTGAAGGATGGATGAGCTGGTGCTGATCGAAGAGGTGGATGAGAAATAACCTGAGGCATCGGAAGGTTAATCCTCTGCGGTGGAGTAAAACCACTGGCTCGCATACGGGAGAAGTAAAAATGGTCCAAGTGCCCCATCTTCCCACAATAGGAACAACGAAGATCAGCTCTCATCTGCTGAGCGGGAGGCGCTAAATGCCTCGGAGGAGAATCTACTCGCGGCCTCTTGCCGAGGAAAGGTGCACCATGGAAATCCGGTCGCGACCTAGGAACCATCGGTGCTCGCATGCGGGACGCTCTATCCCTATCCTGCTCTGCTCGCAAGGACATGCTCACCAGCTCCACATAAGAAGAAATGCTAGCACAACAAATCGTCGATCGGATCTCAGGTCTCAATCCCTCAGAGAAACGCCGCATCCTCATCGGCTGATCACCCAGGATTAAAGGAACATACCGCCCCAACTCAGTAAATTGGTTCTCATACTCCGTCACCGACAGCCCTCCCTAGCGAAGGCGAAGGAACTCACTCTCCTTCTCATGTCGGTACGTAACCGGGAAATACTTCTCATGGAAGCGTGCCTCAAACGCCTGCCACGACTACTCAAAGCCTTCCTCGACAGTGCGAAGAACACTGTCCCACCACAGACTGGCCTCCTTCTCAAACATGAAGGTAGCAAGCTCAACCTACTCGACCTTAGAGCAGTGCAGCGGTCTCAGCATCTTAGAGGTGCGATCGATCCAATACTCAGCCTTCTCGGGTCTATGAGAACCCTCAAAAGTAGGAGGTCGCAAGCGCTGGAATAGCTCGAAAGTGCCGCTGGCACTAGCGCTCCTAGATGGAGGCATAGGTGAAACAGGTGGAGTCGCCCCCACTGACTGAGCAAAGATGCCAGCTAAGGAAGAGAGGAACTCTTGCTGGTGCTGCTGCTGCTGCTGGTGCTGCTGCTGCTAAATCTGCTGCTGCTGCATCAACAGCATCATCTGCTCAAACCTATTAGTAGGCGAAGTAGACGAAGGTGCACGGCTCGGCTCAGGAACCGAGGGTGTGACTGGAGGAGCCATAGGTGTCGACCCAACATTGGCACGAGATGGACCCGCCTGAGGATCTGACTGGCTATCGCTCAAGGGAGGAACCCCAGCAAGCAACTCAATCAAAGAGAGACAGGCCGAAGACTTCAAACCCTTAGGAGGCATCCCTACATTCAACAGAGGATACAACCTGTCAGATTCTACGTCACCTAATCCATCCACATAACAACACAGCACAACTCTAAAGGCAAACAACATGCATTCCATTAATCAAAATCGTCGCAATACAAGTAGTGCAGTAATACATGAATCACAACTAGAAAAGCATGTAAACAATAACATCTAACACTTCAAACAACCATAGCAACTACAAACAACCACAAACAACTACAACAACTACAAACAACTCTAACTATAAAGCCAACAACAGCTACACACAGAAATAAAACAACAAACAAAGCAAAAGACGGCCACGACGACAGCTACTCGTCAGAATCAAGAGATGGAGGCGGGGCACCCTTATCCTGCAAGCAACACAGGATAGACTTCAGAGTTCGAGTCACCTTCTTAAACTTATGTTTAACAAGGCCTCGAAGATCAACAATATCCTGGCGTAAAACAGCCTGCCCTTCTTCAAGCCGTGTAAGACGGGCATCTCTGGCAGTCTGCTCTGCGCCCTGCTCTGGTGCCACAGGAGGAGAGCTATCACTCGAATCCTGTGCCTCATCTCCTTCCTCGTCCTGCTCTGTTTCTTCCTCAATCTCCGCACCACCTTCAGCATAACTCTCTTCATCACTGCTCTCAGACTCAGCCTTACTCTCTGAGGCATGCCGACCAGAACCAACCTCCATCAGCTTAAGAGTCCTCAGATTGATATGACAAACAGGAACTGGCTTCTTAGCTCCAAGCCTATAGCCAAGCTCATGAGCAAGCTTGCAAATGAGGCGGCCAAATGGAAGCGACTCGGTCCTTCTACTCGAACGAGCGATGAGAACAATCTGGCGCAGGACGTACGTCGGCACACATAACTTCGCTTCCTGCCCCACCTGATATAGGAAATCCACCATCAAGCGCGTACACTCGCTGCGGTTGCTCCACCTCGGATATACATTGAACATAAATATGTAGTGAAGCAAATGGAAGTCGTCCGTCATGTAGGTAGCCAGAAGACTCCTATTCAGCTGCCATTCAACCAGACGACCACACAAGGATCGGGTGCGACGATCCCTCTCGCGCACACTGTTCACATTCTTCTCGCTGGCATGCACTTCACTAAGTGGCACCTTTAGGAGGCGGGATATCAAAGCAACATTGATAATACCCACACGACCGCTACCACAAGGAATCTTGAACTGAAGAGGCTCCAGCGAAGGATCAAGAATATTTGCATAAAAGGCTCGAACAGTGCTAGCATTCGCGCGATACTCGCCTTCGAACAAGGGACCCCAACCAGCCCCTTCTAGGCGCTCCAACAACATAAACTTACCAAAGATCCACGGATCAACATGAGCCTCAAAAAGGACTCTACGGCCTTCATAGGCTCCTTGCGACAACTCCGCCAACAAAGTCCTACTAACGGGAGCTTGAGGATCAAGGTCCCGCTTCGTTTGGAATTCACGAGTGGCGGACGTGCTCGCAGCGACTCCTCTCGGCCTCCGTGCACGGGTTGGGCTGCTCGGCCCGGCTTTATCCACGGGCGCTCTCTTCTTCCCCATCAAGGAAAGAAGGGAAGAAATGGAAAAGATGGCCGTCACAATCTCAAAGAGGGCCATGAGAAATGAGAGAAAGATAGAAATAGGAAGATGGTGAAGCTTCCACACACCTAAGAGCCAAAAAGGGAAAGTAGGAGCTCAAATGAGAAGGAAAGAAAGAGAAATCAGCAATAGGAATGAAGGTTTTGAAATAGGGTGATGGGTTTGCATGAAAAATGGAAGAGGAAGAAGATTTGGGAGAGATTTGGAAGGATTTGGAGAGGGTTTTCAAGAAAAGGGAGAGCTTGGGAGGGGTATTTGTGAAGGGAAAAGGGTTTAGAAAAGGTTTTAAATAGAAAACCATGGAGGGGTGGGCCACCTTAGGCCAAGGAAGCATCGGCCAGCACCGGCCCACCCGGCCTGGCCCGCTAGCCGGCGAGCCCTTGCCGAACCGGCGATGGCATCGCCGGTCTCTAGACATTCCGGTGATGCCTTGCCATTTTGGCGAGGTCCTCCTGGTCCCCCATGCTCGGAAAAGTGTGGTTCCCTCCCTGGGCCCCACAGGAAATGCCCCGATCGGCCCCTTGCATGATTTGACGCCTATCGGGCCATTCTGGCAGAAATCTGATTAAAAGAAAGATTTCTTGAAGGTTTAAGGGCTAAAAAGGGAAGATAGACCATCTAAACTCATTAATAGATGGTCTAGGAAAGGTTTCGGGTCACTGTGTGTGATCAGGTAAGAGTACAGACTCGATCTCGGTGAAGGTTTTCAGGAAACTTTCGCCGATAGAAGCTACGAAACAAAAACACAAAGCGATGATAGACCCGCACCCAAATACACTAAAGTGACGACAACGTGCGGTGTGTGACCATAACCCAGGTCCGGTTTAATCCAGATCATGCTCTGATACCAACTTGTAATGCCCTGAAATTCGGGGGTCGAGCATAACTCAGCTCCCGAGTTCCAAAACATCACTTATGCAACATATTTAATGATGGATGTATGTTGACTGTATTAGTGCATAAAACATGGAATAAATTAAGCCAAAACACAAATATGATTCAGGGATAAGTGAATAAAGCAAGCAGAAGACTTATAAAAAAATATGTGTACAAGTGTAAATCCCTGAAGTATATATACAAACCAGGTCGTATGAAAGTGTTACTTAACAAAATTATAAGTATTAAGTTACATCATTTAAATTTCTAAAAATAATCCCAGAGTCCCGCGCATCAGACCAAGGCTCGGTAGAACCCGTCTGAAAACTGCATATAAGAGAAAGCAGCCTCATCATCATCCATCTCCCGCTCTGCCTCAGAAGTCGCATCAACATCTACAACATCAGAACCTAAGACAGAGTCTGGTGGGTGTTTAACACCGCCCTAGAAACATGGGAGTGAGTGATCAACTCAGTGGAACAATAAGGCACTGGTTAACATGTTATCAGTTCAATCAAACAGTAATGATAAAACAGAACAATTAAATAAATCCTAAGTACTCTTGTTAATGCAGGGATGTATGCAAAATGATGCGTGCCCTCACGCGTACACCCTCAGCGTCTTCATCTTACGTTACGCATGACACCACCTCAAAGTGCGCCACATCTACAAAGCACATGCAAATGCGGTGCTGCGGTGCATGGATATGATTACCAAGTTGTTATTAGTCCTTTTCATACAACAGGATTGGGAAGCTAAGATACCTTCCTCATGTCACCATCCAAACAGTGATCCATTCTAGGGTCGTCAATCCTAGACATCTCATACGATCATATGGTTGAGGTCGTAGCAAAGGGCTCATCACCAATCAATGCACGCCTTTCACACCTTTACTACCACAGTTCGACTCGTCACCTCCTTGCGGTATCCAA
This sequence comes from Magnolia sinica, assembly GCF_029962835.1. Taxonomy (NCBI): domain Eukaryota; kingdom Viridiplantae; phylum Streptophyta; class Magnoliopsida; order Magnoliales; family Magnoliaceae; genus Magnolia; species Magnolia sinica. Next base: position 36,082,102 of record NC_080583.1, read on the forward strand.
GTATGCTCGAGGTCACTACAAAGGGCTCGTCACCAATCAATGTAGGCCGACAGCACGAATATAGTGTCCCATACCACCATAATTGGCATTGAAAGCCTTGAAAACCATAACCTATACACTTAAAGTCCGCACCTTAAGCAAGGAAAGAACACCGAACTGATTTAGACGAGTTGTCTTCGTCAACGGCGATAGAATACCCTAAAACAAGGATAGAAATGAGATACAACAACACTAAGACTAATCTAAACTCTAACACAAATTAGAGTTAGGTTAACTTACCACAAGATGAACTCAGAACCGTCAGAATAATGATTCAAAGTGAAGATTCAAAGATGAAGAAGAACGAGAAAGAATTCAAGATGATTCACCAACTTCTCTCTCACTATCTCTCTCTTTTCCACTCTCTTTCCAAGCTAGGGTTAGAGAAAATTCGTATGGAAAAGAGAGCTAGGGTTTAAGGACTATAAATAGGCCTATAATTGATGAAAATAACCCCAGGGCCAAGGTATACTTAGGGTATAACTAAAACCCGACTCTCGCGATCCAACGAAGCACTTCTGGTGGGCCTATAACCACGAAAGATTGGACTTAAGCTCATTGACCATGGATCTAGGTCAGGCTGAGTTTTCGTACAAACCGGCTCTTCAGATCAGCCGTGGCGGACCACACTCAATTCAACGGTCACGGAATCTCGATCAGGTCCACAAGCACTAGGATATGCCTGGGCCACCTTCCCTGATCAGAGGGTGAAATTGGGTCAGAATCCAATGGTCAGATAGCTTAAAATCATCGCGCAAGCGACACGACTCAGATTCATAAAAACTTATTAAATATCCAACCGTTCTCACACTCTTCACTCCGAACTCAATCAAATCGACCCAGAACATCCCATGGACTTGATTTTCGAGGTGATGGTCAAGCCCAACTCGGTGATTGCAACAGCGTAAGATCATCGCCATCGGACTTTTGACGCGCGGTCCAGGTCCGATCCAGATCTTCCAAAAATTTCCTAGAACAACTGGATTTAGCGATGGATCCTAGATTTCAGAGTAACATAGCGCTAACTAATCTACAAGTTTAGAGCCATGCAGATACAATTTAAAGTGATTGATGCGAATTTCACAAGCAATCGAGTATAGCGCTAATTACCCCAAAAACAACTACTTAAGGAAAGATTAGCACAAGAATTCCAAGGTCGTTACAACATACCATAGGAAACCGTGGGAATAATGATTTCCACCGATGAAACATTTCTATGGCCCGCAGTGATGTTCATTTGTTATCCAACTTGGTCCATTTGAGCTTTAGATATGCTTCATTTTTAGGCTAAAGACTTAAAATTATCTTCTAAAATATATGGACAGAGTGGATAAAATTCACGAATGACTGTGGGACCCACAGAGTTTAGTCAGTACGCTAAGTGTACTGAGTTACTCAGTACACAATCCGCTTCCAAAATGCCCTCAAAACCTTTCCGTCCACCATTTTCTCCCACGCGCAGGCAGACGAAAACCCATCGCTCCATCTCTCTCTCGCACTTAGCCTCTCTCTTTCCCTTGCCCTCTCTCGATCTCCCACTCTCCCTCACCCTCTCTCCTTGTCTATTGGCCGCATTCCCTTATCTCTGTTGTCAAAACCCTCTTTCACTGCAAGGAGAAGAAGAAAAAGGAGAATGAGAAGAAAAAGAAGGACGGTAAGTTTCTCTCTCCCTCTCTCTGTTTCTGAAATCTGTGGTGATTTTTTTTAACACACGCACACACACCCCCACACACTCACGCCACATGCACACACACTCTACACACGCAAGCCGTGGGACTTCACCACTATGGTGATTGAATGCCCACCATTAAAGCTGAACCACTGCTGCAATGGGAGGGCTTGTATTTAGGAGATTTTTGGGTATGGCCCGTCTGATGGGTTGATGGTTACTGCTGAGGGCCAATGCGAACCGTATTGGCTTGTCTAGTATGGTTCCTATTGGCTAATGCGAAACCGTATAAACCTAATACAATGCCAGAAATGTATTGCAAATAGGACGCCTTGAAAACTGATTTTTAAACACTGGTGTAAATCTCAAGTGACCCATATGACATGAAACAATGTTAATTGAATGCCCACCATTATAATTAAACTTGGCTGCCTTAAAAGTTTTGGATTAAATTGATATTTGTTTTTTCCCTTCATCAAGTCCTTATGACCTAATCAACAAGTCGGATGTCAACCAAACATTATAGTGGGTTGGAGGGTTTTAATGGTGGACATTCAATTACTACTGTTTCCCTATGGTGTGGTCCAAAACACCTACAAGATGGCTGCCTCACAGGGCACTAACCAGTAGCCGCCACGTGGCTATACCAGTGCCATCTAAAGCCTTGCCAGATATAAAATACATTATATATATTAAAAAAACGATGAAGAGAAGGTTTTAGGGCATCCCTTTAGTGTAGCTGGAGAACTTATTGGCTGCTGTATCATCCTAACTCACTTTCTTGTAACTAGGGCTGAAAGTCCTAACATTAGGTTGGGCTCGGGCAAGATGTATTGGGTTTGGTCTCAAGCTTGGGTATATAAACACCAACCCGATAAAACTTGGGTCTGGCTCAAGTTGAGGTATCAGGTTGCCCGAACCCGATCGATATATAAATTATAATTGAGTGCGAATTGTCTTTCTTAAAGGCACATGAAATTCTTATGTCTCGATATTGATATTCTTAATAGGAAGAATTTTTATTTTTATTTTTTTGATAATTCTCCACTCTAAATATTTTCTATCCAGATTTCTTCCTTTTATCCCCAGCTATATAAAATGATCTGGCTTCAGGCGTGCTGTAATTATATTGAATCTCTCTATCTCCCAATTACTTGTAATGGCGATCTATAAATATATGAGCCCTTCCTGACCTCATAGGGTCTCATTGGTCCATGCCATTTCAAATGACTTGAGCTAACAAAGTATGTCAGATTTCTCTCTCCCAAATAAATTGCATGCTACACAACATAACTTCTAAAGGAGTAGTTGTCCTGTATTTTACCTTGTTTGTTTAGAAAAAATGAAGCTTTTTTACTGTAAATAAATGAATATATAATTAATAAAATCATAAGTATAAAAAATAAGACGGGTATTGAAATATAACGGATTAATTTAATAACAAAAATATTTCCACCTGACCAATCTGACCCGACTTTCAGCCCTACTTTGACTTTTTTACATTTTGTAGAAGTAAAAGGCATCCAAATGGCCCCTATAGAGTTATAAACCTTTCAAATGAAAATCCTCAAAAGAAATCTCTCTCAGTGTCTATAACTGCGGATGATTTATTTTTTGTTCGCGCTGGATGGTAAGACTATTGGCCTGTTATAATGAGTCTTGATAGAAAAAAGAAAAAGAAAAGAAGGGTGTTATGATGCAAGAGAAAGGAAGAAGAGAGAAAATTGGAACATGCCTAGGTACCCCGCCTGGGTACCTTGGGTTTCTTTTACTAGCTTGGGGGTAAACATTTTTGGCTTTTATTCATAAAATCAGGCTATTTCAACTCCTAGTCTGGCCACTTATAAAATTGGAACATGCCTAGGTACCTTGCCTGGGTACCTTGGGTTTCTTTTACTAGCTTAGGGGTAAACATTTTTGGCTTTTATTCAAAAAATCAGGTTGTTTCAACTCCTAGTCTGGCCACTTATAAAATTATACCTAAAAATTCTAAATATACACCGTATGGTCCACTTCAGTCTCAGAATAATACAATTTTTGGATAGTTTTTTTCATCATGATGAGTCAATACTATATGAATGGATTGAATGCACAGGAAACAGTGGTAATTCACCATTAAAACTTAATGTGGGCTGAAGAAATTTTGGATAGAGCTGATATTTGTGTGGTTTCTTCATGCTAGGTCTTTTATAAGCATTCCATTGTGCTTGTGTGGTAAAGTCTTTAACTGGTATGATCCATCATTTAGTTTGATATATTAGAATTGCATGCGAGACTTTTCATCTATGCAAGTGGTTTAAGATTTTACTTATAAATTACATGATTAATTTATTATAAAAATACAATGATTGCAAACTCCTTAATACATTGTATTTGGTAGACAATATCCATATGGGTCCAATCATCTGATAGCACTTCCTTCATTTCCAACTTTTGAGGAGGATGGTGCATTAGGCTAATTTCCAACTTTAATTTTTGGTAACGTGCAAGTTGAAAATGGACCCATTGGTTAATCGAGATTTGACTATAATGAATAGGGAGTGGATGACACTAAGTTTCCCAGACCCACATTTTCTTTTTGGAATCAGAAGTTTTTCAAAGTTTGCATAAGAAAACTTTCCTGGTAGAGAATTCGTTCCTTGTCCATGCACCACTTGCAGATGTGCACATTTTTCGATTTCTTATGATGATATGGAAATACATCTAATGAAAAATGGATTTGACCCAAGCTAAAGGGTTTGGAACATGCATGGGGAGCATGTATCACCTAAATGTACTGTACGTGAATCAAGTTCCCAACAATACCATAGTGTCCCGAACTTAAATGAGGTTCACAACGCGATCGTTCAAGAACTTGGTGGTAATAACCTAGATGAAGTTGTACAGGATGAGCCCAACGTGACCCCTATAGTTGAAGGCGTCTTTGGAGAAAATGAAACTAATGAGTTTGAAGCAAATCTACAAGACGCAATGGTCTTGTAACTCTTCACCATTAGTAATTGCTTCAATCTGAGGTAGCTCATATGTGATTGTAATTGAATGAATGAATGATTATGCAGGTGATAATTGAATGAATGAATGATTATGCAGGTGGTAATTGAATGAATGAATGATTGTAATTGAATGAATGAATGATTATGAAGGTGGTAATTGAATGAATGAATGATTATGCAGGTGGTAATTGAATGAATGAATGAATGATTATAAAAAAAAATTTAATGTAGGCTATAACTACGGATATTAACCGTACCTGTTATAAAATTCGGGATATTGCTATGGATCCAACACTACTTTTAGCTACCAATAATATTCGTAGCTGTAGGTTTTTTTGGCTACAGAAAAATTTGCTACGGATTATATCCGTAGCTATGTTAACCTATTGCTACGGATTAGATCCGTAGCCATAGGTTTTAGACCTATTGTTTCGAGACCTACGACGACGGTCGTGCCATGGACCTGCTATGGATTTAATCTGTAGCTATAGGTCTATAGCTACGGATTAAATCTGTAGCCTTTGCCCATTTTTCTGGTAGTGATATATAGTTGAACATATTTTGTTGCTTCATATGAATGCGAGAAAAGGTGCTTCAATTTCTCTCACAACCAGTGGAGGATGTCGTCAAACTCAAAATTGTCTAGAATACTCAGAGTAGTTGCACTTTCTGTAAAATTGACCTACCATTGAGTTGCATGGATAAGAAATAAATATATCAGTTTATTAAATTGTTAAATACATACATATTTGTTCTAAATTTTACACCTAAGTTTTCCTTAAATCTTATATATTATTCCTTATACCTAGATCGTTTCTCTATATAATAGCTTGTGCAAGTGAGTCTACAAAGCTACTCATCGCAACTGCATACTTGTCTACCTATGAAAGATAAAATAATAAATACTAAGTACTACGTATGTGACATATGCATTTGAAATTTGAAGTCCTAGTTTTAAATTATGTTTCACCTACTTTGTTATGGCATTAACTTGCCAATTAATGTTTGGCTTCAACCTCTTAATAACACTTTTTAGACTAACAATAATTCCATCATCTTCCTCAAATGTAGCCGCGTACCAAAATATAAGGTTTAAGAAGTAGCTTACAACCATTGAAAAAGAGTACATATCAAAATCTCACATTAAAGCTCAAAACAAAAGTAACTCATAAGTCATATTGTAAGTATTGAGGACTAAGAACTAACAATTGCTATGTAGTTAAATAATTGTAACTTTTTTACTTGATGCACAGAGATCATGGTGAAGTTGATTATTCTGGCACTTAGCTATCAGCTTGCACTAATCCTTGTATTGTTTACAATCGTATCAAATCGACAACTTTGCCCCATCTATATCCTAATAAAGAAATCCCATCGTAAACCTATGGTGAGTTTCCACAACTAAAAGAACCTTAGACAAAGGTGTCATTATTTTCATAACTTCTACGACTTCCTTCTACTATTTGTTATCTCTTATATTTCACATATATCCTCAAGCATGTCACTCGTCAATTTTCCATACTTAAGAGTTTATAGGCATCCAAAATGCAATCTTCTCGCTAAATGCCCCTCTAGGTTTGTATAAGTTTTCCACGGTTATAAAATTTGTAGTGAATCTAATTATACCCTTAACCTCAATAATTCTCCCCCGCTTGTGAACTTCTTTATAAGGGAAAATATCCAATTATAGTTATAAATATGCGTTGTAATAAACCTTACCATCTCAATCAACTTCTTTATATTCTTCTTCTTCCTAATCTCGTCAATGATGAGATCAATGCAGTGGGTTGCACAAGGTGACCAAAACATATTACGCCTCTTCTCCACAAGCATCATTCCAGCTACCTTGTAGGATGCCTCATTAACAACGACAATCTTCATGATATTACTCTCGCCAACTCCATCCAACATTTTGTCAACAATGCTAAATATACATAGAGCAGTCTTCACTTAATTAGATGCATGAATGGCTCAAATGAACAATGTACCAAGGTGGTAGTATAAACTATAAAATTTATCATGCTCAATCTGATTAAATTAGTCCAACCATCACACATGATTGTGCATCCTTTGCTTGCCCATATCCTTCTAAATGATTGCACATAACCCCACACTTCATTGTGTAGATCATTTGAATACTTCAGAGCAATGTTGTAAAAACTGGGTGCTTTAATCCTATGTCCTCGAACACCTAAAAGTTTGGGGAATCCGCAACATGCGAAGAGATGTTATAATGTAAACATAGCTTTGTTGCTGCCCTCCCAATATTATCTATAATTTATTTCTACTACATTTGCTCATTTTTTATTTTTATTTTTTTCTTGCTACATTGGCTCCCACTCATCCTCATCAAGATTCTGAATATCAAGACAAGCGTGAGATGGGGGTTGTTGACTCAAGCCACTCGATTCTTGCTACCACATGATAAAAGCATGAATAATCCCCGCCAAGGTATTCTGTGACACCCACCTGCGTTACTATTACAATACAGACCATGACGACCATTACGGTCTCTCTTACAAAAAAAAAAAAAAAGAAGCTTTATCAATCCCATAATAGAGCATTACGTCCGTTGCGGCACATCATGATCCCACTGCCACTACCACTCCCCCCAAATCACAAATTGAAACTCCTGCCAAACATTCGACGTCATTGCTCATCCTCATAAGCAGTTCATAAACTTCCCCTCACCATCGTAATCTCCATGTTTGAGTCCTCCACTAACCCGATGTCCTTAACATCAACAATGTCATTCTTAGGAACACCAAATACATCTACATGACATGTATAAATGTAGAAAGAGTCTCGCTCATATAGGAGGAGTATGTGTGGTGCAGCTCAGGCAATTGATCGGACTTTCTCCAAAGCTTCTAGCTTTTGATCAAGGCCATAAAACTTCTTACAAGTTATTTTTTCATTTGCTCCCTAATTACTTAGGAATTCTTGGACAACCCGGAAACTTGACAATCCACTACAAAAACAACAAAATAAAAACAAAAAGTATGTTATAGACTTATGAAATTAACTAAACACATAAACTCACAAAGCAACTAAAATTCCAAACAAAAACAACAAAATAAATACAATGAAAATGTCCAACTATAATTAAAATTGAAAAAAAAAAAAAAACAAACAAAATGGATTTCAAAATGAATGCATTCATCTACCATTTCGTCCATTTTGCCAAATTGAATTTTGAAAAAAAAAAAAAAAAAAAAAACCCAAAATACATTAAAAAAAAATTTTACAGCACAAAATAGTAGAACCATGTCTAAAGAACATAAATCAAAGTTCAAGCAACATAAATTTATAATTTTCCTACATTGATTTTTTTTTTTTATAAAAATGGCAAAAAAGTGGCCAAAATATGTAAAAAAGACAACTAGAACATATAAAATGTATATATGTGTTCAAAAACATAAATCTATCATTTCCCCATAGAATTTTGAAAAAGAAAAGATTTTTTTTTGAAAATGCCTAAAAATGACCTGAAAATACACAAGATTAAAAAAACAAATCAAAACTATTCATACACATGAATTTGTAGATCAAGACCTGGAACATATTATTCATCCTTTATTTATGTTTTATTTGTAAAACGATTTGAAGAAAAGTAAAAATAATTAAGGAAAATTGCTGAATATTTATTTTAATTTTTTATTTTATATCTTTTTTTTAAAGTGTGAAAATATGAATAACCCCCTAATCAAACTACGTCAAACAAGAAGTGGTCAATTTGGGGTAATGAGCTTAATTCAACACCCTTACCGTTGGATTTATTGGGAAACCAAAAAATAAAGGTTTTTACCACCTTTTCAATTTCACCATAATTGTATCTGACGCTTGAAATTTGATCCAAAATAAGATGTTTTCATCTTCAGGAAGGGAATTGGTTAAAAATGGCCCTATAACATTCTGGTGGGAAAAAATCGAAAAAAGAAGGAAAATGAGAGTTTCGAGGACTGAGTGAAGAGTTACATATGTATATCAGTAACACATACAAAATATTGGCCAATATGGTGCTTCTTTTTTTCTTTTTTTTTTAATAATCGGGCTGATATGAGGTGTATCGGCCAATATGCTACTAATATTCAGAAATTTGGCCCCATCACCTTTTCCTTTCCAACCCCAATGGGACACATGTTTCTCTTTCATTGTGCTCCTCCCAAAAACGACTATCAACAACTTAAGAGCACTAGATTACTGTTATTATTAAACACCTACCAAAAAACCGCGGTAACGCTTTCACCATACACATGGCATAACCATACAGGATCCAGACTATCTGAATTGTTAGTCCAATATAGATGTTACCTAAGGCAAAATTATCCTACGAAAACAGTAGTATCCATCTGATTTTCCCTTTGAATCCAGACCCCTCGCTACTTTACTTTTAAGCATCCATCTGACGTACCAAAATCGTCATTTAGGAACGGTTTTAAACCGTTCCTAAATGCTTCAGGAATGTTTTAATACCGTTTCTGAATGAGGCGTCGCAGAAAATCAGGAACGGTTCAGAACCGTTTTGGGTACCGTTTCAGTTTTTAGAAATGGAATTTTAGTAACGGTTTTAAACCGTTCTGGTGCCAACAGTCACATTTTGGGCAAAAAAAATTTAGAAACGGTTTTGAATGCTTTGGACGTTGCCAACGGTCAGATTTTAAGACGGAATTTTAAGAACAATTTTAAACCCCGTTGTTAATTGTATGAGAGAGAGTGGGGTATGTAATCTACTTGTATTATATGCCAGAGAATTACACAAATAGAAGAAAAAGACAATAGAATGATTCACACGCAACAATTTTTTCCTTCTAGTACACAATCAATTTAAATTCCAATTTCAAAACAACATTTCATTTCCAGGCTTCTATAAGCCAACAATTCCTTGCTCTTTTCTAGAATCATCACTCTGCCTTTAGATATGACATCCGCTGCAAATCCTCCTCATCCATCCCCCCCAACCTGAGCGATCTCTTCCACCAGTTCTTCAGGCCTGGTATTCCATCTGCAAAAATACCATATTTATATTAAAAATAATTGCACAGGTAAAAATGTTATCAGCCCCTGTCCAGGCTCTTTATTTGGTCACCAGAAATTGAGACCAAGGCCTGGCCTGCAAACCCCAAAATCATGGAATAGAGCTCTCAACAGCCAAAAATGGGCAGGGACTCGGCATGGGCTAGGCCTTAGTGGAGATAGTTATGAAACCTCAATCAACCCATAGTAGCAAGGGCCACTTAGAAGCCCAACAGGCCCAGTGACAGCATAAAGAGAGGACTGATCACCTATAACTGGTTGTACTCTGCAACCTGCTTTTCTCTTTTCAATGAAAAAAAAACTAGCGAGCACTTCTGCAGTTAAGGTAATTGCATAGGAAATTACACCAATCATTTCAGTGCATAGGAAGATTTTGTTGCACCTGGAATTGGATCCAACCCCACAAAACTGGGGTAGCACTTCTGCAGTTAAGGTAAAAGCAATGTGACAGGTGCAGGTATGTTGATGCAGCCCATTTGGGTTGTAATCAGATGAGATGATTGTTCCCAGATCAGTGATCATCACCATTTCATCCGTAGAGAAATGGACCCTAAAAATATTCAATGCTCACCTCATGTATATGAGTATTCTAGTGGGATCTTGACTACTAAAGTGCAGTGGATTACACAGTAATTTCCTATTTGGCATGTAGAACACACGGATTGAAAACAAAGTAGGTGCTACAACTAGAACACTTAAATTTAGAACTGGGCATTGAGTCGAGTTGGACCGAGTTAGGGCTGACCTGACTCGATCCGGTTTTGAAATCGACCTAACCCGAACTCGACCCGACTCGGTACCGAGTCTTGCATGCCTAACCCTCCACACATTTCTCAACTCATTGTCTACATGCACACACTCATCAACTCTTCCTCTTTTGGAGGCATTAATCTCATTCATTGTTGGTTGGGATCATCCACTCTATATCAGATACGCCCTTGAGTGGAAGTTACAACATGAATAGAAAAATAGGTAGAACTCATATGCATGCAGAATTGGATTACCATTTGATAGTAGCAGCAGTAGCAGCAGCAGCCAATCAGAGATAATACTGCTTGTAATAAGTATCCAAGGTAAGAGCAGATGGTTCCTTGGCAGCCAAACTTTTAACTAGAACAGCTCCATGTGAAACATTGATGAAAAGCTACTTATAAACATAATTATGACATCCAAAATCCTTTTTAAAAAAATCAAAAGAACAAGAGGTTTCTTCTGCAACCTTAGTATCATCAAAGCACCCACGAGCCATGATAACCAGCGCAATTTAGTGTTAGGGTGAACATTTGAAAGAAGACTATCAAAACCCATAATGTCATCAAGAATCAGCACATTCTTGGTTGATGTATAACATCTATCAACCAGCTCTGAAACTCCAACCATACCATCTGATGCGAGATTGTTCGGGTGGGCAATGATCACGATGGGATCATAAAAATGTAGTAGTCTTCGTATTTTGTTACGAATTGCTTGTTTCAATGTACTTTGAAAGATGAAGTGAGGCTAACCTCAGGTCAAAGGCAGCCACTCCAACCTGCACAAAAGATTGATAATGAGTAATACTTGCAACTGAGAAATAGATCATAGTAGTTCACCTCAACAACATTAAGCCACCATTATCTTCGAGTTACAGTGACAAATTTATGAATACAGTAGCATTAAAAAGACAAACGACCATATCAATGTTGAAGTAAAAGAAACTCTGTATAAATGGATGTAGAGGAGGTAAAGGATAGTTGCAGAGAGGGAACTGAGAAAACCAACCGCATAGATGCCCATGACGTGGTAAAAGGCAGTAAGTGTAACCGGGAGCTTTGAGTGCATTTCGCCCTGCAAGTGGAAGGAAGAATGGATTTCATAGGCAGGATTTTAATGCTCACATTCAGCTGAAAGATTGAATATGACCTATTTATTTGATGTTTATAACAGATATAGAAAATGCAGTAACTAAAAAAGATGAAATTTTGAAGTTTTAAGATGTTTCTTCAGATGCATACCTTCCGAATTTTACCAGCCTTTTGGTTTCTAAACACAGTTTTTCCTCTCTGTCTTCTACAAGCGAGGAACCTCAGCTTCATCTCCCAAAACACTTCCTTTCTGAATCACAGAGTAAGGACCGATCGAAACATTTTGTCCAATCTTTACCAGCATGAAGCTTAAAACTCCATCCCTCACCTCATGGCTTTGAACCATCGCCCCTTCTGTAATTATAGCTCCATTTCCAATCAAAACCAGAGTGGGGTCCGTAATATCGACAGTGTCAAGCAGAACCAATGATCCGACCCGAGCTCCCAGCATCTCAAACCAGTAATTCAGGAACACTGTTCCTCTCAGATGGACTGCCAGAATTCTCCCTGTGACTTCTTGGGCCTTGTAGAGAGCCCACCATTTCAGTAAAAAACCTGACAGCATATAATCATTCATGATATTTAACTCTGATGCAAGAAGCAAATCTCTCCCATACAGATACCTGAAAATAGGCAACAACAATGCAGTGTTAGCCAAACTGGTAGAGTCTACTTTCAGTAAAGTATTTTATCTGTGATATAATTCCTTACCATGTAGTGATGATCGAAGCCATCAACACATTTGTCACAAACCTGCATTACATCTATCATGTCAAGTCTATAGAAACAACTAATCAAGTAAGCTATACAATCAAAACATATATACAGTCCAAAAAGGTTAAGTGTCTAAAAAAGTATTAGACTATTGTCGCTAATCTCAGAAAAGCAATGATGTCATGCAACAAATGAGCCAATTCCAACAAATGAGTTGTTTCTGCAGATCCTTGTTTCCCGTGACCCGACCAATCCGTGCTCTACATTCATAGACCATAAGTAACAGATAGAGGTCCTAATAGGACTAAATTTTAAAGAGAACCAATCACCTATAGGCGGTTGTATGCTACAAACTTTTCTTGCCTAAAGAATCTATTTCCATTTTTTCCCTTCAAAACAATTTTCAAGGGAAAATACTTGTAAACTACAACAGTTTCAGGGGATCAGTCATTGTAAAAAGTGAAAGGAAGCAATGAAGAAAAAATGTAGCTAAGTGAAAAGAATAGCATAATTTAATATCAATGAACTCACCATCGCCGTATAAAAAACATAGAGCTTCTCGCCTATTAGAATGTGAACTGTCTTTGGCTTCTCCCTTCAAGAGCTTGTTAACAATGAGAATATTAGCAAAGGTTCCCCTCGCCATCACCTCTTGTTCATCTTTTTATTTATTTATTTATTTATTTATTTAAGAAAGTTATGGATATAACAGCCTAGTTCTCTAAAAGCATAAAAGATTCAGTGGCATATTGCTTTGAAACCACGAAAGAACCAAAAATAATCAGTAGATGAGTTGCTCACAATTCATGCTAATTGTAGTTCAATTCAGTTTCAGACTCCTAAAAAGCTTCTCAATTCAAAATTCCAAGAAACTCAATAATTCTGCGCCACAGCCATAGAGCACACAAATAAACATCTAGGATAGATCACAATAATTGCAACAAACTAGTTTTAAAAAGTTAAATCTTCTTAATTGGTACCTCTACTATCTACATAACATCGTGGTTTGCAGCTAAATCATCTACTACAATTAGCATAATGGCGCTAAATGCTAATGGGTATAGCATGTGCAAAAAAAAAAAAACAATCAAGGCTTCGTTAGAAATGTTAGAGATTCCTTGCCATTATAGGTATGGAACTAAGTTTGTTAGAGGTTCTTGGATCCTCCCATTACCTTTTTCTTAAATCCGTAGTGAAATAATAACTAAGGCCTTCATCAGATGCATTATTGAATCTTGAATTATAATAAACGTCCACGAGTGAGTTTCAGCTCACAGGGAGAAATGCTTGCGTGTCTCAAAATACACATTTGTTGGTGGACTCAACAAAAGCACAAAGACTTTCGCAAGAGAAAGAAACACCAAGGGAAATGCTAGATGGTTCTTTGCGAAAACTTGGAATCTGTGGTAATATAGAAAGAAGAAGATGGAAACTATCTTGACTATGCGACAGGGTAAAACTGACCTTAGAAATTAGAATACTAAACTTGCATCCAGAAACCTTAAATAAAAAATAAAAATAAATAAAAACATCTATCAACTGAAATAAATTTTGCAAGCCATATATTGAAGTTCCTGAGGATGAACATTCAATTGCATGCAGCCTCTTAAGTTAAAAATTAAAACAGAGCCATGCTTTTGTTAATTTTTGTATTTATTGAGCTCACAATCAGATTAGGGAATGAAGAGGACACTGTTTTGAAATGTGTTCTAAGATATCTAGTAATTGGAAATGAGGCCTAATACAAGCTAGCTCTCCTGCTCTTGAATTTGCATAATTGACAATATCTAGAATGAATTTCAAATTTATGCATCACTGAAAATATCTAAAATGAATTTGAAAAATTGAACAAGCATATAGGTCAGCATGAGGTCCATACTACTACAAAAGCCTGAAAATCCAAGAAGCTTACCTGCAGAACTCAAAAAAGAGATCTTTGTCATGGATATAGGCAAGCACTCCCACAATCGCCGCAAGACCAGATCATTCATGCATGCAGTGTAGCAAACTCAACAGGGCGATTTGATGAATTGCAATAGGAAGAGAATGGAGACATTGCAAATGACAAATAGCCACCTCTTAGGACCATGAAAGAGGGTATTTTCATCATGTTATTGAGAAAATCACTAAAGAATAAATTATTATTAAAACAATATGATCATCATATTATGGTAAGGTCCACCTGAGATTTAGATCTTTCTTGGGCTCCCAAGAAGTTTTTTAACTGTGGGTGTTCAATCATCACTGTTTACTATGGTGTGGTCCACCTGAGAGATTTAGATCTGCCTCAGTTTTGGGCCTGTAGCCTAAAATGAGCTGGCAAAATTGATGGACTGTGTGGAATCAAACACGTACATCATAGTGGGTCCCACATAGCACTGACTAGTAGCTTCTTGGCAAATAGAGGCAGCACAGGATAGGCTGAGGCATGCCTGAGCCCATGAGGCAGGACTACATTCCGACTCCATAGTCACATGAATGTTGAAATAGGGGCAGAAATTGCACGTTACCAGATGAGCTTTAAAGAAAACCCCAACACAAACAAGCTTGTTGCTTTATGTTTATCTAAATCTATTGGAATCACCACGGAGACCAAATTCAATGCCAATCTGGGAATGTCTAAAAAAAAAAAAAAATAATAAAAATTGCCTATGTGCTGTTTGGTTCCCACTTAAAATGAGGTCATCTCTTCTTCTTCTTCTTCTTCTTCTCTCTCTCTCTTTTTTTTTTTTTTTTTTAAACGTTGATTATGTATTAGAGATCTTGGAAATGATTAAAAATAATATTGATAAACCATAATTAATATAATCTATGATCTCTAATACACAATTAATGTTAACTAAAATGATACTAAACCATTTTTTAGTGGAAACAAAACAGGGCCTGAGGGTGAGTTTGGGGATGCCCCGAATCTCAGGAAAACTGAATATTCTAGCAGAATGGGCAGCCATCCATTCAACTGAACCTTTTGGGTAGCTGAGAGAACCAGAACTGCATTCCCCTAGATGCGATTTTTCTACCTTTGTTGTCTGGCCTGAATCAATATCCTTAGGGACACCCCAACATTATCCCAAAACAATCAAGCAAAATTGGAAAAACAAAAAATCCGCAATTTTCAATTTCAGCTGAAGATTTCACCACCCGTTTTTATCCAGTAAAATTCCAATTGGTCACAAAAAAACCTCCAATTAAAGTAATTTCAAGAAACCCTAATTTAAATAAAATGTATATAAAACCACCGCTTGGAAGCTGAAAATATCAAAACAAAACAGATTGGTGGCGGCAACGAAAGATGAAGGCCCATGAATTTACCAGATCGCTGTTATTCCGCTCGAAATCGAGGATCTTGATCACGACAACCTCATTAAATGGGATGCAAAGCGCACGGTAAACAGACGCACTGACGCCCTGGCCCACCTCCTCCAGCAGCATATATTCATCAGCCCTGATCGGATACTCCTTCCTCTCCACAGCAGCTTCCCGCCGATCTCCCTCACTGCTGACACCGCGCATCTCAAAATTCGGCTTCTTCATCGAAGAAGATCCCTCGGGATTAAGCTTCCTCATTGAGAAAGATGCCGACGCAGCGAGTTCCGAATGATTCCTCATTCTCCCGATGAAAGGATCGGAAATGGATCGATTAAAGAAGCAAATCAGGCAGAAACTGGGACGAAAATCGAAGTAAAAAAGGAAGAAGATCGGAAATTTTGATTTTTGAAGTAGCGCACGTTAAGACCATGTCATCTACCTTTGGAAATCCGGTAACGTAGTCCTCGAAGATGATCAGGAGATCGAAAGAGAGGGAGATTGAGAGAGGGAGAGGGAGAGGGAGAGGGAGATTGAGATAGGGAGATGGAGGCGGCGATGGAAGCGAAATGAGGGATTTTAGGGCTTTTGGCGTCAGAAAAGGTTAAAAATAATCGGTAGTCTGCGGCAGATGGATGCAATGTGCCCCTTGGGCCTTGTGGGGTCCACACAGAGGTTACTAATCAAATCCATTCCGTCCATCTGTTTCAAAATAAAACAATAAAACAATAATAATAAATAATAAGATCCAAAGCTCAAATGGGACACACCAACAAAATAGTGGAAATAACAACGTATAATAGCAGCGATTCCAGTATGGTTTGTTACCGTTTCAAATCACAAATGGCTTAAAGCCGTTTCTAAACCAAAATCCCAACCGTACCGGTTTAATGATTTTGGTGTAGTGATGGCCATGAATTTGATGGTTATGATTCTTTATCAGGCTTATTTCGGAGATATTATGCTCCATCCCCAACATACCCAACAACTTGGACGATATGGATAGCTATAGACAAGTGCCACACGTGAGGAGGATGAATCAGTACCATTTTCAAAATGGTGATAAACAGTTAAGTATCATAGAATTCTTTCCCCAACTTCAGAATGAGCATTCTAAGAAAGATACCTCTTAACCGTTAATTAAGAGAGGAATCGTGGTCAAGACTTGAGGCTTCTTCACAAGGCTACCTTCCTTCTAGAATATAGTAGAAAAATGCTCGGCTTTCAATGTATATAGATATTCATATCAAAGGGAAGGAGCTTTTATTATTCTTGTATGATTTTTCTACTTTTTTTTAGTATTTTATAGTTTTAAAATATTTAGCAACTCATCCAAACTGAACAAGGTGTAACGAGTCACTGAATATTTAGTACAACAAAAGAAGAAGAGATGAAAAAAGGTGATGGTTTGCCCCAATTTCCTATTTTCCTGAAAAGTTGTCCACTCCACTTCGATTCATTGAATGAATCACACTCAAATCTTGTGTTTTTTTTTTCTCCAAAATTGGGCTAGATCAAGTCCAAAATGAGTTTCTAGCATTCCTCTATGCTTGAAATGAAGAAAATAGGAGAAAATGTGGAGAAGTGATAAAATAGAGAGGTGGATCCATACACATCTCAGCCATGACACGGCATATAGGGGTTGCATCAGGACCAGTCCAGGCCAATACAAGAGAGACTGTACCCAAGAAACCAATACATCCCATATGTCATCTTGAGAAAAGCCAATACAAATCCGAAACGGCAGTGTCAGCTGTTACATAATCGATATTCACATCCTTGGGCAAAACACACACGACACGCGCATGCGCACACAGAATGTATACAAACTGAGGGTTAGCATCACCTCTTCCACCCAACCTGCTAAATTACAAAATGACTTGTTATAACATTCTTACCCATATTGATCATGGGCCCGCTAGCAAGGAGAGTTTCCATAATATATTTCATTTGGGACTATGAAAACCATCGCACCACACGCGTACATACATACATACATACACATAACAAACTCGATATATAATTTCATGCAAGGGTAAATATATACATCCTTGGGTATACACATGCAGGCAAAATGAGGTTTTGCATCACCTCTTCTGGCCAACCTACCAAATACAAAACGTTTTGCTATTGCATTTCACCATATCAACTAGAGTCGTCCTAGCATCAAGGGTATTCATAATATCTTTCATTTTAGACAACAATATGCCCACATGCCATAAACCATACACACTGTGGTGTTTAAATCAGAAATGCATAAAGTCCGGTATATCTATCAAGCCTGTCCACTACAACTCACCCACATGTGAAGAGCATTGATCAAGAAATTTCATGCAAGAGTACATCGATACATACAAATTTATACTTTTTGTTTTTATGAACGATTATACAAATTTAAACATGTCCACATGCTTTATGGATTTGTATGGACTCAGTGTTACTAAAGCTTCATTATAAGTCATTTACTTTGACTTTGATGCATTAAATTGCCTGATGGGACCAAACTCATGGGGCTTAATTAGAAGAGCAGCTCATTTCTATCAGACGCCAAATGAATATAGAATCATATTGGAAAAGCAGCATTCGATTCTATAGACCGACAAAAAAAAAAAAATGATATTTTGATTTCTACCCATTATTCCACAATACATATTAGTCAATGAGATTGTAACCATACATAAAAGCATTCCAGATAAGTCATATATCAATTTGGTGTTTCGACTAGTTAACAAGTAAGAAATCATTATATATATATATATATATAATCTATATATATATATATATATATATATATATATATATATATATATATATATATATATATAATCTATGATTTAATGTTGAAGAGAATACTTATCATTTAATCTGTTATAAGGAACAAAATAAAATAATTTACCTTTTCTAAATGATTCTTAAAGCCCCCACCAATTTAAAAACATAAAATGAAATCTAAGTGAAGCTTAAGATAGAAGAAAACAGGTACAATTTGAATCATAAATCGGGATTTGAATTGTAAATTGTAGGAGGATTCAAATCATAAAATCGTAAGATTCATATAAAAAGGGATTCAAATCGTTTTGCTTGAGATTCGACTCAAATTGTAAATCGTAAATCGTGAATCATAGGATTTTGACAACACTATCATACACTAAAATCAGGATGCGATTCAGGGCATTTGTAGTTGGTCTTAGGCTATTCTGAAGCGCCCCGCCTGGTCTCATGATTGTGGAAGGCGATTCAGCTAGAACGACTTGCAGGGTGCCTCTAGCATCTTTCTTTGGAGATTGGTAAACGCCCTTAAGAAGGTTGTTGCCATTACCATTCCTGCATTTTTTGTTGCTACTTCCTCTCACATTCAGAGTCAAACAAACATATGCAAATTAGCTAGGGAAGGGATTAATTGCAGCCCTTTGTTTGTTTTGAACTTTTATCCAATGATGTCTTAGTTAGCCAGCTTTTTTGTCTTACTTTTGCACTGTGGGCCTTCTCCTTGTTCTTTTGCTTTAATAATTTGATGTTTTAAATCAAAACATAATATAATGGACCTCCCCAAACGGGTTATTGTTTCCCCATTACTATAGCCGTTGTCATTCATCATCATCATCATAGCCTTCTCCCTGCTAGTTAGGGTAGGCTTTTACGATTTCTTGGCAAAAGTTTCACAACTGGTTTCTTGTATAGCATTAACCCTCCTCCCTTAAGGATTTGGTAACAACCGGTGGATTGCTACAAAGCGAGTAACCGATCAAAGGTTGTTACTTGCACAAGATGTATGATGGACTTATGTAATGAAATAAAATGTCATTTCTTGTAAAAGAATTATCATTTTAAAAAATAGAAAAAAAAAAAAAAAAAACTGCTGTGTTTCAGTGAATAAAAAATGGTGGTTGTTTCATTGAATATTACAAATCAACTAAAAATAAAAAAATAAAAAGTAAATCAATTAAAATTGTAACAAAAGTCTCAGTTAGCTGTTTGTACGCTTCGTGGAAACACATTCTTCTAATTCCTTACCATTTCTATTTTCCCACACAATGACCATCAAATATACCATTGACACCCGTTGACGTCATCATGTCAATTGTCGTCTCTTTTTTCCTTTTTTCCTTTTTTTGAAGGGCAAAGTCAATTGTTGTCTTTCTAACGCCTATAAATAATTCCATTCAAGTTGAATCCATAAACACCTTTGGCTTGAATCAAGAAGATCAATTCGCTTGAAGTGAGCACCATTTTGCTTTCTATTATCAAATATCATTCAATAATCAACAATTATTGTCAACGGTTGACAAAATACGGGTGGACATCCATCAAAGGAACGGCTTGGATATCTCATTCATGTGCCACATAGGACCATAGGTGTCTATCATGGTAGGTAGATGGGCTGCTCGGTGCATGCAAGTGGGCTTCACAAACTCCTCAACAACATGCACGTGCACACAAGCGCACACAGTTCATGCCCAAATGCTTGAGCGCACACACGAAAGATGACCCATGCACCCAAAGCACTATAATTAAGTTAACTGCTCCTAGTTACATTGGCACATTTGGACGGCTCAATTGATTGATCCAAACTTTTCATTAGGTCAAGCACATAAATTATTAGCTAGACCGAACAATAATAACAATAACAATAACAATACGAGGATTAGATGACTCAATCTATCCACAAGTTGGCTTTCTTTTTTTCATAGCCGTGCATTTTTCAAGCCATGGATGAATGGTTAGGATGGCCTGATATGTACAGTGCTTTCAGGGCATCCCACTTGATCATTTCTTTTACATGGATACATATGAAATGCTCCAGTAATCTGAGAGGACTGTAAGTTATGCTCTTATTTGCATTGAGACATTTAGATAGTTCAATCCATTGATGTAGGCTGTTTATTACGTCCAACGCACATTTCATGGGCTACTATGCAAACATTACACCTGCCTGACAATGTTTTACATCTGATCAATACTCAGTAGCCTTTAATATATATGGAACATCAAGATCATTTACCCAAAAAATATGTCCAATCAATAATTTATTCTATCAATTTGTTAGGAGCCATCATAGAATACTTATGCTTCTAAAGTGTCAGTTTTCTTGGGTGATCCTAGCCATCTCATCCATCACCTGGAACAAAGGATGGCTTTAAAAAGAAAAAGGGCCACATCGAGATCAATTGGATAATGGGATTTTTGAATCGTCACCCATGAAATGTATTTTGGACTAAATGCATGGTTCAGATTGATAGATGGAACTATCTAAAAAGTCCTGATGCAACTAGGAGCACTATAATTATAGTGCTCCAAGAGCAAAAGAGAATTTTTTTACATACGTACGTTTTTAAAAAACGATACATACATACATCAACAAGTGAAAATGAACAAACAAACAAAAAGTACTTCGATACTCTGACAGTGTGACGATGATACGCAGGCAGTTGCTTAGTAACGAGAACTTAGATACATGGCATACAATGTATTCAAACTAACCATCCAAATTATGGGCACCAGTTTAGATGTATGAGGAACAAAATATTACTGATATTAGTTATGTAACTATTACATTACTAGATATTTGTTAGGCGATTAAAAATGAAAAATATTTAATGGTCTCATTTCAAACAACAAGTGTCCACAAATCAGAAGTTAGGATGGTTCAACCAATCATCTAATTTTTAGACTATAACTTAGCCACAGTGGGTACCACAATTTAGTCGGTTTAATTCGAGTTCACATATGCCACTTATGACTAGAGCGGGGCAAAATTGATCCGATCTGGTTGATCCGACCCGATCCGACCCGATCCTAACCGAACCGATGGCCTAGATAGGTGTGGATTGCATTAGGTATTTCAGATTCGAATGATTTTCAGATCGGGCTCGGATTGTGGCCAATCCGGACTGATCTGACCCGAAACTTGATCCGATCAGATTCGACCCGATCCGGAGCCTGAGGAGGATTTTAATGGAGAATATCCGATCATCATTGTTTTCCTGTGGTGTGGTCCACCTGAGATTTTTATCCCTGTAATATTTTTTATCAAGCCTTAAAATGATATGTAAAAATGGATGAACGACATCAATGAAATACATACATCATGGTGGGGCCCACAGATCACGAACACAGGGAGTAGCCAATCCATTTTCGTCAGCGTCAGTAACATGAAATCGGATTGCGTACTCAGTAAGCTTTTATGGCACTAAGTAAACCCAGTTGGGCCTACTGTAAGTTCTATGGTCTCATACTCCTTTGGTTGTCAAATTTTGTGATGCCAAAACCTCTATATGTGTCTTGTGTAGTTTGTTGTTGTATGGATGTTCAAGACACTGCATCAATGCTTCAAGTTAAGTATGGTGATCTACTTCAAGAAATGCAAGCTCATGTACTTGATCCTCTTCTGTAAGCTTCAATGTTCAGAACTATGTCAATCAGAAGAGCGCTTGTTTAAGTCTAAAGATGATGTTAAAAAATGAAGTACATTCTAAGAAGACAAATCGAAGCTGTAGAAGATCTCAAGATCAAGCCACATCAAATAGAGATCTCAAGCTTCATAAGGTTCAAAGGTCAACCTTCATCTGATTGAATAAAGTTTCAATGTTCATACTTCATGTCTCAGGCATGATAGACCTTAGATTGACCTTAGGGTAGGTCATTTTGAATGCATAATTCATATTGAATCACTTTATAAGTATTTGGTCTGTTCTAAGACTAGTCCTGGACCTTGTTCAACTAGTCCTAGCACTGGTTTGACCAGTCCAAGAAAATCCAGGACCAGTCCTAAGTTTGTTACAATTGTTCGAAATTTTCTGTTCATGTACGACCAGTCCTGGACTCTATTCGACCGGTCGTGTGAACAGTGTCGACTAGTCATTCGACCAGTCTTAGTTCTTCGACTCAAACTATAGCAACGAATCCATGAGTCCTACGACCAATCATAGAGGTCCTACGACCAGTCGTAAACACATTACAACCGGTCGTGTAACCGTCTGTTTCAATCCTGCTTGAAAGTTCAAAAATCCGTTTCATCTAGGACCAGTCGTGGAGTACTCAGGACCAGTCGTAGGCATGATTTTTTGCATCTATAAATAGACGACGAATTTCAGAGATTGACAACTCAATTCAAGTAAAATCAAGGCATCACTCTGAGATAAGTTTGTGTTTATTTTTAATCTACATTGTGTTTATTTAATATTCTCTTTTGTTAGCTTATTTAATTTGATTTTGTTTCTATATTCCAATCTAAATTGAAAAGATGAATTGCTGTATTCCTTCTTCTTGGAATCAAAATCAAATATAGCTAGCCCAACTGGTTTAATTTAAAATCAATTAAAACTTAGAACCATATCAAAGCGAGTATTGGACATTGAACTTCACATTCGAGCTTCTACTTCGATTGGTTCTTCGAGGCTACAACAAAAGGAGAAATCCAGGGATTTTACATTTATTGTAAATTCAATTATTTTGGTTTTATTTGAAGTTAAGCCAGAAAAATCTCATTGTGTTGGTTATCTGAGGAGAGCCAGAAAACTCAGAAAGTGAGGTTTTTGAATTGTGTAAGCCCATATAAAAGACACAATTGTGAAGGTTTTAGGTGAACCCGTGAAACCTATTTTGATAGTGAATGCTGATATCCCCTGTGTGAGGATATTAGGAGTGGAGTAGCTGTGTGGCTGTTGTTTAACAGTTGGTGTACACATAGGCGAACCACTATAATTCTTTGTGTCTTGTGGTTTGAATGTTCATTTAATATTTCCTGTCTTATATCATCCAAGGACTTTACTTTCTGTTATTTCCCTTTATTATTCCTATTCAATTTGGGATATTGATACTTATCGTTCTAGTAAGGTTGTCCTACCATAAACCCTTGGTTTTTATCGTGCAAGGTTGTCCTTGGAACAACATTTGTATCAGCCTCTCTAGACTTGAATTTGAGGTTTCTTTACATTCCTGTATTGTAATTTGTTTCATTTCTTTTGTTGGATATCATATTCTTTAGTTTCCTGTAATGACCCTGAAAATTTTGTGCTATTCTTTCCTTAGTAGCTTTTGGGGTAATTAGCGCTATACTCGATTGCTTGTGAAATCTGTATCAATCACTTTAAATTGTATCTGCATGACTCAAAACCTGTAGATTAGTTAGCACTATGTTACTCTGAAATCTGGGATTCATCGCTAAAGCCAGTTGCTCTTGGGATTTTTTAGAAGTTTTGGATCGGACCTAGACCGCGCGTCGAAAGTCCGATAGCGATGATCTTAGGCTGTTACGGTCACCATGTTGGGCTTGACCATCACCTCGAAAATCAAGTCCAGATGATGTTCTGGGTCGATTTGATTGAGTTCGGAGTGAAGAGTGTGAGAACGGTTGGAAATTTAATAAGATTTTATGAAATCTGAGTCGTGTCACTTGCACGACGATTTTAAGCAATCTGACGTTGGATTCTGACCCAATTTCACCCTCTGATCAGAGAAGGTGGCCCCGGCATGTCCTTGTGCTTGTGGACCTGATCGAGATTCGGTGACCGTTGAATTGAGTGTGGTCCGCCACGGCTGATCTGAAGATCCGGTCGGTACGAAAACTCAGCTTGACCTAGATCCATGGTCAGTGAGCTTAAGTCCGACCTTTCGTGGTAATAGGCCCACCAGAAGTGCTTCGTTGAATCGTGAGGGGCCGGTTTTGGTTATACCCTAAGTATACCTTGGCCCTGGGGTTATTTTCATCAATGTTAGGCCTATTTATAGACCTTAAAACCTTAGCTCTCTTTTCCATACGAATTTCCTAACCCTAGCTTAGAAAGAGAAAGGAAAAGAGAGAGAAAGTGAGAGAGAAGTTGGTGAATCATCTTAGATTCTTTCCTGTTCTTCTTCATCCTTAAACCTTCACTTTGAATCGTTATTCCGGCGATTCTGAGTTCATCTTTGGGTAAGTTAACCTAACCCTAACCTGTGTTAGAGCTTAGAATAGTCTTGGTGTTGTTGTATCTCATTTCTATTCTTGTCTTAGGTTATCTTGTCGCCGTTGACGAAAACATATCGTCTGAAATCAGTTCGGTGTTCTTTTCTGGATTAAGGTGCGGACTTTAAGTGTATAGGTTATGGTTTTCAAGGCTTTTAATGCTAGTTAATGATTTATTCTTGCTATGGATGAGATTTCACATGCTAAATGTTATGTTTATATTGCGTTCCTGATATGCATGTGTTATATTGAGATTTGTGTATTCTATGTGTATGTATAAAGTACCGTATGCGTATAAAATATTGTAACGCCCTGAAATTCGGAGGTCGAGCATAACTCAGCTCCCGAGTTCCAAAACATCACTTATGCAACATAATTAATGAATGATGTATGTTGACTGTATTAGCACATAAACATGGGATAGATTAAGCCAAAACGCAGATATGATTCAGGGGTAAGTGAATAAAGCAAGCGGAAGACTTATAGTAAAATATGTGTACAAGTGTAAGTCCCTGAATTACATATACAACCAGATCATGTAAAAGTGTTATTTATCAAAATTATAAGTACAAGTTACATCATTTCAGTTCCCAAAATAGTAATCCCATAGATCCCGCGCATGCACGAGGCTCGCTAGAACCCGTCTCAAAACGCATATAGGAGAAGGCGGCCTCGTCGTCATCCAGCTGCTCTGCCTCGACGTCGCATCCACATCTGCAACATCGGGGCCTAAGACAGTCCGGTGGGTGTGTAACACCGTCCCGAAACGTGGGAGTGAGTGATCAACTCGGTGGAACAATAAGGCATCGGTTAACATGCTATCAGTTCAATCAAACAGTAATGATAAAGCAGGACAATTAAATAAATCCTAAGTACTCTTGTTAATGCAGGTATGAATGCAATATGATGCGTGCCCTCACGCGTACACCCTCAGCGTCTTCATCTTACGTTACGCATGACATCGCCTCAAAGTGCGCCACATCTACAAAGCACATGCAAATGCGGTGCATGGATATGATTACCAAGTTGTTATTAGTCCGTTTCACACAACAGGATTGGGAAGCTAAGATACCTTCCTCATATCACCATCCAAACAGTGATCCATACTAGGGTCGTCAATCCTAGACATTGCATACGATCATATAGTTGAGGTCGTAGCAAAGGGCTCGTCACCAATCAATGCACGCCTTTCATGCCCTTACTACCACAGATCGGCTCGTCACCTCCTTGCGGTATCCAGGTATGCTCGAGGTCACTACAAAGGGCTCGTCACCAATCAATGTAGGCCGACAGCACGAATATGGTGTCCCATACCACCATAATCGGCTCACGAGTTTAGTTGCTCACTGGTCACTACGGGGAGGCTCGTCACCCCAGCGTAGGCCGACAACTCGACCACGGTGTCCCATACCACCATGTCCGGCTCATGAGTCTTAGCGGATAGGTACCATGGTTATTAGGATTTCACTGGTAAGTTCGGTACCCTAGATTCAAGCAGTAGCGTCCATACATGGTTAACATACATCGGACAATCGGGTTAGTTGACGAACTCGACTAGCACGAGCGCACGTTGAATTGAACGACATAGAGTGCGCAAACACTCCGCGTGGCCAAACCACTGCCGCCAACTCTAATACGGCTCGGGTTCGTCTAATACGTCCTACGTGGCGAAAGCAATCTCAACCACGAATATAGGGTCAATTACCGATTTCCTGGACTAAGCCATAGTCCCAAACATCCTACACTACGACAGATATTCATATGGAATGTAAAACAGTAATGGAACAACCACTCAAATCATGGTGCATACACATCTGAAGAATATCAACTTAACATAAATGTAAGCATAGGAATGCTTGAATTTAAATAACTTAGAATGTAAATGCATAAAGGAAATCATGCGCATCCATAGAAGTATTGAGAATCACTTCTCAACGCCTGCATTTTGTGTAATCAGTTACACGTAGATCATTCATGCATTTCTACAAACACTTAGCATTCATGGAACAACATACATGACGCATGTTGAAATACATGCACTTAGACAATTCCTTTTATCAAGGAGTTGTCATACATGCATCTAGCATACATACATGACCAAAAATCATGGCAAACATAAGTGCGTATTTTATACGTATACGGTACTTTATAAATACACTTAGAATACACAAATCTCAATATAGCACATGCATATCAGGAAAGCAATGTAAACATAACATTTGACATGTGAAATCTCATCCATAACAAGAATAAATCACTAACTGGGATTGAAAGCCTTGAAAACCATAACCTATACACTTAAAGTCCGCACCTTAAGCAAAGAAAGAACCGCCGAACTGATTTAGACGAGTTGTCTTCGTCAACGGCGCAAGAATACCCTAAAATAAGGATAGAAATGAGATACAACAACACCAAGTCTAATCTAAGCTCTAACACAGGTTAGGGTTAGGTTAACTTACCCCAAAAGAACTCAGAATCGTCAGAGGAACGATTCAAAGTGAAGATTCAAAGGTGAAGAAGAACAAGGAAGAATCAAGGTGATTCACCAACCAATCTCTCTCACTTCCTCTCTCTTTTCCACTCTCTTTCCAAGCTAGGGTTAGAGAAAATTCGTATGGAAATGAGAGCTAGGGTTTAAGGACTATATATAGGCCTTAAAATGATGGAAATAACCCCAGGGTCAAGGTATACTTAGGTTATAACCAAAGTACGCCTTTCTCGATCCAACGAAGCACTTCTGGTGGGCCTATAACCACGAAAGGTCGGACTTAAGCTCACTGACCATGGATCTAGGTCAGGCTGAGTTTTCGTACCGACCGGCTCTTCAGATCAGCCGTGGCGGACCACACTCAATTCAACGGTCACGGAATCTCGATCAGGTCCACAAGCACTAGGATATGCCTGGGCCAACCATCCTGATCAGAGGGTGAAATTGGGTCAGAAACCAACGGTCAGAATGCTTAAAATCGTCGCGCAAGCGACACGACTCAGATTTCATAAAAAGCTTATTAAATTCCAACCGTTCTCACACTCTTCACTCCGAGCTCAACCAAATCGACCTAGAACATCAGATCGACTTGATTTTTGAGGTGAAGATCAAGCCCAACTCGGTGACCGCAACAGCCTAAGATCATCGCCATCGGACTTTTGACGCGCGGTCCAGGTCCGATCCAGCTCTTCCAAAAAGTCCCCAGATCAACTTGATTTAGGGATGGATCCCAGATTTCAGAGTAACGTAGCGCTCACTAATCTACAAGTTTAGAGCCATGCAGATACAATTTAAAGTGATTGATGCGAATTTCACAAGCAATCAAGTAAAGCGCTAATTACCCCAAAACAACTACTTAAGGAAAGATTAGCACAAAAATTCCAAGGTCGTTACAATCTACCCCCCTTAAAGAAAATTTCGTCCTCGAAATTCATACCTTCATATAATCCTCGAGGATCAGAGGGTAGGTCTTCCTGACCTCAGCTTCAGATTCCCAAGTAGCCTCTTCTACGCCATGATGCGACCATGACACCTTCACGAGAGGGATAACCTTGCTACGCAGTACCTGCTCCTTTCTATCCAGAATACGCGTCGGTTGCAGTACATAAGTGGCATCCTCACTTAACTGCACTTGCTCCCAACCGATAATATGCGAAGGATCAGGAACGTACTTATTCAGCATAGAAACGTGAAATACGTTATGCACGCCCGCAAGAGGTGTGGGCAAAGCAATGCGGTAAGCTACCGCTCCCACTCGATCCAGAACTTGACATGGACCAATAAATCTCTGCGTCAGCTTTCCTTCTTACCGAACCGCAAAACTCTCTTCATAGGAGAGACCTTCAGAAAAACATGATCTCCCACTACGAACTCAAGCGGTCGACGCCTCGAATCAGCATAACTCTTTGCTCTGCGCTGCTAGAAGTCGACGTCGAATGATGTCAACCTTCTCTCAAGTCACCTGCACAACTTCGGGCCAAGCAAACTACGCTCACCAATTTACGCCCAACAATGTGGTGCTCGACAGGGCGACCATATAACGCCTCGAAGGGAGCCATGCCGATACTCTCATTGAAACTATTATTATATGCGAACTCGACACTGAAGACAATCATCCCAACCGTCTTTGAAATCCAAAACACAAGCTCGCAACATATCCTCCAGGACTTGATTCACGAGCTCCGTCTCCCATCTGTTTGCGGATGAAACGCGGTCTGAACTTCAGTTTCACAACCATCGCTTCCTGGATACGAGTCCAGAAGATAGATGTAAAACGCGTGTCTCTATCAGACACAATCTCCAGGGGAACTCCATGCACACGCACTATCTCCTTGATATACAACCTAGCCAACTCATCTGCAGAGTAAGTGACTCGATCGGTAAGAAATGCGCCGACTTCGTTAATCGATCGACGATCACCCAAATAGAGTCAAATCCCTTTCTCGTCCTCGGCAACCCGGAAATAAAATC
Organism: Magnolia sinica; assembly: GCF_029962835.1. Lineage (NCBI taxonomy): Eukaryota > Viridiplantae > Streptophyta > Magnoliopsida > Magnoliales > Magnoliaceae > Magnolia > Magnolia sinica. Next base: position 36,111,107 of record NC_080583.1, read on the forward strand.
CATAGAGATGAAATCCCACTTCCATTCAGCTATGGGCATGGGCTGCAACAGCCGGAGGTCGGCGATGCTCTGCCTTGACCTGCTGGCACGTGAGACAACGAGAAACAAATTCAGCAATCCGGACCTTCATATTGTCCCACCAATAAGACCTCTTCATATCCTGATACATCTTCGTGCTACTGGATGCATCGCAAGCTTAGAACTATGGGCTAACTCGAGAACCTCACGCCTCAAGTCAGGGAGTTAGGAACACATAACCGCCACGAAAACGTAGGCCCCCATCGGAACTAACACTCCACTGAGTTCTCATCTGTACCAACCCGCCGCCTCATCTTCACCAAAAGCTCATCATCGGCCTGAGCCGCAACGATCTTCTCGTCGATAACGGCCGTACACGAATGTGTGCGATAACCTCATACGGCTCAACCACCGTAAGCTTCGCTCAAAATCGCGCACGAACTCCAACATCTCCCACTCGGCTATCATCAGCTGAGCCGCAAACTCCAAAGCCTTCTTGCAACTCAACGCATCCGCCACAAGGTTCGCCTTACCAGGATGGTAAGAAACATCGAACTTGAAGTTCTTCAATGTTTCCATCCATCTGCGCCGCCTCATATTCAAATCACGCTGCGTGAAAATATACTTAAGGCTCTTGTGGTCGCAAAAGAGCTCGAACTCCTCACCATAGAGGTAATGTCTCCAAAGCTTTAATGCGAAGATGACACCTGCCAATTCCAAGTCGTGCGTAGGGTAATTCTCTTCGTGTTTCCTTAATTGACGCAAGCATAAGCAATCACCCCGTCCTTTCTGCATAAGGACACAACCTAGACCAACGCGAGAGGCGTCCGTATATATAATATACTTAACCCCTTGCTCGCAATACTAGCACAGGGCGGACGTCAACTTGTCCTTCGCTCCTGAAAACTAACTCCGCCCGCTCACTCCAAGCAAACTTCAAATCTTTCCGTGTCACGCGACAACGGTCCGGCAATCTTCGAGAAGTCCTGAATAAAGCGTCGATAATATCCTGCAAGGCCAAGAAAACTCCTCACCTCAGAAACTGAACCAGGCTGCTTCCAGTCCTGCACTGCAGCTACCTAGGCAAGGACGACGGCTATACCTTCCTTGGACACCACAAGTCCCAGGAACTTGACTTCCTCTTTCCAGAAATCACACTTCTTGAACTGTGCGAAAAGCCGATGCTCCCTAAGAGTACCCAAAACCGCTCTTAAGTGCTCCTCGTGCTCTGCGCTCGCCGAATAAATCAAGATGTCATCAATAAATACAATGACGAATCGAAACAGGAAGGCCGAAACACCCTGTTCATCGATCCATGAACACGGCCGGCGCTCAGATCGAACGACATCACAAGGAACTCATAATGACCGGCCGGTCCTCGAAGCGGTCTTCGCACGCCTCCATCCTTCGACGCAAGAATCGATGATACCGATCGCAGATCAACCTTCGAAAAGTACCGTGCCCCTTCAACCGATCAAACAGATCATCAATCCGGGCAAGGGGTACTTATTCTTCACAGCTACTAGTTCAACTGCGATAATCAATACACAATCGCAAGGAACCATCCTTCTTCTTCACAAACAAAACAGTGCTCCCCAAGGAGACACACGGGGCCGAATAAAACCCAATTCTAGCAAACCATCTATCTGCATCCTCAACTCCTCCATTTCACTCGGAGGCATCCGATAGGTGGGTAAAGAAATGGGCGCCGCACTAGGCATAAGATCGATAGCAAAAACAAACTCACGCTGAGAAAGTAAAACAGAAATCAACACAAACACATCTTAAAACTCCTGAACTACCGGCGAACTAACCAACGCCGACTCGGCCGAACTCTCCAACAGAGAAGAATAAAAATCAATACGAATAGAGTAACTGACCTGAACTGGGAAAGTAACAATCTCGCCCTCAGGTCCATGGATCGTCACTGATCTAGCTTCACAATCAATCTCAGCCCGCATCCTCGTGAGCCAATCCATACCCATAATAACAGCGTAGTGATAAAGCGGTGCGACTTGCAAATCATCTCGGATCGATCCACTTACCTGATCGACCAAACAATGGATTCAACTCTTGCCCTAGGCAGAGGACATCCCAGTAGCTGTAGTAAGCGTCACCCCAGGCATAGGAACAGATCTCAAACCCAAACGCCTAACTGCCGTATAAGAAATAAAAGAAGTAGTGGACCCTGTATCCACTAGCACAGAAACCGGAATACCTTCTATATGCGCTGTCACCTCAAAGGACCTCGGCACCAAGTCAGACATAGCGCTTCAACTGAAAGCGCATGAACACGAGCCTGCGCGACGATTCGGCGGAGGAACCATGGGCGCGAGGTGGCTCGAAACCAGAACCTGCAGTCTCAAGGATGGATGAGCCTGGCGCCGATCGAAGAGGAGGAGGAGAAATAACCGAGGCATCGGACGGCTAACCCTCTGCGGTGGAGTAAAACCACCGGCTCGCATACGAAAAGCAGAAACGGTCCAAGTGCCCAACCTTCCCACAATAAGAACATCTCGATCAGCTCTCATCTGCTGAGCGGCGGCGCCGAACGCCTAGGAGGAGAATCAACACGCGGCCTCTTGCCAAGGAAAGGTGCACCCGGGAAATCCGGTCTCGGCCTAGGAGGCATCGGTGCTCGCATGCGGACGCTCTATCTCCGTCCCGCTCGCTCGCAAGGACATGCTCACTAGCTCCGCATATGAAGAAATGCGCACAAAGAAATCTTCGATCGGATCTCGTGTCGCAGCCTCGAAAAACGCCGCATCCTCATCGGCCGATCACCCAGATCAAAGGAACATACCGCCCCAACTCAAGAAACCGGTTCTCATACTCCGTAACCGACAACCCTCCCGGCGGAGGCGAAGGAACTCACTCTCCTTCTCATGTCGGAACGACCGGAAATACTTCTCGTGGAAGCGCGCCTCAAACGCCCGCCACGACCACACGAAGTCCTCTTCGACAGTGCGAAGCACACTGTCCCACCACAAACCGGCCTCCTTCTCAAACATGAAGGTGGCAAGCTCAACCTGCTCGACCTCAGAGTGAAGCGGCCTCAACATCTTAGAGATGCGGTCAATCCAATACTCGGCCTCCTCGGGTCTATGAGAACCCGCAAAAGTAGGAGGTCGCAAGCGCTGGAATCGCTCGAATGTGCCGCTGGCACTAACCTGGCACTGGCGCTCCCGGATGGAGGCATAGGTGAAACAGTTGGAGTCTCCTATCGACTGAGCAAAGATGCCACCATGGAGGAGAGGAACTCCTGCGGCTGTTGCTGCTGCTGCTGAATCTGCAGCTGCCGCATCAACAACATCATCTGCTCCTATCAACAGGTGAAGCAGAAGAAGGTGCATGGCTCAGCTCAGGAACCGAGGGTGTGACTGGAGGAGCCATAGGTGTCGACCCAACACCAGCACGAGATGGACTCGCCTGTGGATCTGACTGGCTATCGCTCAAGGGAGGAACCCCAGCAAGCGACTCAATCAGAGAAAGACGGGCCGAAGTCTTCGAACCCTTAGGAGGCATCCCTACATTAAATCAAAGGATGCAACCTGTCAGATTCTAAGTCACATAATCCATCCACACAACAACAACACAGCACAACACCAAAAACAAACCACATGCATTCCATTAACCAAACTCGTCGCAATACAAGTAGTGCAGCAATACATGAATCACGACTAGGAAAGCATGAAAACAACAACATCTAACACTACAAACAACCACAACTACTACAACCACTAACAGCTACCACACTACAACAACTCCAACTACAAGCCAACAACGGCTACACACAGAAAGAAACACCAAACAAAGCAAAGACGGCCACGACGATGCTACTCGTTGGAGTCAGGAGACGGAGGCGGAGCACCCCTATCCTGCAAGCAACACAGGATAGACTTCAAAGTCCGGGACATCTTCTTGAACTTGTGCTTAACCAAGCCTCGAAGATCCACCATCTCCTGGCGTAAAGTAGCTTGCCCTTCTTCAAGCCGTGTAAGACGGGCATCTCTGGCAACCTGGCTCTGCTCTGGCACCACAAGAGGAGAGCGATCACTCGAATCTCGTGCCTCAATCTCTTCCTCGTCTTGCTCTGCTTCTTCCTCGGACTCCGCACCACCTTCAGACATAACTCTCATCGTCACCACTCTCGGACCGGCCTCACCCTCGAGGCAAGCCGACTGTAACCAACCTCCATCGCCTTAAGGGTCCTCAAGTTGATATAGCGAACAGGACCGGCTTCTCAGCTCCAAGCCTATAGCCAAACTCATGTGCGATCTTGCAAATGAGGCGGCCAAAGGGAAGAGACTCGGTCCGTCTACTCGAACGAGCGATGAGAATAATCTGACGCAGGACGTACGTCGGCACACACAACTTCGCATCCTGCCCCACCCGATATAGAAAATCTACCATCAGGCGCGTACACTCACTGCGGTTGCTCCACCTGGGATACACATTGAACGTAAAGATGTGGTGAAGCAAACGGAAGTCGTCCGTCATGAAAGAAGCCAGAAGACTCCTATTCGGCTGCCATTCGACCAGACGACCACACAAGGATCGGGTGCGACGATCCCTCTCGCGCACACTGTCCACATTCTTCTCGCCTGGCATGCACTTCCCCAAGTGGCACCTTCAAGAGTCGGGATATCAAAGCAACATTGACAATTCCAACTCGACCGCTACCACAGGAAATCTTGAACTGCAGAGGCGAAGGCTCCAGAATGTTGGCATAGAAGGCCCGAACAGTGCTAGCATTCGCGCGATACTCGCCTTCGAACAAGGGACCCCAACCAGCCCCTTCTAGGCGCTCCAACAAAAAGAACTCACCAAAGAGCCGCGGATCAACATGAGCCTCAAAAGGACTCTACGCCTCATAGACTCCATGCGACAATTCCGCCAACAAGGTCCTACTGACAGAGCTCGAGGATCGAGGTCCCGCTCGTCTGGAACTCGCGCGTGGCGGACGTGCTAGCGCCGGCACTCTCCGCCTCCGTGCACGGGTTGGGCGGCTCGGCCCGGCTTCATCCACGGGCGCTCTCTTCTTCCCCATCAAGGAAAGAAGGGAAGAAATGGAAAAGATGGCCGTCACAATCTCAAAGAGGGCCATGAGAAATGAGAGAAAGAGAGAAGTAGGAATATGGTGAAGCTTCCACACAACTATGAGCCAAAAAGGGAATGAAATGGCTCAAATGAGAGGGAAAGATGGAGAAATCAGCGATGGAATGGAAGATTTGAGAATGGGGTGATGGGTTTGCACGAAAATGGAAGGAAGATGAAGATTTGGGAGAGATTTGAGAGAGTTTGGAGAGGTTGTTGAAGAAAAGGAGAGCTTGGAAGAGGGTTTTGTAAAGGAAATAGGTAAAAGGAGTGGTTTTAAAGTGAAAACCGTGGAGGGGTGGGCCACATTGAGTCTAGGGACGATCGGCCCGCGTCGGCCAAGCCCGCTGACCGGCTATCCCTCGCCGAACCGGCGATGGCATCGCGGTCTCTGGACATATCGGCGATGCCTCACCGATTTTGCGAGGTCCTCCTGGTCCCCCTGGTCCAAATGATGTGGTCCCCCCCCTGGGTCCCACAGAAAATGCCCCAATTGGCCCCTTGTGTAATTTGAAGCTTATCGGGTCATTCTGACAGAAATCTGATACAAACAGCGATTTTTGGAAGGTTTAAAAATGAATAATGGGAAGGTAGACCATCTACACTCATTAATAGAGGGTCTAGAACAGGTTTCGGGTCGCTGGGTGTGATCAGGTAAGGGTACAGACTCGATCTCGGCAAAGGTTTTCAGGAAACTTTCGCCGATAGAAACTACGGAGCACAAACACAAAGCGATGATAGACCCGCACCCAATTACACTATAGTGGCGACAACGTGTGGTGTGTGACCATAACCCAGGTCCGGTTTAATCCAGATCATGCTCTGATACCAACTTGTAACGCCCTGAAATTCGGGGGTCGAGCATAACTCAGCTCCCGAGTTCCAAAACATCACTTATGCAACATATTTAATGAATGATGTATGTTGACTGTATTAGCACATAAACATGGGATAGATTAAGCCAAAACGCAGATATGATTCAGGGATAAGTGAATAAAGCAAGCGGAAGACTTAGAGTAAAATATGTGTACGAGTGTAGGTCCCTGAATTCCATATACAACCCGAGCGGGTAATAGTGTTATTTATCAAAATTATAAGTACAAGTTACATCATTTCGTTCCCAAAATAGTAATCCCATAGATCCCACGCAACGATCGAGGCTCGCTAGAACCCGTCTCAAAACCGCATATAGGAGAAGGCGGCCTCGTCGTCATCCAGCTCGCGCTGCCTCGACGTCGCATCCACATCTTGCAACATCGGGGCCTAAGACAGAGTCCGGTGGGTGTGTAACACCGCCTAAACGTGGGAGTGAGTGATCAACTCTGGAACAATAAGGCACCGGTTAACATGTTATCAGTTCAATCAAATAAGTAATGATAAAGCAGACAATTAAATAAATCCTAAGTACTCTTGTTAATGCAGGTATGAATGCAATATGATGCGTGCCCTCACGCGTACACCCTCGCGTCTTCATCTTACGTTATGCATGACATCGCCTCAAAGTGCGCCACATCTACAAAGCACATGCAAATGCGGTGCATGGATATGATTACCAAGTTGTTATTAGTCCGTTTCACACAACAGGATTGGGAAGCTAAGATACCTTCCTCATATCACCATCCAAACAGTGATCCATACTAGGGTCGTCAATCCTAGACATTGCATACGATCATATAGTTGAGGTCGTAGCAAAGGGCTCGTCACCAATCAATGCACGCCTTTCATGCCCTTACTACCACAGATCGGCTCGTCACCTCCTTGCGGGCTCCGGGTATGCTCGAGGTCACTACAAAGGGCTCGTCACCAATCAATATAGGCCGACAGCACGAATATGGTGTCCCATACCACCATAATCGGCTCACGAGTTTAGTTGCTCACTGGTCACTACGGGGAGGCTCGTCACCCCAGCGTAGGCCGACAGCTCGACCACGGTGTCCCATACCACCATGTCCGGCTCATGAGTCTTAGCGGATCAGGTACCATGGTTATTAGGATTTCACTGGTAAGTTCGGTACCCTAGATTCAAGCAGTAGCGTCCATACATGGTTAACATACATCGGACAATCGGGTTAGTTGACGAACTCGACTAGCACGAGCGCACGTTGAATTGAACGACATAGAGTGCGCAAACACTCCGCGTGCCCAAACCACTGTCGCCAACTCTAATACGGCTCGGGTTCGTCTAATACGTCCTACGTGGCGAAAGCAATCTCAACCACGAATATAGGGTCAATTACCGATTTCCTGGACTAAGCCATAGTCCCAAACATCCTACACTACGACAGATATTCATATGGAATGTAAAACAGTAATGGAACAACCACTCAAATCATGGTGCATACACATCTGAAGAATATCAACTTAACATAAATGTAAGCATAGGAATGCTTGAATTTAAATAACTTGGAATGTAAATGCATAAAGGAAATCATGCGCATCCATAGAAGTATTGAGAATCACTTCTCAACGCCTGCATTTTGTGTAATCAGTTACACGTAGATCATTCATGCATTTCTACAAACACTTAGCATTCATGGAACAACATACATGACGCATGTTGAAATACATGCACTTAGACAATTCCTTTTATCAAGGAGTTGTCATACATGCATCTAGCATACATACATGACCAAAAATCATGGCAAACATAAGTGCGTATTTTATACGTATACGGTACTTTATAAATACACTTAGAATACACAAATCTCAATATAGCACATGCATATCAGGAAAGCAATGTAAACATAACATTTGACAATCTCATCCATAACAAGAATAAATCACTAACTGGGATTGAAAGCCTTGAAAACCATAACCTATACACTTAAAGTCCGCACCTTAAGCAAAGAAAGAACCGCCGAACTGATTTAGACGAGTTGTCTTCGTCAACGGCGCAAGAATACCCTAAAATAAGGATAGAAATGAGATACAACAACACCAAGTCTAATCTAAGCTCTAACACAGGTTAGGGTTAGGTTAACTTACCCCAAAAGAACTCAGAATCGTCAGAGGAACGATTCAAAGTGAAGATTCAAAGGTGAAGAAGAACAAGGAAGAATCAAGGTGATTCACCAACCAATCTCTCTCACTTCCTCTCTCTTTTCCACTCTCTTTCCAAGCTAGGGTTAGAGAAAATTCGTATGGAAATGAGAGCTAGGGTTTAAGGACTATATATAGGCCTTAAAATGATGGAAATAACCCCAGGGTCAAGGTATACTTAGGTTATAACCAAAGTACGCCTTTCTCGATCCAACGAAGCACTTCTGGTGGGCCTATAACCACGAAAGGTCGGACTTAAGCTCACCGACCATGGATCTAGGTCAGCCTGAGTTTTCGTACGACCGGCTCTTCGATCGCCGTGGCGGACCACACTCAATTCAACGGTCACGGAATCTCGATCAGGTCCACAAGCACTAGGATATGCCTGGGCCAACCATCCTGATCAGAGGGTGAAATTGGGTCAGAATCCAACGGTCAGAATGCTTAAAATCGTCGCGCAAGCGACACGACTCAGATTTCATAAAAAGCTTATTAAATTCCAACCGTTCTCACACTCTTCACTCCGAGCTCAACCAAATCGACCCAGAACATCAGATCGACTTGATTTTCGAGGTGAAGACCAAGCCCAACTCAGTGACCGCAACAGCCTAAGATCATCGCCATCGGACTTTCGACGCGCGGTCTAGGTCCGATCCAGATCTTCCAAAAATTCCCCAGAACAACTGGATTTAGCGATGGATCCCAGGTTTCAGAGTAACGTAGCGCTCACTAATCTACACGTTTAGAGCCATGCAGATACAATTTAAAGTGATTGATGCGAATTTCACAAGTAATCAAGTAGAGCGCTAATTACCCCAAAAACAACTACTTAAGGAAAGATTAGCACAAAAATTCCAAGGTCGTTACAAATATGAACCTATGTTTGCCATGATTATTTGTCATGCATGTATGTTAATTGTATGTGTGACAACTCCTTGGCAAAAGGAATTGTCCAAATGCGTGTATTTCAACATACGTCATGTATGTTGTATTATGTATTCTAAGTGTTTGTAGAAATGTCTAAATGATCTAAAGTGTGATATATCAACCTAGTATGGACGCTGAGAAGCGATTCTCAACTCTCCCACTAGTGTGTATGATTTCTTTCTTGCAAGTTACATTTCTTGTTGTTTAATTTCAAGTATTGCTTATGTGAAATTCCATGTTAAGTTGATATTCTTTAAATGCTCATGTACCATATGATTTGAGTTGTTGTTCGATTACTATTCTAAATTGTTAATATCAATATCTGTTATAGTGAAATATGTTTGGGACTATGAATAGTCCAGGAAATCGGTAATCGGCCTTAAGTTCGTGGCTGAGGTTGCTTTTGCCACGTAGGACGTGATTAGACGAACCCGAGTCGTATTAGAGTTGTCGGCAGTGGTTTGGCCACGCGGAGTGTTTGCGCACTCTATGTCGTTCAACCCAACGTGCGCTCGTGCTAGTCGAGTTCGTCAAGTAACCCGATTGTCCGATGTATGTTCACCATGTATGGACACTACTGTTTGAATCTAGGGTACCCAACTTACCGATGAAATCCTATTAACTATGGTACCTTAATCCGCTAAGACTCATGAGCCGGACATGGTGGTATGGGACACTGTGTTCGATCTGTTGGCCTACGTTGGGGTGACGAGCCTCCCCGTAGTGACCAGTGAGCAACCAAACTCGTGAGCCGATTATGGTGGTATGGGACACTATATTCGCGCTGTCAGCCTACATTGATTGGTGACGAGCCCTTTGTAGTGACCTCGAGCATACTTGGATACCGCATCGAGGTGACGAGCCTTAGTGTAATAACGAAGGTATGATAGGTGTGCATTGATTGGTGACGAGCCCTTTGCAACGACCTCAAACTATATGATCGTATGAGATGTCTAGGACTGACGACCCTAGAATGGATCATTGTTTGGATGGTGATATGAGGAAGGTATCTCAGCTTTCCAATTCTGCTGTATGAAAAGGACTAATAACAACTTGGTAATTATATTCATGCACCGCATTTGCATGTGCTTTGTAGACGTGGCGCACTTTGAGGCGATGTCATGCGTAACGTAAGATGAAGACACTGAGGGTGTACGGGTGAGGGCACGCATCATTCTGCATACATCCTTGCATTAACAAGAGTACTTAGGACATGTTTAATTGTTCTGCTTTATCATTACTGCTTGATTGAACTGATAACATGTTAACCTTTGCTTTATTGTTCCACTGAGTTGATCACTCACTCCCACGTTCTGGGGTGGTGTTAAACACCCACTAGACTCTGTCTTAGCTGCTGATGTTGCAGATGTTGATGCGACTTCTGAGGCAGAGCAGGAGATTGATGATGATGAGGCTGCTTTCTCTTTTATGCAGTTTTCAGACGGGTTCTAGTGAGCCTTGTTCTGATGCGCCGGATGCTGGGATTTCTTTTGGGAATTAAATGATGTAATTTGATACTTGTAATTTTGATAGCAACACTTACATTACGACCTGGTATGTATATGTTCTTTAGGAATTTGCACATATACACATATATTTCTATAAGTCTTCCGCTTGCTTTCTTCACTTATCCCTGAATTATATTTACTATTTGGCTTAATCTATTCCATGTTTTATGCACTAATACAGAAAACGTACATCCATCATTAATATATGTTGCATACATTTCCGTATTGTAATTTGTTTAAAGTGTTATCTTTCCTTTATTCATTTAAATTCCGCTGTTAAAAGTTTAATTTGGCATAGTCCAATTCACCCCTCCCCCCTCTAGGACATATAGCTTGGCCTTTTCAAGTGGTATCAAAGCCTAATAGCTCGTTTTTAATTCTTCATTCTTGGATTCATTTCCTGAGCTAACGATCTAAGCTATATATAAAATGTCAAATTTTGATAGCCTTTCAGTCACTAGGCCTCCACCATTTGATGGCACCAATTATGCCTATTGGAAAGCTATGATGAGGATTTTCCTTAAATTCATGGATGAAAGTGTGTGGCTAGCCACAGTGAATGAATGGACCCCTCCTACCGCTGATGTGACTGGTATCGATGGTTCAAAAACAATAAGAATAACAGCTTATTTTTCTTGGACCACACTTCAGAAAAGTGAGAGTAGTGCAAATGCAAAAGCACTAAATGCAATCGCTTGTGCACTATTACCGGATGAGTTCAAAAGAATTATATCCTGTGATTCTGCAAAGCAAGCCTGGGATATATTAGAAATGACACACAAGGGTACGTTAATCGTCAAGAAATCTAAAGTCCAAATCCTCACAACCAAATTTGAAGAAATTCATATGAAGGAAAATGAAATATTTATAGACTTCTATACTAGATTAAATGACATTGTGAACTCTATGTGGGGTCCTGGTGATAAAATCCTATAAAGTAAAGTGTGTGCAAAGATACTGTGCTCACTTCCTGAACAGTTCAATTCTAAGGTAACCGCGATTCAGGAACTTCGTGATACAGATAATATGAGGGTAGAGGAATTAGTTGGTTCTTTATAGACTTATGAGTTAACTTTTAAAGCTCCAAAAGGAAAATCTATTGCTCTTAAGTCTTCTAAAAATAGTTTTCAAGAAAATTCTGATTTAGAAAACTCTGAAGATGATATGGTCCTTTTGGCGAAAAAGTTTTACAAAATTTTCAAAAGTAAAAAAGAAGGTTGATTTTCATAAAGCAAATGATAAGAAAAGATCTAAACCTAAATCTAAATCTTGAAAATCATTAAAAAATAGTCAGTGTTACAACTGCCAAGAATATGGGCATTTGGCAAACAAGTGTCCTAAAAAGGACAAACCCAAAAAGAAGGGTATGTTGGCTACTTGGGATGAATCCTCTGATTTTGAAGCCTCTTCTGAATCAGAAGATTCTGAAATCGAGTCCGGCAGTGAAGTTAAAGCTCTTATGACTCTAGCCAAATTCACATTTTCAGATAATGATGATTTAACAATTGAAGAAAATCTGAATAGTGATTGTGAAAATGAAGATGATCTTCAAGATGCTTACAATGCCCTATACATGGAAAGTTGTAAAATTGCTGTCAAACTTAAACTTCAAAAAGAAAAATTTTCAAAGCTTAAAGAAAATTATAAGTCTCTTATTTTAGAAAAATCTCATATTTCAGATTGTTTTGAAAAGACTAAATGCGATTTAGAATTCAAAACCTCCCTAATTGAAAATCTTAAATTTGAAAATGACAAACTTAAACTTGAAAACTCTTCACTTTTGACTTTAAAGGATATATGAAGGTATGCCCAAGGAGATTCAAAGTTTGAAAAACCCTTATCTAGATCTAGAAAATGTGGCGACAGATCCGGGTTGGGCTACGATAAGAATATACCTTCTAAACAAATGAATACTCCTCCTAAGTTTGTGAAAGGAGAAACCTCTAACTCAAAAGGGAAAAGTACTATTCAAGGTTTTTCTAAAAATGCTAAAACTTTTCAAAAACCTAAAAGCAACTTTGTTAGCTATAAAAATCAGAATTGAAACCCTTTAGCTGAAAAAATAGTTGATTTGCTTAAGGAGCTTTTAAAATCTAACTCAGTAGGTCATTCTTACAACAACAGACAGAAGAAGACCAACTATTCTCCTAAACCCAAAACTGTTATGAAATGGGTTCCTAAGGTTACTTGCTTGGTTGCCCACACTGCTTTCAAAGCTACAAGTCATTCAAAGTGGTACCTAGATAGTGGATGCTCCAGGCATATGACAGGCGACAAGGCTTTATATACCGATCTTAAAGATACGACTGATGGGTCGGTCATATTTGGTGATGGTAGCAACTGCAAGATTATTGGCCAAGGTACGGTTCAACTCTATAATCTTCCCTTATTTAAGAATGTTTTATATGTTGAGGGACTAAAACACAACCTGTTAAGCATATCTCAAATATGTGATAACAATCATATTGTGAAATTTTCAAATCAAGGTTGTAAAATCTTAAACAAAAAGGGTTCTGTAATATTAACTGGTCGCAAGACTTCTGAAAACTGCTATATTGTATGCAATAGTAGCTCATTTAATCAATTGTGTTACATGGTCCATACTGATGAAACGGAATTATGGCATAAATGCCTTGGACATGTACACTACCGTAATTTATATAGATTGAGTAAAAGAGAACTAATAAGAGGTCTACCTAACATATAAAAAGTAGACAAAATATGTGGCGAATGCCAGATTGGTAAAGAAATAAGGAGCCCTCACAAGAAAGTGAATTCCAATGCCACATCAAGCCCACTCGAACTTGTAACGCCCTGAAATTCGGGGGTCGAGCATAACTCAGCTCCCGAGTTCCAAAACATCACTTATGCAACATATTTAATGATGGATGTATGTTGACTGTATTAGTGCATAAAACATGGAATAGATTAAGCCAAAACACAGATATGATTCAGGGATAAGTGAATAAAGCAAGCGGAAGACTTATAGAAAAATATGTGTACAAGTGTAAATCCCTAAAGTACATATACAAACCAGGTCGCATGAAAGTGTTATTTAACAAAATTATAAGTATCAAGTTACATCATTTAAGTTCCCAAAATAATCCTATAATCCCGCGCATCAGACCAAGGCTCGCTAGAACTCATCTGAAAACTGCATATAAGAGAAGGCAGCCTCATCATCATCCTTCTCCCGCTCTGCCTTAGAAGTCGCATCAACATCTGCAACATCAGAACCTAAGACAGAGTCTGGTGGGTGTTTAACACCGCCCTAGAACATGGGAGTGAGTGATCAACTCAGTGGAATAATAAGGTACTGGTTAACATATTATCAGTTCAATCAAATAGTAATGATAAAGTAGAACAATTAAATAAATCCTAAGTACTCTTGTTAATGCAAGGATGTATGCAATATGATGCGTGCCCTCACATGTACACCCTCAGCGTCTTCATCTTACATTACGCATGACATCGCCTCAAAGTGCGCCACATCTACAAAGCACATGCAAATGTGGTGCATGGATATGATTACCAAGTTGTTATTAGTCCATTTCATATAGCAGGATTGAGAAGCTATGATACCTTCCTCATATCACCATCTAAACAGTGATCCATACTAGGGTCGTCAATCCCAGACATCTCATACGATCATATGTTTGAGGTCGTAGCAAAGGGCTCGTCACCAATCAATGCACGCCTTTCATACTTTTACTACCACAGTTCGGCTCGTCACCTCCTTGCGGTATCCAGGTATGCTCGTGGTCACTACAAAGGGCTCGTCACCAATCAATGCAGGCCGACAGCACGAATATAGTGTCCCATACCACCATAATCGGCTCACGAGTTTAGTTGCTCACTGGTCACTACGGGGAGGCTCGTCACCCCAGCGTAGGCCGACAGCTCGACCACGGTGTCCCATACCACCATGTCCGGCTCATGAGTCTTAGCGGATCAAGGTACCATGGTTATTAGGATTTCAGTGGTAAGTTTGGTACCCTGGATTCAAGCAGTAGCATCCATACATGGTGAACATAGATCGGACAATCGGGTTACTTGACGAACTCGACTAGCACGAGCGCACGTTGAATTGAGCGATATAGAGTGCGCGAACACTCCGCGTGGCCAAACCACTGCCGACAACTCTAATATGGCTCGGGTTCGTCTAATACGTTCTGCGTGGCGAAAGCAACCTCAACCACGATCTTAAAGCAGATTACCGATTTTCCTAGACTAATGCATAGTCCCAAACACCTTACACTACAACAAATATTCATATGGAATGTAAAACAGTAATGGAACAACAACTTAAATCATGGTACATACGCATCTGAAGAATATCAACTTAACATAAATGTAAGCATATGAAATGCTTGAATTTAAATAACATGGAATGTAACTTGCATAAAGGAAATCATGCACATCAATAGGAGTGTTGAGAATCACTTCTCAACGCCCGCAATTAGTGTAATAAGTTACACTTTAGATCATTCATGCATTTCTACAAACACTTAGCATACATAGAACAACATACATGACATTTGTTGAAATACATGCATTTAGACAATTCCTTTAACCAAGGAGTTGTCATACATACATCTAGCATACATACATGACAAATAGTCATGGCAAACACAAGTGCATATTTTATACGTATACGGTACTTTATAAATACACATAGAATACACAAATCTCAATATAACACATGCATAACAGGAAAGCAACGTAAACACAACATTTGGCATGTGAAATCTCATCCATAACAAGAATAAATCATTAACTGGGATTGAAAGCCTTGAAAACCATAACCTATACACTTAAAGTCCACACCTTAAGCAAGGAAAGAAACACCGAACTGATTTAGACGAGTTGTCTTCGTCAACGGCGATAGAATACCCTAAAACAAGGATAGAAATGAGATACAACAACACCAAGACTAATCTAAGCTCTAACACAGGTTAGGGTTAGACTAACTTACCCCAAAATGAACTCAGAACTGTCAGAATAACAATTCAAAGTGAAGGTTCAAAGATGAAGAAGAACAACGAAGGATCCAAGATGATTCACCAACTTATCTCTCTCACTATCTCTCTCTTTTCCACTCTCTTTCCAAGCTAGGATTAGAGAAAATTCGTATGGAAAAGAGAGCTAGGGTTTAAGGACTATAAATAGGCCTCAAATTGATGAAAATAACCCCAGGGTCAAGGTACACTTAAAGTATAACCAAAACCCGACTCTCGCGATCCAACGAAGCACTTCTGGTAGGCCTATAACCACGAAAGGTCGGACTTAAGCTTATTGACCATGGATCTAGGTCAGGCTGAGTTTTCATACCGACCGGCTCTTCAGATCAGCCGTGGCGGACCACACTCAAATCAACGATCACGGAATCTCGATCAGGTCCACAAGCACAAGGATATGCCTGGGCCACCTTCCCTGATCAGAGGGTGAAATTGGGTCAGAATCCAACGGTCAGATAGCTTAAAATCATCGTGCAAGCGACACGACTCAGATTTCATAAAAACTTATTAAATTCTAACCGTTCTCACACTCTTCACTCCGAGCTCAATCAAATCGACCCAGAACATCACATGGACTTGATTTTTGAGGTGATGGTCAAGCCCAACTCGATGACCGTAACAGCCTAAGATCATCGCCATCGAACTTTCGACGCGCGGTCTAGGTCCGATCCAGATCTTCCAAAAATTCTCCAGAACAACTGGATTTAGCGATGGATCCCAGGTTTCAGAGTAACGTAGCGCTAATTAATCTACAAGTTTAGAACCATGCAGATACAATTTAAAGTGATTGATGCGAATTTCACAAGCAATCGAGTATAGCGTTAATTACCCCAAAAACAACTACTTAAGGAAAGATTAGCACAAAATTTCCAAGGTCGTTACAGGATCTAATATATTTTCAATGACATGAACAATACCCTAATGCTGCAAATTCGATTCTCTATTTATCAAGTAAAGTATGAATTACTCTATTAAAAAATGATTAAAACTAACTTAAGAAAAGAGATAAATCAGAAACCCTTGATGAAGTAAAAAGAGTGCTCAAGCGGATTCAAACTGAAAAAGGTTCTCAAGTTAGTAAAATCCATAGTGATCATGGATCTGAATTTGAGAATAGCAGTTTTGAGAAATTCTGTAGTGATTAGGGAATATCGCATGAATTCTCTACTCCCAAAACACCACAACAAAATGAAATTGTAGAAAGGAAAAATAGAGTGCTTCAAGAAATGGAAAATGTAATGTTGAATAGTATGAAGCTCCCTAGAAATCTTTGGGCAGAAGCCGTAAATACCGCGTGCTATATTATTATCTGAGTTTATACATGTAAATTTAATAATAAAACTGCTTATGAACTTTAGTTTGATAAGAAGCCTACTGTCAAATACTTTCGAGTTTTTGGCAGTAAGTGCTATATTTTGCGTGACCGTGAAAATCTGGGAAAATTTGACACAAAAAGTGATGAAGGAATCTTTTTAGGATATTCTTTAAACAGTCATGCATATCGCGTACTTAACAAAAGGACTGGTGTGATTCAAGAATCTATAAATGTGGTCATAGACGATCATTTGAATATACCTGCCCCAAGTTCAGATAATGTTGAAGTTCTTTTAGTTGACAAACCAGATACTTCATCAAATCAAACAATACTAAACAGAGGTCTGTTAAAGATCATCCAACTACTTAGATTCTTGGAAACCCTCTCACTGGTGTGTGCACTCGTAGACAACAAGAAGATATATGTAATTACGTGTGCTTCACATTCTAGACAGAACCGGCTAACATAAAAGAAGCTCTTTCTGACGAAAACTGGATAGTTGCGATGCAAGAAGAGCTTAAACAATTTATGAGAAATGATGTTTGGTATCTAGTTCCTAAACCTAAAGATGAACACATTGAACTAAGTGAATTTTTAAAAATAAGTCTGATGAACTTGGTAATATTATTCGAAACAAGGATAGACTAGTTGTACAAGGGTACACTCAAATAGAAGGTATTGATTATGATGAAAACTTTGCCCAGTAGCTCGTCTTGAGTCAATTAGACTTTTTATATCTATTGCATGCTTTAGGAAGTTTAAAGTTTATCAAATGGATGTAAAGAGTGCCTTATTAAATGGCGATCAACATGAAGAAGTGTATGTGGAACAACCAATGGATTTTGAAGACCCTAAGAACACTAATCATGTGTATTACCTTAAAAAGGTTCTCTACGGTTTAAAACAAGCTCCCAGGGCATGGTACAAAAAATTGACTAAGTTTTTACTAAGTCATAAATTTAAAATGGGTAGTGTCGATAAGACGCTCTTTGTTAAGAAACATAATGATGATATCTTAATGGTTCAAATCTATGTTAATGATATTATTTATATATCAACATGTACTAACATGACTGTTGAGTTTACAGATTTAATGAAATCTAAGTTTAAAATGAGCATGGTTGGGGAATTAAACTATTTCCTAGGGTTGCAAGTAAAACAACAACCTGATGGTATTTTTATTTCTCAAACCAAGTATGCCTTGAACTTGATTAAAAGGTTCGGATTTGAGAATGGTAAGAACTTTGATACCCCTATGAGTACAACTTTAAGACTCTCAAAGGACTCTATAGGTGAAGATGTGGATCCTAGACTGTATAGAAGTATGATTGGTTGTTTACTTTATTTAACTGCTAGTAGACCTGATATTGCTTTAAGTGTTGGTATTTCGCTAGATATCAGTCTAACCCTAAAGAGTCACATCTAACTACGGTCAAGCAGATTATGAGATATGTTGCAAGTACTACTAAATTGGGTCTCTGGTATTCATATGATACTAGTGTTCAATTGGCTGGGTACTCTGATGCTGATTGGGCTGGTAATATCGATGATAGGAAATCAACCAGTGGTGGTTGTTTTTATATTGGAAATTGTTTAGTTTCTTGATTCAGCAAGAAACAAAGTTCTATATCGCTCTCAACTGCTAAGGCTGAATACATCGCAGCAGGAAATGCATGTACTCAGCTTGTTTGGATGAAACGTATGTTAAGCGATTATGGAATTGCACAAGAATCAATGATATTATATTGTGATAGTTCTAGTGCGATAAATATTTCAAAAAATCTAGTCCAACATTCACATACCAAGCACATTGACATTAGGTATCATTATATTTGTGAATTAGTGGAAGAAAAAATAATATCTTTAGAATACATTCCGACTGAGACTCAACTTGCTGACATTTTCACTAAACCGTTTGACAAAAACAGGTTTAATAAATTAAAATTTGATCTTAGTACGTGCATTCAAAATTGATTATTCATACATGTATGTATCATTGTGTGTGTGTGTGTGTGTGTGTGTGTGTGTGTGTATGATACTTTATATGGTTAAATTACAATTTTTTATGAAAAAATACATATTTTTTCCTGTACACGATCAGTCGTGGTTGTACTCGACCGATCATGGTATGAACGGTCGAGGACAGCTCAAGACCGGTCGTGGAGTATGTTGGGTCTTTTATAATTTGGGGAAAAATCTCATCTTCCTCATCTCCTATTCCCTCTTCAACGAGCCGACGCCCAACTAGTCGAAACCACCAACCTAGATCTTCAAGGTTAGTGCGTTATTTGCATTTTTCTTGTAGATTCTAGTCTATATTACTTCATTGTCACTCTCAGAGTAATATATTTGATCTTTCATTGCAATTTTGGGGTTTTATTTTAAAAAATCTGATCTTGCAAAACCCCACTCTACATCCTTTGTATCTTCTTGCTTCCTTGAGTTTCTTATTGCAAACGGACTCCAGAGGAAAAAAGAAAACAACACGTGGTGCTTCCTCTTCTAGGTCAAATTTAACTCGGCGACATCTTCAGTCTCCCGAAGATGATCCCTCATATGTGCGGGATTTGCGTATGTGCAATGTCATTGTCGAACGTCCGGTTGATCTTAATCATATTGCTCAGTTTGGTATCCTACCACTATTCTAAGTTGTAGGATGGGATAAAATCTTACATTAGGGTGGACCAACATTCCAATCTATTGCATAGGCCATGTTTCTATGTCTTTCTGACTTTTCTACTGAAAATTTATCATTTAAGATTGATGTTAGAGAAGGGCCATTTGATGTAGATTGTCATTTGATATCTTACCTTATGGATATTCCTGTTAATGATGAGGGTATTCTTATTCATACTTTAACTAAAAAACTCTCTGAATCAGAGAAACATATGCTAACTAGAGATCTATACAATATGAATGTGCAATGGACGCATAAAGGGAATGCACTACCCGCAAAGTATTTGTTACCCAGATATAGGGTGCTCCATAGAATTTTTATTTCAAATCGGTATCCTCGTTAAGGTAACAAAACTGAACTAACTTCTTTTATGGTTCGGGTCTTGCATTCTATCATTTCTGGTACTAAAGTTTGTCTGCCTTCCTTGATATGTCATTCAATTATTCAATTTCATCTCCATCCAGGTCATAGTGATATTCCGTTTTCATATCTTATGACTGTTTAGCTAATCATATGCTAGTCGCTATGCCTGTTGGAGAGGCTCCTATCCATCATCTCATTTTCAACAATTCTAATATAAATAAGATGAAATTGGGATTGGCTCCTGGCCAAGTGGATGTTAGTGGAAGTGGAGTTGAAGCTGGGAATGAAGAAGATGCTAGTGATCTTCCTCCTGATGATATTAACATGGATGACATTTTTGATGAGATATAATCTGACTCTGGAAATGATCCTAATTATGAGCCATCTAAGTTTGTTGCGCGTTTATGTGCTTTGGAAGAGAAGATAGAAAATATGAATGTTGCCCACGATTTAAGCTTTAAATATATGCGCATGTATCTCAGGCATATAAACAAGGGCCTTCATCAACTTGATCCTTCTATTATTGCTCCTTCTTCATGATCTAATTAAGTGATTATATTGGTCTGTATTAACTTTATTACTTTTTACTTTTGGTGGTGTATGAACCTTAAGTAACTATTTTTTTTCTTGAACTAGCTTATGGTGTGTGGACTTTTTAACTTGCTTATATCTTGACTAGTTCATCCATTACTTACTCTCCTACTAATTATCCTTTTATTTCTTCCTTTGTCATATTGTGACAAAAAGGGGGAGAATTTATTGGGTATATAGATTGATATTTGTGGATGTAGTAGCATAAGGCATAAGCATTTCTTTTGGATTTATATGTGCTACTCAGGGGGAGTAATATTTGTGCTTGTTAAAAACTGGTGTATGATTCGTTAACCAGGGTATAATATTTGTGCTTGTTAACAATTGATGCATGATTCATTAACCAAGCTATAATATTTATGCTTATTAACAACGGGTGTTCTTGTTAACAACTAGTGCATGATTCGTTAACCAGGTTATAATATTTATGCTTGTTAACAATGGGTGTGCTTGTTAACAACTGATGCATGATTCGTTAAGTTAACAACCGGTGCATGATTCTTTAATCAGGCTGTAACTGGTTCTTTTATATATGAGTTGTGCTTCTCTTCTTTGGAGTGTGTTTTGTCACAATTTTGACAAAGGGGAAGATTGTAAGTGTTATGGTCTCATGCTCCTTTGGTTGTCAAATTTTGTGGTGTCAAAACCTCTATATGTGTCTTGTGTAGTTTGTTGTTGTATGGATGTTCAAGACACTACATCAATGCTTCAAGTTAAGTACGGTGATCTACTTCAAGAAATGCAAGGTCATGTACTTGATCCTCTATGTAAGCTCCAATGTTCAGAACTACGTCAATCAGAAGAGCGCTTGTTTAAGTCTAAAGATGATGTTAAAAAATGAAGTACATTCTAAGAAGATAAATCCAAGTTGTAGAAGATCTCAAGATAAAGCTACATCAAGTAGAGATCTCAAGCTTCATAAGGTTCAAAGGTCAACCTTCATCTGATTGAATGAAGTTTCAATGTTCATACTTCATGTCTCAGGTATGATAGACCTTAGATTGACCTTAGGGTAGGTCATTGTAATTACATAATTCATATTGAATCACGTTATAAGTATTTGGTCTATTCTAAGACTGGTCCTGGACCTTGATCGACCAGTCCTAGCACTGGTTCGACCAGTCCTAGTTCTTTGACTCAAACTATAGCAACGAATCTTTGAGTCCTACGACCAGTCATGGGTTTTCTACGACCAGTCATAGAGGTCCTACGACTAGTCATAAACACACTACGACCGGTCGTGTAACCGTCTATTTTAATCCCGCTTGAAAGTTCAAAAATCTGTTTCATCTACGACCAGTCGTGGAGTACTCAGGATCAGTCGTAGGTGTGATTTTTACATCTATAAATAGACGACGAATTTCAGAGATTGATAACTTAATTCATGTAAAATCAAGGCATCACTCTGAGATAAGTTTGTGTTTATTTTTAAGCTACATTGTGCTTATTTAATATTCTCTTTTGTTAGCTTATTTAATTTGATTTTGCTTCTATATTCCAATCTAAATTGAAAAGAGGAATTGTTGTATTCCTTCTTCTTGGAATCAAAATCAAATATAGCTAGCCCAACTGGTTTAATTTAAAATCAATTAGAACTTAGAACCATATCAAAGCGAGTATTAGACATTGAACTTCACATTCGAACTTCTACTTCGATTGGTTCTTCCGGGCTACAACAAAAGGAGAAATCCAGGTATTTTACATTTATTGTAAATTCAATTATTTTGGTTTCGTTTGAGGTTAAGCTAGAAAAATCTCATTGTGTTGGTTATCTGAGGAGAACCAAAAAACTCAGAAAGTGGGGTTTTTGAATTGTGTAAGCCCATATAAAAGACACAATTGTGAAGGTTTTAGGTGAACCTATGAAACCTATTTTGATAGTGAACGCTGATATCCCCTGTGTGAGGATATTAGGAGTGGAGTAGCTGTGTGGCTATTGTTTAACAGTTGGTGTACACACAGGCGAACCACTATAATTCTTTGTGTCTTGTGGTTTGAATGTTCGTTTAATATTTCCTATCTTTTATCATTCAGAATTGTGGGATGTATGTGTGGATGTGAATGTTGTAATATTTACATTTCAAGCATTGTGGGAATGTTGTAATAGTTTAGACTTTACTTTCTGTTATTTCCCTTTATTATTCCTCTTTAGTTTGGGATAATAATACTTATCGTTCTGGTAAGGTTGTCCTGCCATAAACTCTTGGTTTTTATAGTGCAAGGTTGTCCTTAGAACAACATTTATATCAACCTCTCAAGACTTGAATTTGAGGTTGCTTTACATTCCTGTATTGTGATTTTTTCATTGCTTTTGTTGGCTATCTTATTCTTTAGTTTTCGCTGTTAAAAATTTAATTTGCCATAGTCCTATTCACCCCCCCCCCCCTGTAGGATATATAGCTTGGCCTTTTCACCTACCATGAATGTGTGTGGGTTATCCATGTCGTACATCCATTTTTCTAGCTAATTTTAGTGGTTGAGCCGAAAATTGAAGAATGCACAAAGCTCAAGTGGACCACACCACAGGAAACAGTGGGAATAATGACTTCCACCATTGAAACCTTGGTAGGCCCCACAGTGATGTTTATTTGTCATCCAACCTATTCATAAGATCACAAAGGCATGGATGAAAGGATAATAAAAATAACAGATTGACCCAAAACTTCTGTGGCCCTTAAGAAATTTTCAACGGTATAATTTCAATTAACTTTGTTTCCAGTGGTGAGGCCCACTTGACATTTGAATATACTTTGTTTTTGGTCTAGGGCCCTCAAATTATCTTTTAAAATGGATGGATGGAGTGGATAAAATAAGTAAATCATGGTGGACCCACAGAGTTTACTCAGTATGCTTGCTTTGTGTGTTGAGTTACCCAGTCCACAGTTCGCATCCCAGTACCAAGCACCAACTGTGCCATAGGCCAGCTGGCTATGGCGTATGAAGACGAGACTGAAGCAGACACTCCTCGAGCTCCGACTTGTACGAACGGTTCAAAGGAGATCAAGTTATATGGGCCCATAGTGATGTATTTATTATATCTACACCGTTCATATATTTTTAGAGATCACTATAGAGCATTATTCAAAAAATGAATAATATCCAAAGATCATCTGGACCACACCACAAATAGCAGCAGAGAATGATTTTCACAGTTAAACATTTCATGTGGTCCACTTGATAGTTAGATATGTCTTATTTTTTGTCACAAGCCTTATTACGAGCTCGTCAAATAGATGGACGGTTTGGATATAACACATACCCCATGATCAGACACACATATCTTGATAACGTCGTTACAGCAGGTCCTTGCATGAAAAGCACTCACTACCGCCTTTCGTGCAGTGCACGCCATCAACACGTTCCTATAAAAGTGTAAATATGGTAGGGAGAGTTCTTTCAGAGCCATGTGGGGCCCACCTTGATGTATATGTTTTATCTAAGCCGTTCATCCATTTTGAAATATCATTTTAGGCCTTGAACACAAAAAGACGGTATATTAAAGATTGAAGTTGACCACACCACATTAGGGCTGTACACGAGTCAAGCTATCTTGAAAAGCTCGCTCAATTTGGCTCGACTGAGCTCGGATTGACTCAGCTTGAAAGGCCGACTCAAGGCGAGTCGAGCTTGTTTACTAAAGCTCGAGATGAGTTCAAGACAAGTTCGACTATGGTGTATTTCAACTCGAACTCGACTTGATTCGAAGCTCGAGCTCGAGCTCGACTCGAGTAATATATTTTAATAATATATATTATATATATTATATTAATATTAATATTAAATATATATAATATATATACATTTAATTTTTTAAAAAGAAGTTAAACTTAAAAGTTTTTACTAAAAAACTCTACCTGACCCTACCCATCCCCATTCCCTCTTTTTCTTTCCCTTACCCTACCGAGGTAAACTCGACTCGACTCAAACCACTAGCTCGACTCGAACTTGACTCGAAAGCCTTGGCAAACAAGCCAAGCTTCAATGTTGAGCTCGAGGGTGAGCTCGAGCTCGAACTCGATTATAACATGGATGAGTCAAGCCAAGCTTGGCCCACCTCGACTCAACTCGGCTCGATGTACAACCCTTACACCACATGAAATAATTATATTAAATTTATACGATCCGAATCCTACCGAACCTGATCCGACCGAGTCGGACTCGGTTCAGGTCAGGTCGACCATGCATCGGATCAGTCCGAGTCAGGTGACCCAGACTAGGTCCCGGATCGGATCGAGTTTGGGTAAGGCCATTGAGAATTCAGATCGGGTAAAGTTGGATACAATCTGATCCAATTCGGACTGATGCCCAGCTCTACTTATGCCATTACTTTGTGCCTGATTATCAAGCGTCATACGCAGCCAGAGTATCAAATAACTCCACCCATGGAAAACAGCGACAATGAAGGGGAGCCAGTTTCGTAAATATAATAAAAATCGTAGGCAATATCGTACCTGGAGATTGTGCTCTTTTATGTAAGCCCAAATCTATTTAAAGGCTTGAGTTTGAGGAATCTCAGGACACCGACTAGCTCTTGCATTTCAAAAGAGATGCGTCGTGGCTAAGTGATGCCGCGTGGCACCCGTGGTGGTCGGCTTGGATGATGCGCATGACAACCTCCCTGTAAGACCCGTATCCTAGTCAGTACTGTTCCATCAACTCCCGTGATCCTTCCCGAGTAATTCTGGCAACCTGCGACCTATAATCAATGTTTGCGCGTGACCCTAAGTCGTATCCTGTAGATTTGAGTTGGTTTAATCCGAGACTTGTACCATTGCGACCGCACCGTCGTCGTGGTTCCGGCGCCGTATCTTACATACCGTTCCGATACCCTGGCAGGGAGATGTGGGCTGGTGTTTATTTCGAAAAAAATGCCACACAATTGCAATCCCAAGAGAATCTCTACAACATGTCCCATAATCAATCAATCAATTAATCAATCACCTCATGTTAAGTACACACACTCATGCTTTCTTTCTCCATAAGTCAAGCAAACCGCAAAAGTCAACAAGTCTCTCACCTCACCCATCACTCACCTCACATCCATCACCTCTCCCTTACAACCACCTCTCTCTCTCTCATTCACATATTCTAAGCAAGAGGAGAGGGTGGACGTCCATGCATTCTAAGAAGAGAAAGTGGTTTTGTGTGGCCCACTTTCCACCCCAAGAACTTTCATCCTAGCCATTCATTTCTTATCTTCCACCATCAAAGTAAGACACAAGGAGATCGGCTTTCCAATGGACCAAGAAGATCAAACGGTGGGTGCTTTATATGCTAGATTTTCATGTTTTGATGATGGGCCAAGTGAGGCCTACCGATCGATGGTATGGATCTCACTTTGGACCCTAAGATGTGGCCAATGGCCTACCTTGATCCTCATGATCATTCCATGATGGGGCCATCCTCCATGGACCCCATCATGATGTTTATTTTCCTTGCATGGATAGGGTCATCTAGACCTTCTATTTCGGTGGAGAAAGGATTTCCATCGTTGATTTTGATCGGTGGACCCATATGAAATGGGACCCACTTGATGTATGTTGTAAATCATGCAAGGGAGGGCCCATAGTGCCGGGGTCCCTCCATCACGCGTATCCCTCTCTCTTTCTCTCTCTCTTCCCCTCTCTTTTGCATATTTTTTGTGTGATGATGTGACCGTGTGGCCCACTTGGATGGACCCCACTTTATATATGTATTGTATCCAAACCATCCACCATTTGGTGGCCCACCTGAGCAGGGCCCACCTTGTGTACTAGTTTACACAAACCATCCAGCGTCCAGGGATGTTGGACGTCAATTTAAAATACAAATATTAGCTTGATTCACAAGCTTTTGGGCGGGCCACTCATACAGGCCCCACCTTGATGTATGTTTTTGATCCAAGCTGTCCATTCCATTCCTTAGATCATTTTAGGCGTTGAGCCAAAAAATTAAGCTGATTTGAATTTGTAGTGGGCCATAGCATAGCAAACAGTGTTTTCTACCATTGAAATCTACCCTGATGTTTCTGTACCCTAAAATATATCGAATATTGGGCTTGATAGGTCTGTCTCGGGCCATAGACACTAATGGTTGGATTGGATTTTACCGATGTAGGCCCCACATATGAAAAACCACGAGAAAACAGTTTTAAAAAATAAAAAATAAAAAACTAAGTAGCAGGTGCGGCTGCAACGTCCAGAGGATGCTGCGCAGCGTCCTGTTGCGTTTTGACGGACGGACAGGAAGGGACCTATGGGTCCCAGCCATGGGCCCCACGTGATGTGTGTTGAAAATCAACACCATGCATTGGATGGCCCCTTAGGGCAGTGGGCCTCACCTCAAAATCAGCCATATACGGCTCTTAGGTGGCCCACATCACAAGGAATAGAGTGATTGAACGGCTGACATTGAAACCCTTTTGGGTGTCACAAACGTTTTGGATTAATATGAAATTTGTTTTCCTTTTCATCCAGGTCCGTGTGACCTTATCAGTAGATTGGACGGTAAATAAACGTAAGGTGGGCCCCACTGATGTATATGTTTTATTCACACCATCCACGGCAGTGTACGGTGGAACCCACATTAATGTATGTGTTCTGTATCTGTGGAGGGACGCTGGGTCCCAGCAGCGTAGCTGCTGTACTGACGTCAGTCAGTGGGCCTCATTTGAGGTATGTGTTATATTCAAACGTTCATCCATTTGGCTGGAGGGGCCCACCCTGATATGTATCTCATCCACCATCCATTTGAGGACAGTGGAACCCACTTATGCAGCTGCTGACCTGACGCAGCAAGGGTTGTGGGGCCACCATGATGTATGTATTGTATACATACCGTTCATTCATTTTTCTTATAATGTGGGATGGGTACCGTATAGCAGCTATATGGCTGCTGTGTTAATGCCAGCACGTTCGTCTGAACATGGGGCATGTGTTATATCCAATCTGTCCATGTGGACGATGCCATCCAGCGGGTGGGCCATGCAGGTGGACCCCACCATTTGAGATATGGGTGGTATCTCCACCGTCTAGGGACAGTAGGACCCACCTTAATGTATGTATTGCATCCACGTTGTCCATCATTTGGATGGTGGGAATCCCACCCTGATATATATATATATATTTATGGATGGTGGGACCCACTTCAGATGTATGTGTTTCATCTTGTGATGTGGGTCCCCTTTAATGTATGTATTCTATGCACCATCCATGTGGATGGTGCATTTGAGGTCCATCTTGAGATATGTGTTGTATATCTACACCAGGCCATAAGGCCCGTATGATGTATGTATTTCATCCTTGTTAGCCTTCAACGATGGAGCCCATGGGTTAAGGCCCATTTTGATGTATTAGGGCCCATGGGTTGAGGCTCATTATGATGTATAAGGGCCCGTGGGTTAAGGCCCATTGTGCTGTATTTGGAGCCCATGGGTTAAGGCCCATTGTGATATATTAGGGCCCGTGGGTTGAGGCCCATTTAATGTATTTGAGGCCCATAGGTCGAGGCCCAATGGGATGTACACAAGGTCTATTGCATTGTATGATTCCACCATGGGTTAAGTAATGACATTTATGGCGGGTCATGCCTTGGGAGCAATGTTGGTTTGACATACATATTGTAAGAATAATATTGGTTAAATGTCCGCATTATAACTCTCCCTAGGGCCCATTGATAGGCCCATACTTGTTATGTGTAGGCCATCAAGGCCCATCTTCATTGTGAGAGTAGTTCATCACCGTATGAAATGCTTAGTATAACTCTATGATTCATGCCCATACGCATCATATGTATGCCTACTATGAGGAATGTTTGATCATAGCATATGCCATTGGGCAAACTATTTACGGGACTCCTTATGAGATGGAGTGCCCACATTATCATGCCATACACGCAGGATTGCTGCATGACTGGATAGTGTGACTCATGCATCTCGCATATATGTGACTTGATCATTGTACGCCCTAGCGACATCAGGGCCGTGGCCTCCCAGGCACATCGTGATGGCTAAATGGGACACCGAAAATACTTGGTTCTAGCACTGTGGGCACTTAGGATGTCCTTGAGTGAAAATTCCAGAATCTCCGAGGCCAGGAGGTGCCCCAACATCTAGACCGAGTGGAACATGAGCACCCGAGTGCCGAATACCAGTAGGCCGAGTCTCCCACTGTGTCGTGGTCGGTTGGGAGGGGGTGTGGCCTTATCCGCCCGAGTGAGGGGGCTATAAGTTAGGCTGAGTATGACCAGCTTGTAAATGGGTCTGCTATCGATGAGTCGAGTAGGTATTGGTAGACTGCTGGCTAGGTGAATAGTGAGGTCTCTTCCACTTGTTGGGTTATGCAGCTAGGAAGGAGGCAGTCGGTGTGGAGTGTAATAGGCCCCGGTGATTTCCTCAGAGAGCAACCGTACTGATATATGGACTTATTGAGCAGGAATTGCATATCCATTCATTCATTCATTCACTATCTACTTGGGCTGGTGGTGAGTAACTATTTGTTACGTGTACCTTTGCATGGCCAGGATTTCATTTGGGCGCGGGACTAACCTGAGATTAGGAGTTTACCACATTGAGTGGGACTAGTTTGGATAGAAGGCCCTTTATAGTGGACCCCGTAACCTACGATACTACGTACTATCATCCCGACTTCACATTTCAACATGGTCATTTCATTCACACTGCATATTACATTGCATCTGCAGTACTTAGCATTTTGGGTTATTATATTTTTACACTTATATGGCCTAGATGAGGTTGATGGTATTCATGGCTCGTCAGGATTTGCATATTGCATTGCATCCTTAGCATCTGTTATTGTATTATTATGTTTTGCATGGCATAGCCTTGGTACAACTGATAACATTATGGACTTACCCGTATATTTCCGCTTACTCTGATATCGTATGATTCATGATATTGTCAATATTTCTACTTATTCCGATGATGTATGATTTATAGGCTTTATGGTATACTTAACACTTATCTTGTGCACACACTTTCACCACCCTCTAAGCTTTTGTAAGCTTATGCACGATAGATGCATGCAGGTGGCATTAGATTGCAGCAGCGTTGAACTTGGAGCGTGCAACTATCCTCTGGAGCTTTGATTTCGATATATGTATTTCCCTTTCAGCATTGTACTCAAATGATTATATTAGTGGATATGTGATGATGATGTTGCCTTTATGATTTGGGTATACTTGTGGTTATGCTCCATTATAAAAAAAAAATCATACTAAAAATCCTCCTTGTAGGATCTTAGGATCGGAATCGGGCACGTGAGTACCAGGATTCGAGAAAGGGGCACTATGGAGGTTGTTGGTGTCAGATTCGGTGATCAGGAATTTTATGAGCTCATTTTCCGAGTTTGGGGTGTGACACTCCCCGTGCGCATGTTAGTAGGAGCGAGGCGGAGAGCCGATGAGTTAATGTGCAGGCTCGCCCTTGAAAACGCAGAGCAGTAGCTAAAAGAGATATTATGATAAAAAGGTTTTAACATTTTGAAGGAAAAGGTGTCTCAAAATCATTTTAAAGATGGGGCGAACGATCGGTGCATCGCAGAACCACATGAATTAGTGGGATGAGCCTATGGCCTCGGTGTATTTTCTACAGTTTGCACGATTCAAACCGTTCAAGAGGTGGGAGATGGACATGGATGGGCTATTCTCCGATTGTAATATTAGTATAGTTATATTGGACACTTTGATCAATAAAGATTGTTATTTTGTTATGATTGAGATTTGTTATGGTAGTGGGTGAACTAATGGGATGGTGCCCTCCTGGGTGGGATGTCTACACCACCAAGTCAAAATACATGGTCGATCTTCTCCAAACACCACTTGTTACTTGAAAATGAGAGCTTAAGAAGTCCTAGAGGGGGGGCGTGAATAGAACTGTGCCAAATAATTGAATAAATTGTTAAATAATAAGTAAATCAAATATCTCAATTGCCTAATTATTGAAACGTTGATTTCAAATGATTCATAGAACAACCTTCACTTAAAAGTTTAAGCAGTACAACTTTATTTCATGAATACTTTTAAAATCAAAATCTCAAACTTTGTAAGAGTAAATAAAAATAAATATTACAATCATTCACCACTTCAACTGAAATATAAATACAACCATTCACCATATAAAAGATAAAAACATTCACCACATAACATAAAGAATTATAGTGGTTTGGTGTGTCAACAACTGTTCTGAAACAGCCACACCTACTCCACTCCTAAAATTACTCTCGACGTAATCTTGGCTTTCACTACGGAAAAATTTTTCTCAGGATCACCTTAAAACCTGATACACTTGTGATTTTATCAGATTATCACAATCAAACCCCTCACTGAGATTTTCAGGATATTTCAGACAAAACCTACACTGAGATTTTCTGACTATCTTAGAAAAACCAAAATAAGAATTGAAAGTATATTTATCTTCACCGTAGAAGACGTTTTAGAAGCTGTAGACGAAGAATCGTTTTTCTCGAATGCCGATTGTTCAATCTTCAGTCAGATAAAAAAGGTCCTGGATTCTATTAATTTTAATTAAGTTCAAACCAATGACTACTTAAGTTAATTCTCTTAAATCTCAAAAGAATAGTAGTATTCACTCTCTTTAAAATCAGAATGAAAGAATCTGAGATTAAGGGAATTAAACAAAAGCTATAAAAATAATTTATAAATACCGTTCAATAGCTTTCTAATAACTAGAGCTTTTCTCTTTCTTGCAGAAGAATTTTGATGACAATAATTGATATTTCAGATTGAAATAGAACCTCAATTTATAGGCAAAGAAGATGAATCTTCAACTGGCCCAAGGCAGTCTTCGACTAGCCCGAGCAATGGATTCTGTTCAACGGATTTTAGAGTTGTGCGTGATAAGATTTATCCAATCTTTGACTAGTATAAGGACTAGTTCGACTAGTCAAAGCGCTCTGTTTAAGTAGTCGAATTTGGTCTTCGACTCGTCGAAGATCATAAAATCCGAACCAATTTAGTTGCTGGACTTTGAGCCAATTTTTCTTGGGCTGGTCGAAAATCAATCTTCCACTAGTTGAACTAAAAATTCGACTGGTCGAATTTGCAACCATAAAACAGTTTTGCTTTGACTTGAGCTTGGACTGGCCGAGAAAATTCAGACTAGTTGAACAAAACCTTAGGTTGGTCGAATTCCAAACAATTACAAGTGTAAAAACCCAATTTAATTATTTTTTGAAAGCACCTAAACCTAAGGTCTTTCTAGGGTTTTATACTACCTGAGATATGTGAAATATCTAAACTTCTTTGTCTTGAACTTGATCACTGACTTTGTCTTGACTTTTGAGCTTGCTCTTGTACTTGAATATCAATTGATCTTTAGCTTGATCTTCTCTTGAGAATGTACCAGACACTTAAGCTTGATCTTGAGCTTGATATTTTCTTGATCTTGGACCGGTCTTAAAGATTTCTTGACAAGTTGTTTTGATCATACGAAATTTGACAACTAAAGAGTGTTTTAATCATTTAAGCACTTACATTACTATCGACCAAGAATAAGAGGAAAAAGAATAGCCATTGAGTGCTACCCCTCAGAGTTCTAGCAAAAGATCATCTCCTTAACCGATCTCTTCATCGGCCGAAGAGTTTCCTCTAATAGTCGAGGAGTCTTCAATTCATGAGGTAATTATACCTAAGCCAATGACAGAAGAGGCTCCAGTGATCGATGCTCTTAAGCCTAATACATGCCTATTACCCACTCATGTGCCAATACTCATAGGCGAAGCTTTCATTCTCCCTACTTCTATTGACGGTGTGCTTCCAGTCGACGACATTATTTCCTCCTTCGAATAGGCCCTTGCTAAAGACATTACTGTGGGCAAGTCACCTCCTCTCTCGAGCAGTCTGCAAAACCTCAAGGGAGAACTCCATATCTTCATACAAATGGGATCATCTGGAACTTTGCCGGCCGAGATGGTTGATAATCTCGGATGATTGATTAAATCATATCGTGTTTTCTCTTAGTTGGATCCCAAACTTGTAGACAAGTTATCGATTCTCCAGGAATTCTTAGGATTCACCAAAGAACAACACCATATATTTGTTATTATCGACCGAATTAAGATAGAGCATTTAATAGCAGAATCTCAAATGTGAAAAGGCCGAGCTATTAAGCCCTAGAGAGAGGGGGGGGGGGGGGGTGGGGGGGTGAATAGGACTATGCCAAATTTAAAAAATTAACAACGAAATTTAAACAATTAAATAAAGATAGTAATAAACAATCCACAATGTAGAAATGTAACATAACCTCAAAAATCTAGTATTGAGAGGTTGGTACAAACTTGGTTCTAAGGACAACCTGACACCAAAAACCAATGGTTTATGGCAGGATAACCTTACTAAATTGTGGGTGAGTCTCAAAAACTCAAACTAAAGATGATATGAAAGAAATAGAAACTAATCAATTACAACATTCACCACACAATGCTGAAATATAAAGATTACAACATTCACATCCACAAATACATCCCACAATCTTAAATCACAAAAGATAAAGAAAATAAACTACATATCCACCAAACACAAAGAATTATAGTGGTTCGCTTGTGTGTACACCAATTGTTAAACAATAGCCACACAACTACTCCACTCCTAATATCCTCACACAGTGGATATTAGCGTTCACTATAAAAAAAATAGGTTTTTCAAGGTTCACCTAAAACTGTAATATCCCAAGTAAATTTTGGTGGTATAATTTATTTATTTATTTATTGGGTTGTTCATTTTTTAAAAGAATTCTCCTATAAATATTAAAACTTGATACTAGTAACTATGATAGGATAACACTTTCCTTGGGTGAACCCTACATCACATTGTCATATATCCCTTATAACTTTTTAACCACTCATTCAATTGATAAACTATCCGTACACTTACTTATTCATATTTTAAGGAACCTAACCACCTGTTTATTTTTTTCAATCTTAAATTCTAAATATTTTTTATATAAATCAAGGGCCACAATTGCATAAGTCCACTTAACCAAATTCCTAAATTTCAGATTATGATATAATTTTCATAACTAAGATTCTTATCAGGTTAGATTTCATTAAACGTGATCATACATATCACAGGACCAATACCATAATTATAATACAAATGGTATATATTAAAAACGACATATATCTTTTAAATATTTTGTCCGATCGTAAAACCCTCCGTACATTTACCTTGAAATCACTAGATATATATTACATTCCATCTATAGGATTTTTAGACATCTCTATCATACCAAACAAAATGTCATATGATCAGATCCACCCATTTTTGGGACTTGAACAAATAGTTCGACATGACTATTATGATTCTTATATTTTTCTATAGAAACCATACCAATGAATTAAGATTCTAATAACTACAACTCGATCAATTTGGGCGCCAAGTAATCCCAGGATAAATACCCACATGTACAGACCTTTCTCAAAAACTAACCATCTGGACATTTTGTAAATGGCTATATGAGAATTCCAATCATCTATTTTATTTTCTAAAAATGTCCATCCAGTGGGTACTTATCAAAATCTGACGGTAGAGATCACCCATGTTCAGTGACCCAATTACAAAATTGAATTCATCATTACGTAGCGCTTAAAAACACTTAAATGGGAATTTGTTCATTTAAGTTAAATCTTCAAAATGCGAGGTCCATCATCGATCCAAAACATCTAAGAGTGTAGATGCCCATCCACATAGACTATTCTTAAAACCATATTTGCACATGCCCATTTATATCCGAACTTATACCAAGACCTATTCACCTAATTTAAACCAAAATCCCTTAATTTCTACACTTAGATCCATTATGTCACCATCCATTGCAAATATGGATCATAACTCTCAAGCGGTCCATCTAAAAAACTAACATTAATGGTTCATCATGAAGATCTTGTTATGCCCAACGCTCTTATCGGTCGATTTTGAGAAAATATCTCTTACGAGACAATTAGACCCACAAATCAATGGTGATCTAGGCTTAGAAAGTTAGTTCCGATTTTATATTTTAAAAGAATCTGTGTACACTTATATATATTATTTCACCCTGTACATCACACAACAAACTCTTATACTTTAAACCATCCATGAAACCATCTGTACACAAACTTTGTCTCCTGTCAAGGAACCTAGTGGACCATACACTTCTCATTTACAAAATCATCCAACCGCTCATCATTCATTTTTGTTATTATCATAGATCGTCTTATCTATTCAATCGATCATCGAACCAACGGTACACATTATACAACTTCGAAAATCATAAAACCTTACCAGTTTAGTTTTAGCGTGAGGGGTCGTATTTCATATCAAATATGCGGTTCATACCAAACTTTGGATAATTTTCAATATATATGAAATCCATAACTCACTTGCGTTTCGTCCAGCAAAGAGAAAAAAAAACACGTGAAGATGAAAAATCACATTTGAAACCTCCCATGCATTAACATAAAGTGGGACCCACCTTATAATATAAAAGAGAAAGAGGGGAGACGTAAGTGACATCTCACTACCAAGCAGGAGAGAGAGAGAGGGGGGAAAGAGAAAAATGAAGAAAGAAAAGGAGGAAAGAGAAAAAGGAAATATATATATATATATACACTTTTTCTTTTTATAAAAAAGTGAGTATCTCTCACTTGATAATTATATATAAAAGAAAAACTTATATATATTATATATATACATATATTTGTTTGTTCTTTTGTACTTATAATTAATCTTTGCCATCTTAGTTTTTTTTTTAATGTAACTACTTACCATGCTTCCTAAAAATGATCTTTAATTTTTAACTTTTTTATTACATCGGTTGTCATTATTTTAATATGCCTTAATTCGAGTTTTATATTGTCTTATTGTTAATCTTACATTAAAATTTTATTTTTACATTTTAACTTTGTTGTTAGAATTATTGCAAAAATCTTGAGTTAATATATAAATTTCTAAATTCTTAGATGTAATAAAGCATGTTGCATGTTTATTATTATTATTTCTTTTCTTTACGTATAACTTTAATCAAGATCTAATATATTACATTACATGTTTATTTTTTTTTGTAGAACTTTAATCATGTAAGGACAATTTACATTGATTGAAAATTGTATTTTTAGTTTGATAAATTATATACACAAAGTATTTTGGATTGATCGAAGAATAGCAACCATTGAAGATTTTTGAAATACTTGATTAATGCAATATTAAAATCATGCATCATTAAAATAGTTATGAAACACCAGAAAATAGGTGGGGCGATTAAGTCCTCTGGGTTGAAAATCCCTAAAGCGTAAATAGGTGGGGCGATCAAGACCCTTGGGTTGAAAGTCCCAGAAACTCAATTGGTACCTTTTGGAACCTCTACCGTACCCTTTGAGTGGGTGAGCATGTTAGGATTGCAAAAGGTTCCCACTGCCAGGTTCATTAGGGTAGTAGTCTGACCAGCTAACGTACAAATGGGTCCCTCACTAAGTGCCCTTTGGATGGGTGAGCATATCATGCAAGAGGTTCCCATTGTCAGGCTAGGTGTTGTATTGGCGTGGGTGTTGGCCAACCGGTGTAAACTGGCCCTGGTGTTAAAAAGAATAAACCATACATTTTATCATGGAGTATAGCATATGTTGATTTCATGCATTCATATTTCTTTGAATTTACATTGAAATTTTGTGTTTATTAAATCTTCCCATTTGTTGTTTTACCTAAATAGGTATTGTATCTTTTAATACTTTTATTCATGTTATATGAGGTTATTTTGAAACCTGTGTTGAGATTACTTACTAGGCTTCACAGCTTACCCTGTTGGGATTTTAAAATTTCAGGATCGGGATCACATGGAGGAGCTTAAAGAGATTTTCTTTTATTTATTTTTGTTTTTTTACCATTTTCTAAATTAGTGTAATGAACATTTAGTAAGACAACATTATGATGACATGTGTTTGATGGTAATCTTGAATAGTCAGAACATGGACATGTTATTCTTCTTTAAATAAATGTTCGATTATAAAAATTTTGGATTGTTATATTTTATGAGTGAGATCATTTTGTCAATATACGTGTGGATTATGAAGTGTAAACATACAAAACATAAGTCATGCCTGCGGGTACGGAATCGGGGTCGAATATACCCAGGTGCCGGATTTCGGGGCGTGACAAAAACCCTCACAATTGTGTCTTTCAAGTGGGCTTACACAATTCAAAACACCCCACACTCTGAGTTTTCTGAATCTCCTTAAACAAACTAAAACAAAGAAATTTTTCTGGCACAATCTCTATGAAACTAAAATAAGGAATTTACAAAGTTGTAAAATACCTGGATATTCTCCTTTTGATGCAGCCTAGAAGAACTAAATCGGAGTGGAGATTCAACGTAGAAGTTCAATGTCCACACTCACTTATGAAATGGTTCCAGGTTCTACATTAATTTTAAATTAAATCACCTTGGGCTAGCTTGATTTGATTTTGATTCCAAGAAATGGGAATACCTTAATTCCTCTTTCAAATAAAATTAGAATGTAGAATACAAAATCAAATACAAAGAAAGCTAATTAAAGATAATATATAATGAGCACTAAATAGCTTAAGAATATCACTAACTTATCTCTCAAAGTGGCGTATTGATTTTACTTGAATTGAATATCAAACTCTAAAAATCGTGCTCTATTTATAGCTGGAGAAATTACAATCTCGACTAGTCTTGAGGTCTGCATGACTGGTCGTAGGACCAACAAACTTTTAAAATTTGGGCGCGATAAGATCAAGCCATTCCATGACTGGTCGTAGGGTCTGCTCGACCGGTCGAGTGGCCTCCACGACCAGTCGAGTCCTATCTATGACTGGTCGTGTGGAACCCAATTTAGTTGCTGGACTTTGAGTCGAGCCTGCAGGACTGGTCGAGCATAGGTCAAGCACTGTTCACACGACCGGTCGTGTAGTCTCCAGGACTGGTCGAGGCTTTAACAAAAATTCCTGAAAATCAGTAACAAACTTAGGACTGGTTGAGGAATTCTTGGACTGGTCGCGACAGTGCTAGGACTAGTCAAACATAGTCCAAGACTAGTCTAGAAACAGTCTATGCACTTATAAAATGATCCAATTTAAATTATGTATTCAAAATGACCTACCCTATGGTCAATCTAGGGTCATTCATACCTTATATATAATGTATGAACATTGAAACTTCTTTTCCTTCAATTGATAGATGATCTCTGAAGTTCACGAAGCTTGAGATCTTGACATATATAGAAGCTTGAACTTAAGACCTTTTAAAGCTTGAATTTGACTAACATTGAAACTTGAGCTTGAGGTTTAAAGTATATGAACTTTGTCTTGACTTGAAGCTTGAACTAAGAATCTTGAAACATTGAATTCACACTTGATGCTGTACTCGAACATGAATATGTAGTCTTACATTTGAAGTTCTTGAAGTAAAGACCATTGTCCTTGCACTGTCTTGAATATATCGAAGCGCTATACAAGACACAGATTCCAAGATGTTTTGGCACTACAAAATTTGACAATTATAGGAGCTAGAAACCATAACACTTACAAATTGGCTTCTACCAAAGATATCACTAAACATCTATCAACCGAGCCCATTGAGTTGAAGACATTTGGAGCTAAGTTGGACGAAATGAAAGTTAGAATCATAGCTCTAGAAGTATAACCGATAACTTTGAAAATGAGTTATGCAGAGAAACATGCTAAGCACAGTCGTCAAAAGGAAACGATTGAGAATCTGATGATGTCTGTTAAGGCTTAGTAGCTACCATTGGTCAACTTCGTCGGGCTATTGTCAAATAGGAGGCTACTTTACGTGCAGCAAATGGCCGATTAGAGATAATAACTACATTGATGCAAAACTTTTTTTCTGTTGAATTGTAATTTTGTATCAGAAATCATTTATCAATGCAATCAGCCATTGAGCCATCTTTTCTCTACCTAATTCCTTAACTTGTCTTTCTTCTTTATTTTGCAAGTAACTGTTGACTTGGTCCCCAAAATTTGAGACATCGTGAGTTACTTTCCGAATTAAAAGCCTTAACAGCTACATCTCCCTAAATTTTCAAACATGAAGCATCTTTCCTGTTATGATCACTACCATCATCGGTACCTGAATCGTCCATTTAAACTATTTTGAATTCCATTTGGATTTCGATTAGCTTATCTTAAAACTATATAACTCCTTATTTTTATGGCTTCCAACTCTTCTTCATTCCTCATTGGTGTCAAGAGATACTTACAAGAGATCTTTGACTGGGGTTTGACAGACTTTTGTCAATCTTTGCTGCTCTTTGATGTAGATTATTTTGACAAGGAGGCTTCGACAGTGACCAAATCAGAGGTCATAGTGGAAGACCTTCTTCAAAAGCTGAAGCGTCTATACTTCATCGGGCATGTCACGCCTTAAACTCGGAAACCGGGCTCACAAAATTTCTGATCGTCGAATCCGGTGCCGACAGCCTCTATAGTACCCCATTCTCGGCTCCCAGCGCCCATATGCCAGATTCCAATCCTAGGATCCTATAAGGAGGATTTTTTTCCAACGTACATTTATCTCATAAGAAGCATAATCACAAGTTTACCAAAATTACAAAGGGAACATCATCATCACATATCTACTAATATAAACATTTGAATACAATGCTGAAAGGGAAATACATATATTGAAAACTAAAGCTCCACTAGACAGCTGCACGCTCCAAGCTCAACGTTGCTGTGACCTAACGCCACCTACATGCATCCATCATGCATAAGCTTATAGAAAGCTTATAGGGTGGTGTAAGTGTGTGCGATGCACGTGCCAAGCATATATATATCAGAGTAAGTGGAATTACTGACAATCCATAAATCATACAATATCAAAGTAATGAGGAAACATGCTGGTAAGTCCATAAATATCATTAGCCTTATCCAGGCTATGCTATGTAAAAACATAATAGGCCAATATCATATGTTAAGGAAGTAATGTAGATCAGCTATGCAATGCGGAGACATTGTAAGCCAAATATCAGATACCAAGTCCACAAATACCGTCAACCTTAATCAGGTAATGCAATAGAGAAGCACAGTAAACCAAATGCTAGTACGTAGTATCGCAGGCTACGGGGTCCACCATAAGGGACTTCTATCCAAAACAGTCACATACCTAAATTTGGATAGTTAGACTCAATGTGGTAAACTCATGATCTCAGGTTAGTTGCATGCCTCAATCGAAATCCTGGCCATTGTGAAGGTACACGTAACAAATAGTTGCGCACCACCAGTCCGAATGGATAGTGAATGAATGAATGAGTGAGTATGCAACTCCTACTCAATAAGTCCACATATTAGTACCGTACATCTTTAGGATCATCACCGGAGTTTAGTACACTCTACATGTAATCGTCGCCCACTGGACGCGAGACCATGTAAGTAGAAGAGACCTCACTATCTGCCTGACCAGTAGTCAGCCAATTTCTACTCGGCACATCGATAGTAGACCTAATTACAAGCTGGTCAAACCCAACCTAGCTATGGCCATTACCTTCAGGCCACTACCCCTTCCCAACTAACCACGACATGGTGGGAGACGCGACCTACTAGTATTTGGCACTTGGGCACTCATGTATCCACTCGGTCTATAAGTTGGGGCGTCTCTTGGCCAGGAGGTTTAGAGATTTTCACCCGGTTTAGAGATTTTCACCCAAGGACATCTATGGCGTTCGTATGCTATAACTAAATATTTTCAGTGTCTCATCTGGCCATCCACGACATGCCTGTGGAGGCCATGACCCTGGTGTCACTAGGGCATATGGTAGTCATATCACAAAATACGAGATGATCCAATCATACATCAATCCTACACATACCGTACGATCATGTGGGCAATCTTTCAGGGATTCTCATAAACAACCTACCCTATGACATATGCAATAGTCAATCATATCTCATAAAAAACACACAGATGATGCGTATGGGTATGTATCATGATGCTATCCTGTCACATACTCATAATCGGTATCGATAATCAGCCTAACAAAGGGCTTAAGGGAAGGTCTCAATGTGGATATTTAACCATCATTGTCCATTAATGTGGACATTTAACCAACATTGCTCCCAACGAGTGGCCTACATAGAGCCTAACATATAGTGGGCCCATGGCCTCACATAAGGGCCTAATATACATCACTTGGGCCTCATACAAGGGCTACATGTACCTCACAATGGGCCTCATCACATGGGTCAAATACACATCACAATGGGCTACATCACATCGGCCACATATACATCAAGTGGGTTGCATCTCACGGGTCTAATATACATCGCAATGGGCTGCTCACATGGGCCTAATATACATCAAGTCACGCCTCATCATATGGGTCGGAAATATATCACAATGGGCCATGTCCCATGGGCCTCGAATACATCACAATGGGCCGCACCACCTGGGCCTCGAATGTGTCACAATGGGCCATAACCCAAGGGCCTCAATACATCACAATAGGCCACAACCCATGGGCCTCAAATACATCATGATGGGCCTCATCACATGGGCTTCAAATACACAATAGGTGGGCCCCGTACATGGGCCTCAAATACAAAATAGGTGGGCCACAAATATATCACGTGGGCCTCGTATACATCTAGTGGGCCGCATCAATGAGCCGCACCAATAGGCCTCATATACATCAAGTGAGCCGTATCAATGGACTGCACCAATAGACCATGAAACAATTACATCACGATGGCCCTCAGAACTTGCTTATGTGGTACAACAGCTACATAGCTGGAGTGAGGTACACCAGTCAATCCAATCCCCACCGTCCAAGGTCTGGACAGTGTGGATATACAACATATCATCAGGGTTGGCCCCATCGTGGATGGACAATGTGCAGATACAAGACATACTTCTAGTGGGGTCCACGTGCACATGCTAGACATAACACACGTCATGTGGGGGTCCATAGACAAGTGGGTCACATCGTCCCACACATTGGACGGTGTGGATATAAGACACTTACATAAAGGTGGGTTCCACCAGATGGACAGTGTGATATAATACACAAATTAAGGTGGCTGCCACTGTCCAACACATCTAGACGGTGCAAATCAGATACATAAATCAAGGTAGACCCTGCACGCTATAGGTGGGCCTATAGATGAACGACCTGCATGAAACACATAGTCACAGTGTGCCTGACACCGTTCAAGCTAGTCCAGCACTGTCCAGATGGTCTGGATGGTGTGGATATAAAATAAATAAATCAAGGTGGACCCCACCTCATCTGAAAAATGAACGAACGATTTAGATATAAAACATATACATCTTGGTGTGGCCCACCATCCAACTATCTGGATGGTGTGGATGCTGCACATACATCACAGTGGGGGCCACAACACTATCCAGAATGGTGTCTAGCACCGTCCAAATTCTGTGGATGGTGTAGATGGAAGGCATACATCATAGTGGGATCCACCGTCCCAGCTGGACGACTGGATAAAATACATACATCAGGTGAGCTCCACCGTCCTAGATGGATGACTGGATGAAACACATTCATCAGGTGGGTCTCACCATCTAGGTTTGCTCGAAGGTGTGGATTTCCCACATACACTAAGGTGGGCTCCACCGTGATGGATGGCATGGATGCACGCATCAGGTGGGCCATCAAACAGTCAAAAAAAGGAGAGAGAGAGAGAGAGAGAGAGAGAGAGAGAGAGAGAGAGAGAGAGAGAGACGTGAGAAGGGGAGGGACCCCGCCACTATGGGCCCCCCTATACAATACATATATCAAGATGGGTCCCACTGTATGTGGGTCCTCAAATACATAATAATTAACAGTTGAAAAATAATAAAATCACCCACCTATTGCTCCTCTTCTTTAGCTCCTTGGATTCCCAAGCTCCAAAGCTACAGGTTTGATGGAGGATGATGGAGATTGGATAGTTGGATGGTGGATCTTGGGTAG
Organism: Magnolia sinica; assembly: GCF_029962835.1. Taxonomy (NCBI): domain Eukaryota; kingdom Viridiplantae; phylum Streptophyta; class Magnoliopsida; order Magnoliales; family Magnoliaceae; genus Magnolia; species Magnolia sinica. The sequence continues at coordinate 36,153,601 of NC_080583.1, forward strand.
GAAGTGGGCCACACTAGGCTCTGTCATAGAGCTTGGACGGTCTCTCATGGTTGCTTGAGAGAAATGAGAGAGAGATGAGAGAGAAAGAGAGGTAAGAGAGAGAGGGATGGGTGAGTGATGGTTGAGTGAGTGATGGGTGTACTTGAAAAGGGATGGGTGGAGAGAGAGAGAGAGAGTTGACTTTATGGTTGTTTGTACTTGACATGTGAGGTGATTGATTGATGGGATATTCTCTTGGGATTTGAAAATGTGTGGCATTTTTCTCGAACTGAACGCAGGCCCACATCTCCTGCCCAGGGCATCCATCAGTGTGCGAGACGCGGTGTCAGAACCGCATCAACAACGTGGTCACAAGGGTGCAAGTCTTGGGTTGAGTCGACTCATATTGACAGGGTACGACTCAGGATGCACGTAAATGCTATTCACGTGTCGTGGATCACCGAAATTTGACTGGGACGACCACAGAAGCCTAAGGAATGGTACGGTTTAGGATATGGCCTCACTGAATATTTTTATTAACAAGCTTCAACCAAGGAAGATTCTTTTGAGGTGAGTGAAGCTCAAGAACTAGCTGGAACGAGTGACCACAATGGGCCCAGACTCATTAGTTCAATTGAACCATGCTCTGTACATGATAAGCATATTGTATCGAACTCCTGGAAGAACTCAAGGAACGAGAATGTCCTTTCTTTGCTAATGATCTACCCATTCCTAAAGACCTCTCCTTCATGGACGAGCAGATTGCTATTTACCAGATGTGATCAAAGAAAAGTCTCAGCAGGAATAGAGAAGCTGAGAATAGAGTTTCCTCTAACGATATCCGTGTCGACCAACTTCTTCATCTCCTTCCGATCATCATTGAGAATGGAGCTGATTGGAAGCCTAAACAGAAACAAAATGAAGCTGAGAAGCGGGCTCTTCTCGATGAAATCAAAGAGATGAAGACTAAAATGGCTTGAGTTTTTCGACCACTTTGTTTCTTTCTTTTTTGCTTTTATAACGCAGTCGATGATTGGCAACGTCTTTGAATTAAATGCTCTTTATCAAATTTCTGAATGCATCAAGGTTAATTTTCATAGTATATCAAGATATTATATTTTCTTCTAAGATCTCAGATCCTTTCTCTGCAATTGACCATCGCCCAAGATATTTGGGACGACCGACCATCCTGATCCGTTTACCAATATGACTTCAGACTTAACAAATGGTCATCCTTGGCCAAATTAAGCTACAATAACACAGCCGCTTAACATTTAGCCAATTTTTTCTTTGTTTTGTATACATAGTCTCGTGCTAACTAAGCAATAATAAATGTACACAAGTTCTCGAGGAGTTTCATTTATTTCGTTATGTATTCCAACCTTATAGGAATCAAAGTGTCAGCTTAGCCACCTACCACGTGTATACCAACCGTCAACCTTTATCCGATGCATGCATTTATCACCTCCTATGATGCTTATAAAAGCATCCCTTGTTTAGATTTAACACACATCGCAACCCAGACTTCGAAAGCGAGCCTTACATTTATGACTTCCTCCCTTTTCTTTTCACAATCCTTGACGATTTTGAATGACATCTTTGAAGAGGGTATTGACTATTTCTGTCACGCCCTAAACTCAGAAACTGGGCACACAGAATTCTCGATCACCGAATTCAGTGCCGACAACCTTCGTAGTATCCCATTCTCATCTTCCAGTGCCCATACGCCAGATTCCGATCCTAGGATCCTACAAGGAGAATTTCCCAACGTACATTTATCTCATAAGAAACATATCCACAAGTTTACCCATATCACAAAGGTAACATCATCATCACATATCCACTAATATAAATATTTGAATACAGTGCTGAAAGGGAAATACATATATCGAAAATTGAAGCTCCACAAGACAGCTGCACGCTTTAAGCTCAACGCTGTTGCAACTTAATGCCACCTGCACACATCTATCATGCATAAGCTTATAAAAAGCTTAGAGGGTGGTACAAGTGTGTGTGCAAGGTAAGTGCCAAGTATGTAATATTAAAGCAATGTGGAAACACAGTAAGCCAAATATCAGATGTCAAGGATGCAATGCAATATGTGTTAAGGATTCAATGCATGTCTATAATACCATTAACCTTATTCAGGTTATGCAATACAGAAGCATAGTAAACCAAATACTATGTGTTAAGGATGCAATGCAATATACGGTATGAATGAAATGACCAACCTGGAGTGTGAAGTCGGGATGATAGTACATAGTATTGCAGGCTATGGGATCCATCACAAGGGACTTCTATTTAAACTAGTCTCATACCTAAATTTGATAGCCAAACTTAATGTGGTAAACCCCTGATCTCAGGTTGGTCGTGCACTCCAACTGAAATCCTGGCCATCGCGAAGGTACACATAACAAATTAGTTGCGCACCACCAGCCCAAGTGAATAGTGAATGAATGAATGAATGAGTATGCAACTCCTACTTAGTAAGTCCACATATCAGTACCGTACATCTCTAGGATCATCACCAGGGTCTAGTAAACTGTACACCACCTACTGCCCCATCAAGCACACAACTGGGTAATTGGAAGAGACCTCACTATCCACTTATCAATATCGGCCCGGCTCGTCAATAGCGGACCCATTTATGAGCTGGTCAGACTCAGCCTAATATTGCCTTCTCCCTTAGGCGGGTAAGGCCACATCCCCTCCTAACTGACCACAACACAGTGGGAGAGCGACCTACTGGTATATGGCCTTCATGTGCTCATATATATCCACTCGGTCTACATGTTGAGGCCTCCTCTGGTACAAATAGAGTTTAGGGAGTTTCACCCAGGGACATCTATGACACCTCATGTAGAAAAAGATTTCCAGTGTCCCATCTGACCATCCACGGTATGCCTGTGGAGACTAGGGCCCTGATGTCGCTAGGGCATACGGTGGTCATATTACAAAATGTAAGATGCATAAGTCATACCATCCAGTCATGCATCAAACATGCGCGTACCACATGTTCATGTGGGACAACTCCATTTTACAAGGAGTCTCATAGTAAACCAACCCAATGACATATTCTATGATCAATCACTCCTCATAATAAGCATACATATGATGTGTATGGGCATGTATCATGATGTAATAAAGTACATAGGGATGATTATCTGTAAGGCCCGTATCCTAGCCCGTACTGTTCCATTGGCTTTTGCGGTCCTCTCGGTCGAATTCCGATGACTCGCGATCTGTAATTGTCAGTTGCGCACGACCCTGAGTCGTATCCCATTTTCGAAAGTCGACTCGACGCAAGACCTATATCCTTGCGACTGCACCGTCGCCACGGTTCTGAAGCCGCATCTCGCTCACCGAGGCGATACCCATGCAAGGATATGTGGGCCCGCATTCAGTTCGAGGTAAACGCCGCGCATTGTAATCTCGAGAATCCATCACATTAATCCCATCAATCAAAGTACACATCACACTCCATCACTCACCCATCCCCAAGTACAACCACCCCTCCCCTAAAGTCAACTCTCTCTTACACAAGTACACATCACACCCATCACACCCATTTCTCTCTCTTACACCTCTCTCTCTCATCTCTCTCATTCTCCAAGAAAGCATCCCACGTCCATGGCTCCAGGAGAGGAGCTAGTATGGCCCACCTTTCTATCTCTCATCTCCACCCTCCGAAACCAATCTCAACCGTTGGAATTCTTTCCTTGGAGCTCTAAGACCTATTAGAGGAAGGAGGAGTTCAAGATCAAAAGTGGGTGCTTCTTTCTCCCTCTCTCTCTTTCCTTATTTCTTTGTGATGATGTGTCATGTGGCCCACTCTGATAGACCTCCACCATGATGAATGTAACCTATCCACACCATCTATCTTCATGGGACCAACCTTATGCATGTGTTGGACCTAAACTGTCCAGCCCATTAGCAGGCCTGGATGGAAGGAAAAACACACAAATCAGGTTGATCCAACCAAGTGGGCCACGTCCATGTGGGACCAACCTTGATGGAATGTATATTCACGTCGCTCGTCCAGTGTCTCTAGATGCTGGACGTGCTCCAGTGAAATGTGAACCGACCGTGGGTGTACTAATAGCAACAGAGAACAAGAAAAAGAAAAAAGGATAATAATGATAATAAATTATTTATTTAAGGTTTTTGGGTGGGCCCCTCATGTAGCCCTAACTTGATGTATGTTTTTAATTCAAGCCATTCATCCTCTTTCCTACCTCATTTTAGGCATTGAACTGAAAAACGGAGCCAATTTGAGGTTCTAGCAGGCCATAACATAGCAAATGGTGACTTTCATCGTTAAAACTCACCCTGATGTTTCGGTACACCGAAACATGCTGCATATTGAGCTCATTTGGTTGGTCTTGAGCCGTGGAGTGTAATGGATGGGCTGGATTCAGTTGGTGCGGGCCCCACGTATGAAACACCTCAAATCTCAATTTTTTTCAAAAATAAAAAATAAAAACAACAACAACAGCATTGCTGCTGCTGCTGGCAGAGAGAGAGAACGCACAGGCGTCCTGCGCTGTGGGTGGATGACCAGGGACCCACAGTCCCCACTATGGGCCCCACCATGATGTGTATTTTTCATCCATGTCATTCAGTTAGTGGGTCCCTTCTTGAAGTGGGCTCCCACCAAAAATCAGCTTGATCTAGGACCCAGGTGGCCCACATCATAGGAAACAGTGTCGAATTAAATGTCTACCATTGAGACTCTTCGAGCGTCCAGAAGCTTTAGATCAACATGAAATTTGTTTTCCCTCTTCCTCTGGGTCTACGTGACCTTATCAACGGGTTGGTTGGTGTATAAACATTATGATGGGCCTCACGTGGTACCCACAGTGATGTACATGTTTTATTCATACCGTCCATGTGGACGGTGTAGCCCACATAGATGTATGTGTTTTATTAATGTCATCTAGCTGCTACTGGACGACTACTGGACCCCACCAATGACGTATGTGTTTATTCACACCATCGTCCACACCTGGACGGTGGGACCACCCCACGTGTGGGGCTGATGTGTGTGTGTGTGTGTGTGTGTATATATATATTATATTATATATAGATTTTATATTATATTATATAATATGTACATGATGGTGGGCCTTCATGGGACCCACCACAATGCATGTGTTGCATCCAAGCTGTCCATCCATTTTGAAAGCTCATTTCATGGAGTGAGCTAAAGAATAAGTCAGATCCATCCATTTTGAAAGCTCATTTCATGGCGTGAGCTAAAGAATGAGTCAGATCCATAGCTCATGTGGACCCCGCCCTTGATGCGTGTGTTGCATCCAAACCGTCCAACCATTTGGCAAGCTTGTTTTAACAGGCTTGAGACTAAAAATAAGTCAGATCTAAAGTTCAAGTGGACCCCACCATTTAAGGTAGTGGACAATGATGTCCACCGTTTAAAATTTCTAAGGGCCATGAGAGTTTCCTATTAAGCTGATATTTGTTCCACTTCATCTATCATTATGTTAATTTATGAACATGTTGGATGGGAAACATATGTTATGGTGGGCCTTAGGAACTTAAATGGTGGAAATCATTATCCCCACTTTTATTTGGGTGTGGCCCATTTGATATACATGGGGCCCATTGGTGTGGCCTATTTGATGTACGTATGACCTGTGTGAGGAGGCCCATCTTGATGTATTGTGGCTTATCCAGTGGGGCCCACCTTAATATATAGGAGGCCCATGTTATGAGGCCCACTTGATGTGTTTTGTGGCCATATGTGAGGCCCATCTTGATGTATTTTGTGGCCCATTTGTCGGGCCCACTTTGATGTATTTTGTGGCCCATTTATCGGGCCCACTTTGATGTATTTTGTGGTCCATTCGAGGTGCCCACCTTGATGCATGCACTCTATATTCACATTGTCCAGTAGCTATGTAATAACCCCGGAAAATTTTGTGCTAATCTTTCCTTAGTAGTTGTTTTTTGGGGTAATTAGCGCTATACTTGATTGCTTGTGAAATCTGCATCAATCACTTTAAATTGTATCAGCATGACTCAAAACCTATAGATTAGTTAGCGCTATGTTACTCTGAAATCTGGGATCCATCGCTAAATCCAGTTGTTCTGGGAAATTTTTGAAAGATTTGGATCAGACCTGGACCGCGCGTCGAAAGTTCGATAGCGATGATCATAGGCTGTTGCGGTCACCATGTTGGGCTTGACCATCACCTCGAAAATCAAGTCCAGATGATGTTCTGGGTCGATTTGATTGAGTCTGGAGTGAAGAGTGTGAGAACGGTTGGAAATTTATTAAGCTTTTATGAAATCTGAGTCGTGTCACTTGCGCGACGATTTTAAGCTATCTGACCGTTGGATTCTGACCCAATTTCACCCTCTGATCAGGGAAGGTGGCCCAGGCATATCCTTATGCTTGTGGACCTGATCGAGATTCAGTGACCGTTGAATTGAGTGTGGTCTGCCACAACTGATCTGAAGAGCCGGTTGGTATGAAAACTCAGCTTGACCTAGATCCATGGTCAGTGAGCTTAAGTCTGACCTTTCGTGGTTATAGGCCCACCAGAAGTGCTTCGTTGGATCGTAAGAGGCAGGTTTTGGTTATACCCTAAGTATAACTTAGCCCTAGGGTTATTTTCATCAATAATAGGCCTATTTATAGTCCTTGAAACCCTAGCTCTCTTTTTCATACGAATTTTCTCTAACCCTACCTAAGAAAGAGAGAGGAAAAGAGAGAGAAAGTGAGAGAGAAGTTGGTGAATCATCTTGGATTCTTTCCTGTTCTTCTACATCCTTGAACCTTCACTTTGAATCATTATTCTGACGATTCTGAGTTCATCTTTGGGTAAGTTAACCTAACCCTAATCTTGTTAGAGCTTAGATTAGTCTTGGTGTTGTTGTATCTCATTTCTATCCTTGTTTTAGGGTATTATATCGCCGTTGACGAAGACATATCGTCTGAAATCAGTTCGGTGTTCTTTTCTGGCTTAAGGTGTGGACTTTAAGTGTATAGGTTATGGTTTTCAAGGCTTTCAATGCCAGTTAATGATTTATTCTTGTTATGGATGAGATTTCACATGCCAAATGTGATGTTTATGTTGCGTTCCTGATATGCATGTGTTATATTGAGATTTGTGTATTCTATGTGTATGTATAAAGTACCGTATACATATAAAATATGCACTTATGTTTGCCATGATTATTTGTCATGTATGTATGCTAGATGTATGTATGACAACTCCTTGGTAAAAGGAATTGTCCAAATGTGTGTTTTTCAGCATACATCATATATGTTGTATTATGTATTCTAAGTGTTTGTAGAAATGTCTGAATGATTTAAAGTGTGATGTTTCAACCTAGTATGGGCGTTGAGAAGCGATTCTCAACTCTCCCACTAGTGTGTATGATTTCTTTCTTGCAAGTTACATTCCTTGTTGTTTAAATTCAAGCATTACTTATGCTTACATTTATGTTAAGTTGATATTCTTCAAATGCTTAAGTACCATGATTGGAGTTGTTGTTCCTTTGCTATTTTACATTCAATACCATTATCTGTTGTAGTGTAATGTGTGTGGGACTATGCATTAGTCCAGGAAATTGGTAATCGACCTTAAGATCGTGGTTGAGGTTGCTTTCGACACGTAGGACGTATTAGACGAACCCGACTCGTATTAGAGTTGGTGGCAGTGGTTTGGCCATGCGGAGTGTTTGCGCACTCTATATCGTTCTACTCAACGTGCGCTCGTGCTAGTCGAGTTCATCAAGTAACCCGATTGTCCGATGTATGTTCACCATGTATGGACGCTACTGCTTGAATCTAGGGTACCGAACTTACCAATGAAATCCTATTAACCATGGCACCTTGATCCGCTAAGACTCATGAGCCGGACATGGTGGTATGGGACACCGTGGTCGAGCTGTCGGCCTACGCTGGGGTGACGAGCCTCCCCGTAGTGACCAGTGAGCAACTAAACTCGTGAGCTGATTATGGTGGTATGGGACACTATATTCGTGCTGTCGGCCTACATTGATTGGTGACGAGCCCTTTGTAGTGACCTCGAGCATACCTGGATACCGCATTGAGGTGACGAGCCGAACTGTGGTAATAGAGGTGTGATAGGCGTGCATTGATTGGTGACGAGCCCTTTGCTATGACCTCAAACCATATGATCGTATGAGAAGTCTAGGACTAACGACCCTAGAATGGATCACTGTTTGGATGGTGATATGAGGAAGGTATCTTAGATTCCCAATCCTGCTATATGAAAAGGACTAATAACAACTTGGTAATCATATCCATGCACCGTATTTGCATGTGCTTTGTAGATATAGCGTACTTTGAGGTGGTGTCATGCGTAACGTAAGATGAAGACGCTGAGGGTGTATGCGTGAGGGCACGCATCATTTTGCATACATCCTTGCATTAACAAGAGTACTTAGGACTTATTTAATTGTTCTGCTTTATCATTACTGCTTGATTGAACTGATAACATGTTAACCAATGCCTTATTGTTCCACTGAGTTGATCACTCACTCCCACGTTCTGGGGCGGTGTTAAACACCCACCAGACTCTATCTTAGGTTCTGATGTTGCAGATGTTGATGTGACTTTTGAGGCAGAGCGGGAGATGGATGATGATGAGGCTGCTTTCTCTTATATGTAGTTTTCAGACGGGTTCTAGTGAGCCTTGTTCTGATGCCTGGGATGCTGGGATTATTTTTGGGAATTAAATGATGTAACTTGATGCTTGTAATTTTGATAAGTAACACTTTCATTACGACCTGGTTTGTATATGTACTTCAGGGATTTGCACTTGTACACAGATTTCTATAAGTCTTCCGCTTGCTTTCTTCACTTATCCCTGAATTATATCCGTGCTTTGGCTTAATCTATTCCATGTTTTATGCACTAATACAGTCAACATACATCCATCATTAAATATGTTGCATAAGTGATGTTTTGGAACTCAGGAGCTAAGTTATGCTCGACCCTCGAATTTCAGGGCGTTACAAGCTACTAGGCGGCGGGGCCCTCCTTATTATATGTTACTGTATGTGTTGAATAAGCATACCGTCCATATGCAGTGTGGGCCAGCATGATATATTTATTTATCCACACCACCTAATCTCTAGTCATGGGATGCGGAACCCGTGTGACATATGTATTTCATTCCATGTAGTCCATCTGTGTGAGGCCCACCTTGATGCATCCATTGTACACATGGATCCCACATTATATATATGTTTTTATATCCATACTGTCCAATTATTTGGATGGGATGCACTATGATGTATTTTTATCCCTACCATCCAGGGCAGGCACCCCATTATGATATATATCAGGGCCCATGGGTTGAGGCCCATTGAGATGTATTCAAAGCCCATTTGGTAAGGCCCATTGTAATGTATTTGAAACCCGTGAGCAGAGCCCACCTCATATGTTCCACCCTAACCGTCCAGGTTATGTAGGGCCAGCCTCGATGTATGTTTTATCCACACCGTCTGTGGGATGTGTGACCCACTAGTTGTATGCATTCTATATCCACACTAACCATCTGGTGGGGCCCATCTGCTGCATGTGTAGGGCCTACCTATTGTGCATTTGTGCAGCCCATTGATGCAACCCACTTGATATGTATGAGCCCCATTAGTGTGGCCCATTGATGCAAGGCCCGTTATGATATGTTAGAGGCCCATGGTTGAGGCCCATTAGGATGTGTTTATGGCCTATTTGGTAAGGCCCACTGAGATGTATTTTCGGCCCATGGGTCGAGGCCATTGTGACGTATTCCTAGCCCATATGTCGAGGCCCATTGTGACGTATTCCCAGCCTGTATGTCGAGGCCCATTGTGATATGTTTTCAGCCTAGTTATCGAGGCCCAACTTGATGTGTATAAGACCCATTAGTGCGGCTCATTGATACGGCCCACTTGTTGGATATGAGGCCCATTGGTGCGACCTAATGATGCTACCCACCGTGATGTGTATATTAGGCCAATGGTGCGGACCAATGTATCAACCCACCGTAATGTGTAGGCTCACGTGCTGCATGTGTAAGCACTACCAAAAAACTGAGCAAAGGCCTATGGCTACGGTTTTAGTCCGTAGCATGACCATAGCCATAGGTCTAAAACCTATAGCTATGAATTTAATCTGTAGCTATAGCTCACAATAACTACAGATATAATCCGTAGCAATCATTTCTGTAGCGAAAAGTACATATAGCTACGGATAATATTTGTAGCTAAAAGTAGTGTTGGATCCGTAGCAATATGCCGAATTTAATAACAGCTACGGGTGTCAGATTACCAGCTACGGTCAATATCCGTAGCTATTGTCTACATTTGAAAAAAAAATATTATCATTCATTCATTCAATTACAATAATTCATTCAATTACCACCTACACAATCATCCATTCGTTCAATTACAATCATTCATTCAATTACCACCTCCACAATCATTCATTCATTCATTCAATAATGCATCAATTACAATCCTTCATTCAATTAATTATAATTACAATTACAATAATGCTGAGAATACAAAGAAAAGGTCATCATCCTTTTCTTGGTGAGTCTGGTCCCCAACTGATCAATATCCCAAATCTGACACGTGCTACAAAGATCCTCTTCCCTTTGTACCGGTCTCCTTTATATTTCTCTCTATTTTGCAGGAGGCAATACCTTTCCATCTAGCCGTTCTTTTTTCCTTCAAGATTTCTTGTTGCCAGTAGAGAGGATATAAAAATTCAGTATCAACATAACATACATTTTCTACTGCATTGAAACTGAAATAACTAACATAGATTGATGAACAACCAAGCATGTTTTGCAAACGCTAACATGATAAAGAAAAATCTTAAAGAAGCGCACCTTAATATCCTCTGGCATATTTTCTGAAAATTCTGGTACTCTCAAATATAATGGATACAGTGCAAATATAGAGAGCGAGCTGTCAATCCAAAAAAAATTTAAATGAAAATCACTTAATCATTCCCTGATACAAACTGAGCACTGACTTCAATTCACAGTGCATGCACCAAGTCGGTGCACGTTTATCTCCATCCCCACTCAAGAGGTAGTGAGGTGTGTAAAAATCTTATGCCCAAATGGTCAGAGATATCTTTTTTAATATAATTAAAATTACCATGGTTCTACTGGATGCAAATCCATAGACTTCACTCGTTCTGATCATTGCACAAGTTTCCTTTGATCCACATAATTCACTTGAGCTTTGGATTTGCAATTTAGCTAAGAAGCAATAGACTAAGAAGCAATCATATTTTCCAGATACATGAGCAAGGAAATTTTCGCTGTCCAATAATGAAAATGAAATTTCTCAAAATGGCCCATAGAGATGAAAAGGACAGTCTTGAAAATGCAATCAGTTACTTGCTTAATACAGCAAAGTTCTGTCCTTTTCTGAATAAATATCTTACAACTCTATAATCAATGCTTGTAATGGGAGAAAAACATTAATGGCAACTCAACTCCATGTTTGTGTGATGCAAGGGAAGCTAACACGAGCCTTGCAATGGCTTGACATATTAGTTCTATGCATGTATGGTGACTGGGGATGTAGATCTTGTGGGCCACTGCATTGATGGACTGTTGGGAAAACCCCACAGTGATGGGATAACCCTAACCATCTAGCTATTATGAGCTTCACCGTGGAATTTGGACCATTGCTCTATTTTCAAGTGGATACCATAGTCCGATAGCTAGATTCATGGGAGTGGTGCAAGCACTTGTAAAGCATCCCATAAAATGCCTATTTGTTTATGGTAATGTTTGGTTGCAGCACATATCATGAAATTTTATTATATTTTACCTATTTCAGTATTTATGCAATCTTATTCTCCAAAATGCCTCCTCACCAACATTAACATTGTTTGTACTTTGTACTATTTTCTATTGCTAGTAGAAAATACCCAATTAGTTGGCCTCTTCCTACTTAGGCTAAACACATGAATCATCTTCCCTGCAATGAATGAACCTGAATGCATCACCTTGCTGTATGATTACATGCATTTGGATTATTTCATTGTTTAGCCAATCTAGGAATATGAACTGACTTGGGCAACTTTGGAGCCTTCAAGTAGTGACCAATTCCAACATTGATGGGCCCACCTTCTGCCCCCTATTCCAAAAAGCTGAGATTAGCAGATTTGGGTCTTGGAATTAAGCAATGTTAAGATTGATGAGCCCACCTACTGCTCAATTCCCAAGAGTATAGATTGATAACTTTGAGATCTTCACTAATTTTAAGATTAATGGGACCCACTTGCTGCACCTAATTCTCAAAAACTGGCATGGACAACTTTTATAAAAAAGCTCATATCCCACCCGAACAGACGTGAAAGAATCCATGAAATGTTGGTATTGCAGTGTAAAAGCTAAAAATAGCTTAAAACTAGGGAATAAGAAAAATTACCTTAGCAGTGGCAGTCATGTAATTGTTTGTTTCCCAAGATCAATCTACACATAGATATTGGCTAATGACAGATCTATACTTGAGCCCTCCAGTGCCTTGTTAAAATAGTCAATAACCTACTCCAAAGCATGTAATTAGACTATAAGTTTGAAGTTCAAATAAGATATCAAAGAAAGGTTCAAAAAGTGCCACTGATAAAAGAAAATTCAGAAACCAAATCATCTAAACGGTCACATTCTGACATAGAGCAGGATGATCAGATGGCAACATTCGCCAATAAACCATGGACAACTTGAAATAAATGCAAACATACACGAAGGCCATGAAATAGGCAGTAAATCTTAATAAAACAATCCTAGCTTCTAATCCATGGACACTTGTTTATGGTAATAGGACCGTTGGGCATGAAAATAGTTTTAATCATCCAATAAATGTTCACTATTTTGATAGTCACACAATCAGATAGTGTAAATTTTGGTTCATGATATATCTAAATTGAGAACCATTATTTGAACAGTTAAATTTGACTTGTATGGCTTGCATGCAATTTATGTAATTTGTAAGTGCCTGCATATCATTTATTACACTCTGTTACACCATCAAAAATGGGGTGCCCACAAGCAAATCTAAAGAGATGCAGTTCAGGAACGGCTAAACATACATCTCATCATGCTCAATGGTTGTCGAACACACAAGCAATGTCAGGAGAAAAAAAAAAACAAATTTCTGTCCACTGTGAATTCATACATGCATATACATGTATGAAATTATGAAGTACAAAACATTAGCGTTCTTTTTTCCTTAACGAAATCTCCTTTTCCAATTAAATTTTTTTTTTTTTAAAAAGCAGAATTTTTGGTCCATTTTGGTGTTTCACTGTAGTGGATTTCCCAATCCTAAGTGGAATAACAAAACTTGAGTGCTTTTGGATGCTCAATCCAAATGAATTGCAATTCATTGAATGTGAATTGATCCAAGTTTCATGAAATATTATGATCAAACATTACAGAAGTCATATTGAAGTATAGAAGATTGGTAGGAAAAGATGTAGACATCGTCATGCTATAATTTGAAAATATCATCCAAACATCTCATACCATTCATAAATGAACTTGCATTAGTGACCACTCACTATGTCACATCCATTTGCCTCACACATGCCAAGTAACTTCTACTACAAAGAAAGACCGCAAATCAGATCTCTAGTTAAAACTTAAAAACAATGTTCTACTATTTATACTAAAACAAGTCATGAGCCTGTTACAATCTGGCCCGGCTGGTGATATTTTAGACTATAGCTCTAATCATTCTCAATCTGGACAAAGAATGATTGGAAGTTCCTAATCCTTCGATCAATGGCCTACGAGTAAACAGTTAAGGAAAAAAATACAGTAACAAGCCTAGGAAAAAGGACAAAGATTATATGGTTAGGAACTTTTACTTGGATCTGATTGGGCCCTGATAGAACAAGAGCTTGTAACAATTAAGAACAATCACTAATGGAAAATTAATTTTCAGTGCAGATAGGTAATTACCATTCTCATTCAATATGGCTTGAAAGTATAGATCCACAAAGTTCAAACATCTTAACCCTTCTATGAGTTCTTTGGGAAGTATTATCATTTAAAATAAGTTTTCAAGCTGTGCTACCTGACATATTAGCATGATGATCCGAGAAATGTAGGTCCATTCCCATCATGGGCCTGCATTAGTCATTCATGGAATGTGCATCAACAACTGAAGGAACTCGAAACATTTTACATATAAAAATAATAATTAGTAATTGTTAACCAATGATTGCTTTGCATTCAAACTCAAGAACCTATGACATTGATAAGATTGAAGTTTAACATAGAACAGAGTCAATAGGATGATGAAACAGCCAGATATTTCATAAATAAGAACATATTGAATAGTATCCAAGTTTGCTCTGATTGATGTAGAATGATAATTGAATTTGAATCATAGGAATTAAAGCTTAACAGAGAGGAATTGAAAAAAAAAAAAAAGACCGAAACTGCAAATTCAGATGATTTTGAGTCTGAATTAAAATACATGATATGCAATGCCAACCTCATTTAAATTAGAATAATGATACCTGATTCAAGATTTTTTTATTTTTATTTTTTTTCCATTTTTCTTTGTTTCCTTTAGTTCAATTCAACTAAGCATGCCTTGCATCTAAACACGCCTTATGTTTAATATAACAACATCTAGAAATCTTGACATGGTTTGCAAAGTAGATATGATTTTCAGCTAAACCACCTGCAACCAGCAAACCAAGCAAATGTATTTCTTTTTACAATGCAACAAAAAGGAGAGGGAGTTACCATTATTGATCAAACTTCATATACAACAAACCCACAACCTGCCAAGAAAAAACCACAACCAGTTAAACTAGCAATCAAGTAAGCAACTAAAAGAATTCTTTACTATGAGTAGGGACACTGCATTGCATTTGAGAAGTTTGAAGGCACTTACCACCTCACCAGTTAGCTTGTATACAGCTTGCCATACAGTTCCAAGGTACCATCCCCAACTTCCTCAATCACCTTATACCTGTGACATCTAAATCATCTTAAATTAAATGGATAGGATGGTAACCTACATTACATTATAAGAAATCTCATCATCACTTCAGATTCACAACTTGTGCCAACACAAATTCATACCTTTTTGATGAATGGGCTTCAAAGCCTTATTCACTAATGACTCTTCAAACAAAGCTTCAACACTGCTGTGCAGTTGCAGGCCATATGACGAATGTACCATACACCAAACTTCTTGAAAGAAATAGAAATACCAAAAAGTGAAGTTAGTGTTATTTCAAGCATTGATGCTACAATAACAATCAAGATCAGACTCAAAGAAAAAGAAAAAAGCACATAGAAAATGGAACAAGCTAGTAATTAATATCATTAAACCCACCAACACATGAAGCAAAATCCCTAGCACTAGGAGAACTAAGTGGACTGTCAAAATGGCCATTAATTAAAACTGATGGATCAGTATCCTTTGACTTTGTTGATGAGATCCAACTCACGAACACCAGTAATGGTAGTTCCTGCAGGTGATGCAACATCATCTTTGAGTTGTCCTAGGTGCTTTCCTAAATTGATAGCCATAGCAGCTGCTCTCAGAACTGTTTGGGAAGCTAGCTTCAATGCAAGATCTCGTGGAAGACCAGCAGCAACTCCTCCATCAGCCATAGCCTCCATTGCTATAGAAATATGTATGCTGGTCCACTGCCAGTCAAGCCTGTGACTACGTCAAAGAATTTTTCGTCTGCTCTCCATATCTTGCCAATTGCTCCAAAAATACACTCTACAAGTTTTTGAACTTCTTTTGTTGCCATTTCTCCCGAGCTCATAACGGTTGCTACCTTACCAATAGTTAGAGTATTTGGCATTACCCTGATTATTCAACCATGGCTAGCCCATTCCTTCAAATCTTTTAATTTTGTTCTTGCAGCAATGGACACAAGAAGTTTCTTCCTTGAAAGTAGTGGCTTTAACTCCAAAACCACCTCCTTTACATCTTTAGGTTTTACAGAGAGAATGATCATCTTTTTCTTATTTAGTCCACTTCCATTGATAGCACACAATGCCAAGACAGTCTCCTTTACCTCTAACCCAACAAAAACATGCGCAGTCCAAAGAACAAGCAAGAAAAAGTAGGACCATGGAGGGGCAGTTTCTAGGCAAACAACTATGCACAATACACCCACAAACATGAAAGGTAAAGTAGTTGGCTGCATAAAATAGAAAAGGAACCCACTATACATGATTACTAACATGACTCACATGCTAACAAGGTCAACACCTTAATACAACTGTGAGGATCTAGAGGATTCTCATGGAAACATAATAAAAACCACGGAAAAAGCTTACCATGAGTATTTAGAAAAAGCAATCTGTGAGATCATCCCCTTTAAGCAACCCACTTTGTTGTAACCATGAGATATAATGGGTATAAGCTACATTAATATAATTAGTTTCACAATGCATAACATCAACTTGAAAGGAAATCATTAGTACAAAACAGTAGTTTTCCAAGAAGTTATGGACATTAAAATTTCGGCAGTCTAAAATGGTTGTATATTCTCCATTGTACAACTTAACACAGTCCATCATGCTAACCTGTGTGTGATTTGGAGACGATTAGATTGTGATATCACCTCCTAGTTCATCAATGACCATATCTACTCTAGTCATAAAATCTGGTAAGACTTGAACAGAAGCAGCATCATAAAAAGGAGTAAGAACAGAATTCTGACCAATATGAATATTGGGTCGTTTGTCTAATCCATGTTTAACTCCTGATCCATAGCAATTGGACCAACTGAATGAAGAGTCTAGATCTCACTGAAGACTAATTACAATATGGGAGGACAGTGACTTCCATACTACTTACTGGGTGTTGATTAATGAAGCCCATATATATTATGGGGAAGAGGTCATTTTTTTGTTCTTTTTTTTTTTTTGCTTTTTCTTTTTTCCTTTTTCGAAGCAAATAGTGAGGAAGAGTTTTACTAAGCCCACAGACGAGCACAGTTAGCTCATGTTCACACCAAAACATGTGACAGCATGGCACATATGAATGATCCAATCCATCCAACAGAAGGATCCCACCATCTTGATGCCCTATATAAAGAATCAAGTCGATCTAGGCACAACCTTCAAATTAGAAGCAGAGAACTAGTAATGGAAGAAATTCACATACCATGAAAAGAAGAATCCGATATGCATCTCTACAACCAAAAAAGTTCAAAATTTTAAAACTACACAAATAGAGAGAATGTCATACTAAAGAAACTAGTAAATATAGTTTTCATATCTTACTATTGTTCTCATGTTCAGTCAAACGGCCAGTCAATAGTTCAATGAAGCTAGGAGGCAAAGCTGAGAAAACAGTTCTGAAGTTGTTGTCAAGTAATGGCTGCTAAGAACACTCAAGCTGCTCACTGTCAACTCTCGAAACAGGCATCTTGGTATGATAACTAACATCATGTTTTACAAAGCTCGACTCCTAATCAGTTCTGCAAGACTAAAGAATTTGTATGACTAATGCTCTTTCTTTTTACGTTTTACAGAAACTCAAATTAATCAGCCAAATGGAGTATAAAGAAAACAAAGATGCATTAAATCCTTTAAAAAATTCTATATTACCACACTAAAGGATCAAAAAGTATTTACACTTAAAAAGTAAGAAAGAAAGAAAAAGAAAAAAAAAGGGAAAAAAAACTCAATTACTTTAATGAAAGTAAAAAGTAAATCAACAAATGTTATCCAATGAACATTTACGCGAAAAATAACATTAACTAGTAAAAAGGCCAACTCAATGGCTACAATAAAACCTTTAGGTCATTGAGCTCTCAAAGATGTGGCAACCCAGTGATTTTGGTTTCCATTAGAATTATCAAATTGCTTCTTAATGTAAAGTACAATTAGCCTTGGAGAAAATCTTTGGTGTGACTGCATTAAGAAGCCAGATTCTTCTAACTATACTCTCCTCCATATTCGTGAACCACATACATGTATTTATCAATAGAAAAACCAATTTCTCCAGACACATGAGTTGCATTAAGAAGTCGAATGATTTGACCTATGAGGTTTTTCATCTGCTAGTACTTTGGCAAGCTTGCATCTCATCACCATACATTCAAAACATGAAATAATTTGTAGGATATAACCACCTTATTAAGTCAATTGAAATATTTAGCAAACAAAACCAATTCAGGGCCAACAAAATAAGGCCAACAATATTTACTCCAAAAATTCTGCCATTTCTTACACATCCACTCTCCTCTAGATTCACTACATATATTCTTAAGTAAAAAGGCATTAAGGTAGGATAATGATCGGGGCACTACTAGTCTGTATCATTACCAATACTTTTTCTTTTTCTTTTTATTTTTATTCATAAATGTGTAAACAACTCCCATAGGGCTACGAAAAATAACTCATTACCCTAAATCTCCAAATACAATTGAATCCCCATCAATGAATGGCGTTGCCATGGATAACACCCCCTAGACTCTATCTATTGAACAATCCATCCAAAGAACATAGAGGAAATTAATTAAATTACAAAGCCACCCTATAAAGCCTTTCCCCAACAATTCTAGAATTCCTCTAAAAAAACCCTCACATTCTACCATGGCTAAATAATTGAGTCTTGGGATTGGAAAGGATGCCATGTCCATCTAGCAATGACATGGAAAATGGACACATTTAAGACCCTAAAATAGCTTACAACCCATGAAGGCAGCCCCAACCCCATTTAAGACACTCCCCATGGATTTGGATTTGGCAAAAAATTCCCCACCACAAACTATAGAGTTTGTTTCTCCAAAGAAGGTATTATTTGGCAAATCAACTAAACCCCTTCTAAACTCTAACTTTTGATCATTGAGGAAATCAATTGAATTACAGAGCCAATCTATAAATTCTTTCCCTCAAGGATTCTAGAATTTCTCTCCATAGCCCCCACATTATACCATAAGGAAGAATTTGCCAAATAATTGAGACTTCGGATTGGAAAGGATTGCGTGTCCATACAACAAAATGACATGGAAAAAGAACCAATTTAAGATCCACAGACCCTTTACATGGACAACCTCAACCCCATTTAAGAATCTCTCCATGGATTTGGCAAATTCCCAACTCCACAAATCCATGGATTCAAAGCCAAAAATTTTCCTTTAAGATAAAAAGAAGAAGCTTATTGCACTAATTCTCCATATGCAATTGAATCCCAAGCACTGAATACCAACACCATGGGTAACCCCCTTAACTCCATCTTTTGAACAACCCACCAAAAGATCATAGATTTTTTTAAAGGTAAATGCACTTTTATTGAAGAAGTGCCAAAAGGGAGAACATTACCACAAAAGCCCAACCATCTTAAAACCAAACACTATAGTTGGATGGATGACATTAATGTAAGCTACATCAGTCAGGGGATCCAGGGAAGCCACACCTCTTTTCCTAGCCCTGAAGAGGATATTACTTTTTAATGGTGGGCATTCAGTTACCAATCTTTCCTGTCGTGTGGTCCACACATGATTTGGATCAGATTTCCATTTTTGGTTCATACCCCATATGCATATAAAAAATAAAATAAAAATTTCAAAAAAATGGATGCATATTGTAGATATAACATGAACATAATGGGGAAAATGAGTATGTGATTGCAAATAGAAATCAGCAAGGAAACACCTCAGTAGGCATTACCCTTAACTTTACATTCCTGCTTCAGGTATTGTACACAAGTCCATGGAAGATAACTAATCAAAATCATTTTATGGAGAATTACTACTGAGTTAAGAAAAATGCTCTTCTCAATATTACCTATAATCGGGTTCCTTATACACATGAGGATCATTACTCTACCTCATCAACATCCATGTCATTCAAATCCTTGAGTAGATTGTTATTTTGGCATATTAAAACATCTATATCATTCATAAGAGAAAAAAAATCCTAAAATAAAATAAAAATAAAATATATATAAAAACCCAATCCAATTTCAAAAAAAAAGAAGAAGAAGAAGAAGAAAAAAAGACAGCAATATGAATATTCAAAAGAGGAAAAAAGAAGAAGAAGAAGAAAATCATTCTTGCATACCTAAAATGGACGTGGATTATGGCGTCCGAGAGGGAAGTCTTCGTGAGATCAAGAGAGAGGAGATGGTTAAGGAGAGAAGAGGGGTTTGTGAGAGGGGAGATCGAGAGAGAGAGAGAGAGAGAGAGAGAGAGAGAGAGAGACGCCGAATGGGTTTGGAGTGGAGGGAAATGAAAGGTTGAGAGAGAGAGAGAGAGAGACACGAAATGGGTTTGGAGTGGAGGATAATGGAAGGTTTCGTGAGATGAACACGGAATGGGTTTGGAGTGGAGGGAGATGAAAGATTTCGTGTAAGGGAGGAAAAGAAAAAGGGCAGCGCAGTAAGAGTTTTCGCATTTTTACCTGCTACGGCTTGGCTACGGTTTTAATCCGTAGCTAAAAGCCATTGACTGTAGTCGACTATTGCATACAATTTTGACGGTCATGGACAAACGACCCTCTCAAGGGCGGCTTTGTAAGATCCATCATGATACATTTCATATATCCACTCCGTCCATTAATTTTTAAATTTTTTTATAGGGATTGACCCTAAAATATAGGAAATTCGAAGGTCAACTTAAACCACACCATTGATCAATGGTAAGTATTTAATCTCCACTATTTCCTATAGTGTGGTCCACTTGAGCCTTTGAACTACTTCCTTTTTTAGGCTCTTGCCCAAAAATGCTCTTTTAAAATGAATAGACGTATTAGATGCAGTACACATATTTTAATGTGTATCGTAAAGTCCCTTATGGGGCCATCTCAGGTGGTAGGTATGAGTGGTGGTGATAGCTTTTAGCTACGGTTTGATTATTTTTAGCTACAGATTTAAGCCATAGCAATATAGCTATGGTCTATATCCGTGGCTAAAAACTATAATAGTCCGTAGCCTTTGGTCATTTTTTTGGTAGTGAAGGCCAACTTGTGATGACTATTTGAGGCCACTTGCTGGATATTTGGGCCCACCTTATGTTTGACTCTATGTGAACCACTGCTTGGGAGTAGTGTTGGTTGAATGTCCACATTTTGGGTAATGATGGTTAAACACCCGCATGGTGACCTTCCCTTAGGCCTAGTTAGACCCATTCTCATTGATACCGATTGTATAGGTTGATTTGTCGAGGCCGATTCTAATTGCCGAGGCCGAGTATCGAGGCCGATTTCAAGTGTTGAATCCGATTGTTAAGGCCAATTTTGGTTGCCAAGGCCTATTGTTGAGACCTATATGATGTATATGCGACCTGTAGTTGAGGCCCATTGAGATGTGTATTCGGCCTGTATAATGTATATACAGCCCGTGTTTAAGACCTAATGTGATGAGTAGGAGGTCTATGTGATGGGGCCCATTGTGATGTACTTGAGGTCCACGGGCAAGGCCCATTGTGATGTATTTGTGGCCTATGGGCGAGGTCCATTATGATATGTAATAGGCCCATGAGGGATGGCCTATTTGATGTATTTGCCATGAGCAGGGCCCACCTGCTGTGTAAAGTGGCCTTGAGCAAGGCCCATTGTGTTGTATATTAGGTCCATGTGTGAGGTCATGGGTCCACTATATGTTAGGCTCTATATGGGCCCTTCTGTGGAGGCAATGTTGGTCAAATGTCCACATTGTAGAGGTTAATGGTCGATGCCAGTTATTGATACCGATTATGAGTATGTGACAGCATAACATCATGATACATGCCCATATGCATCATCTGCATGTTGGTTATGAGACTCCCTGATAGGCGGAGGTTATCTCACATGAGTGCATGGTATGCGCAGGATTGATGCATGACTGGATTGTATGACTCATGCATCTTGCATTATGATTACTGTATGCCCTAGCGATATCAGGGTCGTAGCCTCCATAAGCATATCGTGGATGGCCGGATGGGACACTGAAAATGTTTGGTTCTAGCATACGGGTGTCATAGATGTCCCTGGGTGAAAATTCCTAAACCTCTGTGGCCAGGAGATGCCACAACGTCGAGACCGAGTGGATGTATATGAGCGTAAGAGGACCGTATACCAGTAGGACGCGTCTCCCACTGTATCGTGGTCGGTTGGGAGGGGGTATGACCTTACTCGCCTGAGTGAGGGGGCAATATCTAGGTTGAGTTTGACCAGCTTGAGGAATGGGTCTGCTATCGACGAGCCGGGCCCGATATTGGTAGGTGGATAGTGAGGTCTCTTCCACTTACCCAGTTGTGCGCTTGGATAGGGGCGGCAAGCTAGCGTAGAGTTTAATAGACCCTGGTGATGATCCCAGAGATGAACAATACTGATATGTGGACTTATTGAGCAGGAGTTGCATACTCATTCATTCATTCGTTCACTATCCACTCGGGCTGGTGGTGCGTAACTATTTGTTACGTGTACCTTCACAATGGCCAGGATTTCGGTTGGGGTGCGCGACTAACCTGAGATCAGGAGTTTACCACATTGAGTTTGACTATCCAAATTTAGGTATGAGACTGGTTTGGATAGAAGTCCCTTGTGATGGACCCCATATCCTGCGATATTACGTACTATCATCCCGACTTCATACTCCAGCATGGTCATTCCATTCACACCGCATATTGCATTGCATTCATGACACATGGCATTTTGGGTTACCGGTGTTTCTGCATTTATATGGTTTAGATACAGCATCTGATATTTGACTCTTTATAACTCCTCATTTGTATAGTTGATCTATATCGCGTATTCTGATATTGTTCCTCATTTGTATAGTTGATCTGTATCGCGTATTCTGATATTGTTCCTCATTTGTATATTTGATTTGTATTGCGTATTCTGGTATTGCTTTATTCATGGACTTGTCAGTATTTTTGCTTACTTTGATAACATATGATTCAGGACCTTTCGCCTATTTTGACATTATATGATTATGACATTGCGTTAAATACTTGGCACTTACCTTGTGCACACACTTACACCACCCTCTAAGCTTTCTATAAGCTTATGCACGATAGATACATACAAGTGATGTTAAGTTGCAGTAGTATTGAGCTTGGAGCATGCAGCGGTCTTCTGGAGCTTGATTTTCGATTTATGTATTTCCCTTTCAGCATTGTATTCAAATGTTTATATTAGTGGATATGTGATGATGATGTTGCCTTTGTGATTTAGGTATGCTTGTGGTTATGCTTATTACTAGTTAAATATATATAAAAAAATCCTCCTTGTAGGATCCCAGGATCGGAATCTGGCGTATGGACATTAGGAGCCGAGAATGGGGTACGGCAGAGGCTGTCGGCACCAGATTCGACAATCGGGAGTTTTGTGAGCCTGGTTTTCGAGTTTAGGGTGTGACATTATCTGATAGGGTAGATAATAATAATCCATAATCGACCATCACTAGTATACCACATACAAAGAATAGGAGCTAAACGACATACCCCTTCTACAACTATAGGAGTCCATGTGGTATGTTCTATGTTAAACTAACATTAGGCTCCCAAAGCACTAATATATGATATATCCCAAGACGAGGTCCACTGAAGGATGGCGGGTCTAACCCATACATCGAGATAGGCTCTACACGGTGGATATACTAAATTTGGTACCACATAGTCTCCTATCTAAGGAAAGATGTGATGGTGTACTGGCGTCAAGGATAGGCCTCACACTTGTCCCAAAGAAGTATACGTGACACTAAGGTCCTAACAACAAGATACAAAGATAAGATGTCTCATGGGGTGATTTAAGTGAGTATACAACAAGTGGGCTTCCTCACTCCCTTTATTATGACAACTGGGCTTTCCTATGAGGACCTGATACGAATACAAGGTGGCCCTTGGTAGGATCCACACATTCAGGACTACGTAACCCTACAAACGGTCTTGCTGTAACTGCCATACTTTATAGCCCTTTGTGTTGTCAAATTTGTGGTGCCAAAGACACTGTAATAAAGCTTGCATCTGTGAAGAACAATGCTCTACTCAAGATCTCAAGAAGCTTTCAAGTTCAATCTCAAGATCTCAAAAAGCTATCAAGTTTAAACGACAGCAAGACTTCAAGCTCCATTACTTTCAAAGGTCACTCGTCTCTAAAGTTTCAATGTCCTTACTTCACCATTGAGGTATGACTGACCTTAGGTTGACCTTTAGAGTAGGCCATTTTGGATACATAATTCATATATTTTATATATGTGAGTTTGGTCTGTTTTAAGACTAGTCCTGGACTTTGTTCGACTAGTCCTAGCACTGCTTCGACTTGTCTAAACATTTCTTGGATCAGTCGTAAGTTTGTTACAAACATCAAAAATTTTCTGTTAGGCTTCGACTAGTCTTAGGGACTGTTCGACCAGTCATAAGAACAGTGTCGACTACATCTTCGACCAGTCGTAGACCTACGACTCAAAGAATAGCGTTGAAATTTAGCCACCTACGACCAGTCGAAGGAGACCTACGACCAATCGAAGGAAACCTACGACCAGTCATGAAACTGGCAAATCTTATCATGCCCGAATTTTCAAATATCTGTTGGTTTTATGACCAGTCGTAGAGGTCCTTAGACTAGTCGAAGACATGATTTGCTCACTTATAAATAGAGTATGAATCTCAGAATAAAATAAGCAATTCAAGTTAATTTAATTCAGTCTTCGGAGAGATAAGTCGGTGCTCCATTTAAGCTAAGTGTGCATATTTAATATTCTCTTTCTTTAGCTTTGTTAATTGATTTTATTTCTTGCATTCCAATCTAATCTGAAAAGGGGAATTGTTGTTTTCCTTTTTCTGGAATCAAAATCAATTAGAGCTAGACCTTTTGTTTTAATTTAAAATCTATTAGAACCTAGAACCATTATAAAGTGAGTATTGGATATTGAACTTTGACATTCAAATCTCTACTCCGACTTGGTTCTTCTGGGCTGCTACAACAAAGGAGAAAATTAAGTATTTTACAATTTCTGTAATTTACATTGTTTGGTTTTATTTGAGGTTAAGCCAGAAAAATCTCAAAGTTATTGGTTATTTGAGGAGAGCTAGAAACTCAGAAGTGAGGGTTTTTGAATTGTGTAAGCCCTTTGAAAAAGACACAATTGTAAAGGTTTTGGGTGAACCTATGAAAACCTATTTGATAGTGAACACTAATATCCCCTGTGTGAGGATATTAGGAGTGGAGTAGCATTCTGTGTGGCTGTTGTTTAACAGTTGGTGAACACACAGGCGAACCACTATAATTCTTTGTGTTGTGGATGTGTGATTTATATTTCCTATCTTTTATCATTCAGAATTGTGGAATGTATGTGTGGATGAGAATGTTGTAAATTTTACATTTCAAGCTCAGTGGGGAATGTTGTAATAATTTAGATTTACATTTCAACATTATATTTTTGCTATCTCTTTATTACGTTGAGCTTCAGTTTCTCTATTTGTTCTAGAAATAAGGTTGTCTTACCATAAACTTTGGTTTTTGGTGTAAGGTTGTCCTTAGAAAAATTTTTGTTTCTATTTCTCTATTTTAGGTTACCTTTCATTCCTTTACTGTGATTGGTGTATAGTGCTATCTATTCTTTGCTTCATATTCCGCTGTATTTAAATTTAATTTGGCATAGTCCTATTCACCCCCCTCTAGGACATATAGCTTGGCCATTTCACTTGCTCATCATCTAAGTGGGCCTTGGGCTTGGGTTACTAAGCTTGCACAAACACATGCATCTAGCTGGGTCACATTCCTTATGGAAGGCTTAGTACGAACACATGATGGGCTCTAAAGCTTGGGTGGTCCTATAGGGTATGGTGGAAAGCATCATTATCAAATGGGGGCCTAATGGATTGGGATAGTCCAATCAAGGGAAAGATGGGTAATATAATCATCAATGGAGCCCCAACGGTTTGGGTTAGCCCATTAAGGGGAGATGAGAATGGGCCTAACAACGGGCCCTATGGAGAGTTACAATGTGGACATTTAACCATCATTGCTCTTCCAATATGGACATTAAACCATCATTGTGTTAAAGGTCAAATATTGCATATTAGACCCTAATTATTACCTAATTTTATGAACATGATACTATTTAACCCGATTTAATCGTGTTTGTGATGCAAGGTGTACTTATGAGCTGGGACTGAAACAGGATGCTAAAAGCATGAATTTAATGTTCAGAATTTACCAAAGCAAGGGACGGACCCCAGGGGACCAAGATTGACATATTTACATACCAGAGATCCGAGAAAATCGAGAAACTGAAACTCAAGTGGCCTGAAAGTCAGCCAGAATGCAAGATCATAAGGTTCCCACCATCCGTTTGGCTCGAAACTTCATACAGGGCCTGAAGATCATAAATTAACCATACATGTCGAATTTTAACTATTGGATCTCTGTGAAAGTGGCCCAACTGACAGATCAGCCCATAAACATGTTATCTGGATATGCTTCAAAATTGGTCTTAATGGTTTAAATGATATGACAGAATGGATGGACGGAGAGGATTTCACAAAAACATCAAAGTGGACCCTATGCTGCAGTGTGTGTACACTATGTACACGTGGACTCGCCGTTCACCAAGAAAGTGAAGTCGGTCAACATATTGTTGACCGACTACAATTCAAAAACATTAGTGCCATTCTCTGTTTGAAACAGGGACCTGCGGTCCATTCTTGTGGGCCACCATCGTAATTCAAAGGTCCGATCCAGACCGTCCATCAGAGTTATACAGGTCCACTAACCCTGAACTAGGTGGAAATTTTCTAAGAAGCAGCATGTATCGGATTTCGACCGTCCAAAAGCTAGACGGACGACAGACCAGAAAACCACGTGGGCCACACCAAATCTAACCCAAAACCAGTCAATTCCAACTAGTTTTTTTATCTGAATCTAATGGACGGTGTGGATTTGTCATCAGACACTGATCATGGGCCCCACCATCATCCCAGTGTAGGTCTTGCGCAAGCCGAGGGTCCAAGTAGAGCCTGGACGCTGCCGTCCACTGTAGGCCATTCCTTGATCATAATCACGGTCGAATTCATGATCCAAACCATTCACATGATGGAGAATGGGGTCTAGACCACACCTAAGAAGTCGGACCGCATCGATGGACTGTCAACAACTCCAAAACGTGGGTCCAACGCAAGACTTCTTACGGTTTTCTTGCGCACGGGCTGTTGCTGTGAAAGCTTTTCACGCACGCCGACTCCAACCTCTCCACCGCCCCTAGTAAGCTACAAAAGGAAAGAAAAGAGAGAGCTTAGGGGGGATCATCTCGGCTTAGGGCTAGACGTCAGTGAGAGAGGAAAAGAAACAGAGAAGTATATTTTATTATGTTTTTTTATTTTTGAGAGATACAGCTCCATCATGTTGAGCTAAACCTCTTAGCTAGGGCCAAAAGGTGAAGCTTGTAGCGTGTTGGGAGGACTATTTACTTGTGACTTTTGTTTGGACTGAACTAATGTTGATTTTAGTTTAATTAAGGGAATGTTTTTAGTTTTTTTTTAATGGTCTGTTGTGACTAAAATTATAATGGGTCTGCAATAACTTTGAGCATATTCCTTTCCTTTTTTATGTTTATGACGTCAAGAAGCCCTGTTGTTCACCATTGTCTCCTGGGCATGGTCGGATGACGGTACCCTTCCTAACCTTCATACATTGTTGATTGGTTGGTAATTAGTTTAATTATGTTGTTTACTTTGTCTCCTGGGCATGGTTTGGTGATGGAATCCATTCTAATTCATATACCTTTCATCTCTTGAAAACTATATCAAAGGAAGTTCAGTCTTGATTTTCATGGTTACACTCTTCAACTGGATGAAGTGGGACTCTTAAGTCTAGTTGAGTTCTTGAAGCAGGCATAAGATCCCCCTGATCTCTACAAGTGGATCCTCTGAATCCCTAGTTTCCTACCTCTGATCTCTCTAAATTTTAGATAAATATTTCACCATTACTCCTTAAATTTATTTGATTTAGATTTTGTCTTAGTCTAGTTCTAGTTCTACTTAGTTTCAGATAACGTACAGGTATCAGTCCCTTGAGATTCGACCTTGGTCTCACCAAGTTTATTACCACATCACAACCCTATACTTGACGAGTGAACAAGTTTTTGGCGCCGTTGCCGGGGACTGACAACTAAGTATTTTTGGAATTAATTGGTTTTAGAATTAGATTAAGATTAAGATTGTACTAACTTTAGTTTTAGATTTTTCTTTCTATTTGATTTTTAGAACTAACTTTCCTGTTTTGTAGGGTCGTTGATAGATCGTCTAAATTGGTAACTTCGTCCTAATCTCTTTACTATCTCTATTTTTTAGATTAGGTCTTATCTTCTAGATACTAACTTGGTTTTTCTATTTTGCAGGTTTTAATTTAGGAATCTCTAACCTGGTAACTTCTTTCTAACTTCTCCTCTACTTACTTTCTATATTACTATAGGATTTTTCCTTTAGAATTAGATTCAGAGTTAGTGTTGCACCATGTATATGCACGAGTGGGAACGTTAGTATGCTGAGAAGAATAACATATATTGGGATGATGATGATAGAAATCAACCTATGTATCAAAACTTTTCTGAAACTATCATTGAGAACCGATCGGAATATAAAGATCCACCAGCTAAGAAGTCCTTATGTGATCATATGCAGGAGAACAATTATGCCCATGGATTAACAAAACAATACGAGAGTGTTGGGGTTATCATAACTATGGGAGTGAGAATTATTATCACCCATCTGATAAAAAGAAAATAATGGGTGATTATATTATGAGTGATAATATGTATTACCAACCATCATATTCTCCCATGTATGATCAGTATGACTATAAACAGTGGAAACATCAAAATTGGAAAAATAAACTAAAAACATGTTATAATGATTATTCTCTTGGATCCCCTACCTTTGAGATCTAACTAGAAACGATCCAAGAGGATTCATTTCAATGTAATATGACATGTCTTGCGAAAATTAACAAATCATTCGAAGCGCTTAATTCGCGCCTTAACAAGGAAGAGGAGGCTCGTTCATCCCAACCACAATTCATTCCAGAAATACAATGCAAGAAAAGTGATCCTAACTCGCTTTTGAAGAACTCTGGAATTACGAACGAGTTCGAGTCTATTAATGAGCATATAGTTTAATTTTCCGATGATTTGATCTCGATGACGGTTCAAAGGAATGGTCAAGAGATGTGGGTATCTTTCAAATACGGTGATGATGACACACCTTCCTTACATGACACACAGGGTTTCAATGATGAGGTAGAGGTAAGTTTATTCGAACCTCAACCGAATTTAAGAATAGAATGTGAGGAAAGCGATCCCATCCCAAGTGTGCACTACACAGAATTAGATGATGATGCGTATTGGGATGACAATCATGAATGTTCAGCCCAAATTCCCATGGAATTAATCTCAAGTATGATCTAAGTCAGTGATCAAGAAGTACACGAAGTGATCAGTCAGAAGGATCCACTCCACTCATCTAACATGCTTGATTTAAATATGAAGGATGAACCCCTTACAATCGACTCTTCTAACTCTTGCGAGACATGTTTAGACCACTCCCCTGAATTGAATGATGATATGATTCGGGAGAAGGATGAGTTGCTCGATACAACTCTGGAATTTAAAACCACCCAGTTGAGGCTATCATCTGAGTTGTACATGTTTGACAATTCAACGCCTCGATTGAGTAGTTTCAATGAACAGAGTGATCATATCGATGCTTCCCATATTGATCTTCAATCTGTCTGTGCAGGACTGAAATAAGAGAGCGTACCTCCATCTACTTTCATGGACGATGGATTCCTTGGGCAAATCATCACGAGCTCTAATGTGGAACATAAGTCACGCTCAGTTGAACTTCCCAACTCTTTGGATAATTGTTTGGCACACTTTACAGATTCAAATGATCTCATGTCAAAAGATAAAGTGGATGCCTTCTAAGACAACATCTCGGTAGTCGTCACTGACCGAGAGAAACCTTATTCTGAAGCCCCTTCTTCCCTTGATCCTAAATGTCTACCATTAAAGGAGGAGGAGTTGACAATGGAATTGAAGTCTAATATTTCGGAATGTGTTGAGATTACATCACTTCTTGCAAAGTTTTTTGAATTTTATTTACTTGTAATCTCTGATTCACCATGGGATACTAACGTTGAACCTTCTTCTATCACAAGTAAAACATATATCCTTTGGATACCTCAAGTGATTCAACGAAATTTTTTTGATGAGGTACATAAATTTCTTTGAAATTTCATGCTTCAGGGCATCCAAGCCTATTGCAAAAAGGGCTTTTAGATGATTCTGTTGAGAAACCTATTGAGAAATTTATCTAGATATTGGCCGGAAGAGGAACCTTGTGACATGATTGAGTAGTTTTTCCCTACTTTCATAGGACTAGGGTAGTTTGCTTTATGTTGTTCTGGGTTAGACAGTTTTATGCCATTAAGTTAGTTTGCTTCCTACATTGTTTTAGTATAGTTTGATTTAGTTCTTTTCACTCTCGTGCTAACCCACTCTCATGCTGAGATCTTTATGGAAAATCCTCTTTCAATTTATTATCCAGGTACTATCTTCCCATCACTTCTCATTTACTTTCGATGTCCCATGTCCATTGCATGCTCATATCTTTTACATTGAGGATAATATAGATTTTAAGTTAGGGGTGAGAGATTGGATAACCTAATCAGTGTTTTCTTGGTCTTGAGCAAAAGAATTGTGAAATTTTTAAAAAAAAATTCTGAAATTTCTTGTAAATTCGACGTGATTTTAACGGCCATCTTTGATTTAGAATTACAAGATACATAATGTTGGATTTACGTCTCTTAGATTTAGTAGTTTGATAGATTTCACAGTTAAGTTCGAGTTATTAATCCATGATTAAAAGTTGTAAACATTGATTGAATCATGATTTCGCATGCCACATCTCGCTTACATATGAAGGTTTCAGTTTGATATTAAAGGATTAACTTGGTAATCACTAAGCACAAAAGGAACCAACCTGCGAAGTTCTACCATCATGTTTATAAAGAAGAATTGAAAGGGTTGGGCGAATGGTCTTCACCATAGGTTTGCTCCCTATAGGTGAAGGTTGATTCCTCAAGAATGACAGTCAGAAAGGGCTAGGCGAATGGTCTTTACCATAGGTTTGCTCCCTATAAGTGAGGATTTAATTCCCCTACTTGGCATTACTTTTCATAGAATTTTTTTTTTTAAGTTGGAATTTATGAGGCAGGTTTTAGTTCAACTTTTGGTTGTCATGAATCCTCTTATTGGTTACCAATGATATCAAGAAATAGAGAAGTAAATCTTAAAGTTGCTAAGCCCAGATTACACTATACACTCATGGATCTTATTGTTTAGAAATTTTCTAATTGGTGGATTAATACTTTGATCTTGATTATGAAGTCTACCGTGAGCTTGAGTATAAGAGAATGCAATGCCCAATATTCATGAATCTTATATTTTTAACATCTGGATTGTTTAAATGATAATAATAATAATAATAATAATAATAATAATAATTAATAAATAAAATCACTCGAGTTTTTAGAAATTGTCCTGTAACTCTCAATTTATTTTTCACATACTTTCCTCAAGACTAGCAAAATGCTAGTTGGGGGTTGTGTTGAGGGTCAAATATTGCATATTAGACCCCAATTATTACCTAATTTTATGAACATGATACTTTTTAACGGTCCAATTAATCGTGTTTGTGATGCAAGGTGTACTTATGAGCTGGGACCGAAACAAGATGCTAAAAGCATGGATTTAATGTTAAGAATTTACCAAAGGAAGGGACGGACCCCAGGGGACCAAGATCGACGAATTTACATGCCAAAGATCCAAGAAAATCGAGAAAATGAAACTTAAGTGGCCTGAAAGTCAGCCAGAATGCAAGATCATAAGGTTCCCACCATCTGTTCGGCTCAAAACTTCATACAGGGCCTGAAGATCATAAATTAACCATACATGTTGAATTTCAACTGTTGGATCTTTGTGAAAGTGGCCCAACGGACAGATCAGCCCATAAACCATTGATTTTGGGCCCACATGTTATCTGGATATGATTCAAAATTGGTCTTGATGGTTTAAATGATATGACAGAATGGATGGACAGAGAAGATTTCACGAAAACATCAAAGTGGACCCTATGTTGCAGTGCATGTACACCATGTACACGAAGACTCGCTGTGCACTAAGAAAGTGAAGTTGGTCAACATAGTGTTGATCGACTACAATTCAAAAACAACAGTGTCGTTCTCTGTTTGAAACAGGGACCTATTGTCCATTCTTGTGGGCCACCATCACAATTCAAAGGTCCGATCCGGACCATCCATCAAAGTTATACAGGTCCACTAACAATGACCTAGGTGGAAATTTTCTAAGAAGCGGCATGTATCGGATTTAGACCCTCCCAATGCAAGACGGATGACAGAGCAGAAAACCACATGGGCCACACCAAATCTAACTAAAAACTAGTCAATTCCAACTAGTTTTTAGAACTGAATCTAATGGACGGTGTGGATTTGTCATCCGACATTGATCATGGGCCCCACCATCATCCCAACGCAGGTCTTGCGCAGGCCGAATGTCCGAGCAGAGCCCGAATGCTGGCGTCCACTATGGGCCATTCCGTGATCATAATCACGGTCAAATTCATGATCCAAACCATTCACATGATGGAGAAGGAGGTCTAGACCACACCCAAGAAGTTGGACCGCATCGATAGATGGTAAACAACTCCAAAATGTGGGTCTAATGCAAGACTTCTTGCGGTTTTCTTGCGCACGCGGTTGTTGCTGTGAAGGCTTTTCACGCACGCCTACTCCAGCCTCTCCACCGCCCCTAGCAAGCTACAAAAGGAAAGAAAAGAGAGAGCTTCGGGGGGATCATCTCGGCTTAGGGATGAACGTCAGTGAGAGAGGAAAAGAAATAGAGAAGTATTTTTTTTTATTTTTTATTTTTATTTTTGAGAGATCTAGCTCCATCATGTTGAGCTAATCCTCTTAGCTAGGGCCAAGAGGTGAAGCTTATAGCGTGTTGGGAGAACTATTTGCTTGTGCCTTTTGTTTAGACAAAACTAATGTTAATTTTAATTTAATTAAGAGAATGCTTTTAGTTTTTTTTTTAATTTTTTATTTATGGTCTATCGTGACTAAAATTACAATGGGTCTGCGATAGCTTTGAGCATATTCCTTTCCTTTTTATGTTTATGACGTCAGCAAGCCCTGTTGTTCACCATTGTCTCCTGGGCATGGTCGGATGACGGTACCCTTCCTAACCTTCATACATTGTTGATTGGTTGGTAATTAGTTTAATTTTGTTGTTTACTTTGTCACCTGGGCATGGTTTGATGATGGAATCCATTCTAATTCATATACCTTTCATCTCTTGAAAACTATATCAAAGGAAGTTTAGTCTTGATTTCCATGGTTACACTCTTCAACTGGATGAAGATGGGACTCTTAAGTCCAATTGAGTTCTTGAAGCAGGCATAAGATCCCCATGATCTCTACATGTATCCTCTGAATCCCTAGTTT
Organism: Magnolia sinica; assembly: GCF_029962835.1. Lineage (NCBI taxonomy): Eukaryota > Viridiplantae > Streptophyta > Magnoliopsida > Magnoliales > Magnoliaceae > Magnolia > Magnolia sinica. Next base: position 36,187,086 of record NC_080583.1, read on the forward strand.
CCTACCTCTGATCTCTCTATATTTTAGATAAATATTTCACCATTACTCCTTAAATTTATTTGATTTAGATTTCTTCTTAGTCTAGTTCTAGTTCTACTTAGTTTTAGATAACGTACAGGTATCAGTCCCTTGGGGTTCGACCTCGGTCACACCGAGTTTATTACTACATCACAACCCTATACTTGGGGAGTGAGCACATTGCTCTCAAGGCATGACCCAATTAATATCAATTAGGAACATGGATGGGCATCGTCAACATCATTACATACATCCTGGTGGAATCACACATCACAATGGGCCTCATATACACCACCTTGGGCCTCACGCAAGGGCTTCATATACATCGCAATGGGTCTCACTCATGGGCCTCATATAGATCACATTGCGCCTCCTACTTGGGCATCAATATACATTACAATGGGTCGCATCACATGTGCCTAATGCACATCACAATGGGCCGCATCACATGGGCCTAACATACATCATAATGGGCCGTATCACATAAGCCCCACTTATCACAATGGGCTGCATCACATGGGCCTAATACACATCACCATGGGCCGCATCACATGAGTTGCATCACATGGGCCTCACTCATGGACCACATATACATCATAATGGGCCACATCCCATGGGCCTCATGTACATCACGATGGGCCCCAACACATGGGCTGGGTATACATCACGTTGGGCCTCAAACATAGGCCTCATGTACATCACAATGGGCCTTAAAGACGGGCCGCATGCTTATTATAATGGGCCTCATATACATCAAAATGGGTTATATCACGTGGGCCTCATATACATTAAGTGGGCCCACCGTCCTAGCTGAACTATCTACACCATTCATCTATTTTTAGTGATCATTATAGAGCATTACCCAAAAAAATGAATCATATCGCAAGATCATCTGGACCATACCACAAATAGCAGTGGAGATGGTGATCAACAGATCATCTGGACCATAACACAAATAGCAATGGAGATAATGATTTTCATTGTTTAAACAGTTCACAGGGCCCACCATAATGTTTATTTCCATCCAATCTATTCGTAAGGTGTCAAAGACCTGAATTAAGAGCAAAACAAATTTCATATTGATCAAGAACTTTTGTTATCCCAAATGAGTTTCAATGGTAGACGAGCATCCTCCACTAATTTTTGTAGTGTGGCCCACCTGATAGACAGTGTGGATATAGAACATATTGTGACACGGTCGGTGCTGCGCTAGATTCAGATGGGGGAGCCGCTTGGCTTGCTCTCTCGAGCGTCATGTCCTACAGTATGGAACAAGAGCCTATTATCCTTGAACACTTTCGAATATACACATGATAGGGAGCTATATAAGAAAATCTCTAAGTTATTCGAACTCGAGAATCTAATCATTCTAAGTTCTCAACATTCATACAGTGAAGGGTAGTTATCAACAGATATGTGTTGTTGTCCTCAGGTATTCCCAAGTTATGCTTTGATACCAACTTCTGTCATGCCCCAAACTTGAAAACCAGGCTCACAGAATTCTCGATCGCCGAATCTGGTGTCGACAGCCTCTGTAGTATCCCATTCTCATCTTCCAGCGGCCATACACTAGATTTCAATCCTGGGATCTGACTAGGCGGATTTTCTAATGTACATTTATCTCGTAAGAAGCATAACCACAAGCTTACTTAAATCACAAAGGCAACATCATCATCACATATCTAGTAATATAAACAATTGAATATAGTGCTGAAAGGGAAATACATATATCAAAAATCGAAGCTCCAGAAAACAATTGCACGCTTCAAGCTCAACACTGTTGCAACCTAACGCCACCTGCACACATCTATCGTGCATAAGCTTATAGAAAGCTTATAGGGTGGTGTAAGTGTATAGCAAGGTAAGTGTCAAGTATGCAATATTAGAGCAATGCAGAAACATAGTAAGCCAAATATTAGATGTCAAGGATGCAATGCAATATGCAAATCCTGACGAGTCCACAAATATCGTTAACCTCATATAAGCCATATAAATGCAGAAACATAGCAATGTAAAATGCCATATGCCATGGATGTAATGCAATAGGCAAATCCTGACAAGTCCATGATACCATCAACTTTATTCAGGTTATGCAATACAGAAGCATAATAAACCAAATACTATGTGTTGAGGATACAATGCAATATGCGGTGCGAATGAAATAACCAAGTTGGAGTGTGAAGTCGGGATGATAGTACGCAGTATCACAGGCTATAGGGTCCATCATAAGGGACTTCTATCTAAACTAGTCCCATACCTAAATTTGGATAGCCAGACTCAATGTGGTAAACCCCTGATCTCAGGTTGGTCACGCACCCCAACTGAAATCCTGACCATCACGAAGGTACACATAGAAAATTAGTTGTGCACCACCAGCACGAGTGAATAGTGAATGAATGAATGAATGAGTATGCAACTCTTACTCAGTAAGTCCACATATTAGTACCATACATCTCTGGGATCATCACCAGGGTATAGTACACTATACGCCACCTGCTGCCCCATTAAGCACACAACTAGGTAAGTGGAAGAGACCTCACTATCTGTCTACCAATATCAGCCCAGCTCGTCAATAGCAGACCCATTTATGAGCTGGTCAGAGTCAGCCTAACATTGCCTACTCCTTCAGGAGGGGAAGGCCACACCACCTCCCCACCAACCACGACACAGTGGGAGACGCGGCCTACTGGTATACGACCCTCATGCACTCATATATATCCACTCAGTCTAGACCTTGGGGCATCCTCTGTACTAAGAGGGTTTAGGAACTTTCACCTAGGGACATCTATAACACCCCATGTAAAAAAAGATTTTCAGTGTCCCATCTGGTCATCCACGGTATGCCTATGGATGCTACGACCTTGATGTCGCTAGGGCATATGGTAGTCATAATAAAAAATGCAAGATGCATGAGTCATACCATCCACACATGCATTAAACCTACGTGTACTGCGTGCTCATGTGGGGCAACTCCGTTTTACAAGGAGTCCCATAGTAAACCAACCCAATGACATATGTTATGATCAATCACTCCTCATAACAAGCATACATATGATGTGTATGAGCATGTATCATGATGTAATAAAGTACATAGGCATGATTCTCTATTAGGGCAGATAATAATAATTCATAATCAATCATCACCGACATACCACATACAAAGAGTAGGAGCTAAACGACATGCCCCTTCTACAACTATAGGAGTCCATGTGGTATATCCTATGTTATACTAACATTAGCCTCCCAAAGCACTAATATATGATATATCCCAAGATGAGGTCCACTGGAAGGACGGCGAGTCCAACCCAGACATCGAGATAGGCTCTACACGGTGGATATACTAAATCTGGTACCACATATTATTCTATCCACGACAAGAGGTGATGGTGTATTGACATCAAGGATAGGCCTCACACTTCTCCTAAAGAAGTAAATGGATGGTGTGGATGAGTAGGACACAAGGATAAGATGTCTCAGGAGGTGAGTTAAGTGGGTATACAACAAGTCGGCTTCCTCACGCCCTTTATCATGATAACTGGTCTTTCCTATCTGGACCTAATATGAATACAAGGCGGCCCTTGGTAGGATCCGCACATTCAGAACTACGTAACCCTACAAACGATCTTGCTCATCATCTAAGTGGGCCTCGTGCTTGGGTTACTAAGCTTGGACAACACATGCATCTAGGTGGGCCACATTCCTTATGGAAGGCTCGGTACGAACACAAGATGGGCTCCAAAGCTTGGATGGTCCTACAAGGTATGGTGGAAAGCATCATTATCAAATGGGGGCCCAATAGATTGGGATAGCCTAATCAAGGGAAAGATGGGTAATATAATCATCAATGGGGGCCCAATGGTTTGGGTTAGCCCATTAAGGGGAGATGAGAATGGGCCTAACAACGAGCCTTAGGGAGAGTTACAATGTGGACATTTAACCATCACTGCTCTTCCAATATGGACATTAAACCATCATTGCTACCAAGGCATTGCCCATTTAATATCAACTAGGAACATGGATGGGCATCATCAACATCATTACATACATCCCGGTGGAATCACACATCACAATGGGCCTCCTGTACATTACCTTGGGCCTCACATAAGTGCTTCATATCCTAACAACGGGCTCTAGGGAGAGTTACAATGTGGACATTTAACCATCATTGCTCTTCCAAAATGGATATTAAACCATCATTGCTCCCAAGGCAGGGCTCATTTAATATCAATTAAGAACATAGATGGGCATCGTGAACATCATTACATACATACTGGTGGAATCACACATCACCTTGGGCCTCACACAAGGGCTTCATATACATCGCAATGGGTCTCACTCATGGGCCTCATATAGATCACATTGGGCCTCATACTTAGGCCTTAATATACATTACAATGGGCTACATCACATGTGCCTAATATACATCACAATGGGCCACATCACATGAGCCTAATATACATCATAATGGGACGTATCACATAAGCCTCACTCATCACAATGGGCCGCATCACATGGGCCTAATACACATCATAATAGGCCACATCACATGGGCTCCACTCATGGACCACATATACATCATAATGGGCCACATCCCATGGGCCTCATGTACATACAATGGGCCCCAACACATGTGCTAGGTATACATCACATTGGGCCTCAAACATGGGCCTCATGTACATCACAATGGGCCTTAAAGATGGACCACACGCTCATTATAATGGGCCTCATATACATCAAAATGGGTTATATCACGTGCGCCTCGTATACATCAAGTGGGCCCACCGTCCTAGCTAGACTAACTACACCATTTATCTAATTTTAGGGACCATTATAGACCATTACCCAAAAAAATAAATCATATCGCAAGATCATCTAGACCATACAAAAAATAACAGTGGAGATGGTGATCGAAAGATCATCTAGACAATACCACAAATAGCAGCGAAGATAATGATTTCCACCGTTTAAACAGTTCATAGCGCCCACCATAACGTTTATTTCCATCTATTTTGTTCATAAGGTCACAAAGACCTGAATGAAGAGGAAAACAAATTTCATATTGATCTAGAACTTCTATGATCACAAATGAGTTTCAATGGTAGACGATCATCCTCCACTGATTTTTGCAGTGTGGCCCACCTGATAGACGGTGTGGATATAAAACATATACATCAACGGTGGGTCCCACCGTCCAACCATATGGATGGTGTGGATAAGACACATCATGATTGGATCCACAGAACTTGTGACATCAATAAAATATTCATATAGCCGGTGTAAGCATACACCAGCCAATCCCCTTCCATATGAGGTGGGTCCCACGTGTGGCCCACCCCAAATATATTATTATTATTTATTTAATTATTATTATTTATATATATTTTTTGAAATACACTAGCGTCCATCATCCAAGTGTGGACGGACATCTAGATGTACGGTGGGGATGCAGAATATATACATCAAGGTGGGCCCCACCCCCACATGTGCAGCATGTGTGGGGTGAGCCCACGTCAAAACAAATGGACGGCTGGATATAGAACCAATGCATCAGGGGCCCATTGTCCTTTGTAGATGGACAGTGGCTATAGAATACATAAATCAACGTGGACCCCACCCCCACATGTGCAGCATGTGTGGGGTGGGTCCACGACCATGAGAAAATGGACGGACGGTATGGATATTTCACACACATCGTGTGGGGTCCATATAGATGGACGGTCAGGATAAAACCCATACACCATGGACGGTGTAGATAAAAAATATACATCAGGGTGGTGCCACGTGGTGTGGCCCACCAAAGTTCTGGATAAGTTGATATTTGTGTCTTGCCCTCCAGCAGCGCGTGCTCTTGGACAGTCTAGATGACCCAACATCAGGGTGGGCCCATGATCTGGCAAAACGAATGGACGTCGAGGATAAAACACATATGTCAGGTGAGATCCTCGCTGTCCAGATGCTGGATGGCGTGGATAAAACACTTACATCAAATGGGATCCTCTGATCTGGACAGTGTGGATCTCACACACACTATCAATGTGGGTCACACCATCATATGGACGGTGTAGATAAAACACATTTATCACTATGGTCCCCACTGATGGACGACACAGATAAAACATATCTATGACCAGGGGGGGGGAGACTAGACGGTGTGGACTACCACGCATGCAGCAGGTCCCACTGTCCATGATCCACGGACAATTAGGATATAACCCATAACTCAAGGTTAGGCCCACATACTTGCTAATGTTAATACAGCAGCTATGAGCTGCGTGGGACCCACCATCCCTTGCTGGACGGTGTAGGTATACCACATACATCAAAGGTGGGTCCACGTGGTGGTCCACCAAAGCTTTGGATCATCTAATATTTGTGTTTTTCCTTTATCCAAGCCTACCCACTGGACAAGCAGCAAGGTGCGCCCCACAAGTGGACTGCATGGACATGATACGCATGTTAAGGTGGGCCATCAAATAGGGAGAGAGAGAGAGAGACGGTGTGGTGGAGAGGAGCTCCGCCACTATTAGCTCCTCTCTATCATACAATGTACACATCAAGATAGGTCCCAAATCATGTGGGCCCTAAATCAAAATTAAGATCTAATGCAATGAACACCCACCTTGGATCTTGGACTTTTTCTTTCACCAATGTGTTCTAGAGCTCCAAGGGATGAGATTCAATGATTGGGATTGATTTTGTAGGGTTGGATGATGAGATTGGGGGGTAGGAAGTAGGCCACTCCTAGGTTCTCTTGGAGCTTAGATGGTCATCTCCTTTGGTTGCTTGGGAAAAATGGTTAGAGAATGAGAGAGAGAGAGGGTGTTGTAAGAGAGAGGTGATGGGTGATGGGTGGAGTGATGGGTGATGGGTGGAGAGAGAGAGAGAGTTGACTTTGGGGATGGGTTGTGTATTTAGGGATGGGATAGAGTGATGGGTTGTGTACTTGCTTGTACTTAATTGATTGATGTGATGTTTGGGTAGAGATTCTCTCGAAATTTGCAACGCACGGCATTTCCTTGAGATATACACGGGCTTACAACTCCTGGCCTGGTTAACGCATCGGTGCACAAGACATGACATTGGAACCGCGGTGACGGCGCGATTGCTAAGGTATAAGTCTTGGGTTGAGTCGACTCAGATCTACAGGATGCAACTTAGGATCATGCGCAAATGCCGATTATAGGTCGTGGGTTGCCGAAATTTGACGGGGAGGACTGCGGAAGCCTATGGAATGGAACGGACTAGGATATGGGTCTTATAATTTCTCACACGCTTCTTTCCTCCATGACCTTTATCCCTTCCTCTCATATGCTACTGAGGAGGCAAAAACTAACAAGTCTCTATGATAAATTTTGAAAACTCTTTTTGAGTTACAACGCCTTTGAGATATCCATTCCAAGCTGATCTAAAACTTCACCAATGTGTTATTCTCCAGGAGAACAACTTAGTTATCCATGTTGAGTCTGAGACTCTCTCAATCCGATATGATGCAGTATGGATAGACCGATTACATTGGAGTCGCAACATCGCTTCGACAAAAGGATGATGTGATATTTGGAAACTCAAAGTGGAAACCTCTTCATTTTTAGCGTATGGTGCCTCATTCATTCAAACGATTTACGCAATTGAATAGCATGGTCTTCTATATTGGCTGACTTGATCACTACATCGTCCACATAGGCTTCCATAAACTGGCTGATTATATCATGAAATATGATGTTCATTGCTCTCTGATATGAGGCTCCCATGTTTTTAAGTCCGAAAGGCATCACCACCCAACGGTGAGTTCTTAATGGACCTGGACATCTAAATGTCATCTTTAACACATTCTCCGTCGTGATATAAATCTGTTTATACCTAGAATGACCATATATGAATGATACGATCCTATGTGTGGCAACCCCATCAATCAACTAATCAGTCATAGGCATGATGTATTCATCTTTTTATGTGGTCAGATTCAAATTCTAGAAATAAATGCAAATTTGTCACGCCCCAAACTCGGAAATCGGGCTCACAAATTTTCAATCGTCAAATCCGGCACTGACAGCCTCCGTAGTATCCCATTCTTGGCTCCCAACACCCATATACCAGATTCTGATCTTAGGGTCCTACAAGGAAGATTTTCAGTGTGATTTTTTTGAATGGTTAATATATTTGGGCAGTTACACGACAGTTACATATTTTGTACATGGTATCAACGCATATCGAAGAGACGAACCTGTTCAACATGTCACACATAATATGGTGCACCAGTTCAACAGTAATGAAGGAAACAATAGCAAACTCAACAGCTCTTGTATGCATCATAAAAAAGAGTAAGTTATACGTATGAGCAAACCACAACTCGTGAGTCTACTGCGTGCCAGGAGTAAAACACGTCTTATCAGGACGCTCCCGTAAAGACATCTAAAACAACCATAGGCATGTTTCAACCAATCATGTTATCATAGGTGAGTAGGTTATCAATCAAGCATGTCGTATAACTATACAGGTTATCATGAACATGACATCAATAATAGGCATGTCATTCAACAAGCAACCATGAATCATTAAAATAGCCAATCATCATGAACAAGGTAATCAAATTTCATTTTTTACTATATGACATACGATGGAAGGGCAATGACAAAGCTGGCGTGTTGAGTCGAGATGATAGTATGTGGCATCGCAAGCTATGGTGTCCATCACAAGGGACTTCTATACAAACTAGGCCCATACATAAATTTGGATAGCTAGACTTAATGTGGTAAACTCCTGATCTTGGGTTGGTTGTGTACCCAACCGAAATCACGGCCATAGTGAAGTTTCACATAATGATTTAGTTACTCACCACCAGCCCGAGTGGATAATGGATGAATAAATGAATGAGTCAAATGTTGAATACGTAACTCCTACTCAGTAAGTCCATATATAACCACCACAATGCTTCTGATGTGGGATAAGGTTCCCCCCACTGTATGTACAGTAGCCTGCCAGCATAGTAGCTTGCCAACCACTGGTAGCTCGCCCAGGCCCTTAGGCCCCGCCCACATCAGCGTCCGCCCACGTGTGCAATAGTAACGGGGCTTCACAATATCAATACCGTACATCTCAGGGATATCACCAGGGTTTAGTATAATGCTGTCAGCCATACTAAGGCTATGTAGCGCAAGGCCTTCGTGGCCAATGTCATATGCAAGATGTAATGCAAGCATACCAATCTTCATCAAGATCCACATATCAGTACAGTTCATCTCTGAAATATCACCGGGGTCTAATACACTATACACTAGATCGCCACCCCATCTGGACGTACAACCATGCAAGTGGAAGAGACCTCACTACCCGCCTAGCTAGTAGTCTGCCAATATCTACCCAGCACGTTGGTAGCGGACCCATTTACGAGATAGTCAAAATCAACTTAACTTAAAACCCCCTCACTCAGGTGGATAAGACCACACCCCCTTCCAATCAACCGTGACACAGTGAGAGATGCGGCCTACTAGTATACAACCCTCATGCGCTCATGCATCCACTCGGTCTCGACATTAGAGCATCCTCTTGGTACTATAAGGGTTTAGGGACTTTCACCCAGGGACATCTATGGCGCCCATGTCTCGAACCAAAACATTTTCGGTGTCCAATCCTGCCATCCAAGATATGCCTGTGGAGGTTACAGCCCTGATGTTGCTAGGGCGTACAGTGATCATGTCTTGCAAAATACGAGTTGCATGAATCATACTATCCAGTCATGGATAGTGCGCGCTCATGTGGGGCAAACTCCGTTTCTCAGGGAGTCCGATAAACAACCAGCCCAATGGTACATGTGATGATCAATCACTCCTCATAATAGGCATGTAAATGATACGTATGAGCATGTATTATGATGCTATACTAAGCATATTCTCATTGTGTCCTACTAGACTAGGTACACTAGCATGACTATCAGATATAAATAATGATCGACATAAACACAAGAATAGCCAATGTGATGTGAGTGTCCATATATTTAAGTGTCTTCAATAGCACACTGAGGCCCTATACCTCTTGTGAGTACGTAAGAAATGGCCACCAGGGCTCCTATAATACGTGCATACATAAGGTGCATAGGTTATGGTGGTACACAAGTTCTAACATGTATTATCATTATCATAGACATCATTCAACATTAAATTTATCCTTATAACATGTATCATGCAATCATGTGCATATATTACATAGCAAATAAGGATTCACATGCATCATCAATATCATGGCCATTGTCTAATATTGTCATTATACATGCCTTAGGCATTAATTGTCTATCATGCATAAGGTTATCCTTATGTCCACCAACATCATTTATTTATCATTATCCACGCATTATGTAAAATATGGTTTTCTTATCCACATTATCATCACGACAATCAATATGTGTATTATATATATATATATATATATATATATATATATATATATATATAATATCATCATCATTACCATGAGGATCATTTTTACTTCATGATAACATAAACAATGTCACAAGTACTATAAATAATTACTCATCCATCATCAATGTATATGTTACAATTCACAATCCATTAAATCATATTTATCATTTCAACCAATAACTCACAATCATCATTATCATGTTACCATACATGTATCATCATCTCACCCATCACTAGGTGCGTCCTACCTAGTGTGACTTTCACACTAGACTTGAACTATATGCAAGGCATGGGGTCGTATAGGTCAAGTGTGAGTCCCACTTGGTGAACCAATAGGCCAACCCAAGGGCATAAATGTCCAACCATAACGCTTTCAATGGTGCCGATCTAGTTACACAACTAAGTGGGCCCCATACATTCCACCAACTAGAAACAATGCACAATCTCAAACATAAAGGATAACATGCTAACATTTTTCATGTCATATATCATATTGGGTCTACTAGCCACATATACAACAAACTAAGAAAAGCCCAATTATCCAGTTTATGCATTGTAAAATGGGTCTCTCTAATCGTGGTCCACTTGACTAGAGGTAGTATGAAATGCATGCTGCCCCAGTAGGCAATGGGCCTACCCAATAGGCTTAAGGAAGGTTACAATTGTGGATTTCTCATTCCCCAATGATTTCTCTTAGTGTTGGGCCCGCTTGGGCCTTAGGGTTGCATTATTTAGATGGGCCCAAGGCCACCTATGTCTTAAGAGAACATTTGGATAGCAAGATCTGTCCACTAAATATTTTACAAGTAATATAATACCCATTTACAAAACATGCCTAGTGGAGACCTCATTACATGAAAGGTAAGGCCCATCCAAGATAGCTTATACCAGATGACCCACTTAAGGTTTTTAAGGCCAACAATATCTGAGAGTTATTTTTCAAAGTTTAGATGTTGCATTAAATGCTTTGGGAAGGTGGTGGACCCCGTTAACGTGCCCCCACATAAATTTTACATCAAATAAATTTTTGCGCAATGTTGGTTTCTGGCCATCTTCAATTCAGGTTTATGATCATGTGGGACCCACATATGCTGAAAGGAGGGATCCATCTAGTAGCTCTATGTCTGGGCTTTACAAATTATAAGGCAAGCCTCATTGGTTGGGTGAGTACAATTTACGGTGATGGCCTAAACATGGGTACTTGGAGAAACTGTACAGGAAATATAGTGCAAAATTAGTTTTGGCCCAATCTTGAATACGTCCCATGATCACAGCGGACCACCTTTCAGTGTCCCATCAGGTGCCCTTGGTTGTACTATATATGTACTTCAAAAACTATTAGTTGGGACCAACTGGTTGTGTATACGTAATATTTGGTATAGGGCCAAACATAGGTACTTCAATTTTCTGCACATAATTTTCTACACAACCATGCCTGACCACATTTTGAGATCCACTCCCTGATCATGTGGGGTCTGATTTAGCCCAAATAAAATATTATTTATCTATTCATTGGTATAGGTTAAAGGTTCCAAGTGGTGGCCTACTCATATCTCCAGCGCGTGGTCCACTACAGAGGCCCAAAGTTGGTACATAACACAAATAATCAGACAATTTTCAGAAATGGGGTCTATCACAACTTAGGGCCCAATTTCCAAACACTTAGGGATCATTCCTGAAAAAAAGTGGGACATCCCAGCTCACTTATATAAGGAGAAAACATCCCTTAAAGTGGGACCCCCACTACAAGGTGTCAAAGAGGCCTACATGCAATACAGTCAAGTACTTGGAAAATTTCAGCAAACAGAAAGTGCAAAGGAAATGAAATAGATCCAATGGCAAGTGGGGCCCACATGCTAGCAACCATAGATAAGAGACACACAAAAATATACATGGGTTTCCAGATTAAATGAACTAATAAAATGCATAACTCACAAGTGATCCCACACCCAAGTGGGTCAATAAGAGGATGAGTGTTATGTACAACATATATCCAACATACACATCTAGTAGCACATGAAATATATTGATCAAATCTCTATGATCAGATTTTCTGTTGAAAAATTTGATCAAATGGATGGTTTAGTAATATATCATTTAGGCTGTATATAGGTTTTCAACCATAAAGAGCCTTGGATCCATCTGGACCATACAAAGCAATTTAAGATTTATCCTTATGGAAGTATCTGTCAGTTCAGAATTTTTAAAATTTTATCATGAAAGAATTTAACATAGGGACCATACATATGATTATTTACTATCTCAAGTAAGTTAAGAAAAAATCTCAGATACATTTGAATGTTGGAATCACGGATATCAACCGCACAAGAATGGTCATAACAAGCCCCCAAATACATCTTTCGTACAAGGCCAAGATCTCAGTCATCCGAACTCCGATTAAGGCATATTATATACTGTTGGAAAGCTGGTTCAATTTTATATGAATCAATGGAATGTATATTTTTAATACATTCATTAAAAGAGTTAAAAATGGGTCTGTTTTAGGCAAATTGGAATCTTGCATGTGCTGCTGGACAGCAGCCAAGTAAACTTGATGTTACAGATGATTGGACCGTTGGATGGCTACTAAATTTGGTCCATAGTTAGTTCATATTGTGGTTCATATTATTCCTAAGTTTCAACTCCGATCTTATCATGATTAATTTTATATGATTTTTAAAGCTTGCTGTTCAGATACAAAAATAGGATTTCATGAGAAGGGTGTGTATATGATGTTCATCATGGTGGACCATACTGACATGGGTCACTTTGTTGACCACCATAACTATAAATATATGCACACAAGAACTCCACACCAGTGGGGCTCACACATATCAAGAAAATAAAAGGAGTAAGAAATATGAGGATGAGGAGGATGGGAGGAGGGGTGTCGACTCACCTCAATGGATGGATACTTGGATGATGATGTGCGATCCACTCCCTCTTGGTTTGATGATGGGCCACACCTTGGCCCCACTCTCTCTTACTCTCTCTTAAAATTTTAGAATTTTTCTAAGTATAGGAAAAAAATAAGTGCAAGAGAGCTCTTACTCTTATATATGGAATTGAGGGTTGACGTGGCAAGATGATCTGACAAGTTTATGGGATCTTATTGGTGCTAAAAGTGAGGTGGAAGGTGATGTATGGTATGGGTAGTGGATGAATGAGGTGGATGGTGCTAAGCATGCATTGGCTAGGGTGGAAGAAATCTAGACATGCATTGGCTAATTGATGGATAAGAGTTATGGGTTGTAGGTGATGCATGGTGGATGATGAAGTGGAGTGTTGCAATTAGTTGTTTGGAGTGATGTGGCACAAATCAAGATATACATTGGATGCATGTGTAGGATGAGGTGGACATGAGCCATGATTAGTTTCTAAGGCATGGGGAGAGATCTAATGATGAGTTTTGGGATAGAATCCAATTTTGTCTTATAGTGCTTGTCATATATGTGCTAGCTTCTTATTTTGTCATGTAGAAATTGTCCTATTTGTTGGTAATTTCTATGTTCTAAAAGTAGGCTTTAGGCCCACATGGGCTCAAGTCCAATGGGCCTAGCAAAATAAAGGTTGCCTGTGTTACTAGATACATAATTTGGGCCTTACATTTGATAGGTCATATCTCACTAACGGAGCATTAGATTGATGCGTGGTTTTCACTATTGCGATCGCAACAACGACGCGTTCCACATGATAGAGGTCTCAAGACCATCTGAAATAAATCACTTAGGTGAGTTTTCTAGGTGCACTAGGGTGCAGTGTACGACTTATCAATGGTGTGAGTTGGGACACGTGTGCACACGAGCGATGTTGCAAAAGACCGGGATCCCACAAAATTCGTTATTTACCATTCTTTTTTATAACTGGGAAAACATTTGAAATCCACTCGGCGTATTTGATAGCCCTAATGAAACCATACTTCAGAAGTTGTTTGATTTCTTCTTTTATTTTGTTGGTTACTTTCATTGTCATTTGCTTAGGCGGTTGCTTATGCGGCCGATGTCACGCCCCAAACTCGGAAATCAGATTCACAGGAATCCCGATCGCCAAATCCGGTGTCGACAGCCTCCGTAGTACCCCATTCTCGGCTCCTAGTGTGCAGACGCTAGATTCCGATCCTGGGATCCTACAAGGAGGATTTTTTTTTTTTTAACATACATTTAACTCATAATAAGCATAACCACAAGATTACTCAATTCACAAAGGCAACATCATCATCACATATCCACTAATATAATCATTTGAGTACAATGGCAAAAGGAAATAGACAAATCGAAAATCAAACTCCAGAAGGTCGCTGCACGCTCCAAGCTCAACACTGCTGCAACCTAACATCACCTGCACGCATCTATCATGCATAAGCTTATAGAAAGCTTAGAGGGTGGTGTAAGTGTGTGCATAAGATAAGTGCCAAGTAAGCAATATCAGAGTAATCAGAGTAAGCGAAAATAATGATGAACCCATAATCATACAATATCAGAAACACTAGCAAGATCATAAATCATGCGAAATCAGAGTAATACGAAAACATACTGATAGGCCCAAAAATACCATGAGTCTTATCCAGGCTATGCGACGCAGAAATATAATAAAAACAATATCATAAACTGATGAAGTAATGTAGATCAACTATGCAATGCGGAGGCAACAAGTCAAATATCAGATGCCGCTGATGCAATGCAATATACAAATCCTGATGAGTCCACGAATACTGTTAGTTGTACCTAGGTCATATAAATGCATAAACATAGTAACCTGAAACGTCATACGCGGCGGATGCAATGCGATATGTGGTGCGAATGGAATGACCATGCTGGAGTGTGAAGTCGGGATGGTAGTACGTAGTATCGCAGGTCACGGGGTCCATCACAAGGGACTTCTATCCAAACCAGTCCCATACCTAAATTTGGATAGTCAGACTCAATGTGGTAAACTCCTGATCTCAGGTTAGTTGCGCGCCCAACCGAAATCCTAATCATGCAAATGAACACGTAACAAATAGTTGCGCACCACCAGCCCGAGTGGATAGTGAATGAATGAATGAATGATTATGCAACGCCTGCTCAATAAGTCCACACATCAGTACGGTTCCTCTCTGGGAAATCACCGGGGTCTATTACACTCCAAACCAGATTGCCGCCCCATCGCGCGCAATAAGGTGAGTGGAAGAGACCTCACTATCCGCCTGCCAATATTGGGCCCGGCTCGTCGACAGCGGACCCATTCCTTGAGCTGGTCAGACTCAGCCTAGCATTGCCCCCTCCTCTCGGGCAGGTAAGGCCGTACCCCCTTCCAACCGACCACGACACAGTGGGAGACGCGGCCTAACGGTATACGGCCCTCATGCGCTCATGTATCCACTCGGTCTAGACGTTGGAGCAACCTCTGGAACCAAGAGGGTTTAGGGACTTTCACCCAGGAATATCTATAGCACCCCATGTAGAACAGATTTTCAGTGTCCCGTCTTGCCATCCACAATATGCCTGTGGAGGCTACAACCCTGATGTGCTAGGGCACACAATGCAAGATGCATGAGTCATACAATCCAGACATGCATCAACCCTACACATACCATGTGCTCCTGTGAGATAACCTTCACCTATCAGGGAGTCATAACAATCTGCCTAATGAAATATGCAATGGTCAACCACATCTCATAACAAACATGCAGATGATGCGTATGGGCATGTATCATGATGCTATGCAGTCACATACTCATAATCGGTATCAATGACCGGCATCGACAATTGACCTCGACAATGTGGACATTTAACCAACATTGCCCCCGAGGAATGACCCTTATAGATCCTAACATATAATGGATCCATGACCTCACACAAGGGCCAAATATACAACACCATGGGCCTCACTTAATAGCTTAATACACATCACGATGGGCCTTTCACATGGGCCTAACATACATCACAAAGGGCCTCAACTACGAGTCGCATATACACCTTATAGGTCTCGATAATCCGCCTTGACAATTGAAACCGGTCAATAATCGGAATCAGTAAATCGGTCGAGTCAATCGGAATGAACAATCGGTCATGATAAACGGCCTCGATCGCTAATCGGCAATCGGTCCAGATAAACGGCCTCGATCGCTAATCAGCAATCGGTCAAGATAAACGGCCTCGATCGCTAATCAGCAATCGGTCAAGATAAACGGCCTCGATGGCTAATCAGCAATCGGTCAAGATAAACAGCCTCGATCGCTAATCGGCAATCGGTCAAGATAAACAGCCTCGATCGCTAATCAGCAATCGGTCAAGATAAACGGCCTCGATCTCTATTCAGCAATCGGTCAAGATAAACGGCCTCGATCGCAAATCGGCAATCGGTCAAGATAAACGGCCTCGACCGCTAATCAGCAATCGGTCAAGATAAACAGCCTCGATGGCTAATCAGCAATCGGTCAAGATAAACGGCCTCGATCGCTAATCGGCAATCGGTCAAGATAAACGGCCTCGATCGCTAATCGGCAATCGGTCAAGATAAACGGCCTCGACCTCAAATCGGCAATCGGTCAAGATAACAGCCTCGATCGCTAATCGGCAATCGGTCAAGATAAACGGCCTCGATCACTAATCGGCAATCGGTCAAGATAAACGGCCTCGATGGCTAATCGGCAATCGGTCAAGATAAACGGCCTCGATGGCTAATCAGCAATCGGTCAAGATAAACAGCCTCGATCGCTAATCGGCAATCGGTTAAGATAAACAGCCTCGATCGCTAATCAGCAATCGGTCAAGATAAACGGCCTCGATAATCGGCCTCGACAATTGAAATCGGTCAATAATCGGAATCAGCAAATCAATTACGTCAATCGGAATCGGCGATCAGTCATGATAAACGGCCTCGATTGCTAATCGGCAATCGGTCAAGTCAATCGAAATCGACAAATGGTCATGATAAACGACCTCGATCGCTAATCGGCAATCGGTCAAGATAAACGGCCTCGATCGCTAATCAGCAATCGGTCAAGATAAACGGCCTCGATCTCTATTCAGCAATCGGTCAAGATAAACGGCCTCGATCGCAAATCGGCAATCGGTAAAGATAAACGGCCTCGACCGCTAATCAGCAATCGGTCAAGATAAACAGCCTCGATGGCTAATCAGCAATCGGTCAAGATAAACGGCCTCGATCGCTAATCGGCAATCGGTCAAGATAAACGGCCTCGATCGCTAATCGGCAATCGGTCAAGATAAACGGCCTCGATCGCTAATCGGCAATCGGTCAAGATAAACGGCCTCGATCTCAAATCGGCAATCGGTCAAGATAACAGCCTCGATCGCTAATCGGCAATCGGTCAAGATAAACGGCCTCGATCGCTAATCGGCAATCGGTCAAGATAAACGGCCTCGATCGCTAATCGGCAATCGGTCAAGATAAACGGCCTCGATCGCTAATCGGCAATCGGTCAAGATAAACGGCCTCGATCTCAAATCGGCAATCGGTCAAGATAACAGCCTCGATCGCTAATCGGCAATCGGTCAAGATAAACAGCCTCGATCGCTAATCAGCAATTGGTTAAGATAAACGGCATATAAATAAGGCGGGATCCATAGATGAACAGCCGATCAACCCTAATATATAAAGATCGGCCCTCGGCCGCGGCTATATCAAATTCGATAGCACAAAACCATCGGTCTATGGCGAATGGGGCCTACTTATTTGGGTTAACCCACTAAGGGAATGATGAGAATGGGCCTAACAAGGCCTAAGGGAAGGTCACAATGAGGACATCTAACCATCATTGTCCGTCAATGTGGTCATTTAACCAACATTGTTCCCAAGCAGTGGCCCACATCACGGATTTATACACAACGTAACGGCCACACATACATCTCATTAGGCCTCGCCCAAGGCCTTGAATACATCTTATTGGGCCTCGTCCATGGGCCGAAATACATCCTGATGGGCCTCATGGTTGGGCCATACCAATGGCCCTAAAGTGGTTTGGACCATATCAAAATCATTCTAATACTTGTAGGTGTAACATGTGTATCACGGATCACTATCAATCTATGAGGCTCGTGGCCCATCAATGAGGACCAGCACTACTCAAACATTGTCCATATAAATCAGCACCTTCCAAACTTTGTCCAGCAGCGGGTCCCACTATCAGGATGGTTGGGATACACATATACATCACATGGGACCCATGGAATGTGTTGACATCAACAGCGGGTGGGTCCCCCAACAAAACAGTTGGATGGCATAGATAATACACGTGCATTAAGATGAAGATCCACCATCCATGAGCTAGACGGTGGATACAACACACCATCAAGGTGGGCGCCAGGTGATGCCCCACCGCAAATACAACAGTCGCATGGTTGGCTGCTGATCAACGCATGCCAGCCATCCAAATCCTCCAAAAAGGTGGGTCCCACATGGGGCCCACACATACAGACAACCACCTCAACATATATAAATATATAATATTTTATATATTTATTATTATTATCATTTTAAAACAAGTCCCAACAGCGTCCAGATAGATGGACCGTTGAATGAAATACATACATTGGTGTGGCCCACGGAACTTGTTGCTGTGAGGCCAGCTGTCCCACCGTCCAGATGGACGGTCTAGATATTACCAACCCATGTTAGACCCATAGAACTCACTGATGTCCAGACACAGCAGCTGCATAGCCGGATAATCCCCACCGTCCAATGGACGATGGGATATAACACATCTGGGTGGTCCCCACAAATGCTGGACATCTGTCCAACACGTCCTCTGATGGACGGTCAGGTAAAACATATCAGGGGTGGGTCCCACCGTCTATGAACGGTGTGGATTAAACACATGCGTCACGGTGGTCCCACGTGTTGAAACGCAGCATGGACGAATCACATTTCTCGTGTGTGGGGTCCTTGGGACTCGCTGCTGCAATACAACTATAAACTGGTGTGAAACGCACCAGCTAAACCGTCCTCGTCAAATGGGTTCACAAGCACCGTCCATGTGAACGGTGCAGATATACAACAAATACATCAACGTGGGTCCCACTTACCACACGTGTCACACTACGATTCAAGCGGATGGACAGTGTGTGGAAGGCACGCATCAAGGTGGATCTCACCGTCCAGGCCTTTGCACTGGACGGTGCAGATAGAGCACATACATCAATATGTCCACACGTGTGACAGGTGGATGGGCTGGATCAAAACACACAGCATGTGGCCCCACACGTGCGGACCGGGTGAATGAAATGCGTACATCCTGGTGGTGTCCCATGTCCAGGAACTGGACGTGAGGTATTCCACGTGGACGGTCAGGATTGCGTGGATATAAAACATACCTCATGTTAGGGCCCAGAACTGTCCAGGCATGGACGGCCTGACCATGAAACCCATGGTATGTTGTGGTCCCCACCAACTGCAGACGTCAGCTGCTGCTGCTGCTGCCAAAATAAATGCACGGCATGGATGGAACCTCCAAATGGACGGACGGTTTAGATAAAATATCTATCCAGGTGGGTCCCACACCACCGTCCACATGCTGCCAGAGTAGATGGACGGTGAGGGGGGGGGGTATACACGTGCAGCAAGGTGGGGCCCACGCGAGTGGTCCACCATATGCAGCGTTAAGCTGCTACCTGTGTTTACCCTGCACAGTCCAGCAGCACCTGGACGTCCACTAACTGGACGGTCTGGATGAAGCCAATACATCATGGCGTGGGTGGATCTCCACCGTACAGAGCTGCTAGACGGTGTAAGTATAATAAATACATCAGGGTGGACCCACATCGACGTGGCCCACCACTGGGTCAAACTGATACTAGTGATTCCCTTAAATCCCGGGCCTGCCAAAGATTTAGCAGCAAGGTGGGCCACATTCCAACAGCAAAAGAGAAGGAGAGAGAGAGTTAGAGAAAAGAGAGAGGGACTGGATGGTGATGGAGGGACCCTGCCACTATGGGCCCCTCCTTGATACAATACACATATCAAGATGGGTCCCACCACATGTGGGCCCTCAAATCACGAAATCAACAGTGGAAAACCATAAAATCACCCACCGTTAGATCTTGGACTCTTCCTTCCACCGATGTGATCTAAAGCTCCAAGGATGCATTTTTAACGGTTGAGATGATCTTTAGGTGGTGGAGATGGGAGCTAGGAGGTGGGCCACACCAAGCTTTCTCTCATGGAGGGGTTGAAACGTTGGAGTTGCTTGGAGAATGAGAGAGAATAAGAGAGAGATGAATAGGTGAGTGATGGGGTGATGGGTGAAGTGAGTGATGGGTGTACTTTATGTAAGAGAGAGTTTGACTTTGGGGGTTGCTTGGGGATGGGGTTGTACTTTGACATGTGAGGTGATGTGTACTTGAGTGATGGGATTGATGGGATGTTCTCTTGGGTTTTGCAAATGCGCGGTGTTTTCTCTCGAACTGAATGCAGACCCACATCTCCTGGTCAGGGTATCGCCTTGGTGCGCGAGACACGGCATTGAAACCGCGGCGACGGCGCGGTCGCACGGGTATAAGTCTCGGGTCAAGCAGACTCTGAAATACGGGACATGACTTAGGGTTGTGCGCAAACCTCGATAACAGAACGCAGGTCGCCGGAATTCGATCTGGAGAATCGCGGAAGCCTACGGAACGGTACGGCATAGGATACGGGTCTTACAGCCGATACCCTTATTTTATAGATAACATGTGCTCGACTAAGCCTTGATCAAGTCCTGATATCTCATGGTAATCCCATGCGAAGCAATCGACGAATTCTTTAGGTAAATTAATCAACTGTGCTTTCTCTTGAGGTCTAAGCATATCAATGATAAACGTGGACTTCGGGTCTTATGCGGTCCTTAAATTAACCTCTACCAAAGGATCGTGAACTTGTGGCTGAGAATCTTCTAACATATCAGGGGATTCCTTAAGCTTCATGTCTTGTTCTTCAGTTGAGACATCCATATTGGCCAGGTTCACAAGACAATCATCGTCTACATCTCTCATGCTTTCTTCAAGCCTTCTTATTATCGCCATGAAATTGACTTGATATTGCTTTTCTCTTGATGTACTGATCATGGGATTTATTCGATGGTACAATGTGGAACCGACTAATAAGGAACAATGTCCCTCAACAGGATATCTCTTGGTCGAATTACTTCTGTAATGGCTTGCACAACACTATCTAATTCTATTTTACAGATATTTCAGTTGCTCAGGTGAACTTGTTCTTTCCAGTCAACTGAATTGGTCCTACTTCTTCCCCATAATAATAGGCTTCATTCACATTTGAAGTGGAAGTGGCCAAGAAGGTTTTATTATCGGTCAGGACTAGTTCAAATTTATCCCAATTCCAGAAGATTATGAACTGATATAGGGACAACGGGATTCACCAAATGAATGAATCCAGTCTCTACACAACAGGGCATCGTAACTAGATGAAGTATCAACCACAAAAAATAAAGCCAATATCGTTTTGGTCCCAATAGTTAAGTTGACTGGTAGGACCCCATGAATGTTTGTAACGTGACCAGTAAAATTACTAATGGTAACCGCCAAAGGGATCAAATAGGCCACTGTCTTTCATAGTTTTGACATCATTCTTAGTGGTAACAAGTTGGCGATGGCCCTATTATTGACTAGGATTCTGGTGACTGGGCACCCTTCGAGATGAGTAGATATTTACAACAGCTTGAGGTGTTACATCATGCCATGAGTGGGTTTTTCTATGACCACTCTTTCAGACATAGTCCATACTCCACTATGACTATATTTACATGTGAGGTTTCATGCATCTCAGGCTTATTTCTGGTTGTCTCCTCAAATGGAAAGGAGACGGATTGTATCACCACTAAGGGACTGAATTCTTCCACATCACCTGCCATTCTACTTGGTTGGGTTTGTATAGCTTGGAAGACAGTGTGAATACCATATTGCAATGGAACACGACCGGTGGCAATGTCCTGAACACAATTCCTTCGTTTGGACATTGTCCCCTTAATGTTTCTACCTCCATTCCCATATCAGGGTCTTCGACATGCTTAATGCTTTCATCGGCCGCAAGGTCAATCGACATGCTTGCTGGTAAGATGACTTGCAATGCTTTAATAGTGGTTACTAATTCATTTACTAATCATTCATCCCATGGGAAGCATTCGTCATTAAGATAGTCAGATAAGTTACCGCAAATATCTTCCTCCTTTGGACTAGTCGACCGATCAGATCGGCTAAAAACATTGGAATCCTGGTCATGTAACACATGAGACAAAACTGCCCCTACTATGTTTACAGCCACTGGTTCTTTAGATACAAGAATTATCCAGAATGGTCACGGTTGGACCACATCTGGTCGAGGCAAGTCCACGACTTATTCTAATTCTCTTCTCATAGCTGCTCGATGCCTCTACCATTGGTGTTTCTGAGTTTGAGTCAATGCCTCTGGTGTTGCTAAAATTTTTAAATGCATAACCTGCTTTCATACTATTTCTTGAGTTGTTGGGGGTTTGACCATCCTCTGGCTAGGTACCCCCACTTATTAGTAGCAATTAAGGATCATTCGTTATGGTCGATACTGACTGCTCCTCCCAACTTGCCTAGGAGTCACAAAACTTTCATGCAACCTTGATTTGAGAGTATCTATCCATCCGAGAATAGTCCTTCTAGCACATTGGTCACATAATTATGAACCCCGCTTGTCTTATCAAATGGTGTTCAGCCAAATAGTGCTCAACTGAGGAGACCAACGTTGCCTTTACACTGGCCATTGTGGCATGTCTTCTTGGTTAGTTGGACCAAGATCAACCTTCGACCATGGCCGACTAGGCTTTCTTAAATTCGTTGTGACCATATTGACCTCAAGATTAGGCGGGAATGGATCCATTTTAATCAACATAACTTTCTCATCTTTTTCCTAAAATTTCAGATCTAAGACAATGTTCTTGAATACAATACATTTATTAGTCAAATGGGACTGAGTTCCATGCCACTTGCAATATTCTATCTTTTGTAGTTCGTCAGCTGAAGGTACCTTATGATTCATGGGAACCTTAATAAATTTTCAAGCCAACAAAATTTCAAATATTTCATCGGCTCTTGTGATGTCAAAAGTATAAACCACCTTTTAAGTTTTTTGTGCAGTAGATGCAATTGATTTTTCTTTGACCAATGCTAAACATACGAGTGGTTTCTTAGTTACCATTTCGATAATTGCGATCTCATAATTTGGGTTATGATAATAAATTCCTATTGATGAGTTTTTCTTTCGGGCACCTTCTTACAATAGTTCCTCATACTTAGAGACCTTCCTAGTCAAATCATACAAGTCTGTGAACTCTGTGCCAATGAACTTCTTTATATTTGAGCCCATCTTGAACTAGTTGCACAAATTCGACTTTGGCCATGACAATCTTACATTGACTCCTTGTCCTCTTAAACCGAGTGATATAACTCTCACAAATATCTCCCGGTAATTGTTGAAAACAGGCAAGATCGGCCATAGTTATTTCTTTATTCATAGAGAAAAAATGAGCATGTAATTTCTCTTACATTTCTTGCCAAGTGTGCACTGAATCTAGCAATAGGTTTGAACACCACATAAAGGTTGTCGTTGTCAATAAATGACTGAAAAATTGTAACTTATGATAGTCATCATTTGCTAACTCTCCTCAACGCATAGTGAATTGGCTGATGTGTTCGATAGTCAACTGACCATGATCACTTGAAAATAAGTCAAAGTTTGGTTAATAGTTTCTCGACAATGGATGTTGCTGATTTATCCATTCAGGATATGGTTTGTGATATACCGGGATAGTATTACGATCGAGTACCTGGCCTGCAATTTCCTAGACAATTTGTACAATTTGGTCATGATCCACTCGTTGAGGTTCAAGGATCGGTGGTGATTTTGGATCAAATTGGTTCGGTCCCTCTTGAAATAAATGATTCTTGGGGAATTGATGAGGGTCATCATATCTTCCTGGTAATCCTTGATTCCAATTTTTAGGTACAAAATTTCTAGCCTCTCATTCTGGTCGTTTAAGTTCAATGAAAGGCGGAGTATTTCATATCTCCTGAAGTGGGACTAGTGTTAGATTCCTTTGTGGAGGCGGCAACTGAACTACATTGCTGATAAAACTTCCATTGGCATTATATTGCATCACTGATGACATTCATTTGGCCATCATAGCCATTAATCGATGCATAGTCTCAGTCTGGTTGGCCATGTATCTATTAGTATTCTCAGTTTGAATACAAAATTACTCAACTTGGGCTCTTCCATATTCTTATACATGCTGAATACTCATTTGTATATCTGAAAGCACGATCGTTATCTCGTCTAGGGAGGTCATCCTAGAGGTCGATGCTCATTCCCACTCATCAGTACCGAGGTGTTGGACTATTGTTCGGATTCAACGCTTCAAGGACCACTTGAATCGGCACGTCCTCAATTGGAGGTGGTGCGGTTGGTGTGGAGGGATCAACCCCAATGATTCCAATACTTCTTCTATTCATAATTGGTAATATTACGCCGATAAATTGGAGACAGGGCCCCACTGAGCGTGTCAAAAACTATTACTGCTCTGTTTCTTGCTGTAGGTATGCAGGTGTGCCAAAATTGGATTTCAGGCTTAATTTAAACTGAACAATTATGACCCCAAGCGCCCAATAGGTAGACACGAAATGTACAGCTGAGATCTGATGAGACCGGTCGCCTATTCAGTCATTCGCTCAATATGCAAACAGAATCAAGCCATATTCAGGGGATAGGGTTTGTCCTCTGATGTTGGGTCACACCTTTGCCTTCCACACAAAAGGACTTTTCAGTATAGGTAAAGTGAAATGAGGAAGTGACTCTTATAGCTAGTCCTGAATAACAACTGCAAAAACACATCTTCTGATGCATAATTGAATCCGGAATGCGAGTGTAGACTCAAATTACAACTAAAATTATCAGCTACTTAGTTAACATCGTAGAATGTAAACACCAGGTGAAAAGTAAAGGATTACACTAAGAAATGTAATTTACTTGGTACGAAAAGTAAATGATTACACTAGAATGTAAATGACTAGTAACTAAAAGGATAATTGAAAGATAATATTTGGTTTGATTTAGTTGGTATGAGATGGCTCTTCTTACTGAATTCCTTTGCTATTTATAAATTAATCTGGCCATCTAGATTCTTCCCATGTCCTGACAATTGCTATAACCATTTAACACTATGACCTTATGCTCCTGCCATCTATCCTGTAATCGCTCCTTCATGATCAACAGTCTTCACAACGACGTGGCATTACTCGATGCAGTCCACCTATATTATCAAGAAATCTTCTCCATATATTTCCACAGATCTTAAAAACACTGTGTGGATTTGCATAGATCACACCTAACCTAATCTTCTAAAGAGGAATGGCGACCATGGGATGAACAATATGCGGAAATGGTTCACTGGACAATCGGTGTGGGTTACCAGTTCACTTGCTTATGCGAGCCTCCAAACTGAGATTAAAGACTGATATCTCCACCTGCACAAGCCTACAAGCTTGAGAGAGATTTCGTATATTTTCCACCTAAGGATATGGAACGGGGATTGAATAATGACAACAACGACCGTATTCTATGGGCCTCACCACGACGTAGTGATTTATCTACTCCATCCATCCATTTTGGATCATCATTTCAGGCATAAGCCCAAATATTAGGCAGATTCAAATCTCAAGTGAATCACACCACAGGATAACAGTGGTGATTGACTACCCACCATTAGAAACTTCCTAAGGTGCGCTGTAATGTTTATTTTCCATCAAACTTGTTGAGTAGGTCTACCTAACCTAGATGGAGTGAAAACACAAATATCAGGTTAATCTAAAAGTTTTATGTTCCCCAATAAGTTTTTAGTTGTGTTTGTATGTTGTGGCTCCTATGAGATTTGGATCACCCTATTTTTTATTTTTATTTTTTGCTCAAGCCTTGAAATGAGCAGAAAATGTAGGGACAGTGTAGGTAAAACACATACATCGCGACAAGGCTCATAGAACACTCACTATGTAATCCGTGTCACAGTACATACACATAGCCACATATTCTAACCTCGAGTCTCTAGTCTCTCCACATGTATTGCACATCCAAGCACAGGAGTATGTGATCCAAAAGGGCCCACCATGAGATTTATGAGAAATCTACCATGTCCATCTATTTTTCTAGCTCATGTAAGGATATGAGTCTAAAATTGAGGTGGATCAAAAACTCAAGGGGCCGCATGATATGTAGTGTAGGAAATGCCCACGGTTGAAACTTTCCTAGGTCCACCTTCAAGTTTATGTGCCATCCAAATAGTTCATCAAGTCATTCGTGTTAGGAAAAACTAAAAATACAAAAATATAGCTTTGTATCCCCATAAATGTTTTAACGGTGGGGCGTTCAATCCTAGGCCCCCTTGAGTTTTGGACCTACCTCATTTTGGTCTTAGGTATAAGACTCTTATTAGGTGTGCCATACATGATCATCGATTTAGATCTGACCATTAGATTATTCAAATTAAGCATTTAAGTGGGCCCCATTGCAATTATAATAATTGTAAATAGGTTTGGGGTGGGACACTTGAACTATGGTCTTATACACGGTTATTAAACTAGATTTGAAAACTTACGATGTGAAGACCTTAGAGTAGAGAAGTGTGATGGGTAAGCTTCTGAAGCCCTCTTTCCTATCAATAGATGTCTCGATCCCCTCACCAACATAAAAGAAAATCCTAGTTCCATTGAGAGGTTCTCATAAGGGTGTGAGGTGCAGAAGATCGAGATTCTCGCCTTAAGGGTGTGAGGCATCGAGAATGTCTTCCTAATCAGATACGTATTAAGGGCCTATTTGGGAGTGTGGATTTGGAACCCCCTAGATTTGAAATCCTCTTATTGTGTTTGGCACCTCGGATTGGGAATTAACTTTAACCTAAAAGTAGTTATGCATGGTATATTCACGAGGGTTTGAATTTTATTACTAAATCAACTTTAATATCTCTAATTAGTTACACATGTAATTTTGACACAATGGTTGCAATAAGCCCGTTGAAATATACGCTTTGCCCGAAAATGATGAAATTCCAAGCCTCGGATGGGCCACAAGCACAAGATCATGTTTGAGTGACTAACCAACAAGTTTTAACTGTTGATTTACATGGACAAAGTTTGGACGGTGGTGATCATCATATTAAAGTAATTAATAGTGATGCAATTTATAATCTAATTATTTTTTGATATCATTAGTGGGTCTGATAATCTACTTTGAGCTCTATGGCATGGCATGGCCATCCGTTGATTTTTCAAACTAAGAGATTTAAAGTTCCATCCCACTTAATATTATTTAATTCCATGCGCTAAACACCCCCTAAAATTCTTTAGAATTGAATTGGAGCCCCATCAACATGACATGGCATGGCCATCACTGTTCGTGCCTTCTAGAAATTCTTATCTCTCCAATGTGGCTTCTTCAAACCATATTTCAGATTATTGGTGTAAGGCCCGTGTCCTAGTATCTCATCGTTCCTTAGGATCTTGCAATCCTCCCTGTTGAATTCTGGCGACCCGCGACCTGTAGATAGCATTTGCGAGTGACCTTAAGTCGCATCCTGTAGACCGGAGTTGACTCGACCCAATACCTATGTCATTGCGATTGCATCATCGATGCAGTTCCAACACCACATCTCGTGCGCCAATGCAACGCCTAGATTAGGAGATATGGCTTGCGCATTATCCTGACAATGGACTGCGCATTGTAGGACCATAGATTTGCTGATAAAGTGCATTCCCTAGAAAGTCATCATAAGGATGATGTCATCCTAGGCTACCTAGCCTAGGGTGACATCACCCTACCCCATTGTAACACCGCGATTTTCAAGAATCGAGTATACGACTTGTATCCTAAAAACCCAGTAATTAACACAATAATAATCATAATCAATGAAAATTAAAGTGCAAATAGCGAAAACCAAACATAGCATAAATATGACCAAACTGAGGATAATATCCTAGCCCACTTAGATAGGGGCCAAATACAAAATTCAAGTTCCAAGGTAAACTGAAATACACATAAATGGCTAATCTACTGGTTTAGCCCAAAGTACACGGCCGCCTCCTGTTGCTGCTCCTCATCATAGAGCTCTTCCTCAACCACAATCGCCTCCAGGTCCGCTGTGTATCCATCAGCTCCTGTACCTGCATCCTCTGTACAGTTGAACATTGATGAATGAGTGACCAGCTTAGTGTGATTCCCCCTTAAGATTACACACCGCCGCCCTAGACAAGATGTAGCATAAAAACAACATGGCATACAAAACAGGGCAAGGTGCAAATCTTAATTAATGCATGGATGAATAAGTGCACATCAACTGGGGATGCTTATCCAGTTAACTTTTGGGTAAAACCCATGCAACAAAAGTACATAGTACGTGCGTAGTGCCAAACTCACCAAAGGTGGGTTGATAGTCGATGGTCTGGGAGTTAGCAAAATGATACCCCAATTAAATCCTATTAGGCACGTACTATAGCATCCAAAATTAACCATCCGTTATCGCTCGAATGCTATGAATGCATGATTAGCTAGACCATTATTAATCCACTTACAATCAGCAGGTTTAGGAAACTCAAGGTCATTACGGGGAGCTCATCGCCCAGCATAGGCTGACGGCTCGGGCATGAGGCTTCCATCTTAGGGTGTGTATAGAGCCCACCGACACATGGCCAATCAATTCTCAATGTAAAGGGGGCTACCACTGTAGGCTGACTCGGAATGAAGCATTTAAAATTGTTGAATGCGACGATTAAATTATGAAGATATGTATGATTCAAAAATGAGTAAACAACGATAGTTGTAAATGTTGCAAGGTTCATTCCATAGTCAAGTAGGTGAAACCACTTCATGGATGGTAAGCCCCAAAATTAAATGCCACCAACCATAACCTCCACGTTAGGGATCTACTTATATCACAACCAGTCTAGTTACACCCTAAGCACGGACTCTCCTT
This sequence comes from Magnolia sinica, assembly GCF_029962835.1. Taxonomy (NCBI): domain Eukaryota; kingdom Viridiplantae; phylum Streptophyta; class Magnoliopsida; order Magnoliales; family Magnoliaceae; genus Magnolia; species Magnolia sinica. The sequence goes on from NC_080583.1 coordinate 36,216,498, forward strand.
AGACAGAGATTCCCATGGAGAGATTTCAATAATATCTGTTTTATGGACAATAGCATGGAAACTAAGCATGAATGAATAACCAAATAGCATACATGTATTCATATAGTGCCCGAGTTGCATAATCAAAATTTTACAATTCTAAGGCATGTACTCAATGAAATTAAACACGTAATTCATATGATGAGTAACTAGTTAAATAACTTGGATGAGTTTAGCGCACATGTTCCAAATGAACTAATCAAGTATAAATATGAACCCAGGGCATGTTTTCAAATCAACTAACTGAGTATCTAGATAAACTTATCAGATAGTTTAGTTATTTCTAAGACATGTGGTCATTAACTAAGAAAATATGTTAAACAATTCCAATCCATTCTAAGCTATCCAGGCACTCTAATCACTTTTGAAACAAAGATTGGATAAACTAATCAAGAGTCAATCACTTATAAATCATAATTCCTAAGCAACAACCGAATGATTTACCATTTATGGATTATCATTCGAGATTAACATAAAAACTACTCTTGGCCCAGTTTAGGGATGGAAAGCCCATGGGGAAGAAAATCATTACTGGAAAAGTTGTAATGCATCCCCTAATACTAAATCCCTCGAGAAGTTAGTGGCTCCACGTCACTCAAATAGTCCCCTAGAGGAATTTGCTTGCACTAGACAATAAGTTCCAAAGTTTTAAGCATAAATATCGGTGGGAGGTTTAAAAGGCCCATAATTAAGGTTTTTTGGGCTTTCATCAAGGGAATCGGGCCCACCCAACATTTGGCCCAACAAGTGGCATGACTGGGCTAATCTAGGCCCGATCTAGCCCATCTTGATGGCCCCAAGGGTGGCCTACCAGGTAGCAGGGTGCGGCCCACCAGGATGTAAGGTGTGGTCCACCTAACTGTATGGTGCAGCCCACCTAAATATATGTTGCAGCCCACCTAAATATAAGGTGCAGCCCACCTAAATGTATGGTGCGTGGCCCACCAACAACGAGCAGGGCTTGGGTTTCTGTAGGCCTGCTGCTTGATTATAGGCCCAATCCTAGGCTGATTTCAACCCACTTTTAAGCCCTCTTTTAGCCTAGGCAATGGCCTAGTCAGGAGGACTAGTTTCAGTCCTAGTTTCACTGTCGGGTTGAGGCCATTTTTAGCCTGACTGGGAGCCCTTTGGAGGGCGTTTCTCACCCCTGCTACTGGGCCCAACTGAAGGCAAAATGAAGGGCATTCCTAGCTTCCTTCATGGGCCTACTGGAGGCTGCTATCATGCATTTCACGGCCCCTGATGGAGGTCCGTTCTTAGCCTGAAACAGGGCCAGTCTCAGCTTGGATTGAAGGACCATTTAGGGACCAGTTGTCGCCCCACTAACGGCCCAACTGATCAACGATTTCAGCACCCAACATGGTCCAGTTAGGGGCTGGTTTTCACCACAACTTTAGGCTTGATCTTAGCTAGGTTTGAGGCTCAGATGAGAGCCCGACTCAAACCCATCTGAGGGTCATTCTCAACCCAGATTACAGCTTGTTGGAGGACTGATTTTTGCTTAGTTTCAGTCTAGCTGAGAGCTCACCTTCACACGGTGTGAAGACCTTACACTTTGGTTCAAAATGCAGCCATTGATTGGCTTTGTTTCAACTCAAACTACTATCACCGTTTGGCCTGCTTCTAGCTCGAAATCTAGCCATCGTTTGGCATGGTTTCGAACCAAAATACACTCATTGTTGGCCTGGATTCAGGCCATAACTAAGCCTTGTTTGAGATCTATTTTCAGCTCCTAGCATGGCCCGATCAAAGGCTACTTTTCCTCCATGGACTATGGCAGAGGCTCAGCCCAAAACACAGCCATGGTGAAGGCCGGTTTTGGTCCATAACTCAGCTAGGATGAAGGCTAGCTTCGGCCCAAGACAACCATGGTGAAGGCTGGAACTGGGCCTTGATTTGTTATGATTGTAACTCCAACAGCTAGATGTTGTTGGAAGGAAAAATGAAGTGAAGGCAGTTACCTGGTTGGTTGGGTAGACTCGAAACACCCATAGTTATAGCAATGGGTGCTTGCTGGGTTTTTGATCTCGAAACTCGGTGAGACAGTGACTCTACTCGACTGAGTCGAGTTATAGATGGGCTTTCCCTTTCTCCTCTCTCTCTCTCTCTTCCCCTTTCTCTCCTTAGTGCGAATCTCGAGGGCTATAGGGATCTTTTTATAGCAGTGGGAGAGAGAGTCCCGACGGTTGGAAAATAACTCCCCTTGCAACGGTTATGCTTGAAGGGTCGCCATTCATGGGGTCAATCCGATCCTAGGGATGTGTTGCTAACATTTTGATCTATCAGAAAAGCAACTTTTAAGCCTTGTGGGGCCCATCTCGTGATCAAAATTTTGGTGGTTTATCGGGGAAGATGATCTACCCCTTAATGATAGATCACCACACCACATATTTCAACATGATCTGATCCATTTGAGTGGACCAGATGGGACCTTTATCAACGTGGGGCCCACTTCTTGGACCCCAAACATTAGTTTTGGAATATCTTGCGAGAATTTTCATTTTTCACTAATTTCTCGAGAGATGAGATGTTTCTCATCTCCATCTCATATCACCCTAAAATGAGGGGCTGGGATAGCTCCACGTGGCCCAAGGGACGACCAGGGATGCGCTAGCAATCTGTTTCCTAGAAAGGAAACTCCTTTTACTTTAATTATGCAGGCCCTTGCTTGGCCGTCTCTGGAAATGGGAGATCGTCTGCCTAGACATTGGATGGCTGGGATGGCATGATCAGGCTGATCGTGGACCACCCATGCAGCTACAGATCAGTCCCACATCTCAGATCCCAGCCACGTGTAAGCCTTTGGACAGTCCTACCCCAAAATCTCCATCCCTTTGTGTGGGCTTAAAAGCTTATGCAGTTATGATTAGACGGGTCCCACGATCCAAATAAACAGTTTGGATCATACAGAAAGTGCCCAGGGTGGGCCACTTTGGAGTTTAAAGGCCGTCAGATTCAAAATTACTGTTGGCGGGAGAGTTCCAGATTTTTTTGTGTTTGGGCTCGGTCAAAGGTCGTTTGACCAATTTGGTGCGTCCAGCGCACTTCGTGCACTAGAACTAGGGTGCACGTGCACTCCAGTTGGGGTCTACTATGATGCTTGCGATCAATCTACACCATTCAACCGTCTTGGGGGCCCTGTGTATGGGCCCCGACCCAATTTGGAGCGGGGCTGAGGCCCAGGTGGGCCATATCACACTTTCCAGGGCTCATTTGGCCCCTAAATCTTGATCTAAAGGTCAGATTGGCCTGAGATTTCGTTTTGACAGCTAAACAAGGATTTGAGAGGCTTCGAGTGCCTGGTTGATCATTAATTTATCTTCAAGAGTTGCTGGTGGGTACGTTGCCCTTTTATGACTTGATTTGTGACATATAAGTTATTATAAGTTGGGGTCTTTAGTTGATCTTACCTTCTTGACTGGCACAGAGTTCATCTTAGCTCCTAGGGCCTCGGATGGAAGGCTTCAACGACAACTGGGAGCCCCATCCTACACAAATTGGTTCAAGGTATTTAGTTAATTAACCATGACCTTCATTGTTGTATGTTTGGGAGGTAATACCCATGTACCAGAGGTACGGGGTGTTACACCCATCCCATGCTTACTAGCAATAATTGTTAGGCATGCCATGCTTCTTACACATACAATCATCATCTTACATAATCATCATTTCTCTCATATACATCCCTCTCTCTCCCTCTCATCTTCCTTATTTTCCTAGCAAGAGAAGCCATGGACATCCAAGCAAGGTGAGAAACCCAACATTTCCAACCCATTTCCACCCTTAATCCCACCCAATCCAACCATTGAAACACCATCTCCTCCATTAAAAAGGCACCCTAGGATTGAGAGTGCAAGGGAAGAAGAAGAAGGAAAGGTGGGTGCTCCTTAGGTAGATCTTTTCATTTTCTTGTATGGGGCAAGTGGGACCCACCAATCAATGGTAGGGATCCCATCTTGTTCCCTAGGTGTGGCCAATGGCCCATCAAGCTTGCATGCATGATCCGTGGTGGGGCCATTCTCCATGGACCCCACCATGATGTTTGTTTAATTGCCTATTGCATGAAGGCCAACCAAGCCCTGATTTATGGTGGAAATGAAATCTCCACCCTTGATTTTTATGATTGAGGGCCCACACATGGATGAGACCCATCTTGATGTATGTTTTGATCATCTTAAGGGGCTTATAGTGGTGGAGCCCCTCCACTAGCCATCTCTCTCTCTCTCTCTCTCTCTCTCTCTCTCTCTCTCTCTCTCCCCCTCTCCCTCTCCCTTTTCCCTTGTATGATGGCCTACCTGATGATGAATGAGTGTTATCCACGCTGTCCAAATTATGGACTACATGGCTGTCTAAATAGTAGGATCGGCCCACCTTACCGTCCACCGTCCAACAGCCCTTGCTACCCATTTTCAGGCCGGCCTGGACAGAGGGACAACACAAATATCACTCGGTGTGGGGCCGTGTGGCCCACCACATGGACACCACCATGATGCATTGTATCCAGACCGTCCGGGGCTAGCAGGCCCACTACGTTGCATTTTATCCATGCTGTCTGTCTAGCAGGCAGGCCCTGCTGCCTATCCGTTTGGACAGGCCAGAACGCAAGGAAAATATAAATATTAGCTTGTATCCAAAGCTGGTGGGCCACACGTGTGGACCCACCTGATGTATCAGTTTTAACCACACCGTCCAGCTAAGGACTGTGGGGTCCACCTGATGTGCATACACCATCCAGCATGGGACGATGTTAGACGCACCTTGATGTACGTGTTTTATCCCCACCATCCAGCATGGACGGTGGGATCCACCTTGATGATATGTGTTGTATCTACATCATCTAGCAAGGGACAGTGGGAACCCACCTGATGCAAGTGTTTTATCCACGTTGTCCAGTACCTGGATGTGGACCCCACCTGATGTAAGTGTTTTATCCACACCGTCCAGCTGATGATGGTGGGACCCACTAATGCATGTATCCTATCCACTATCCTGCTAGGATGGTGGGACCTACCCTGCACGTGCTGCACGTGTGGTGTCTATCACTATCTAACTGGGATGGTGGGGCCTACCATGACGTATGTGCTATATCTGCACCAACCATCAGATGGAAAGTGGGACCCCCCCAGTGATGTATGCATTGTATCTATTCCGTCCATCAGCAGGCCAACTGTGATGTGTATGTTATCCAGGCCGTCAAGCAAGGCCCACCTACTGTGTATGTGCAGGGCCCACCTACTGTGTGTGCAGGACCCCACCTGCTGGACATTTTATATCCATACTGCCCATTTACGTTGTGCAGAGGTCCACCTTAAGGTATATGTTCCATACACAATGTCAGGCCATTTTTAGAGCCATGGGCCCCATTAGAACCTTCTAAGGCCCACCTTCCAACTGTTGAATGAGAACCAAGCCATCCAGATTTCTGGACGTCTAGCAGGCCCTGGTGGGTTGGACATCTAGCCATTAAGCCCACATTGTGGTATATACACGCTGCCCATCCGTTTTGCTGGATTATGGGCTGACTTGTAAGGCCCACTATGATGTATGTGTTACACACACACACACACACACACACACACACACACACACACTATCCACCCATTGTTCCTAGGCCATGGGATGTTTCATGAGGCATGTTCTATGTATACGAGGCCCATGTGATGAGACCCATTGTGATGAATGAGGCCCTTGTGTGAGGCTCATTGTGAAGTGTAAGGCCCGGTATATGTGTGAGGTCATTCTGTGAGGCCCATTGTATATGTGAGGCCCAATTGTGATGTGTGAGCCCACCATGATGTATGAGATAATATGTAAGCTGTCCATTTATTTTCTAGCTATTATAAGGTCCATGGTCCCATTGTGAGATAGTTTGTATAGCGAGCCGCATTCTAGGAGGCAATGGTGGTTAAATGTCTACGTTGTAAACCTCCTTAGGGCCTATTGTTAGGCCCATTCTCATCTTCTCTTAGTGAGTTAACCCAAACGGTTGGGCCCCCGTTATTAATGTCACTACGTGAAAAATGGAAAAAAATGATGGATTTTGAGACGGTCTAGGACCGTCTCTAAAATTCCTTGGTTTAAAGACCATTTAGAAATGGGCGTAAGCCGTCTCTAAAATTTTAGACGGCTCTAGACCATCCCTAATATTGTCTTAAAAGGTTGAACGTCCACAAATCATTTAAGATGGTCGAAGACCATCTTGTATGCGGTCATCTGAGATGGTCAAAGACCGTCCGCATTAGAGACGGTCCTTGACCGTCTTATATGCCGTCATCTGAGACGGTTATTGGCAGTCTGCATTAGAGATGGTCATTGGCCATCTTTTACTTGTAATATGAGACTGTTAAAGACTGTCTCTATTAGAGACGGTCCATAGCCGTCTTATAGCCCTGTCAAAGACCGTCTTCATTAGAGACTGTCAAGGACCGTCTCTATTAGAGACAGTCCTTAGCCGTCATTTAGCCCTGTCAAAGACTGTCTTTATTAGAGATTGTCAAAGACCGTCTCTATTAGAGACGGTCATAAACCATCTCTTTAAATTTTCTTTTTCAAAATATCATTTTTCTTAAACATTGTCAAAAATTAAGAAGCTTAAAAAAATTATGAATTTTGAAAAAAACAAAAAAAATAATTGAGAAGCTTAGAAAAATAATTAACAATGTTTAAGAAAAATTTAAATTTTGAAAAAAAAAATCGATAAAAAAAATGATATTTTGAAAAAGAAAATTTAAAAAATTAAACAAAATTGTGAAAAATTTGACAAATTGAAAAAAAAAAAATATTTTTTAAAAAAGAAAACTAGATTTTATATTTTGACAAGAAAAATTGAAAAGTTATATAATAAAAGTGAGATTAAAAAAATGATATTTTGAAAAAGAAAATTTATGAAATTAAACAAAATTGTGAAAAAAATGACAAATTGTAAAAAAAGATTATATATTTTAAAACAGAAAACTAGATTTTGTAAAAAAATGTTAAATTTATTTATAATAAAAATGGTATTTAGTTAAAAGAGAAAAAAAATATATACATTTTGAAAAAAAAAAAATTGTTAAATTTATTTGTGAAAAATAAAATTACTAAATTATTAGGCACCTTCACTAATTGAACCTTTAATCATTTTCAGACAATCTAATCAGTTCAAATTGAAGAGTAAATAACTTCAGATGTTTAAATCAAATTTCACTGAAATTGTTGATCAATCTTGTATGCCCAATATCTTTCTCATATGTAGCCTGATTGAGGTGAGTAAGTAGTCAAATTGAGAGTATTGATCAATAAAATAGAGTGAATGGACCAGACATGTAAAATGGGCCAAATATTCTGGTTAAAATTGTGACCCAACTTAATGACCTCATGAGAACCTAGGAATTGATGTTAGCAAGTTTTGTGGGCCCCATCATGATGTGTATCGAACATCAACACCGTGGATTTGATGTGTCCCCTTTAGTTTATGAGATATCTCAAAAATCATTAGTAAACAAAACTCAAGTGGGCCATACCATTTAAAACTATGTGAAAACATCCTAAAAAATATAAAAGCACTTGGTGGGGCCCACATGAGTTTTGGATGCGGTTGAAACTTGGTCTGACCCCTCATCTAAGTGGGACACACATAATGAGTGGGTTGGATATGCGAATCACATTTAGGCAGGCCCAATATATGATTATGAATGTTTTAAGGAAACCTTTCTCCACTACATTTAAGTGAGTTACTCGCTACCTTTACGAGAGTAAACTCTGTAGGGTTCACCGTTATTTATTTATTTTATCCACTCCATTCATCCATGTTAATAGATAATTTAAGGTATAAAGAACAAAAAGGAAGCATATCCAAAGCTCAAGTGGACCACACCAAGGAAATAATGTGATTGAACCTCTACCATTTAAAATTTCTTGGAGGCCATAGAAGTTTTGGATCAAGCTGATGTTTTTGTTTTCTATTCATTTATATATTTTTGATATTATGAACAACCTATAACTGTTTTTGGACAATCTGATCAGACTGGACATGAAGAGTAAATAACTTCAGATGTTTAAATCAAAATTCACTCAAATTGTTGATCAATCTTGTTTGCCCAATATCTTTCTCATATGAAGTATGATTGAGGCGAGTAACTAGTCAAATTAAGGGTAATGATGCAATAAAATAGAGTGAATGAACCAGACATGTAAAATGGGCCCATCATGATGTGTGTCAAACATCAACACCATGCATTTGATGTCTCCCCTTTAGCTTATGAGATATCTCAAAAAATCATCTGTATACGAAACTCAGGTGTTGATTACCATCTAAAACTATGTGAAGACATCTAAAAAAATATAAACCATACAATATTGGATATCATACCATTTTCGGGTCATAAAAGTTTTGGATCAAGCTGATTTTTGTTTTTTCCCTTCATCTAACCCTGTATGACCTAATCAATATATTGGATGTCAAATAAATAGTACAGTAAGCCTTAGGAGGATTTTAATGATGGATATCCAATTACTATTGATTTCACGTGGTGTGGTGCACCTAAGATTTCTGTGGTGGGGTCCACTACAGATTTTTATCTGCCTCATTCTTTGGCTCGTGACGTAAAATGATATCTCAAAATGGATGGACGGTGTGGATATAACAAATTCATCATAGTGGGGCCCACAAAACTTGGTGGATGTTAGTCAGTGCTTTATGGGTCCCACCATGATGTATGTGTTTATCCATGCCGTCCATCCATTTTTACAAATCATATTAGGGCTTAATGCCGAAAATGAGAGGGACATAAATCTCATGTGGACCACACCACATGAAACCAATAGTGATTGGATATTCACCATTAAAACCCTCCTAAGGTCCACTATACTTTTTATTTGACATCCAATCTGTTGATTAGGTCATATAGGCCTAGATGAAGGGAAAAAAATATCAGATTGATCTAAAACTTTATATGGCCCCCTATTGAGGGTCGAATATTGCATATTAGACCCCAGTTATTACTTGTTTTTATGAACATGATACTGTTTAATGCCCTATTTAATCGTGTTTGTGATGCAAGGTGTATTCACAAGCGTAGGACTGAAAAGGATGCTTAAAACATGGATTTAACACTCTGATGACACCAAAGGCAAGGGACAGACCCCAGGGGACCAAGATCGAAGGATTTACACGTCAGATATCCTAGGAAATCAAGTCGTTCACGTTAAAGAGGCCTGAAAGTCATCCAATACATAAGATCATAAGGTTCCCACCATCCGTTTGGCTTGAAACTATATATATGCCCTGAGGACCATAAATTAACTGTACACGTAAAAATTCATCCCTTGGATCAGTGTATAGGTGACCCGATGGGTAAGATCAGACAATAACCATTAAGAAACATCTTAACCATCCTTGGACGATCGAGACCCAAACTGAACTGATGGAAAGAGCACGAAAAACGGTGGATATTCGCCAATTTCACTTCTTTTGGACGGTGCAGTAGGGAGGAACGAACGACAGACTATTCTAAAAGGGAAAGTGGTAAATTTGTAAATAAGTAAAATTCCATATGCATGGACATAAAGGATAACAGAGGGTTGCTTCAACGGTGGGTAGTACCTCATCACAGGTGGATAGTGTGGCCCACATAGAGTTCAGATCTACTTCATACTTTGATCCATGAGCTTACATGATACTGAGAAAATGATGAATGGAGTAGATCCCCAAGAATATCATTAGAAGTGGGCCCCACTTATTTTTTGAAGAAAGCATCCAAACAGTTCCTTTCTGGTGAAAAACGTCCAGTGACGGACGTGCTTACTACTAGGTTTTGACAGTGGGCCCCACCCATCATCACTTTTCATGATCTGGACCGTCTAATGTTCCCATGGGGCAGCAACAACCCATGCCTAGGTGGCAAAATTGCACAAGATCGCGAAGATTAGTTTTCAGCCCTTCAAACGCAATTCGGACGGCAGTCTAAAAAACTCAATGGATCGTGTCCACACAAAACCAAAACCATCCATATTCGGTTGAAATTTTGACCCGCATTCAATGGACGGACTGGATTTCCAAGCCAGCATTGACCAGGGGCCCTACAGCTGACACAAATTGGATTTTTCTGCAAATCGGTTGGAATTTCGACACTCATTCAATGGGCCACCCTTCCATCAGAAACTTGCGCGCCCTTTTCTCCTGCTCGCAGCAAACCTCCCCGTGAAAACCCATCTCTCAATCTCTCTCTCCATTTCTCTCTCGCACTCAGCCTCTCCATCTCCCTCACCCTCTCTCGATCTCCTTCACGTGCTCAGCCTCTCTGTCTCTCTCTCTCTCTCTCTCTCTCTCTCTCTCTCTCCTCAGAGCTCGGGAACCTATTTTCGGCGTGGACTCGTGATCGGGGCTCCAACTCAAACAGGAACTCGTTCTCTTCCTCAAAGCTTGAAAGGTAAAGACCCTAGCCCATTTTGAAGGTGGTCCCTAATCCCATTTTGAATTTAGGAATTTTGGTACCCTAATCCTAAATCGAATTTGGTGGTTTTGAAATTGAGGATTTGGGTACCCAAATCCCACTTTGAATTTGGGGATTATAGTACCCTAATCACATTTTGAATTTGGGAGTTTTGAAATTGGGAATTTTATACACCCGGCCTGGTGGATATCGAATCACTATTGTTTTTCTATGGTATGGTCCACCTGAGATTTATATTCCTTTCATTTATATTCCTATGGAATAGCACATGTAGAGAAGAGCATTACTCAGAAATCTCTAATGGAGTTGTTACTGCTACTGTTACTGTTATTGCTGAGATTTTTCATTTATTTCCTTATTTGAAATGGGTTCTCTTTAATTTTCTCTTTTAACCTTTTTTTTGTCTTTTTTATTTGATATTTTCTTTTCTGAATATTTTTTATTTGGATTTTTATTCTAATTTTGGTTTTTTATTATAAGATTTTTTATCTGGTTTTTTCTTTAATATATATTTATGTAGGAAAAATAGTGATAGAATCTTAAGTTCTGCTTGACTCTTCCACTGTACACATGTCATAGTTTTATGACAATCCAACCCGTTCAAATAGCTGACCCAATTGTGATGTATTTGGAATTTCGAATTTGCCACCATATTTGCAGTGATTAATATGTGGTATTTTTTTAAAAAATTATTATTTTCAATAATGTTTCTAGTCCAACTAGTTGAACCATTAGTCATTTTCACCTAGTGAGTTACTTCCAACTGAGCATGTTTGTGCGACATCCAACCTTCCAATAGGTTGGGTCCACCATAAGGATAGTCTTGCATAAAAATCAGTCCCATCTACTCATTAGGTGGGTCAGACTAGCAACAATGTTTATTCATTAATAAATAGCAAAATATAATTATTTATTTATTTTCAAGGATATAAGCCACAATAACTTTGTTAATTGGCTCCCACCATAGTTGGAGAATTTGTCATCTGCAACAACTGTAAGTTCTATTTATTTTTATTTTTTAAAAATTTATTAAGGTATTCTTCTTCAAAAATACCAAAGGCATGCTGAAAAGAGATGTTTGGGATGAATAGGATTGATGTTTCCAGGTGGCAGTTCAAAGTTAGTCGTGAATTCCAAAGGCAATGCTCTTTTATTAATAGGCCACCTAGTACTCATAAACAGACGTATTATGGACATAGACATTGTTTTCATTAATAGGCCACCTAATACTCATAAACATTCATTGCAAGCATTTTCTGTCTATGTACATGATGACCATACTGTTAAGATCAATCCTCTTATTTTCATTTACAGAAACTAGTGGATGACAAATTCACAGAAAGACAAATAGCATCAGTGGCCACAGATTGTAACCTGGATTTAAATAAGGTTCGAGGTGCCATCAACAATACTAAAAGAATCCTCCAGGTCAGATTGTTAATTGGACCTGATTTTATTTAAATGATCTTGATAATCCATTTTATTTAAATGAGCAGACCCGGATGTGCGTTGGAGCTATCCGGATGTTGAGCGGGGGTACCTAGAAGGTGAGAACCACTGTTATGACCATGATGAAGCTGTCAATTTCCTATGGACAGCATTGGAGTAGCCTGACCATTTGGACAGGTCGTGTTTATGTATTTACTCGAAATTGATGGAGCAGACCCGGAGGTGCGTCAGAGCTATCCGAATGTTGAGCGGGGGTCCTTAGAAGGTGGGAACCACTGTTAAGACCATAATGAAACTGTCCATTTTCTATGGACATCATTGGAGGGGGCTGACCATTTGGATAGGGTGTGTTTATAGTTGTATTTGCTTGAAATTGATGGAGCAGACCCGGATGTGCGTCGAAGCTATCCGGATGTTGAGCGGGGGTCCCTAAAAGGTGGGAACCGCTATTATGACCATGATGAAGCTGTCCATTTCCTATGGACAACATTGGAAGGGCCTGGCCAATTGGAGCAGGCCGTGTTTATATTTGTATTTATAGGGACCACACCCTTAACCTAAACCTAAACCTATTATGAAATCCCAAAACCTATAACTACAACATGAACCTATAACCTAAACCTATAACATAAACTCAATTCCCTAAACTTTAACCTACAACCTAACCTAAACCTATACTTATAACCTAAACCTATTCTCAAATCCCAAAACCTATAACCTAAACCTATAACCTATAGCCTGAACCTATAACCTAAACTCAATTCCCTAAACCTTAACCTATAACCTAACCTAAACCTATACTTATAACCTAAACCTATTCTCAAATCCCAAAACCTATAACTATAACCTAAACCTTAACCAAAAACCTATAACCTTAACCTAAACCTAAACCTATAACCTTAACCTTAACATATAACCTAAACCTATAACCTAAACCTAAACCTATAACCTAAACCTATTCTCAAATCCCTAAACCTAAACCTAAACCTAAACCTAAACCTATAACCTAAACCTATTCCCAAATCCCTAAACTTATAACCAAAATCTAAACCTTTAACCTCTAACCTAAACCTATAACCTATAACCTAAACCCAAACCTAAACCTAAACCTAAACCTAAACCTATAACCTATAACCTAAACCTTAACCTTAAACTATAACCCAAACCTAAAACCTAAACCCAAACCTAAACCCGATCTCGAACCCGATTTCCTAAACCTGAACCTTAAACTGTTCTCAATTCCCTAAAGCTATAACCAATAACTTAAACCTAAACCTATAATCTTACCATAAACCTAAAACCTAAATGTACTTTCAAATCCCTAAACCTAAACTTAAACCTAAACCTAAACCTATAACCTACAACATTAACATAAACTTGTAACCTAAACCTATAACCTACAACATTAACCTAAACTTAAACTTATAACCTTAACCTATAACCTAAACTTATACTTATAACCTTAACCTAAACTTCTAACCTTAACCTAAACCTATTCTCAAATCCCGAAACCTATACTTATAACCTTAACTTATAATCTTAACCTAAACTTATAACCTTAACCTATAACCTATAACCTAAACCTATACTTATAACCATAACCTAAACTTCTAACCTTAACCTAAACCTATTCTCAAATCCCAAAACCTATAACCAAAACCTAAACCATAACCTAAACCTAAACCTAAAACCTAAAACCCATACATAAACCCAATCTCAAACCCGAACCTGATTTCCTAAACCTAAACCTTAACGTATTCTCAAATCCCTACACCTAAACCTACACCTAATCCTAATCTCAACTCCCAAACCGAAACCTAAACCTAAACTTGAAAACCAAAACCTAAACTAGAACCCGAACCAGAACTTGATTTCCTAAACCTAAACTTGTAACCTTAACCTAAAACCTATTCTCAAAACCCAAAACCTATAACCTAAACCTAAACCTAAACCTTAACCTAAACCTAAACCTAAACCTAAACCTAAACCTATATCCTTAACCTATAACCTAAACCTATAACCTAAACTCAATGCCCTAAATCTTAACCTATAACCTAACCTTAACCTAAACCTAAACCTATAGCCAACACTTATAATCTAAACCTAAACTTATAACCTAAAACCTAAATATTTCTCAAATCCTGAAACCTAAATCTACACCTTATCTTAATCTCAACTCCTTAACCTAGACATAAACTTGAAAACCCAAACCTAAACCCGATCTCAATTTCCTAAACCAAAACCTTAACATATTCTCAATTCCCTAAATCTATAACCTATAACCTAAACCTAAACCTATAACCTAAACCAATAACCTAAACCTAAACCTAAAACCAAAATGTATTCTCAAATCCCTAAACCTAAGCCTACACCTAATCCTAATCTTAACTCCCTAACCTAAACATAAACCTAAACTTGAAAACCCAAACCTAAACCTGACCCCGAACCCGATTTCCTAAACCTAAATCTTAACCTATTCTCAATTCCCTAAACCTATAGCTTATAAACTAAATTGAAAGCTTAACCTAAACCAAAAATTAAACCTATAACCGTAACCTAAACCAAAACCTATGACCAAAAACCTTAACCTATAACCTATAAACCTAAACTTATAACCTATAACCTAACCATAACCTAAAACCCAAACCTTAACCTATAACATAAAACCTAAACCTAAACCTAAAACCTAAATGTATTCTCAAATCCCTAAACCTAAACCTACACCTAATCCCAATCTCAACTCCCTAACCTAAACCTAAACCTAAACATGAAAACCCAAACCTAAACCCGATCCCGAACATGAACTCGATTTCCTAAACCTAAACCTTAACCTATTCTCAATACCCTAAACCTATAGCTTATAACCTAAACCTAAATCTAAACCTAAGCCTAAACCTTAACCTAAACCTAAACCTAAACATATAACCTATAACCTAAACCTAAACCTAAAACCTAAATGTATTCTCAAATCCCTACACCTAAACTTATACCTAATCCAAATCTCAACTCCCTAACCTAAACCTAAACCTAAACTTGAAAACCTAAACCTAATGCCGATCCTGAACTCGAACCCGAATTCCATAACCTAAACCATAATATATTCTCAATTTCCTAAAACTATAGCTTATAACCTAAACCTAAACCTAAGCCTAAACCTATAACCTAAATGTATTCTCAAATCCCTAAACCTAAACCTACACCTAATACTAATCTCAACTCCCTAACCTAAACCAAAACCTAAAATTGAAAAGCCAACCCTAAACCCGATCCCGAACCAGAACCCGATTTCCTAAAGCTAAAACTTAACCTATTCTTAATTCCCTAAACCTATAGCTTATAACCTAAACCTAAACCTAAACCTATAACCTATAACCTAAACCTAAAACCTAAATGTATTCTCAAATCCCTAAACCTAAACCTACCCCTAATCCTAATCTCAACTCAATAACCTATACCTAAACCTAAACTTGAAAACCCAAACCTAACCCCGATCCCGAACCCGAACCCAATTTCCTAAACCTAAACCTTAACCTATTCTGAATTCCCGAAACCTATAGCTTATAACCTAAACCTAAACCTAAACCTAAACCTTAACCTAAACCTATAACCTATAGCCTAAACCTAAACCTAAAACCTAAATGTATTCTTAAACCCCTAAACCTAAACCTACACTAAATCCTAATCTCAACCCCCAAGCCAAAACTTGAAAACCCATGCCTAGACCCGATCCCAAACCTGAAACCGATTTCCTAAACCTAAACCTTAACCTAATCTCAATTGCCTAAACCTATAGCTTATAACCTTATCCGAAACCTAAGCCTAAACCTTAACCTTAACTAAACCTAAACCTAAACCTATAACCTATAACCATAACCTAAACCTAAAACCTAAATGTATTCTCAAATCCCTAAACCTAAACCTACACCTAATCCTAATCTCAACACCCTAACCTAAACCTAAACCTAAACTTGAAAACCAAAACCTAAACCAGATCACGAACCCGAACCCGATTTCCTAAACCAAAACCTTAACCTATTCTCAATTGTCGAAACCTAAAGCTTATAACCTAAACCTAAACCTAAACCTAAACCTTAATCTAAACCTATAACCAAAACCTAAAACCTAAATGTATTCTTAAATTTCTAAACCTAAACCTAAACCTAATCCTAATCTCAACTCCCTAACCTAAACTTAAACCTAAACTTGAAAACCCAAACCTAAACCCGATCCCGAACCCGAACCCGATTTCCTAAACCTAAACCTTAACCTAATCTCAATTCCCTAAACCTATAGCTTATAACCTAAACCTAAACCTAAACTTCAACCTTAACCTAAACCTAAACATAAACCTAAACCTATAACCTATAACCTAAACCTAAACCTAAAACCTAAATATATTCTCAAATCCATAAACCTAAACCTACACCTAATCCTAATCTCAACTCCCTAACCTAAACCTAAACCTAAACTTGAAAACCCAAACCTAAACCGGATCCCGAACCCCAAACCGATTTCCAAAACCTAAACCTTAACTAAATCTCAATTCCTTAAACCTAGAGCTTATAACCTAAACCGAAACCTAAGCCTAAACCTTAACCTTAACCTAAACATAAACCAAAACCTATAACTTATAACCATAACCTAAACCTAAAACCTAAATGTTTTCTCAAATCCCTAAACCTAAACCTACACCTAATCCTAATCTCAACACCCTAACCCAAACCTGAAACGGATCCCGAACCCGAACCCGATTTCCTAAACCTAAACCTTAACCTATTCCCAATTGCCTAAACCTAAAGCTTATAACCAAAATCTAAACCTAAACATAAACCTTAACTTAAACTTATAACCTATAACCTAAACCTAAACCTAAAACCTAAAAGTATTCTCAAATCCCAAAAGCTAAACCTAAACCTAAAACCTAAAAGTATTCTCAAATCCCAAAAGCTAAACCTAAACCTAATCCAAATCTCAACTCCCTAACCTAAACCTAAACCTAAACTTGAAAACCCAAACCTAAACCCGAACCCGATTTCCTAAACCTAAACCTTCAACTAATCTCAATTCCCTAAACCTATAGCTTATAACATAAACCTAAACCTAAACCTAAACCTTAACCTAAACCTAAACATAAACCTAAACCTATAACCTATAACCTAAACCTAAACCTAAAACCTGAATGTATTCTCAAATCCTTAAACCTAAACCTACACCTAATCCTAATCTCAACTCCCTAACCTAAACCTAAACCTAAACTTGAAAACCCAAACCCAAACCGGATCCCGAACCCGAACCCGATTTCCTAAACCTAAACCTTAACTATTCTCAATTCCCCAAACATATAGCTTATAACCTAAACCTAAACCTTAACCTAAACTTAAACCTATAACCTATAACCTAAAACCTAAACCTACACGCAATCCTAATCTCAACTACCTAACCTAAACCTAAACCTAAACTTGAAAACCGAAACCTAAACTTGATCTCGAACCCGAACACGATTTTCTAAACCTAAACCTTAACCTATTCTCAATTCCCAAAACCTATAGCTTATAACCTAAACCTAAACTTAAACCTTAACCTAAACCTATAACCTATAACCTAAACCTAAACCGAAAACCTAAAGATATTATCAAATCCCTAAACCTAAAACTACCCCAAATCCTAATCTCAACTCCCAAACCGAAACCTAAACCTAAACTTGAAAACTCAAACCTAAACCTGATCCCGAGCCCGAGCCCGATTACCTAAACCTTAACCTTAACCTATTCTCAATTCCCTAAACCTAAAGCTTATAACTTAAACTTTTACCTAAACCAAAACCTAAACACAAACCTAAAGCTAAACCTATAACCTGAACATAAAACAAAAACTATGACCTTAAACCTTTACCTATAACCTATAACCTAAACTTATAACCTATAACCTAACCTAAACCTAAACCTTAACCTAAACCTTAACCTAAACCTATAACCTAAAACCTAAATGTATTCTCAAATCCATAAACCTAAACCTACACCTAATCCTAATCTCAACTTCCTAACCTAAACCTAAACCTAAACCTAAACTTGAAAACCCAAGCCTAAACACAATCCCGAACACAAACCCGATTTCCTAAACCTAAACCATAACCTATTCTCAATTCCTTAAACCTATAGCTTATAACCTAAACTAAACCTAAACCTAAACCTTAACCTAAACTTAAACCAAAACCTATAACCTATAACATAATCCTAAACATAAAACCTAAATATATTCTCAAATCCCAAAACCTAAACCAACACCAAATCCTAATCTCAACTCCCTAACCTATACCTAATCCTAAACTTGAAAAGCCAAACCTAAACCCGATCCCGACCCTGAACCCGATTTTCTAAACCTAAACCGTAACCTATTCTCAATTCCCTAAAACTATAGCTTATAACCTAAACCTAAAACTAAACCCAAACCTATAACCTATAACCTAAACCTAAACCTATAACCTAAATGTATTCTCAAATCCCTAGACCTAAACCTACACCTAATACTAATCTCAACTCCCTAACCTAAACCAAAACCTAAACTTGAAAACCTAATCCTAAACACGATCCCGAACCTGAACCTGATTTCCTAAACCTAAAACTTAACCTATTCTTAATTCCCTAAACCTATAGCTTATAACCTAAACCTATAACCTGTAACCTAAACCTAAAACCTATATGTATTCTCAAATCCCTAAACCTAAACCTACCCCTAATCCTAATCTCAATTCCCTAACCTAAACCTAAACCTAAACTTGAAAACCCAAACCTAAACCCTATCCTGAACCCGAACTCGATTTCCTAAACTTAAACATTAACCTATTCTCAATTCCCGAAACCTATAGCTTATAACCTAAACATTAACCTAAACCTATAACCTATAACCTAAACCCAAACCTAAAACCTAAATGTATTCTTAAACCCCTAAACCTAAACCTACACCTAATCCTAATCTCAACCCCCTAACCTAAACTTGAAAACCCAGACCTAAACCCGTTCCCGAACCCGAAACCGATTTCCTAAACCAAAACCTAAACCTAAACCCAATGGCCTAAACCTATAACTCATAACCTTAACCAAAACATAAGCCTAAACCTTAACCTTAACCTAAACCTAAACCTAAACCTAAACCTATAACCAATAACCATCACTTAAACCTAAAACCTACATGTATTCTCAAATCCCTAAACCTAAACCTACACCTAATACTAATCTCAACACCCTAACCTAAACCTAAACCTAAACTTGAAAACCAAAACCAAAACCGGATCCCGAACCCGAACCCGATTTCCTAAACCTAAACCTTAACCTATTCTCAATTGCCGAAACCTAAAGCTTATAACCTAAACCTAAACCTTAACCAAAACTTATAACCTATAACCTAAACATAAACCTAAAACCCAAATGTATTCTTAAATCCCTAAACCTAAACCTAAACCTAATCCTAATCTTAACTCCCTAACCTAAGCCTAAACCTAAACTTGAAAACCCAAACCTAAACCTGATCCCGAAGCCGAACCCGATTTCCTAAACCTAAACCATAACCTAATCTCAATTCCCTAAACCTATAGCTTATAACCTAAACCTAAACCTTAACCTTAACCTAAACATAAACCTAAATCTATAACCTATAACCTAAACCTAAACCTAAAACCTAAATGTATTCTCAAATCCTTTAACCTAAACCTACACCTAATCCTAATCTCAACTCCCAAACCTAAACCTAAACCTAAACTTGAAAACCCAAACCTAAACCGGATCCCGAACCCGAAACCTATTTCCTAAACAAAAACCTTAACCTAATCTCAATTCCCTAAACCTAGAGCTAATAACCTAAACCGAAACATAAGCCCAAACCTTAACCTTAACCTAAACCTATAACCTATAACCATAACCTAAACCTAAAACCTAAATGCATTCTCAAATCCCTAAACCTAAACCTACACCTAATCCTAATCTCAACTCCCTAACCTAAACCTAAACCTAAACTTGAAAACCCAAACTGAAACCGGATCCTGAACCCAAACCCGATTTCCTAAACCTAAACCTTAACCTATTCTCAATTGCCGAAACCTAAAGCTTATAACCTAAACCTAAACCTAAACCTAAACCTTAACCTAAACTTATAACCTATAACCTAAACCTAAACTTAAAACCTAAATGTATTTCAAATCCCTAAACCTAAACCTAAACGTAATCCTAATCTCAACTCCCTAACCTAAACCTTAACCTAAACTTGAAAACCCAAACCTAAACCCGATCCCGAACCCGAAACCGATTTCCTAACCCTAAAACCTAACCAAATCTCAATTCCCTAAACCTATAGCTTATAACCTAAACCTAAACCTAAACCTAAACCTTAACCTAACCCTAAACATAAACCTAAACCTATAACCTATAACCTAAACCTAAACCCAAAACCTAAATGTATTCTCAAATCCTTAAACCTAAACCTACACCTAATCCTATTCTCAACTCCCTAACCTAAACCTAAACCTAAACTTGAAAACCGAAACCTAAACTGGATCCCAAACCCGAACCCGATTCCCTAAACACAAACCTTAACATATTCTCAATTCCCTAAACATAAAGCTTTTAACCTAAACCTAAACCTAAACCTTAACCTTAACCTAAACCTATAACCTATAAGCTAAACCTAAATCTAAAACCTAAATGTATTCTCAAATCTTAAAACTTAAACCTACACGTAATCCTAATCTCAACTACCGAACATAAACCGAAACCTAAACTTGAAAACCGAAACCTAAACCTGATCTCGAAGCCGAACCCGATTTCCTAAACCTAAACCTTAACCTATTCTTAATTCCCAAAACCTATAGCTTATAACCTAAACCTAAACTTAAACCTTAACCTAAACCTATAACCTATAACCTAAACCTAAATAGAAAACCTAAAGATATTATCAAATCCCTAAACCTAATCCTACACCAAATCCTAATCTCAACTCCCTAACCGAAACCTAAGCCTAAACTTGAAAACTCAAACCTAAACCCAATCCCAAGCCCGAACCCGTTTACCTAAACCTAAACCTTAACCTATTCTCAGTTCCCTAAACCTATAGCTTATAACCCAGACCTTTACCTAAACTGAAACCTAAACCCAAACCTAAAGCTAAACTTATAATCTTAACATAAACCAAAACCTATGACCTTAAACCTTTACCTATAACCTATAACCTAAACTTATAACCTATAACCTAACCTTAACCTAAACCTAAACCTTAACCTAAACCTTAACCTAAACCTATAACCTAAAACTAAACTTAAAACCTAAATGTATTCTCAAATCCGTAAACCTAAACCTACACCTAATCCTAATCTCAAATCCCTAACCTAAACCTAAACCTAAACTTGAAAACCCAAACCTAAACACAATCCCGAACACGAACCCGATTTCCTAAACCTAAACCTTAACCTATTCTCAATTCCTTAAACCTATAGCTTATAACCTAACCTAAACCTAAACCTAAACCTTAACCTAAACTTAAACCTAAACCTATAACCTATAACCTAATCCTAAACATAAAACCTAAATGTATTTTCCAATCCCTAAACCTAATCCAACACCTAATCCTAATCTCAACTCCCTAGCATATACCTAATCCTAAACTTGAAAACCTAAACCTAAACCCGATCCCGACCCTGAACCCGATTTCCTAAACCTAAACCTTAACCTATTCCCAATTCCCTAAACCTATAGCTTATAACCTAAACCTAAAACCTATAACCTAAACCTAGACCTAAAACCTAAAGGTATTCTCAAATCACTAAACCTAAACCAGCACCTAATCCTAATCTCAACTCCCAAACCAAAACCTAAAGCTAAACTTGAAAACCCAAACCTAAACCCGATCCCGAACCCGAACCCGATATCCTAAACCTAAACCTTAACCTATTCTCAATTCCCAAACCTATAGCTTATAACCTAAACCTAAACCTAAACCTTAACCTAAACCTAAACCTAAACCTATAACCTATAACCTAAATCTGCACCTAATCTAAATCTCAACTCCTTAAGCTAAACCTAAACCTAAACTTGAAAACCCAAACCTAAACAGAATCCCTAACCTGAACCCAATTTCCTAAACCTAAACATTAACCTAATCACAATTCCCTAAACCTATAGCTTATAACCTAAACCTAAACCTTAACCTTAATCTAAACCTAAACCTATAACCTATAAATTAAACCTAAACCTAAAAGCTAAATGTATTCTCAAATCCCTAAACCTAAACCTACACCTAATCCTAATCTCAACTCCCTAACCTAAACCTAAACTTAAACTTGAAAACCAAACCCTAAACCTGATCTCGTACCCGAAGCAAATTTCCTAAACCTAAACATAAACCTATTCTCAATTCCCTAAACCTATAGCATATAACCTAAACCTAAACCTTAACCAAAACATATAACCTATAACCTAAACGTAAACCTAAAACCTAAATGTATTCTCAAATCCCTAAACCAAAACCTACACCAAATCCTAATCTCAACACCCAAACCTAAACCTAAAGCTAAACTTGAAAACCCAAAATTGAACCCGATCCCGAACCCGAACCCGATATCCTAAACCTAAAGATTAACCTATTCTCAATTCCCTAAACCTATAGCGGATAACCTAAACCTAAACCATAACCTAAACCGAAAACTAAACATATAACCTATAACCTAAACCTAAACTTAAAACCTAAATGTATTCTCAACTCCCTAAACCTAAACCTACACCTAATCTTAATCTTAACTTCCTAACCTAAACCTAAACCTAAACTTGAAAACCGAAACCTAAACCCAATTCCCAACCTGAACCCGATTTCCTAAACCTAAACATTAACCTAATCTCAATTCCCTGAACCAATAGCTTATAACCTAAACCTAAACCTAAACCTTAACCTTAACCTAAACCTAAACCTAAACCTAAACCTATAACCCAAAACCTAAACATAAACCTAAAACCTAAATGTATTCTCAAATCCCTAAATCTAAACCTACACCTAATCCTAATCTCAACTCCCTAGCCTAAACCTAAGCCTAAACTTGAAAACTGAAACCTAAACCTGATGCCAAACCCGAACCCGATTTCCTAAACCTAAACCTTAACCTATTCTCAATTCCCTAAACCTATAGCTTATAACCTAAATCTAAAACGAAACCTTCACCAAAACCTATAACCTATAACCTAAACCTAAACCTCAAACCTAAATGTATTCTCAAATCCCTAAACCTAAACCTACACCTAATCCTAATCTTAACTCCCTAACCAAAACCTAAACCTAAACTTAAACTTGAAAACCCAAACCTAAACCCGATCCCGAACCCGATTTCCTAAACCTAAACCTTAACCTATTCTCAATTCTCTAAACCTATAGCTTATAACCTAAACCTTAACCTAAACCTAAACTATAACCTTAACCTAAAGCAAAACCTATGACCTAAAACCTTAACCTATAACATATAACCTAAACTTATAACCTATAAGCTAACCTTAACCTAAACCTAAAACCTAAAACATAACCTATAACCGAAAACCTAAACCTAAACCTAAACATAAAACCTAAATATATTCCCAAATCCCTAAACCTAAACCTACACCTAATCCTAATCTCAACTCCCTAACCTAAACCTAAACCTGAAAACCCGAAAGTAAACCCGATCCCGAACCCGAACCGTATTTCCGAAACCTAAACCTTATCCCATTGTCAATTCCCTAAACCTATAGCTTATAACCTAGACCTAAACTTAAACTTAAGCCTGAACATTAACCTAAACCTAAACCTAAACCTATAACCTATAACCTAAACCTAAACCTAAACCTATAACCTAAACGTATTCTCAAATCCCTAAACCAAAACCTACATCTAATCCTAATCTCAACTCCCTAACCTAAACCTAAACCTTAACTTGAAAAACCAAACCTAAACCCGATCTCGAACCCGAACCCGATTTCCAAAACCTAAACCTTAACCTATTCTCAATTCCCTAAACCTATAGCTTATAACGTAAACCTAAACCTAAACCTATAACATATAACCTAAAGCCTAAACCTAAAATATAAATGTATTCCCAAATCCCTAAACCTAAACCTACACCTAATCCTAATCTCAACTCCCTAACCTAAACCTAAACCTAAACTTGAAAACACAAACCGAAACCCGATCCCGAACCAGAACACGATATCCTAAACCAAAACCTTAACCTATTCACAATTCCCTAAACCTATAACTTATAAGCTACACCTAAACCTAAACCTAAACCTTAACCTAAACCTATAACCTACAACGTAAACCTAAACCTAAAACCTAAATGTATTCACAAATCCATAAACCTAAACCTACACCTAATCCTAATCTCAACTCCCTAACCTAAACCTAAACCTAAACTTGAAAACCAAACCTAAACCCGAACCCGATTTCCTATTCCTAAACCTATAACTTATAACCTAAACCTAAACCTAAACCTATAACCTATAACGTAAACCTAAACCTAAAATCTAAATGTATTCTCAAATCCCTAAACCTAAACCTACACTTAATCCTAATCTCAACTCCCTAACCTAAACCTAAACCAAAACTTGAAAACCTAAACCTAAACCCGAACCCAATTTCCTAAACCTAAACCTTAACCTATTCTTAATTCCCTAAACCTATAGCTTATAACCTACACCTTTAACCTATAACCTAAACCTAAACCTAAAACCTAATTGTATTGTGAAATCCTTAAACCTAAACCTACACCTAATCCTAAACCTAAACTCGAAAACCCAAACCTAAACTCGTTCCCGAACCCGAACCCGATTTCCTAAACCTAAACCTTAACCTATTCTCAATTCCCTAAACCTATAGCTTATAACCTAAACCTAAACCTATACCTTAACCTAAACCTATACCCTATAACCTAAACCTAAACCTAAAACCTAAATGTATTCTCAAATCCCTAAACCTAAACCTACACCTAATCTTAATCTCAACTCCCTAACCAAAACCTAAACCTAAACTTGGAAACCCAAACCTAAAACCGAACCCGAACCCGAACCCGATTTCCTAAACCTAAACCTTAACCTATTCTCAATTCCCTAAACCTATACCTTACAACCTAAACCTTAACCTAAACCTACACCTAAACCTAAACCTAAAACCTTAACATAAACCAAAACCTATGACGTAAAACCTTAACCTATAACCTATAACCTAAACTTATAACCTATGGCCTAACCTAAACCTAAACCTAAACCTAAACCTAAAGCTTAACCTAAACCTAAACCAAAACCTAAAACCCATAATCTAAACCTCAACCTAAAACCTAAATGTTTTTTCAAATCCCGAAACCTAAACCAACACCAAATCCTAATCTCAACTCCCTAACCAAAACCTAAACCTAAACCAAAACTTCAAAACCCAAACCTAAACCCGACCCTGAACCCGAATCCGATTTCCTAAACCAAACACTACCAAAAAATCAAGCAAAGGCTATGGACATTGACAGCTTTTAGCTACGGATTAAATCCGTAGTAATATAGCTACGGATTTAATCCGTAGCTAAAGCCTAAGTGATCTGTAGCTAAAGCATACCTCCTCACCTAAACCATATTAAACATAGATGGTGCTTAAGGGGATCCATGGGATCCATTGAAATATATGTGTTGGATCTAAGCCATCCAACAATTCTGATATATAATTTTAGTGCATGAGCCCAAAATTTATTTAGATTAAATGTCTAGGTGGACCACACTATAAGAAATAATTAAAATTAAATTTCTACTGTTAATATGTTGTGTGGTCTCCTTACATATTCGATCTAACTCATTTTTTGTATAAGCACTTAAAATAATAATTTAAAATTAATTGATGGAGTGGATATATGAAATACATCACAGTGGGCCCCACAGTCCTAAAACACAACGTCCCCAAGGAGTCGTCCGTCACCTACCCCCTCCATAATCCAAACCCCCTCCCAAAATAAAAAACCCATCCCCGTCCGCCATTTTCTTCGGCACGCAGAGACGCTCTCCATCACTCTCTCTCTCTCTCTCTCTCTCTCTCTCTCTCTCTCTCTCTTTCCCTTGCCCTCTCTCGATCTCCCGCTCTCCCTTACCCTCTCTCCTTGTCTATTGGCCGCATTCCCCTATCTCTGTTGTCAAAACTCCCTTTCACCGCAAGAAGGAGAAGAAGAAGGCTCTCTGTCTCTGCCTCTCTCTCTCTCTCTCTCTCTCTCTCTCTCTCTCTCGCACCCTCTCCCTCCTCTCCCTCTGTCTCTCTCTCTTCCTCTCTCTGATCTCTCCACCCTACCACGCAATCCACATCCAGTCAGTGGTGGCAGGGTCATCACGCAATCCTCGTCCTTTCTCGCTCTCGCCATCTCCTTCTCGCTCACGACCTCACGACCAGTAGCTCTCTCTCTCGGCAGCGGCAGTGGTATTCTCCTCTTCCTCTTCTCTGTCTTCTTTTTCTTTTTCTAATAGGGCTTCGAAATTAAAAATCTCTAATTGGGGATTTTTGAAATTCCAAATCCCTAATTGGGGCTTTTTGAACTTTCAATCCGTAATTGGTATTTCTGATTTTGTAATTCCTTATTTCTGAAGGAGCTCTATCCCGGATTGAGATTTTGTATGGTTGATCATCATTTACCGTGTCTGGAGGTGAGGAACTCGAAATTGAAAATCCCTAATTAGGTTTTTTTTTTTTTCTCATCATGGATAATGGATTGCTTATGATTCTAACGAATCACTTTCAACAGATGATCCTAACCCTCCATATATGGCTTACAACTTAGATAGAAGATGGCTAGCTTTCAGGTGGATAGGATCATCTGACTGGTGTGATTCTTTCATGGTGTCCCATAGGTTGTAAGTTTGTAACTATGGACAGTCCAGATTCATTCCTTGAAGATAGTTGCCTAAGCAGAAATTGTTGATAGCACTATATGATGGCTGATAGATGGATTTTTACGATAGTGGTTGGTTTAGTTAGTTGATTTTGTCATAAGAAGCTCAGATTTGCTATAGTTTAATTTTAGTTACAAGAATTCAAATGCAATTTGGATATATCTGTAGCTTTGATCTCACCTCAAAATGACCCAATCCCCCTTTTCTACTAGAAATCTGTTGATTTATGGTTTTTTATAGCATTTTTATGGTTGAGGATTTTTTTTCCTTTTTTAATTCGATTTGATGTTGATTTCATCAGATCTGATGGTTTAATTCTGAAATTCTTTGTTCTTATTTATGAAGAAGGCAAGGTAGTAACTCCCAACTATGTTCTTATTTATGAAGACAATGAAGGAGATCGAATGCTTGTCGGCAATATGCCATGGGAGTATGTCTATTACATTTGATTTTGCATTTCTGTTATGACGCCGTGTGTTTTCCGCTGCATCTCGATCATATTTAAAATAAAAATGCAACTCATTCATACATGTGTGACAGTGTGAGTTAGGATGATCATCAAATGATTGAAATTCTAACTCTCCATTCCAGTAGGATGTTTGTTAACATCGTGAAAAGGTTGTATATCATCAGTGGCTCTAGGGCACCACTTCATGATTTCCCTTTTATTAAAGTTTGCTGCAAGTGAAGTTAAATTAGTAAATCTTGAGAAAATTATATTTTAGTTGTTTGTTTATTTTTAGTTGGAAATCTATATGTGGACTGATCAGATTTTAAGCTTAAAAAAAGAATATAATCTACCCATTCTAAAGGTTGGAAAAATCTATTAAGATACTGCAATGCTTTGGACTGAATATTGATTCTGGATCAAGCTCCTAGATTTAATCTCCATTACTTGTGTATGCATGTAAATGTAAAAGGACACTTCTCCTATTTATTAATAAAAATTCTGAGCATGTGATAGTGAGACATTTATATGCATCATAACAGCTGAAACCTGAATTTGGGGACTGCTAAATGGACTCCATTTTTGCTTGCTTTGTTATCTCAATAAATCTTTGTCGTGGGCTGAGTTTCATGGGTGCACTTCTGCTAAATTTTAGGGCAACTTGTATGGAATGACAGTCCTAATAAAAAACACGACTAATCTAGAACACTTGGTGTATATTCCATGTCACTTATTATCCAAATAAAGTGTTATTTCTGATCCCGTGAAATTCCCGCCTGAATTCATCTTTTGTTGCAAACTTCTCTAGAAATTAGAAATCAACTACTGTTTCTAGCTTTTTATGCATTGATTATCTATAAAAATCTATTCTTTATTATTATTATTTTTTATATGGGATATGATTGTAGGATATTCATTTCCAATATATTAACTGTAGAAATTAGATGATTTATATTTTTAATCCTATTTCATCATCAACAAGGGCAATTAAATGAAAATACTGAATTGGCATGTCACCCCTGTCATGTGTACTATGGAAAGGTCTCTGTAATCCTATACTGGTTCCACCCCCCTAAAAAAAAAAAAAGGTCAATGGCCCCCATTTGGTTAGAGGAGAATAAATTTGGGCTAGGATTACCTAGCAAAATAAAAAAATTAGAGTGAACATGATTTAAGATGGGTCTTACTGGATGGACGGTCTCAATTGACACATGACCATAACCCATATATGTGCAGTAAAGGGATGACCATAACCCAAATTTAAGTTGTGCTCTTGCCCCATGCAAGCTCTAAGCTATTCATTAGTGGGGCCCATCAGTGTTATGTGCTGCAGCATGATCATCAGATGGTCCACGTGTAGCCATTGATGAGTTTCAAATATCATCATTTTTTCCATATATAATGTGGCATACCTGGTGCTAGGCCTGACCTGATTTTTGGTTTGTGGTTAATTTGTTGGGATCTACCTGGTGAACAGCCTGGATCCCGCTTATAGGTTTGGAAAAGGGGAGCTACCTGTTGTTGGAGCCTGCGTTGAATTATAGTCAGTGCTCTTGCCATTATATAAACTGGAATAAGAATTCCAACAGTCATCAACAATAGCAGCTATTTGTCAGAGAAAAAAAAAAAGGATCAAAACATTATAATTCAAGGACGAATGCTAACATCGGATGTTATCTGCACTTCCATCAGGTGGGTCCCATCACAACATGCCCTGGCCCAAAAATCAGGCCAGTCAACTCATTAGTTGGGCCACACATGCCCTGGCCCAACAACTACATTCCCCTGGTGATACTCAAACTGGATGGTCAGAATTTTCTAACATGATCTTGACCTTTAGCTTGACTCCACCGGATCAACAGTTCCTATTACTGGTTGGCCACTTGTACCATGAAAGGTCACCAAATCACTAGTTGGCTACAAGGCACATGCAAAGGTTACTTCTGAAATTTGATTTTTGCAGTGTGATTACAGTTTGTGGTGCATGCTTCTTTAAGATTTGTTGACCCACTTGGCCAATTGGGGATTCCATTATAGCTTTGTGAAGCTTTTATTTTTTTGCTGAATGCAGCATTCCAGAATTGCTAGTTAGATTGCACAAGGATTTGCAGGTGAGAATCATGAACATGGTTTTAGAAGAAGTGGGCATCTATAGAAGACCCAGTTCCAAGTAGTTGTAGGATGGAGGAGTTTAAAATTTATCAAGACTCCTCTTCTAATCCAGCACATTTAAAGGTTCTACTCCTTTTTTAAAATCAGTATACATTTAAAGGTTCTATTCCTTTCAGGTGGATGTTGCATGTGGGATGATTGGAGTTGCATATTTCAGATTCAAGCATTTGGTACGTCTCTTGTCAAGAATGCACATGTGTAGTTCATCAAACAATACATTATGTGATATCGTGTTCATGATATCTATGTTGTAATTACAATTATCTATAATAATAATAATTTTTTCATTATAGTGCATTCACAATAGTTATCATTATGGTTACAGTTATTCATTATGTGGTTATCATTGTTGTAACTTAATCAAATCCCAAAACCTAAACCTTAACTTATACCTATAACCTATAACCTAAACCAAAACCCATGACCTAAAACCTTAACCTATAACCTAAACCTCAACCTTAACTTAAACCTAAACCTCAACCTAAACATATAACCTTAACCTAAAACCTAAAACCTAAACCTAAACCTAAACATATAACCTAAATGTATTCTCAATTCCCTAAACTTAAACCTACACCGAATCCTAATCTTAACTCCCTAGCCTAAACCTATACCTAAACCCGAAAAACCAAACATAAACCCGATCCCGAACCCAAACCCGATATCCTAAACCTAAACCTTAACCTATTCTCAATTCCCTGAACCTATATCTTATAACCTAAACTTAATCAAATCCCAAAACCTAAACCTTAACTTATACCTATAACCTATAACCTAAACCAAAACCCATGACCTAAAACCTTAACCTATAACCTAAACCTCAACCTTAACCTAAACCTAAACCTTAATTTAAAAACTAAAACCTAAACCTAAACCCAAAACCTAAACCTAAACCTTAACCTATTCTCAATTCCCTAAACCTATATCTTATAACCTAAACGTAAACCTAAACCTAAACCTTAACCTATACCTATAACCTTAACCTAAACCAAAACCTATGACCTAAAACCTTAACCTATAACCTAAACCTCAACATTAACTTAAACCTAAACCTCAACCTAAACATATAACCTTAACCTAAAACCTAAAACCTAAAACCTAAAACCTAAACCTAAACCTATAACCTAAATGTATTCTCAAATCCCTAAACTTAAACCTAAACCTAATCCTAATCTTAACTCCCTAACCTAAACCTATACCTAAACTTGAAAACCCAAACATAAACCCGATCACGAACCCAAAACGGATATCCTAAACCTAAACCTTAACCTATTCTCAATTCTCTAAACCTATATCTTATAACCTAAACTTAATCAAATCCCAAAACCTAAACCTTAACTCATACCTATAACCTATAACCTAAACCAAAACCCATGACCTAAAACCTTAACTTATAACCTAAACCTCAACCTTAACTTAAACCTAAACCTTAACCTAAACATATAACCTTAACCTAAAACCTAAAACCTAAACCTAAACCTATAACCTAAATGTATTCTCAAATCTGTAAACTTAGACCTACACCTAATCCTAATCTTAACTTCCTAACCTAAACCTATACCTAAACTTGAAAACCCAAACATAAACCCGATCCCGAACCCAAACCCGATATCCTAAACCTAAACCTTAACCTATTCTCAATTCCCTAAACCTATATCTTATAACCTAAACTTAATCAAATCCCAAAACCTAAACCTTAACTTATACCTATAACGTATAACCTAAACCAAAACCCATGACCTAAAAGCTTAACCTATAACCTAAACCTCAAGCTTAACTTAAACTTAAACCTTAACCTAAACATATAACCTTAACCTAAAACCTAAAACCTAAAACCTAAACCTAAACCTAAACCTATAACCTAAATGTATTCTCAATTCCCTAAAATTAAACCTACACCTAATCCTAATCTTAACTCCCTAACCTAAACCTATACCTAAACCCGAAAAACCAAACATAAACCTGATCCCGAAACCAAACTCGATATCCTAAACCCATGACCAAAAACCTCAACCTAGACCTAAACCTAAACCTATAGCCTAAACTCAAATCCCAAAACCTTAACATATAACCTAACCTAAACCTATACTTATAACCTAAAACTATTCCCAAATCCCAAAACCTATTACCTAAACTCATTCTCAAATTCAAAACCTATAACCTAAACCTGAACCCATTATCAAATCCCAAAACCTATAACCTAAACCAAAACCAAAACCTATAACCTAAACCCGAACTCATTCTCAAATCCCCAAAACCCAAACCGACACCTAAACCTAAACCTAAACCTATAACCTAAACTCAATTCCCTAAACCTCAACCTAGACCAAAACCAAAACCTATATCCTAAACCCGAACCCATTCTCAAATCCTATAACCTAAACGTAAACCTGTAACCTAAAACTATTCCCAAATCCCAAAACCTATTACCTAAACCCATTCTCAAATCCAAAACCTATAACCTAAACCAAAACCAAAACCTATAACCTAAACCCGAACCCATTCTCAAATCCCCAAAACCCAAACCAACACCTAAACCTAAACCTAAACCTAAACCTATAACCTAAACTCAATTCCCTAAACCTCAACCTAGACTTAAACCTAAACCTATAGCCTAAAATCAAATCCCAAAACCTTAACCTATAACCTAACCTAAACCTATACTTATAACCTAAAACTATTCCCAAATCCCAAAACCTATTACCTAAACTCATTCTCAAATTCAAAACCTATAACCTAAACCTGAACCCATTATCAAATCCCAAAACCTATAACCTAAACCAAAACCATAACCTATAACCTAAACCCGAACCCATTCTCAAATCCCAAAACCCAAACCGAAACCTAAACCTAAACCTAAACCTAAACCTATAACCTAAACTCAATTCCCTAAACCTCAACCTAGACCTAAACCTAAACCTATAGCCTAAACTCAAATCCCTAAACCTTAACCTATAACCTAACCTAAACCTATACTTATAACCTAAAATTATTCTCAAATCCCAAAACCTATTACCTAAACCTAACCTCTCCCTAAACCTATAACCTAAACTCAATTCCCTAAACCTAAACCTAGACCTAATCCTAAACCTATAGCCTAAACTCAAATCCCTAAACCTTAACCTATAACCTAACCTAAACCTATACTTATAACCTAAAACTATTCCCAAATCCCAAAACCTATTACCTAAACATAAACCTAAACCTAAACCTATAACCCAAACTCAATTCCCTAAACCTTAACCTATAACCTAACCTAAACCAATACTTATAACCTAAAACTATTCCCAAATCCCAAAACCTATTACCTAAACCCATTCTCAAATCCAAAACCGATAACCTAAACCTGAACCCATTATCAAATCCCAAAACTTATAACCTAAACCAAAACTAAAACCTATAACCTAAACCCGAACCCATTCTCAAATCCCCAAAACCCAAACCGACACCTAAACCTAAACCTAAACCTAAACTTATAACCTAAACTCAATTCCCTAAACCTCAACCTAGACCTAAACTTAAACCTATAGCCTAAACTCAAATCCCTAAACCCTAACCTATAACTTAACCTAAACCAATACTTATTACCTAAAACAATTCCCAAATCCCAAAACCTATAACCTAAACCTAACCTTTCCCTAAACCTATAACCTAAACTCAATTCCCTAAAGTAAAACCTACACCTAATCCTAATCTCGACTTCCTAACCTAAACCTAAACCTAAACTTGAAAACCCAAACTTAAACCCAATCCCAAACCTGAACCCGAATTCCTAAACCTAAACCATAACCCATCCTCAAATCCAAAAACATATAACCTAAACCTAAACCAAAACCAAAACTTATAACCTAAACCCGAACCCATTCTCAAATCTCAAAACCTATAACCTAAACCAAAACCAAAACCTAAAACCTAAACCCGAACCCATTCTCAAATCCCAAAACCTATAACCTTAACCTAAACCTATAACCTATAACCTAAATCAAAACCTATAACCTAAACCAAAACCAAAACCTATAACCTAAGCCCGAACCCATTCTCAAATCCCAAAACCTATAACCAAAACTAAAACCTATAACCTAAACCAAAACCAAAACCTATAACCTAAACGTGAACTGATTCTCAAATCCCAAAACCTTTAACCTAAACCTAAACCTTAACATAAACCTATAACCTATAACCTAAATCAAAACCTATAACCTAAACCAAAACCATAACCTATAACCTAAACTTGAACCCATTTTCAAATTCAAAAACCTATAACCTAAACCAAAACCTATAACCAAAACCAAAACCAAAACTAAAACCTATAACCTAAACCCGAACCCATTCTCAAATCCTAAAACCTATAACCTAAACCTAAACCGTAACCTAATCCTATAACCTAAACTCAAATCCCTAAACCTTAACCTATAACCTAACCTAAACCTGTACTTATAACCTAAAACTATTCCCAAATCCCAAAACCTATTACCTAAACCTAACATCTCCCTAAACCTATAACCTAAACTCAATTCCCTAAACCTAAACCTACACCTAATCCTAATCTCAACTCCCTAACCTAAACCTAAACCTAAACTTGAAAACCTAAACCCAAACCCAATCCCGAACTTGAACCCAATTTCCTAAACCTAAACCATAACCCATTCTCAAATCCAAAAACCTATGACCTAAACCTATAACCAAAACATATAACCTAAACCCGAACCCATTCTCAAATCCCTAAACCTATAACCTAAACCTAAACCTTAACCTAAACCTATAACCTATAACCTAAATCAAAACCTATAACCTAAACCAAAACCAAAACCTATAACCCAAGCCCGAACCCATTCTCAAATCCCAAAACCTATAACCTAAACCAAAACCTATAACCTAAACCAAAACCAAAACCAAAACCTATAACCTCGACGTGAACTCATTCTCAAATTCCAAAACCTTTAACCTAAACCTAAACCTTAACATAAACCTATAACCTATAACCTAAATCAAAACCTATAACCTAAACCAAAACCATAACCTATAACCTAAACTCGAACCCATTCTCAAATTCAAAAACCTATAACCTAAACCAAAACCTATAACCAAAACCAAAACCAAAACCAAAACCTATAACCTAAACCTAAACCGTAACCTAATCCTATAACCTAAACTCAAATCCCTAAACCTTAACCTATAACCTAACCTAAACCTATACTTATAACCTAAAACTATTCCCAAATCCTAAAACCTATTACCTAAACCTAATATCTCCCTAAACCTATTACATAAACTCAATTCCCTAAACCTAAACCTACACCTAATCCTAATCTCAACTCCTTAACCTAAACCTAAACCTAAACTTGAAAACCTAAACCTAAACCCAATCCCGAACCTGAACCCAATTTCCTAAACCTAAACCATAACCCATTTTCAAATCCAAAAACCTATAACCTAAACCTATAACCTATAACCTAAACCTTAACATAAACCTATAACCTATAACCAAAACATATAACCTAAACCCGAACCCATTCTCAAATCCCTAAACCTATAACCTAAACCTAAACCTTAACCTATAAGCAAAACCTATAATCTAAACCCGAACCCATTCTTAAATTCCAAAACCTATTACCTAAACCAAAACCAAAACCTATAACCTAAGTCCGAATCCATTCTAAAATCCCAAAACCTATAACCTAAACCTAAACATATAACCTAAACCAAAACCTATAACCTAAACCCGAACCCAATCTCAAATTCCAAAACCCAAACCTAATCCTAAACCTAAACATAAAACCCAAACCTAAAACTATTCTCAAATCCCAAAACCTATAACCTAAACCTAACCTTTCCCTAAACCTATAACCTAAACTCAATTCCCTAAACCTAAACCTAGACCTAATCCTAAACCTATAGCCTAAACTCAAATCCCTAAACCTTAACCTATAACCTAACTTAAACCTATACTTATAACCTAAAACTATTCCCAAATCCCAAAACCTATTACTTAAACCTAACCTCTCCCTAAACCTATAACCTAAACTCAATTCCCTAAAGCAAAACCTACACCTAATCCTAATCTCAACTCCCTAACCTAAACCTAAACCTAAACTTGAAAACCCAAACTTAAACCCAATCCCAAACTTGAACCCGATTTCCTAAACCGAAACCATAACCCATCCTCAAATCCAAAAACATATAACGTAAACCTAAACCAAAACCAAAACTTATAACCTAAACCCGAACCCATTCTTAAATCCCAAAACCTATAACCTAAACCAAAACCAAAACCTATAACCTAGGCCCGAACCCATTCTCAAATCCCAAAACTTATAACCTAAACCTAAACCTATAACCTATAATATAAATCAAAACCTAAACCTAAACCTAAAACCTAAACCTATAACCTATAATCTAAGTCAAAACCTATTACCTTTCCCTAAAACCTTAACCTAAACCTATAACCTATAACCTAAATCAAAACCACAACCAAAACATAAAACCTAAACCTATAACCTATAACCTAAATCAAAACATATAACCTATAACCTAAACCAAAACCTATAACCTAAACCTAAACCAAAATGAAAACCTACAACCTAAACATAAACATATAACCTAAACCAAAACCTATAAGCCCGAACCCATTCTTAAATCCCAAAACCTATAACCTAAACCAAAACCTATAACCTAAACCAAAACCAAAACCAAAACCTATAACCTAGATGTGAACTCATTCTCAAATCCCAAAACCTTTAACCTAAACCTAAACCTTAACATAAACCTATAACCTATAACCTAAATCAAAACCTATAACCTAAACCAAAACCATAACCTATAACCTAAACTCGAACCCATTCTGAAATTCAAAAACCTATAACCTAAACCAAAACCTAATAACATCTATAACCAAAACTCAAATCCCAAAACCTTAACCTATAACCTAAACCTCTAAACCTAAACTTGATCCTAAAACTATTCCCAAAACCTATAACCTAAACCTAACATCTCCCTAAACCTATAACCTAAACTCAAATTCCCTAAACCTTAACCTAACCTAATCCTAATCCTCCAAAACCTATACCTTATAACCTAAACACTAAACTTGAACCCAAACCCAATTACCTAAACCTAAACCGAATTCCCTAAACCTATAACCATAACCCATTCTCAAATTCCCATAAACCTATAACCTAAACCTAAACCAAAACTCAAAACTCCTAACCTAAACCTAAACCCAATCTTCAAATCCCAAAACTTATAACCCAAACCTAACCCGAACCCGATTTCCTATAACCTAAACCATAACCCATTCTCAAATCCCAAAACCTATAAACCTAAACCTAAACCATAAACCAAAACTTATAACCTAAACCTGAACCCATTCTCAATTCCCTAAAGCTATAACCTAAACCTAATCCTATAACCTATAACTCTAAATCCCGAACCCATTAACCTCATAACCTAACCTAAACCCAAACATTATAACCTAAAACCTATTCCTAAACCCTAAACATTAACTTAAACTTATATCCTAAAATAAATTCCATAAACCTAAACCTAAACCTAATCCTAAACCTTAACCTAAACTCAAATCCCTAAACCTTAACCTATAACCTAACCTAAACCTATACTTATAACCTAAAACTATTCCCAAATCCCAAAACCTATTACCTAAACCAACCTTTCCATAAACCATAACCCATTCTCAATTCCCTAAACCTCAACCTAGACCTATAACCTAAACCTATAGCCTAAACATCAAATCCTAACTAAACCTTAACCTTTCATAAAACCTAACCTAAACCTATACTTATAACCTAAAACTATTCCCAAATCTCAAAACCTATTACCTAAACCCAACCTTTCCCTAAACCATAACCCATTCTCAATTCCCTAAAGCTATAACCTATAACCTAAACCTAAACCTAAACATAAACCTAACTTAAACTTATAACCTTTCATAAAACCTTTAACTTAAACTTAAACTTAAAACCTAAATGTATTCTCAAATCCTTAAACCCAAACCTACACCTAATCCTAATCTCAACTCCCTAACCTAAACCTAAACTTGAAAACCCAAACCTAAACCCGATCCCGAACCCGAACCCGATTTCCTAAACCTAAACCTTAACCTGTAATCAAGTTCCCAAAAGCTATAACTTATAACCTAAACCTTAACCTAAACCTAAACCAAAACCTATAACCTAAACCTTAACCTATAACCTAAACTTAATTATAACCTATAGCCTAACCTTAACCTAAACCTATAACCTAAACCTAAACCAAACCTAAACCTATAATCATATGGTGAGACCATTTCTTTTGTGTCAATTTCATTCCTCTTTGAGTTTTTTTTTTTTTTTTAATTCATTAAGAAAAAAAAGTGGTTATAGGTGATGCACTTCTTTCACTATCTTTCTTTTCTCCAATGGGCATTCAAATTTATGAATAGCATAACTGTTTGTAGGATGATGGAATATACGAAGCTGCTGAAATTTCAGGGTGAAGTCGAGCACATTTCTCTAATGAAGCCAAAGATTTGTATTTTCAGCATTATTGTAATTGTAACTGTAATTGATTGTAATTGTAATTAATTGAATGAAGGATTATAATTGTAATTGTAATTGAATGAATGAATGATTGTAATTGAATGAATGAATGATTGTACAGGTGGTAATTGAATGAACAGGTGATTTAATTTTTCAATGTACAAAATAGCTACGGATAGTCACTAGTCAGACAGGTGTAGCCTTTTTAATTTTGGCATATTGCTACGGACTTTCAGCTACAAATAATATCCGTAGCTGTTTGAAGTTTTTGCTACAGATATAATTGTTATGGATTATATCTGTAGCTATTTAACATATAGCTACGGATTAAATCCGTAGCCAATAATCAGACAAGTGTAGCCTTTTAAATTTTGGCCTATTGCTACGGACTTTCAGCTACAAATAATATCCATAGCTGTTTAAGTTTTTTGCTACAAATATAATTGCTACGGATTAAATCCGTAGCAATAGGTTCCAGACCTATCGTTATGGCACCTACGACGACGGTCGTATTACGGACTAGCTACGGACTGAATCCGTAGCCATAGGTCTTTGGCTACGGATTTAATCCGTAGCCTTTGCCCCTTTTTTTGGTAGTGAAAACC
The DNA here is from genome assembly GCF_029962835.1 of Magnolia sinica. Taxonomy (NCBI): domain Eukaryota; kingdom Viridiplantae; phylum Streptophyta; class Magnoliopsida; order Magnoliales; family Magnoliaceae; genus Magnolia; species Magnolia sinica. Next base: position 36,255,096 of record NC_080583.1, read on the forward strand.
TTAACCGATTCTCAATTCCCTAAACCTATAGCTTATAACCTAAACCTAAACCTTAACCTAAACCTAAATCTAGACGTAGACCTATAACCTATAACCTAAACCTAAACCTAATACCAAAAGGTATTCTCAAAACCCTAAACCAAAACCTACACCTAATCCTACTCTCAACTCCCTAACCAAAACCTAAACAAAACATGAAAACCCAAACCTAAACACGAACCCGAACCCGAACCTGATTTCCTAAACCAAAACCGTAACCTATTCTAAATTCCCTAAACCTAACCATAACCTAAACCAAAACCAAAACCTATAACCTATAACCTAAACCTAAAACCTAAATGTATTCTGAAATCCCTAAACCAAAACCTACACCTATTCCTAATCTCAACTCCCAAACCTAAACCTAAAGCTAAACTTAAAAACCCAAACCTAAACCCGATCCCGAACCCGAACCCGAAATCCTAAATCTAAACCTTAACCTATTCTCAATTCCCTAAACCTATAGCTTATAACCTAAACATAAACCTAAACCTTAACCTAAACCTAAACCAAAACCTAAACCTATAACCTAAACCTATACCTAAACCAACACCTAATCTTAATCTCAACTCCCTAACCTAAACCTAAACCTAAACCTAAAAACCCAAACCTAAACCCAATCCCCAACCTGAACCCGATTTCCTAAACCTAAACGTTAACCTAATCTCAATTCCCTAAACCTATAGCTTATAACCTAAACCTAAACATAAATCTAAACCTAAACCTTAACCTAAACCTAAACCTAAACCTACAACCTATAACCTATAACCTAAATATAAACCTAAAACCTAAAAGTATTCTCAAATCCCTAAACCTAAACCGACACTTAATCCTAATCTCAACTCCCTAACCTAAACCTAAACCTAAACTTGAAAACCCAAACCTAAACCCGAACCCGAACCCGATTTCCTTAACCTAAACCTTAACCTATTCTAAATTCCCTAAACCTAAAGCTTATAACCTAAACCTAAACCTAAACCATAACATAAACCAAAAGCTAAACCTATAACCAATAACCTAGACCTAAAACATAAACGTATTCTCAAATCTCTAAACCTAAACTTACACCTAATCCTAATCTCAACTCCCAAACCTAAACCTAAAGCTAAACTTGAAAACCCAAACCTAAACCCGATCCCGAACCCGACCCCGATATCCTAAACCTAAACCTTAACCTATTCTCATTTCCCTAAACCTATAGTTTATAACCTAAACCTAAACCTTAACCTAAACCTAAACCTAAACCCATAACCTAAACCTAAACCTAAACCAACACCTAATCAGAATCTCAACTCCCTAACCTAAACCTAAACCTAAACATGAAAACCCAAACCTAAACCCAATCACCAACCTGAACCTGATTTCCTAAACCAAAACGTTAACCTAATCTAAATTCCCTAAACCTATAGCTTATAACCTAAACCTAAACCTAAACCAAAACCAAAACCTTAACCTTAACCTTCACCTAAACCTAAACCTAAACCTATAACCTATAACCTATAACCTAAACATAAACCAAAAACCGAAATGTATTCTCAAATCCCTAAACCTAAACCTACACTTAATCCTAATCTCAACTCCCTAACCTAAACCTAAACCTAAACTTGAAAACCCAAACCTAAACTCGATCTCGAACCCAGAGCAGATTTCCTAAACCTAAACCTTAACCTATTCTCAATTCCCTAAACCTATAGCTTATAACCTAAACTTAAACCTTAACCTAAACCTATAACCTATAACCTAAACCTAAACCTAAAACTTAAATGTATTCTCAAATCCCTAAACCTAAACTTGCACCTAATACTAATCTCAACTCCCTAACCTAAACCAGAACCTAAACTTGAAAACCCAAACCTAAACACGATCCTGAACCCGAACCTGATTTCCTAAACCTAAACCTTAACCTATTCTCAATTCCCTAAACCTATAGCTTATAACCTAAACCTTAACCTAAACCTAAACCTATAACCTTAACCTAAAACAAAACCTATGACCTAAAACCTTAACCTGTAACCTATAACCTAAACTTATAACCTATAACCTAACCTTAACCTAAACCTAAAAGCTAAAACTTAACCTATAACCAAAAACCTAAACCTAAACCTAAACCTAAAACTTAAATATATTCTCAAATCCCTATACCTAATCCTACACCTAATCCAAATGTTAACTCCCTAACCTAAACCTAAACCTAAACTTGATAACCCAAAAGTAAACCCGATCCCGAACCTGAACCCGATTTTCGAAACCTAAACTTTAACCTATTCGCAATTCCCTAAACCTATAGCTTATAACCTAAGCCTAAACCTAAACCTAAACCTGAACATTAACCTTAACCTAAACCTAAACCTAAACCTAAACCTATACCCTATAAACTAAACCTAAACCTATAACCTAAATGTATTCTTAAATCCCTAAACCTAAACCTACACCTAATCCTAATCTCAACTCCCTAAACTAAACCTAAACCTTAACTTGAAAACTCAAACCTAAACGCGATCCCGAACCCGAACCCAATTTCCTAAACCTAAACATTAACCTATTCTCAATACCCTAAACCTATAGCTTATAACCTAAACCTAAACCTAAACCTTAACCTAAACCTATAACTTATAACTTATAACCAAAACCTAGAACCTAAATGTATTCTCAAATCAATAAACCTAAACCTACACCTAATCCTCATCTCAACTCCCTATCCTAAACCTAAACCTAAACTCGAAAATCCAAACCTAAACTCGTTCTCGAACCCGAACCCGATTTCCTAAACCTAAACCTTAACCTATTCTCAATTCCCTAAACCTATAGCTTATAACCTAAACCTAAACCTATACCTTAACCTAAACCTATACCCTATAACCTAAACCTAAACCTAAACCTAAAACCCAAATGTATTCTCAAATCCGTAAACCTAAACCTACACCCAATCTTAATCTCAACTCCCTAACCAAAACCTAAACTTTAACCTATTCTCAATTCCTTAAACCTATACCTTACAACCTAAACCTACATCTAACCTAAACCAATAATCTTAACATAAACCAAAACATATGACCTAAAACCTTAACCTATAACCTATAACCTAAACTTATAACTTATGGCCTAACCTTAACCTAAACCTAAACCTAAACCTAAAGCTTAACCTAAACCTAAACCAAAACCTAAAACCTATAATCAACACCTAAACCTAAAACCTAAATGTCTTCTCAAATCCCGAAACCTAAACCTACACCTACTCCTAATCTAAACTCCCTAACCAAAACTTAATCCTAAATGAAAAATTCAAAACCCAAACTTAAACCCGATCCCAAACCCGAATCCAATTTCCTAAACCAAAACCTTATCCGATTTTCAATTCCCTAAACCTATAGCTTATAACCTAAACCTAAACCTAACCTTAACCTATACCTAAACCTAAACGTAAACTTATAACTTATAACCTAAACCTAAACCTAAAACCTAAAGGTATTCTCAAAACACCAAACCTAAACCTACACCTACTCCTATCTCAACTCCCTAACCAAAACCTAAACTAAACTTGAAAATCCAAACCTAAACAGGAACCCGAACCCGAACCTGATTTCCTAAACCTAAACCTTAACCTATTATAAATTCCCTAAACCTATAGCTTATAACCTAACCCTAAACCTAAACCATAACCTAAACCAAAAGCAAAATCTATAACTTATAACCTAAACCTAAAACCTAAATCTATTCTCAAATTCCTAAACCAAAACCTACACCTAATCCTAATCTCAGCTCCCAAACCTAAACCTAAAGCTAAACTTGAAAACCCAAACCTAAACCCGATCCCGAACCCGAACCTGATATCCTAAACCTAAACCTTAACCTATTCTCAATTCCCTAAACCTATAGCTTATAACCTAAACCTAAACCTAAACCTAAACCTAAACCAACACCTAATCTTAATCTCAACTCCCTAACCTAAACCTAAACCTAAACTTGAAAACCCAAACCTAAACCCAATCCCCAACCTGAACCCGATTTCCTAAACCTAAACGTTAACCTAATCTTAATTCCCTAAACCTATAGCTTATAACCTAAACCTAAACCTAAACCTAAACCTTAACCTTAACCTAAACTTAAACCTAAACCTAAACCTATAACCTATAACCTAAACATAAACCTAAAACCTAAATGTATTCTCAAATCCCTAAACCTAAACCTACACTTAATCCAAATCTCAACTCGCTAACCTAAACCTAAACCTAAACTTGGAAACCCAAACCTAAACCTGAACCCGAACCCGAACCCAATTTCCTTAACCTAAACCTTAACCTATTCTAAATTCCCAAAACCTAAAGCTTATAACCTAAACCTAAACCTAAACCATAACATAAACCAAAACCTAAACCTATAACCTAAAACCTAAACCCAAAACCTAAACGTATTCTTAAATCCCTAAACCTAAACCTACACCTAATCCTAATCTCAACTCCCTAAACTAAACCTAAACCTTAACTTGAAAACTCAAACGTAAACGCGATCCCGAAGCCGAACCCGATTTCCTAAACCTAAACCTTAACCTATTCTCAATACCCTAAACCTATAGCTTATAACCTAAACCTAAACCAAAACCTTAACCTAAACCTATAACCTATAACCAAAACCTAGATCTTAAATGTATGCTCAAATTCCAAAACCTAAACCTACACTTAATCCTAATCTCAACTCCCTAACCTAAAACTAAACCTAAACTTGATAACACAAACCTAAACCCAATCCCGAACCGGAACGTGATTTCCTAAACCGAAACCCTAACCTATTCTCAATTCCCTAAACCTATAACTTATAACCTAAACCTTAACCTAAAACTAAACCTTAACCTAAACCTATAACCTATAACCTAAACCTAAACCTATAACCTAAATGTATTGTTAAATCCCTAAACTTAAACCTACACCTAATCCTAATCTCAACTCCCTAACCTAAACCTAAACCTAAACGTGAAAACCCAAAACAAAACCCAAACCCGATTTCCTAAACCTAAACCTTAACCTATTCTTAATTCCCTAAACCTACAACTTATAACCTAAACCTAAACCTATAAACTATAACCTAAACCTAAACCAAAAACCCAAATGTATTATGAAATCCCTAAACCTAAACCTACACCTAATCCTAATCTTAACTATCTAACCTAATCCTAAACCTAAACTTGAAAACCCAAACTAAAACTCGTTCTCGAACCCGAACCCGATTTCCTAAACCTAAACGTTAACCTATTGTCAATTCCCTAAACCTATAGCTTATAACCTAAACCTTAACCATCACCTAAACCTAAACCTAAACATAAACCTATGACCTATAACCTAAACATAAACCAAAAACGTAAATATATTCTCAAATCCCTAAACCTAAACCTACACTTAATCCTAATTTCAACTCCCTAATCTAAACCTAAACCTAAACTTGATAACCCAAACCTAAACCCGATCTTGTACCCGAAGCAGATTTCCTAAACCTAAACCTTAACCTATTCTCAATTCCCTAAACCTATAGCTTATAACCTAAACCTAAACCTTAACCAAAACCTATAACTTATAACCTAAGCATAAACTTAAAACCTAAATATATTCCCAAATACCTAAACCTAAACCTACACCTAATTCTAATCTCAACTCCCAAACCTAAACCTAAAGCTAAACTTGAAAACCGAAACCTAAACCCGATCACGAACCCGACCCCGATATCGAAAACCTAAAGCTTAACCTATTCTCAATTCCCCAAACCTATAGATTATAACATAAACCTAAACCTAAACCTAAACCTTAACCTAAACCTAAACCTAAACCTAAACCTAAAACCTAAATGTTTTCTCAAATCCCCAAACCTTAACCTATACCTAATCTTAATCTCAACTCACTAACCTAAACCTAAACCTAAACTTGAAAACCCAATCCCCAACGTGAACCTGAGTTCCTAAACCTAAACGTTAACCTAATCTCAATTCCCTAAACCTATAGCTTATAACCTAAACCTAAACCTAAACCTAAACCTTAACCTTAACGAAAACCTAAACCCAATCCTAAACCTATAACCTATAACCTAAACCTAAACCTAAAACTTAAATGTATTCTCAAATCCCTAAACCTAAACCTATACGTAATCCTAATCTCAACTCCCTAACCTAAACCTAAACCTAAACTTGAAAACCCAAACCTAAACCCTATCCCGAACCCGAACCCGATTTCCTAAACCTAAACCTTAACCTATTCTCAATTCCCTAAACCTATAGGTTATAACCTAAACCTAAACCTATAACCTTAGCCTAAACCAAAACCTAGGACCTAAAATCTGAACCTATGACCTCTAACCTAAACTTATAACCTATAACCTAACCTTAACCTAAACCTAAAGCCTAAAACATACCCTATAACCAAAAACCTAAACCTAAACCTAAACCTAAAACCTAAATATATTCTCAAATCCCTAAACCTAATCCTACACCTAATCCAAATGTTAACTCCCTAACCTAAACCTAAACATAAACTTGATAACCCAAAAGTAAACCCGAACCCGATTTCCAAAACCTAAACTTTAACCTATTCACAATTCCCTAAACATATAGCTTATAACCTAAACCGAAACCTAAACCTAAACCTGAACAATAACCTTAACCTAAACCTACACCTAATCCTAAACTTATAACATATAAGCTAAACCTAAACCTAAAACATAAATGAATTCTCAAATCCCTAAACCTAAACCTACACCTAATCCTAATCTCAACTCCCTAAACGAAACATAAACCTTAACTTGAAAACTCAAACCTAAACGCGATCCCGAACCCGAACCCGATTTCCTAAACCTAAACCTTAACCTATTCTCAATACCCTAAACCTATAGCTTATAACCTAAACCTAAACCTAAACCTTAACCTAAACCTAAAACTTATAACCTATAACCAAAACATAGAACCTAAATGTATTCTCAAATCCCTAAACCTAAACCTACACCTAATCCTAATCTCAACTCCCTAACCTAAACCTAAACCTAAACCTAAACTCGAAAACCCAAACCTAAACTCGTTCCCGAACCCGAACCCGATTTCCTAAACCTAAACCTTAACCTATTCTCAATTTTCGAAACTTATAGCTTATAACCTAAACCTAAACCTATACCTTAACCTAAACCTATACCCTATAACCTAAACCTAAACCTAAAACCTAAATGTATTCTCAAATCCCTAAACCTAAACCTACACCCAATCTTAATCTCAACTCCCTAACCAAAACCTAAACCTAAACTTGAAAACCCAAACCTAAAACCGAACCCGAACCCGAACCCGATTTCCTAAACCTAAACCTTAACCTATTCTCAATTCCCTAAACCTATACCTTACAACCTAAACCTACACCTAAACCTAAACCTATAACCTTAACATAAACCAAAAACTATGACCTAAAACCTTAACCTATAACCTATAACCTAAACTTATAACCTATGGCCTAACCTTAACCAAAACCTAAACCTAAACCTAAAGCTTAACCTAAACCTAAACCAAAACCTAAAACCTATAATCTAAACCTAAACCTTAAACCTAAATGTCTTCTCGAATCCCGAAACCTAGACCTACACCTAATCCTAATCTCAACTCCCTAACCAAAACCTAAACCTAAACGAAAAATTCAAAACCCAAACCTAAACCCGATCCCGAACCCGAATCCGATTTCCTAAACCAAAACCCTAACCGATTTTCAATTCCTAAAACCAATAGCTGGTAACCTAAACCTAAACCTAAACCTAAACCTTAACCTATACCTAAACCTAAACGTAAACCTATAACCTATAACCTAAACCTAAACCTAAAACCTAAAGGTATTCTCAAAACCCTAAACATAAACCTACACCTACTCCTACTTTCAACTCCCTAACCAAAACCTAAACTAAACTTCAAAACCCAAACCTAAACACAAACCCAAACCCGAACCTGATTTCCTAAACCTAAACCTTAACCTATAATAAATTCCCTAAACCTGTAGCTTATAACCTAAACCTAAACCTAAACCATAACCTAAACCAAACCAAAACCTATAACCTATAACTTAAACCTAAAACCTAAATGTATTCTCAAATCCCTAAATCAAAACCTACACCTAATCCTAATCTTAACTCCCAAACCTAAACCTAAAGCTAAACTTGAAAACCCAAACCAAAACCCGATCCTGAACCCGAACCCGATATCCTAAACCTAAACCTCAACCTATTCTTCCCTAAACCTATAGCTTATAACCTAAACCTAAACTTAATCCTAAACCTAAACCAACACCGAATCTTAATCTCAACTCCCTAACCTAAACCTAAACCTAAACTTGAAAACCCAAACCTAAACCCAATCCCCAACCTGAACCCGATTTCCTAAACCTAAACATTAACCTAATCTCAATTCCCTAAATCTATAGCTTATAACCTAAACCTAAACCTAAACCTTAACCTAAACCTAAACCTAAACCTAAACCTAAACCTATAACCTACAACCTAAACATAAACCTAAAACCTAAATGTATTCTCAAATCCCTAAACCTAAACCTATACTTAATCCAAATCTCAACTCGCTAACCTAAACCTAAACCTAAACTTGGAAACCCAAACCTAAACCCGAACCCGAACACGAACCCGATTTCCTTAACCTAAACCTTAACCTATTCTAAATTCCCTAAACCTAAAGCTTATAACCTAAACCTAAACCTAAACCATAACATAAACCAAAACATAAACCTAAAACCTAAAACCTAAACGTATTCTCAAATCCCTAAATCTAAACCTACACCTAATCCTAATCTCAACTCCCAAACCTAAACCTAAAGCTAAACTTGAAAACCCAAACCAAAACCCAATCCCGAACCCGAACCCGATATCCTAAACCTAAGCCTTAACCTATTCTCATTTCCCTAAACCTATAGCATATAACCAAAACCTAAACCTAAACCTAAACCTTAACCTAAACCTAAACCTAAACCTATAACCTAAACCTAAACCTAAACCAACACCTAATCTTAATCTCAACTCCCTAACCTAAACCTAAACCTAAACATGAAAACCCAAACCTAAACCTAATCCCCAACCTGAACCCGATTTCCTAAACCTAAACGTTAACCTAATCTCAATTCCCTAAATCTATAGCTTATAACCTAAACCTAAACCTAAACCAAAACTAAAACCTTAACCTTAACCTAAACCTAAACCTAAACCTATAACCTAAACATATACCAAAAACCTAAATGTATTCTCAAATCCCTAAACCTAAACCTAAACTTAATCCTAAACACAACTCCCTAACCTAAACCTAAACCTAAACTTGAAAACCCAAGCCTAAACTCGAACTCATACCCGAAGCAGATTTCTTAAACCTAAACCTTAACCTATTCTCAATTCCCTAAACCTATAGCTTATAACCTAAACCTAAACCTTAACCAAAACCTATAACCTATAACCTAAACGTAAACCTAAAACCTAAATATATTCTCAAATCCCTAAACCTAAACCTACACCTAATCCTAATCTCAACTCCCTAACCTAAACCTAAACATAAACCTAAAGTTGAAAACCCAAACCTAAACCCGATCCCGAACCCAAACCCGATTTCCTAAACCTAAACCTTATCCTATTCTCTATTCCCTAAACCTATAGCTTATAACATAAACCTTAACCTAAACCTAAACCTATAACCTTAACCTAAATCAAAACCTATGACCTAAAACCTTAACCTATAACCTATAACCTAAACTTATAACCTATATCCTAACCATAACCTAAACCTAAAACCTAAAACTTAACCTATAACCAAAAACCTAAACCTAAACCTAAACCTAAAACCTAAATATATTCTTAAATCTCTAAACCTAATCCTACACCAAATCCTAATCTAAACTCCCAAACCTAAACTTAAACCTAAACTTGAAAACCAAAAAGTAAACCCGATCCCGAACCCAAACCCGATTTCCGAAACCTAAACCTTTACCTATTCTCAATTCCCTAAACCTATAGCTTATAACCTAAACCTAAACCTAAACCTAAGCCTGAACCTAAACCTAAATCTAAACCTAAACCTATAACCTATAAACTAAACCTAAACCTAAAACCTAAATGTATTCTCAAATCCCTAAACCTAAACCTACACCTAATCCGAATCTCAACTCCCTAAACTAAACCTAAACCTTAACTTGAAAACCCAAACCTAAACGCGATCCCGAACCTGAACCTGATTTCCTAAACGTAAACCTTAACCTATTCTCAATACCCTAAACCTATAGCTTATAACCTAAACCTAAACCTAAACATATAACCTATAACCTATAACCTAAACCTAAAACCTAAATGTATTCTCAAATCCCTATACATAAACCTACACCTAATCCTAATCTCAACTCCCAAACCTAAACCTAAACCTAAACTTGAAAACACAAACCTAAACCCAATCCCGAACCGGAACCCGATTTACTAAACCAAAACCTTAACCTATTCTCAATTCCCTAAACCTATAACTTATAACCTAAACCTAAACCTAAAACTAAACCTAAACCTAAACCTATAACCTAAACCTAAACCTAAAACCTAAATGTATTGTCAAATCCCTAAACCTAATGTAAGACCCGTGTCCTAATCCGTACCATTCCGTTAGCTTCCGCGGTCCTTCCGGTCAAATTTCGGCAACCTTCGCACAGTATTCGGTGTTTGCGCATGATCCTAAGCCAGGTCCCGCGCACCGACGTCGGCTTAATCCGAAAGTTGTATCATAGCGACCGCGTCGTCGCCGCGGTTCCAACGCCATGACTTGCGCACCGAACCGATACCCAGGTAAGAAGATGCCGATCAGCGTTTATTTCGAAGAAACACCGCGCGTTGCGGATTTCGAGGGAATCTCTACACAATAAGTCCCATCAATCAACATTTAATGCATCCCATACATCAAGTACTATACCCATTCCCTCTTTTTCCAAAAGTCCACCATTCTTTCCACCTCACCACTCCTCTTTTCCAAATTTCAACAACAACCATACACCTTTACAATTTTTTTAAACCCAACCCATCACTCCATCACCTCACCTCACCCATCCATATCTTCTTTCTCTCTCTCATTTCTCATATCTCTCCCAAGCAACTCAACCCCAAGCCTCATACGTCCAAGCTCCCATCTCCCTCTCAAGTGTGGTCCACCTTCCATTATCCATCTACACCCTCCCATCTCTCATCCACACCATTAATCCCCCATCATCCACCATCCAAGGCATAGGCAAGGTGCATTTGAAGCCAAGGGAGCAAGGAGAAGGAAGATAAGGTGGGTGATCCACCGTCATTTCTCCTATTTTTTTTGGGCCACATGTGGTGGGACCCGTTTGATGTATGCATGTATGAAATGGAGGGCCCATAGTGGCGGGGTCCCTCCTCTATCTCACCGTGTATCTCTCTCTATTTCTCTCTCTTTCCCTCTCTTTCTCTCTTCCTCAGAATGAAGTGGGCCCCACCAATATATTAAATCTACTCCATCCATCAAATAGGGTGGCCCACCTCATTTTAGGAAAGATTTCCCCCCCTATTTAGAGTAAATGATATATTATAATATTTTATTAATATTTATATATATGGTAGGCCATGATCTTGTGGGACCTACCTTGATGAACATAGGCCACTCACGCGTGGGACCCACCATGAGGCAGTGTTTATCCAACCGTCCAGCGTCCAGAGACGCTGGACGTAGGCGTAAGGCATGGCTAAAAAAAAAAAGGGAAGAAAAAGTTACTTTTTAGTGGACTGCCCATGCAGGCCCCACCTTGATGTATGTATGTGATCCACACCGTCCAATCTATTCTCCAGTCTTCTTTAGGCGTTGAGCCAAAATTTTAAGGCGATCGGATCATCAGGTGGGCCATACCATCTAAAACTATGTGAAGACATGCCAGATCGTAAAAAAGTACTCGGTGGGACTCACCTGAAGTTTGGATGCAGGTGAAACTAGTTCTGGACGGGTAGAACAGTGGGATACACATAATGGGTGGGCTGGATTGTGAATCACATCTCGGTGGGCCCCAAAACAAAAAAATATATATAATAATAAAAAAATTTTAAAGCAGCAGCGCTGCTGCTGCTGCAGTGACGAGCGGACGGACGCTGGGGCCTCACGGCTCCAGCTGTGGGCCCCCACGGTGATGAATGTCGATCATCAACACCGAGCATTTAATGGGTCCCCACAGTTCATCCGTCCACGCCAAAAGTCAGCTGTATATGGAACTCTGGTGGGCCACATCATTTAAAATCATGTGAAGTCATGCTTAAAATATATAAAATCGTTGGTGGGGCCTACCTGAAATTTGGATGCGACTGAAACTTGGTCTGTACCCTCAGCCAAGTGGGACACACATAATGAGTGGGCTGGATTGTGGACCACATCACGGTGGGCTCCCTATTCATGTGTAAAACAAAATAAAATAAAATAAAAATAAAATAAATAACGGTGGGCTCCCTGACCGTGTACTGGGGATGCATAAAAAAATAACGGTGGGCCCCACCCACGGTCCGTGTGACCTTATGAATAGTTTGGGTGGAAAATAAACATTCCAGTGGGCCCAGTCCAGTGGGCCCTACCTTGGTTCAAGTAGCTTTATGAACAATTGGGTGGAAAATAAACATTATGTTGGGCCTTAAGTTGGGTGAAAAATAAACATTATATTGGGCCTTAGGCTGGGTGAAAAATAAGCATTATGGTGGGCCCCACTTATGTAAGTATTGTAAACCACACCCTCCATTGGTGTGGGCTCCATCAGGATGCATGTGTTTCATTCGACTATCCAACCATTTTGGAGATATTTTAAGGCCCATTGTGGAGGCCCATCTTCATGTATTGGTGATCCTTGTTGAGGCCCACCTTGATTTGTATAAGGCCCATATTATGAGGCCCATTGTAATGTACGCAAGGCCCATGTGACTAGGCCCATGTTGATGCATGTGTAACCCGTCATTGAGGCCCACCTTGATATGTATATATGAGACCTATGTATGGGGCCCATTTGATGTGCTGGAGGCCCATAGGTCAAGGCCCAATAGGACATACATAAGGCCCACTGATAGGCCCATGCTTGCAGTGTAATTCCGCCATGGTATATGTGTTGATTTTGTAATGGGCCACGCCTTGGGAGTAATGCTGGTTTGACGTCCACATTGATAATGTTGGTTAAATGTCCGCATTATAGTTCTCCCTAAGGCCCACTGATAGGCCCAAACTTGTGGTAAGTAGGCCGTCTAGGCCCATCTCCATTATACCTAGAACCCATCTCTTATTACATGTTTAGTATAGATGCATGATTCATGATCATTCGCACCATATGTATGCCTGATGTGAGGAGTGACCGATCATAGCATATACCTTTGGATAGACCGTTTATGGGCTCCCTGATAGGTGGAGTTGCCTCATATAAGCGCATGGTATATACAGGACTGTTGCATGACTGATAGTGTGACTCATGCACTTGCATTTGTGTGATTGTAATTACTGTATGCCCTAGCGACATCAGGGCCATAGCCTCCATAGACACATCGTGGATGGCTGAGTTGGATACCGGAAATATTTGGTTCTAGTATACGGGTGCCATAGACGTCCCTGGGTGAAAATCCCTAAACCCGATGGTACCAGAGGATGACTCCAATGTCGAGATCAAGTGGATATATGAGCGCACGAGGGCCGAATACCAGGAGGCCGCGTCTCCCACTGTGTCGTGGTCAGTTGGAAAGGGGTGTGGCCTTACTCGCCCGAGGGTAGGGGGCAATACTAGGCTGAGTTTGACCAGCTCGCGAATGGGTCCGCTATCGACGTGCCGGATAGGTATTGGCAAACTATTGATCAGGCGGATAGTGAGGTTTCTTACGCTCACTTGGACTGTGCGGCTAGGAGAGCGACAGTGCCATATGGAGTGTATTGCACCCCGGTGATTATCCTGAATGAGAACTGTACTGATCCATGATGAGGTTTGGCATGCTTGAGTTGCATCTCGCATCGCATGGCCCTGTTATGGCCGATAGCATTCATATCTTACACCACATAGCCTTGGTACGGCTGATTGCATTCATGTGCTCATTGCCATGATTCCGCATCACTCTGACCTTCCATTTTGAGCACGCTTATATTGCGCACATACTCACACCACCCTCTAAGCTTTCTATAAGCTTATGCACGATTGATGCGTGCAGGTGACGCCAGGACGCAGTCGCAGCCATAGTCTCGTTGTAGTTGGAGCGTGCAGCTGAGCTTCTGGAGTTTTGTTTCTTTTGTTACATTGTATTTTCCCTTTCTATCGCATTGTACTCAAAAGTTTTTGATCATAGTGGATTTTGTGGTGGTGTTCTTGTGCTTATTATTTGTGGGTTATGCTTTTGTTATGCTCATTATGAATCAGACTAATGATTTGAAACCCTCCTTGTAGTATCCCAGGATCGGAACCTGGTGAATGGGTGCCGGGATCCGAGAATGGGGTTCTACGGAGGCTGTCGGCGCCGGATTCAGCGATCGGAAATTTTGTGAGCCCGGTTTCCGAGTTCAGGGCGTGACACCTAAACCTACACCAAATCCTAATCTCAACTCCCTAACCTAAACCTAAACCTAAACTTGAAAAACCAAACCGAAACCCGAACCGGATTTCCTAAACCAAAACCTTAACCTATTCTTAATTCCCTAAACCTACAACTTATAACCTAAACCTAAACCTAAACTTAAACCTTAACCTAAACCTATAACCAATAACCTAAACCTAAACCTAAAACCTAAATGTATTCTGAAATCCCTAAACCTAAACCTACACCTAATCCTAATCTTAACTACCTAACCTAATCCTAAACCTAAACATGAAAACCCAAACCTAAACTCGTTCCCGAACCCGAACCCGATTTCCTAAACCTAAACGTTAACCTATTCACAATTCCCTAAACCTATAGCTTATAACCTAAACCTAAACCTATACCCTATAACGTAAACCTAAACGTAAAACCTAAATGTATTCTCAAATCCCAAAACCTAAACCTACACCTAATACTAATCTCAACTCCCTAACCAAAACCTAAACCTCAACTAGAAAACCCAAACCAAAACCCGATCCTGAACCCAAACCTGATTTCCTAAACCTAAACCTTAACCCATTCTCAATTCCCTAAACCTATACCTTACAACCTAAACCTTAACCTAAACCTAAACCTAAACCTAAACCTATAAACTTAACATAAACCAAAACCTATGACCTAAAACCTTAACATATAGCCTATAAGCTAAACTTATAACCTATAGCCTAACCTTAACCTACACCTAAACCTAAACCCAAAGCTTAACCTAAACCTAAACCTAAACCTAAAACCTATAATCTAAACCTAAACCTAAAACCTGAATGTCTTCTCAAATCCCGTAACCTAAACCTACACCTAATCCTAATCTCAACTCCCTAACCAAAACCTAAACCTAAACCTAAACTTCAAAACCCAAACCTAAACTCAATCCCGAACCCGAATCCGATTTCCTAAACCAAAACCTTAACCGATTCTCGATTCCCTAAACCTATAGCTTATAACTTAAACCTAAACCTTAACCTAAACTAAACCTAAATCTAAACCTATAACCTATAACCTAAACTAAACCTAAACCTAAACCTATAACCTATAACCTAAACCTAAACCTAAAACCTAAAGGTATTCTCAAATCCCTAAACCTAAACCTACACCTAATTCTACTCTCAACTCCCTAACCTAAACTTTAACTAAACTTGAAAATCCAAACCTAAACCCGAACCCGAACCCGAGCCCGATTTCCTAAACCTAAACCTTAACCTATTCTCAATTCCCTAAACCTATATCTTATAACCTATACCTAAACCTAAATCATAACTTAAACCTAAACCTTAACCTATAACTTAAAACCTAAACCTAAAACCTAAATGTATTCCCAATTTCCTAAACCTAAACCTACACCTAATACTAATCTCAACTCCCAGACCTAAACCTAAAGCTAAACTTGAAAACCCAAACCTAAACCCAATCCCGAACCCGAACCCGATATCCTAAACCTAAACCTTAACCTATTCTCAATTCCCTAAACCTATAGCTTATAACCTAAATCTAAACCTAAACCTACACCTTAACCGAAACCTTAACCTAAACATATAACCTAAACCTAAACCTAAACCTACACCTAATCTTAATCTCAACTCCCTAACCTAAACCTAAACCTAAACTTGAAAACCCAATCCCCAACCTGAACCCGATTTCCTAAACCCAAACGTTAACCTAATCCCAATTCCCTAAACCTATAGCATATAACCTAAACCTAAACCTAAACCTAAACCTAAACCTTAACCTTAACCTAAACCTAAACCTATAACCTATAACCTAAACATAAACCTAAAACCTAAATGTATTCTCAAATCCCTAAACCTAAACCTACACTTAATCCTATCTCAACTCCCTAACCTAAACCTAAACCTATACTTGAAAACCCAAACTTAAACCCGATCTCGTACCCAAAGCAGATTTCCTAAACCTAAACCTTAACCTATTCCCAATTCCCTAAACCTATAGCTTATAACCTAAACCTAAACCTTAACCAAAAACTAAAACCGATAACCTAAACGTAAACCTAAAACCTAAATGTATTCTGAAATCCCTAAACCTAAACCTACGCCTAATCCTAATCTCAACTCCTAAACCTAAACCTAAAGCTAAACTTGAAAACCAAAACCTAAACCCGATCCCGAACCTGAACCCGATATCCTAAACCTAAACCTAAACCTAAACCTAAACCTTAACCTAAACCTAAACCTAAACCTAAACCTATAACCTCTAACCTAAACCTAAACTTAAAACCTAAATGTATTCTCAAATCCCTAAACCTAAACCTACACCTAATCTTAATCTCAACTCCCTAACCTAAACCTGAACCTAAACTTGAAAACCCGAAGCTACACCCAATCCCCAACCTGAACCCGACTTCCTAAACATAAACGTTAACCTAATTTCAATTCCCTAAACCTATAGCTTATAACCTAAACCTAAACCTAAACCTTAACCTTAACCTAAACCTATACCTAAACCTAATCCTAAACCTATAACCTATAACCGAAACCTAAACCTAAAACCTAAATGTATTCTCAAATCCCTAGACCTAAACCTACACCTAATCCTAATCTCAACTCCCTAACCTAAACCTAAGCTTAAACTTGAAAACTGAAACCTAAACCTGATGCCAAACCCGAACCCGATTTCTTAAACCTAAACCTTAACCTATTCTCAATTTCCTAAACCTATAGCTTATAACCTAAACCTAAACCTAAACCTTCACCTAAACCTATAACCTATAACCTAAACCTAAACCTAAACCTATAACCTAAAACCTAAACCTAAACCTATAACCTAAATGTATTCTCAAATCCCTAAAACTAGACCTACACCTAATCCTAATCTCAACTCCCTAACCTAAACCTAAACCTAAACTTGAAAACCCAAACCTAAACCCGATCCCCAACCCGAATCCAATTGTTGTAATAATGTAGCCCATTCACATGTCAACGAACAAGAATGTATCCCTTTTAACACATGCCCCTTTTTACAAAGCTTTAATTTTTGTTTTTGTTTCTATTAACTTGAATTGTAGCCCAATCACATGGCAACAAACAAGAATGTATCCCTTTTAACACATGCCCCTTTTTACAAAGCTTTAATTTTTATTGTTATTTCTATTAACTTGAATTGAAACACTTTTTTACATTATTTGCTTGCATTAATTTTATTTTAAAAAAGCGCCCAGTTTTTTGGAAGAAGTTTCTGCAATTCTTCATGATTCTAAATTATAATGTTTTGTTGGTTGAATATTTTTTATTAGATGAAAGACACAAGAAGAAAATTATTGCTGATTTTTTTCCTTTTTCTATTTATGATGTTAAATTTATATGTATTTATATGTGGATGAATGTAATGTGGATAAGATTGTTTGTGTTTGGATGGATGTAGTTTATCTTTGGATGAATGTAGTTTTATGTTTGGATGAATGTAGTTTATGTTTGGATGGATTTATGTAGTTTGGGTTTTAGATGGATATGAATGTGAATATGATGAAATATATTATATAACAGGTATATATCAGGAAGAATATGATGAAATATATTGTAACAGGTGTAGATTGACCGTCTCAAATTTGAAAATGTCCTTTGAAGGCTCAGAAGAGACGGTCCATGGCCGTCCCTTTAAAGGACGGTCCATGACCATCCTTTGAAGGCTCATAAGAGACGGTCTATGGCCGTCCTTTTAAAGGACGGTCCATGACCGTCCTTTGAAGGCTCATAAGAGATGGTTCATAGCAGTCCTTTTTAAGGACGGTCCATGACGTCCCTTTAAAGGATGGTCCTTTGAAGGCTCATGAGAGATGGTTCATAGTAGTCCTTTTTAAGGACAGTCCATGACCGTCCTTTTAAAGGATGGTCCATGGCCATCGTTTGAAGGCTCATAAGAGACGGTCAGATTTGTCAATAAGAATGACGGTTGTCAACTGTCTTTTAAGTAATATGACACGTCAAAGTTTGATAGCCCATGCGACGGTCCATGACCGTCCTTTTTGGTCATTTGAGATGGTTTTGGACCGTCCTTTTTTCACTGTTTTGGTGTAGTGTGTTCTTTCATCATGTCTTGTAGATTTGTCCAAGACATAAAGCTCATCTTGTGCTTATTAGGCCCCATAGGAAACCAGTTTACTACATGATGAAGAGGGTGAGGAAGCCCACTCTTTGTACTTATGCCTTTCCCCTTCTAATATACATTAGACTTACCCATGAGGCCCATTCTTGATATGAGTATGCCATCTAGACCATCTATTGATTGTAAGAGAGTACATCATCATCGTTAGATATACTAGCATACATCATGATCCATGCCTGTGCACATCATTTGCATGCTTATTATGATGAGTGATTGATCATAACATATGCTATTGAGCTAGTTGTTTTTGGGACTCCCAGTGAGACGGAGTTGCCCCACATGAGTGCGCGGTACGTGCAGGACTGATGCATGACTAGATAGTATGACTCATGCATCTTGCATTTGTGTGATATGATTACTATTCAGCCTAGTGACATCAGGGCTGTAGCCTCCACATGCATATCGTGGATGGAAAAATGGGACACCAAAAATATTTTGGTTCTAGAAATGAGGTGTTATAGATGTCCCTGGGTGAAAGTCCATAAACCCTTATGGTACCAGGAGGTTGCTCCAACATCAAGACCGAGTGGATACATGAGCGCCCATGTGCTGAATACCAGGAGGCCACGTCTCCCACTGTGTCATGGTTGGTTAGAAGGGGGTGTGACCTTACCAGCCTGAAGAGAAGGGGGTATATCTAGCTTGAGTTTGACTAGCTCGAGGAATGGGTCTGCTATCGACGTGTCGGATAGGTATTGGTAGACTATTGGTTAGGCGGATAGTGAGGTCTATTACACTCACATTGGACTGCGCGCCTAGGGGAAGGGTAGTTAATGTGTAGTGCACTAGACCTCGATGATTGTCCAGAAAGAAACTGTACTGATATGTGAATCCAACTGAGGACTGGTGTGCATGCGCTGCATCTTGCATATGATATTTGGCTACATAGGCCTTGCATCGCATAGCCTTGGTATGGCAGACAACATTCATGCCTTGCATCGCATAGCCTTGGTATGGCCGAGAGCATCATGCCTTACATCGTATAGCCTCATTATGGCTGATAACATTCATGGACTTGCCAGCATTTTCTGCATTATTTTGATATTGCATACATGGCACATGTACTGCGCACACACTTACACCACCCTCCAAGCTTTCTATAAGCTTATGCATGACCTGTGCGTGTAGGTGATGCTAGGACGTAGCTGAACAGAGCCAGAGCGTGTGACAATATTTCTGGAGACTTGTCATCGTTCTTGTATTTCTCTTTCGCATTGTACTCAAACACTTTGTTTATAGTGGATATGTGGTGGTGATGTTATTGTTTGTGGGTTATGCTTAAACTTGTATAAAAAAAATCATATTGAAAATCCTCCTTGTAGGATCCCAAGATCAGAATCTGGTATATGGGTGCCGAGAGCTAAGAATGGGGCACTACAGAGGCTGTCGGCGCCAGATTCAATGATTGAGAATTTTGTGAGTTCGTTTTTCAAGTTTGGGGTGTGACAATTGGGGTAGTCGAAATTGCAGAAATTGCAGTACCTAACATTAGATGAAGATTGAGCAGAGGCTCATCTGTCCATTGCCGAAGCGGATTGGCTGGTGTACCAACACCAGTGATATACCTAGCACGGATACGTGTCATATGCGAAGACAAGCACAAACACTCTCGAGCTCCGAGTTGTGTTTAAAGTATATCAAAGTTATTGCCCCCAAAATGATGTATTTATTATATCCACACCTTTCATCCATTTGTCGAGATTATTTTAGAGCATGAGCCAAAAAAATGAATCATGTCCATATTGAAATTTGCAGTTTTTTGAAAAAATAATTCAAATTTTCAAAATTTTGGGGTTTATATGTGGATGTGTGTGTAATATTCTTACTTAGATGCTTTGGAGATTGAGATGCTCAAGTTACGCACTGGAACACACACACGTGTGCGCTCGAGCTTTGGCACAGGAACGAGTGTGGACAGTATGGCTATAGTGGTGCTAGTTGGCGCACTTTACACTCCTAAGTGGACTCATTGTGATTGTTACACGCCAGATCCAGACAGGCTTAGCAATTTACCTGTAACCCATCAGTAATTGATAAGCGGGCGAATCACGCTTTAAGGACAACATATCATTTTACGTGATTCGGCCTAGTGAAATGAAACTATTGAGATTATTTTATTTCATTTTTAATTTTCGATATATCCAACACATTTTTTCCTAACAATCTTAAAGCATGATTATGGATATTGAAAGTGTTGCATCAGTCAAACTAATGAACTAAGATCTGATCAGATTGGACCGATTCGATGGTTCAAATTTCATTAGGTGGCGGGACAAACTAAAATTTCTGCTGACTGCACTAAAGATATTCTACATCCTAGACTCAACTCTCCAGCCTCTGCCTGAAGTGAAGGACACTGACACTCTAGAACAGGTCGCTGCAAGAATCAAGCGATAAGAAGATGAACTGCTGTGTCGTGGCCATATTCTCAACGCTCTCTTTGATCGGTTGTACGATCTGTACATGGGGACCGCATCACGTAGAGAAATCTAGAGCACGCTGGAATACAAGTACAATGTTGAAGAGGAAAGTACACAAAAATTCCTAATTGCTAGGTATTTAGACTTCACGATGATAGACAGTAAGCCGCTACTAGCCCAAATCTATGAATTACAATTAATTGTAAACAAGATAAAGGCTTTAAAAATAGACCTACCTGAATCCTTTCAAGTCAGAGTAATTATCGCAAAATTGCCTCTACGCTGGAAAGACTACAGGAAGAAGCTACTGCATAAATCCGAAGAATTCACCTTGGACAAATCCAAAAGCATCTTCGTATTGAATATGAATCTCGTAACTGAGATAAGAAGGATGACACTAATGGTGAATCCTCATCCAAGGTGAATGCAAATGAAAGACCATCTCAGAACAATAACTATGAGAAAAATGATTCCCTTAAACTTACCAAAGATCAAGGGAAATTCAAGAAAACTCAAAAGAAGAAAAACGACAAACCCAAGAGATCTTACTATGTCTGCGGCAAGACAGGACATTTTGCTCGAGTCTATAGGGACCGTAAAAATCCTAAGAAAGAGGTGAATGCAGTAGACGATGATATCGTAGCAATGGTCACAAAGTGAACTTAGTTCAAGAAAAAATTCATGGTTGGTGGTATGATACAGGTGCCACAGTCCATGTATGGAACTATCATGCCCCAAATCCGGGGACAGACAACTTCCGTGATGCCTCGAATCCGACACTCGACTTCCATACACCAAGTCCCGAGTTCGGCGCAGCAAACGGAAGATTTTTTACTGAATTATATATATATATATATATATATATATATATATATATAATACCTCCGCATGAAGATCCATGATCAAAATACCAAGCAACACTCTCCATTATAAATCTTGATGACTACAAGTACAATGCTTTCTAAAAGGTACACAACGTCAACGTTGTAAAATCGAAAAATAGATACAATGCATCGAGAAATTTAAGTCTTTCAAGCTACTCCTACCCTGAAAAAAAAGGAAAATAGGAAGCTTAGCAAAAAGCCTAGTTAGTACACATGTGTGTGCAATATATCCTACGTGCAAGAAAGATAAATATGCCACAAAGAAATCATGTATGGTAAAAGCCGTGTAGTACGTAAGGTATGATGTCAATGTCAATGCAATGTATATGCATCATAGTAATACTCCGAGTCAATGCTACCAGCATCACCAAGTCATATTTTCATTTATCTTATAACACAGCCATAACCGTAATATGCGCATCCGTAATCACATTATCATCATCATATTGTCATGCCATATCATAAATGTCTAACTTGAAAAAACACCGTGGTCGGCACCCATGCACTAGACACCAGCAATCGACCTCACAACCCACCAATGGGGTTACAACCTCCATTTTGTATACTAGTAGCAGACCACGTTTGTAGTTCTCCTTGCCGGTGGGTCAGACCAGTCCCTGTCTGCACCTCAGCCCTTAAGCAGGTTGGACCTACCTCTTCTCAACCCGACCTCGTCAATGGGAGTCAAATCCATGACCCATGTATCCACTCGGCCTGACGATGAGGTATCTCTAGCTAACATTGGGGTTTAGGGACTTTCAACCCAAGGGGCACATCATCCCCTACTATTTCCACACTTCCGGTGTCTCGTTCATTTTCAGGGATAACCTAAGTCATCATCATAGATGTACATTTCGTCATCAAGATCCAAATTATCTTATACGACACGACTATGGTATTTCGATCATCATGTATGTTATAATTATGCATAAATTCAAGAAATTATGATAAGGCATACATTCAAGGGCATGTGGTATGCATATAATGCCATGAGTTTAGGGTCTGCTTAACCTTTAAGCCAAAAATGACATATAATCATTATGTGCCACTATCAGCTATATCAATCCATGGTCATGTGACTAATCTGAAGAGGACATATCTTACACATGAACAAATGTATCGAAGTACACCTGCACATACCATCATTCCATGGTGCATGAGTATGACGAATATTAATATGATTAAGTAGATGAATTTAGTATGCTAGGAAGTTGAACAACATTAATCAAGATATTAAATCACATACTTCTATTAACTATAATCACTAATATCATCCATACCTATCATAATCATGAGCATTAATTATATTCAGAATTACATATTATCCTTCGCAAGATAGATATTCCATTAGCAGCTTTGGCCCGACATGATTCCTTTTTATTGGGACCACATGGTTATACCCTAACTGGGCCTTATGGTTAATGAGTGGTGATGATGTAAAGTACATGCATCAAGTGGCTATGAGATGAAAGGCATAAATATAACACATAGTAAATGAGCCACAGGATGGATGGTACTGGTGAAACTCACATAATGCAATGGGCTTCATCTTCAAGTGGGTTGTTAGTAGGTTGGATTTGCAAATAATTATCATAGTAGTTCTACAATGGTCTGGAAGGCACAGGTAAACCTCATAAGATACAGTGAGCCCTAAGTTGAACGACTTGGGTATATAATATACACATAAGAGTTATTCATGGTTGGATGGCGTAGATTTTTCTCATACAACGTAGTGGGTCCTACTTCCAAGTGGCACTGTAAGTAGATGGGTACATGTACAAACATTATGGTGGGTCCCAACAAGTAGATAGTATAGGTAACCTACATACATTTGAAAGTGCCCTTGTTTGTCAATTAGCGTGAGTGTTGAGTCAGCAAGATAAGTGAACTCCATAGAAAGATCATTCAAGCGTCTGCCTCAACAGGATGAGTGCCCAAACTCGTAAAAGGTAAACATAGCCTCACATCCGATGTCGCAAAACACCAAGTATATAAAACCCTTAAAAATGGAAAGAACAACTTAGGGTTTAAGGTGAGAAAACTATTTTGCAAAATCAGGAAAATCTCTAAGTTTTCTACCTTTGTCGATTTATCGATAAGTGGTTCGACGAAATTGAACTCTGTTATCGATGTCCTCGAAACTCACTTGATATTATTGAAATGAGGACTTCATATGTCCAACAACTATAATGAATCCTGGACTGAATTATCGATGAATCGATGGCATGTTCGATATCATCGAATTTTGAATCTCGAATTCATTAATACAGCTCGATAAAATCGACATTTGGTCATTTGTATCCAGAAAGCAGTTAAGGAAAATCATGTGATTTTTAATATCTCGAAGAGAGCCACGATATCATCGAAATTCAAACCTCGATGATATCGACTAACCTTCGATGATATCGGATTAGGACACAAATCTGACTAGCAAGCTTTCGGGTAAGTTCACTTAAGTATTGAGGAGCTCTTAAGAATATCGATATTCAAATATCGATCATATCAAGACCATGTTGATGTCATCGAAATACGACACAAGCTATCCAACAAGGTTATAGGAAAATTTCTTGAAAATATCGATGAATCGAAACCGGTATTAATATCATCGACATTCAGATTCAGATGATATCGAGGGATGCTCGATCATATCAAATACCTGTTAAGTTTCAACAGCAAGTCTTCTCTCATGTTTTCAAATGTCGGGGAATCGAACCTCGCATCGATGAAATCGGAGTTCAAAATCTGATGACATCAAAGGTTGTTCAATATCCTCAACTAGTTGGCAAAAAGGTTCAAAAGCATTTGGCAGATTGAGTTTGTGTCATTGAGTGGCCATTCGATCGCAACGAGAGTGTACACTTGATGATATCGAAGCCTGCTTGATGATATCGAACTCTGTAAAAAAAAATATGACTGTTTTATTTTTGTTGGAACTTTTTGCCTATTTAAAGAGAGCTTGCCTTTGGTTGTTGGTAGAGAAAATAGATAGAGCTTTTGAGTGTTTAATCTAGAGCATATTCCCTAAGACTTTTTCTCTCATGGGAGTTCATCCTCCAATCCACCCTCATCATTGATATTCAATAGAGTGGATTGGGGAATGAACTTCCGCATTCAAGGATCCTTCAGCTACCACCTTAAAGGTAAATCATTAAGCTGGGATACCTTGAATGCATAGATGATTGAAATCACTCTATTTTCAAAATATGAAAACATTTAATAGAGTAGAATTCTAACATAACCTTGACCCAACCCATCACTATACATTGGAGCATCATTAATGTTGCGGTTTAAGGGAGCTGAAGATTCTTAATCAT
This sequence comes from Magnolia sinica, assembly GCF_029962835.1. Lineage (NCBI taxonomy): Eukaryota > Viridiplantae > Streptophyta > Magnoliopsida > Magnoliales > Magnoliaceae > Magnolia > Magnolia sinica. The sequence goes on from NC_080583.1 coordinate 36,280,494, forward strand.
CAAACGAGGAAATCTTCATCAACATGCTAAATGAAGCTCATCTACTTATCTGTAAGTCATTAGAGTCCAGAGACCTTACGGATCATTCCTTTGTGTAGGGGTCACAGGTGATTCTCACCCCTTTCAAGTCCTCATGGGAGGCTTCCGACGGGAGAGTACGTTGGGGTGCTGTGTGTTGACCCTTGCTCTGTAGTGAGCATAAACTTAGGTCCTTTGTGTAGGTCCTTGACCTGTGTCGTTTAAAACCTAAGTGTTGTGTGTTAACCTTTGCTCTTGTATAGGGCATAAACTGTTAGGTTCCTTGTGTGGATCCTTGGCCTGTGTGGCCTAAAATTTGGGTGTTGTGTGTTGACCCTTGCTCCTGTCTGGGGCATAAACTTATGTCTCGTGGAGACATGTTAGGTACCTTGTGTAGGTCCTAGAGTAAGCCTTGTATAGGTTGTACTGGTTTGAGGTCAACTTGATTTGAAACCTCCGTTAGTGAGATCCAGTACACTCAAGGGTTGAGAGCGTCCATCGAAAGTGGAGTAGACACGTAGTCGACCCACTATAAAAACGACTGTGTTTGGGATTACTCTTTACTTTACTGCTTGTGTGATTTCTCTGAATGTTCTCATAATGCATGATTACATGATTACCTAGAACTAATTAGAATCATATCTCACACACAATCACATCCATCATGAAATATGTTATACATCTTGTTTATGTTTCGAATAGTCTTATGATTGTATCCTCTATTTGGCTTGGAAGCCATTAGAGTTAGATTAAAGGAATCCCGCTATCTGCATATTAGTTTAGGATAGGGTTGATAGGTTTTAAACCATCATAAAATTTTAAAAAGTCCTATTCACCCCCCTCTAAGACATCTTGGCATATTCGCACTTCGACTAAAGCGGTCATTACCGTAATTTCAACATTAAGGTAGTACAAGGAAGAACAGTTCAGATGTAAAAGGCACATGTCAGCGGGCTTCATGATCAAACTATTTGGTTAGTAAGACAATTTAACAATGCAGATAAAATACGTACATTGAGTGGGTTCACAAGTGTTTGAAAGTTATACATTCAATTAACACTATTTCATATCATCGAGTTATTTAGGAATTGGATCCATGTCATTTTGGAATCATATTCTAGAATTAGCTACCCTAATGGATAAATGGTGAAATATGCAATGCTTAGATCAAGGTAGGGTCCATAATCAATCTGACACGCGTCCTCAGTTCACATATGCAAAAGGTTACACCATAGCATAGTCCATGAGTCTGAGTAATCACACACTTCTAATACGCCTACATGGTCTTATATGAAATTGCGGTAATGACCACTTTAGTTGAAGTGGGAATATGCCTAGATGTCCTAGAGGGGGGTGAATAGGACTTTTTATAATTTTATGATGATTTAAAAACTATCAACCCTATCCTAAACTAATATGCAAATAGCAGGATTTCTTCTATGTAACTGTAATGGCTTCAAAGCCAAATAGAGGATCCAATCATAAGACTATTCAAAACATAAACAGGAATTAGAACTTAGTTCATGATGGATGTGACTGTGTGTGAGATTTGATTCTAATTAGTTCTTGGTAATCATGTAAACATGCATTATGAGAACATTCAGAGAAATCACATAAGCAGGAAATGTAAATAGCAATCCCAAGATACAGTCATTTTTATAATGGTTCGACTACGTGTCTACTCCACTTCCGGTAGATGCACTCAACCCTTGAGTGTGCTGGATCTCACTAACGGAGGTTTCAAATCAGGTTCACCTCAAACCAGTACAACCTACACAAGGCTGACTCTAGAACGTACACAAGGTACCTAATATGTCTCCACGAGACTGTAACGCCCTGAAATTCGAGGGTCGAGCATAACCCAGCTCCCGAGTTCCAAAACATCACTTATGCAACATATTTAATGATGAATGTATGTTGACTGTATTAGTGCATAAAACATGGAATAGATTAAGCCAAAACACAAATATGATTCAGAGACAAGTGAATAAAGCAAGCGGAAGACTTATAGTAAAAAGTGTACAAGTGTAAATCCCTGAATTACATATACAACCAGATCGTGTAAAAGTGTTATTTAACAAAATTATAAGTATCGAATTACATCATTTCAGTCCCCAAAAATATCCCAGAAATCCCGCGCATCAGACCGAGGCTCGTAGAACCCGTCTGAAAACTGCATATAGGAGAAGGCAGCCTCGTCGTCATCCAGCTCCCGCTCTGCCTCAGACGTCGCATCCACATCTGCAACATCAGGGCCTAAGACAGAGTCTGGTGGGTGTTTAACACCGCCCCAGAAACGTGGGAGTGAGTGATCAACTCAGTGAAACAATAAGGCACTGGTTAACATGTTATCAGTTCAATCAAACAGTAATGATAAAGCAGAACAATTAAATAAATCCTAAGTACTCTTGTTAATGCAAGGATGAATGCAATATGATGCGTGCCCTCACGCGTACACCCTCAGCGTCTTCATCTTACGTTACGCATGACATCGCCTCAAAGTGCGCCACATCTACAAAGCACATGCAAATGCGGTGCATGGATATGATTACCAAGTTGTTATTAGTCCAATTCGTACAGCAGGATTGGGAAGCTAAGATACCTTCCTCATATCACCATCCAAACAGTGATCCATACTAGGGTCGTCAATCCTAGATATCTCATACGATCATATAGTTGGGGTCGTAGCAAAGGGCTCGTCACCAATCAATGCACGTCTTTCATGCCCTTACTACCACAGATCGGCTCGTCACCTCCTTGCGGTATCCAGGTATGCTCGAGGTCACTACAAAGGGCTCGTCACCAATCAATGTAGGCCGACACAGCACGAATATAGTGTCCCATACCACCATAATCGGCTCACGAGTCTGATGTGCTCATTGGTCACTACGGGGAGGCTCGTCACCCCAGCGTAGGCCGACAGCTCGACCACGGTGTCCCATACCACCATGTCCGGCTCATGAGTCTTAGCGGATCAGGTACCATGGTTATTAGGATTTCACTGGTAAGTTCGGTACCCTAGATTCAAACAGTAGCGTCCATACATGGTTAACATACATCGGACAATCGGGTTATTTGACGAACTCGACTAGCACGAGCGCACGTTGAATTGAACGACATAGAGTGCGCAAACACTCCGCGTGGCCAAACCACTGCCGCCAACTCTAATACGGCTCGGGTTCGTCTAATACGTCCTACGTGGCGAAAGCAATCTCAACCACGAATATAGGGTCAATTACCGATCTCCTGGACTAAGGCATAGTCCCAAACATCCTACACTACTACAGATATTCATATGGAATGTAAAACAGTAATGGAACAATAACATACGAGATGCTTGAATTTAAATAACTTGGAATGTAACTGCATAAAGAAAATCATGCGCATCAATAGGAGTATTGAGAATCACTTCTCAACGCCCACAATAAGTGTAATCAGTTACACTTAGATCATTCTTGCATTTCTACCAACACTTAACATACATGGAACAACATACATGGCGTATGTTGGAATACATGCACTTAGACAATTCCTTTTACTAAGGAGTCGTCATACATGCATCTAGCATACATACATGACAAATAATCATGGCAAACATAAGTGCATAATACATACGTATACGGTACTTTATAAATACACCTAGAATACACAAATCTCAATATAGCACATGCATATCAGGAAAGCAATGTAAACACAACATTTGGCATGTGAAATGTCATCCATAACAAGAATAAATCACTAACTGGGATTGAAAGCCTTGAAAACCATAACCTATACACTTAAAGTCCGCACCTTAAGCGAAGAAAGAACCGCCGAGCTGATTTAGACGAGTTGTCTTCGTCAACGGCGCTAGAATACCCTAAAATAAGGATAGAAATGAGATACAACAACACCAAGTCTAGTCTAAGCTCTAACATAGGTTAGGGTTAGGTTAACTTACCCCAAAGGAACTCAGAATCGTCAGAAGAACAATTCAAAGTGAAGGTTCAAAGGTGAAGAAGAACAAGGAAGAATCAAGATGAATCACCAACAAATCTCTCTCACTAACTCTCTCTTTTCCACTCTCTTTCCAAGCTAGGGTTAGAGAAAATTCGTATGGAAATGAGAGCTAGGGTTTAAGGACTATATATAGGCCTTAAAATGATAGGAATAACCCCAGGGTCAAGGTATACTTAGGTTATAACCAAAGCACGCCTTTCTCGATCCAACGAAGCACTTCTGGTGGGCCTATAACCACGAAAGGTCGGACTTAAGCTCATTGACCATGGATCTAGGTCAGGCTGAGTTTTCGTACCGACCGGCTCTTCAGATCAGCCGTGGCGGACCACACTCAATTCAACGGTCACGAAAACTCGATCAGGTCCACAAGCACTAGGATATGCCTGGGCCAACTATCCTGATCAGAGGGTGAAATTGGGTTAGAATCCAACGGTCAGAATGCTTAAAATCGTCGCGCAAGCGACACGACTCAGATTTCAATAAAAGCTTAATAAATTCCAACCGTTCTCACACTCTTCACTCCGAGCTCAATCAAATTGATCCAGAACATCAGATCGACTTGATTTTCGAGGTGAAGATCAAGCCCAACTCGGTGACCGCAACAGCCTAAGATTATCGCTATCGGACTTTCGACGCGCGGTCCAGATCCGATCCAGATCTTCCAAAAATTCCCCAGAACAACTGGATTTAGCGATGGATCCCAGATTTTAGAGTAACGTAGCGCTCACTAATCTACACGTTTAGAGCCATGCAGATACAATTTAAAGTGATTGATGCGAATTTCACAAGCAATCGAGTAAAGCACTAATTACCCCAAAAACAACTACTTAAGGAAAGATTAGCACAAAAAATTCCAAGGTCGTTACAATCTACCCCCCTTAAAGAAAATTTCGTCCTCGAAATTCATACCTTCATATAATCCTCGAGGATCAGAGGGTAGGTCTTCCTGACCTCAGCTTCAGATTCCCAAGTAGCCTCTTCTACGCCATGATGCGTCCATAGCACCTTCACGAGAGGGATAACCTTGCTACGCAGTACCTGCTCCTTTCTATCCAGAATACGCGTCGGTCGCAGTACATAAGTGGCATCCTCACTTAACTGCACTTGCTCCCAACTGATAATATGCGAAGGATCAGGAACGTACTTCTTCAGCATAGAAACATGAAATACGTTATGCACGCCCGCAAGAGGTGTGGGCAAAGCAAGGCGGTAAGCTACCGCTCCCACTCGATCCAGAACTTGAAATGGACCAATAAATCTCGGCGTCAGCTTCCCCTTCTTACCGAACCACAAAACTCCTTTCATAGGAGAGACCTTCAGAAAAACATGGTCTCCCACTACAAACTCAAGCGGTCGACGCCTCGTATCCGCATAACTCTTCTGCCTGCTCTGCGCTGTCAAAAGTCGACGTCGAATGATGTCAACCTTCTCTGAAGTCACCTGCACCAACTCTGGGCCAAGCAAACTACGCTCACCAATTTCTGCCCAACAATGTGGTGCTCTGCACGGGCGACCATACAATGCCTCGTAGGGAGCCATACCGATACTCGCCTGGAAACTATTATTATACGCGAACTCTGCATACTGAAGACAATCATCCCAACTGTCTTTGAAATCCAAAACACAAGCTCGCAACATATCTTCCAGGACTTGATTCACGCGCTCCGTCTGCCCATCTGTTTGCGGATGAAACGCGGTGCTGAACTTCAGTTTCACACCCATTGCTTCCTGGATACGAGTCCAGAAGATAGATGTAAAACGCGTGTCTCTATCAGACACAATCTCCAGGGGAACTCCATGCAGACGCACTATCTCCTTGATATACAACCTAGCCAACTCGTCTGCAAAGTAAGTGACTCGGATCGGTAAGAAATGCGCCGACTTCGTTAATCGATCGACGATCACCCAAATAGAGTCAAATCCCTTTCTCGTCCTCGGCAACCCAGAAATAAAATTCATAGAGATGAAATCCCACTTCCATTCAGCTATGGGCATGGGCTGCAACAACCCAGGAGGTCGGCGATGCTCTGCCTTGCCTGCCGGCACGTGAGACAACGAGAAACAAATTCACCATCCGGACCTTCATATTGTCCCACCAATAAGACCTCTTCATATCTGATACATCTTCGTGCTACTGGATGCATCGCAAGTTTAGAACTATGGGCTAACTCGAGAACCTCACGTCTCAAGTCAGGGATGTCAGGAACACATAACCGGCCACGAAAACGTAGGCCCCCATCAGAACTAACACTCCAGTCGGAGCTCTCATCTGTACCAACCCGCTGCCTCATCTTCACCAAAAGCTCATCATCTGCCTGAGCTGCAACGATCCTCTCGTCGATAACGGGTTGTACACGAATGTGTGCGATAACCTCATACGGCTCAACCACCATAAGCTTCTGCTCAAAATCGCGCATGAACTCCAACATATCCCACTATGCTATCATCAGCGGAGCCGCAAACTCCAAAGCCTTCTTGCGACTCAACGCATCTGCCACAAGGTTCGCCTTACCAGGATGGTAAGAAACATCGAACTTGAAGTCCTTCAATGTTTCCATCCATCTGCGCTGCCTCATATTCAAATCACGCTGCGTGAAAATATACTTAAGGCTCTTATGGTCGCAAAAGAGCTCGAACTCCTCACCATAGAGGTAATGTCTCCAAAGCTTTAATGCGAAGATGACAGCTGCCAATTCCAGGTCGTGCGTAGGGTAATTCTCTTCGTGTTTCCTTAACTGACGCGAAGCATAAGCAATCACCCTGTCCTTCTGCATAAGGACACAACCCAGACCAACGCGAGAGGCGTCCGTATATATAATATACTTAACCCCTTGCTCGCAATACTAGCACAGGGCGGACGTCAACTTGCCCTTCAGAGCTCTGAAAAGCTAACTCCGCCGCTCACTCCAAGCAAACTTCAAATCCTTCCGTGTCACCGCGACAACGGTCCGGCAATCTTCGAGAAGTCCTGAATAAAGCGTCGATAGTAGCCTACAAGGCCAAGAAAACTCCTCACCTCAGTAACTGAACCAGGCTGCTTCCAGTCCTGCACTGCAGCTACCTTGGCAAGGTCGACGGCTATCCCATCCTTGGACACCACATGTCCAAGGAATTTGACTTCCTCTTTCCAGAAATCACACTTCTTGAACTGTGCGAAGAGCTGATGCTTCCTAAGAGTATCCAAAACCGCTCTTAAGTGCTCCTCGTGCTCTGCCTGAGTTGAATAAATCAAAATGTCATCAATAAAGACAATGACGAATCGAAACAGAAATGGCCAAACACCCTGTTCATCGGATCCATGAACACGGCCGGTGCGTTCGTCGAACGACATCACAAGGAACTCATAATGACCGGAGCTGGTCCTAATATCTGTCTTCTGCACATCCCCATCCTTGACGCGCAACTGATGATACCCTGACTGCAGATCTACCTTCGTGAATTACCGTGCCCCCTTCAACTGATCAAACAGATCATCACTCCTGGGCAAGGGGTACTTTTTCTTCACGATTACCAGAAGTTCAACTGCGATAATCAATACACAATCGCAAGGAACCATCCTTCTTCTTCACAAAGACTGTGTGCTCCCCAAGAAGACACACTGGGCCGAATAAAACCCAATTCCAAAGAAACCATCTATCTGCTTCCTCAACTCCTCCATTTCACTCGGAGGCATCCGATAGGTGGGTAAAGAAATGGGCGCCGCACCAGGCATAAGATCGATAACAAAATCAATCTCACGCTGAGGAGGTAATCCAGGAATCGACTCAAACACATCTTCAAACTCCTGAACTACCGGCGTACTAACCAACGCCGATTCGGCCGAACTCTCCAACAGAGAAGAATAAAAATCAATACGAATAGGGTAACTGACCTGAACTGGGAAAGTAACAATCTCGCCCTCAGGTCCATGGATCGTCACTGATCTCGCTTCACAATCAATCTCAGCTCGCATCCTCGTGAGCTAATCCATGCCCATAATAACATCGTAGTGATAAAGCGGTGCGACTAGCAAATCAACACGGATCGATCCACTTCCCAGATCGACCAAACAATCCATACAACGCTTGCCCAAGGCAGAGGACATCCCCGTAGCGGTAGTAAGCGTCACTCCAGGCATAGGAACAGATCTCAAACCCAAACGCCTAACTGCCGCATAAGAAATAAGAGAAGTAGTGGACCCTGTATCCACTAACACAGAAACGGGAATACCTTCAATATGCGTTGTCACCTCAAAGGACCTCGGCACTAAGTCAGACATAGGCCTCTGCTGAAAGCGCATGAACACGAGCTGCTGCCGACGATTCGGCGGAGGAACCATGGGCCGCCGAGGTGGCCTGAAACCAGAACTGCAGGTCCGAAGGATGGATGAGCTGGCGCCGATCGAAGAGGAGGAGGAGAAATCACCTGAGGCATCGGACGGCTAACCCTCTGCGGTGGAGTAAAACCACCTGCTCGCATACGGGAAAAGCAGAAACGGTCCAAGTGCCCCACCTTCCCACAATAAGAACATCTCAGATCAGCTCTCATCTGCTGAGCGGGCGGCGCTGAATGCCTAGGAGGAGAATCAACACGCGGCCTCTTGCCGAGGAAAGGTGCACCCTGGAAATCCGGTCCCGGCCTAGGAGACATCGGTGCTCGCATGCGGGACGCTCTATCTCCATCCTGTTCTGCTCGCAAGGACATGCTCACTAGCTCCGCATATGAAGAAATGTTGGCACAGCAAATCTTCGATCAGATCTCAGGTCGCAGCCCCTCAGAAAAATGCCGCATCCTCATTGGCTGATCACCCAGGATCAAAGGAACATACCGCCCCAACTCAGTAAACCGGTTCTCATACTCCGTAACTGACATCCCTCCCTGGCGGAGGCGAAGGAACTCACTCTCCTTCTCGTGTCGGTACGTCACCGGGAAATACTTCTCGTGGAAGCGCGCCTCAAACGCCTGCCACAACCACACGAAGTCCTCCTCGACAGTGCGAAGCACACTGTCCCACCACAAACTGGCCTCCTTCTCAAACATGAAGGTGACAAGCTCAACCTGCTCGACCTCAGAGCAGTGCAACAGTCTCAGCATCTTAGAGATGCGGTCAATCCAATACTCGGCCTTCTCGGGTCTATGAGAACCCGCAAAAGTAGGAGGTTACAAGCGCTGGAATCGCTCGAATGTGCCGCTGGCACTGACACTGGCACTCCCAGATGGAGGCATAGGTGAAACAGTGGAGTCGCCCCTACCGACTGAGCAAAGATGCCAACCATGGAGGAGAGGAACTCCTGCTGCTGCCGCTGCTGATGCTGAAACTGCTGCTGCGCATCAACAACATCATTTGCTCAAACCTATCAACAGTGGAGCGGAAGAAGGTGCATGGCTCGGCTCAGAACCGAGGGTGTGATGGAGGAGCCATAGGTGTCGACCCAACACCAACACGAGATGGACCGCTGGGGTTCGTGCGGCTATCGCTCAAGGGAGGAACCCCAACAAGCGACTCAATCAGAGAGAGACGGGCCGAGGTCTTCGAACCCTTAGGAGGCATCCCTACATTCAATCGAAGGATGCAACCTGTCAGATTCTAAGTCACATAATCCATCCACACAACAACAACACAGCACAACTCCAAAAACAAACAACATGCATTCCATTAACCAAAATCGTCGCAATACAAGTAGTGCAGCAATACATGAATCACGACTAGGAAAGCATGAAAACAACAACATCTAACACTTCAAACAACCACAACAACTACAACCACTACAGCTACAACAACTACAACAACTCCAACTACAAGCCAACAACGACTACACACAGAAAGAAAAACACAACAAAGCAAAGACGACCACGACGATGCTACTCGTCGGAATCAGGAGATGGAGGCGGAGCACCCTTATCCTGCAAGCAACACAGGATAGATTTCAAAGTCCGAGACATCTTCTTAAGCTTATGCTTAACAAAGCCTCGAAGATCAACCATCTCCTGGCGTAAAGCAGCTTGCCCTTCTTCAAGCCGTGTAAGACGGGCATCTCTGGCAATCTGCTCTGCGCCCTGCTCTGGCACTACAGGAGGAGAGCTATCACTCGAATCCTGTGCCTCAATCTCTTCCTCGTCTTGCTCTGCTTCTTCCCCAGACTCCACACCGCCTTCAGCATAACTCTCATCATCACCACTCTCAGACCCAGCCTCACCCTCTGAGGCAAGCCGACCAGAACCAACCTCCATCAGCTTAAGGGTCCTCAAGTTGATATGGCGAAGAGGGAATGGCTTCTCAGCTCCAAGCCTATAGCCGAACTCATGTGCGATCTTACAAATAAGGCGGCCAAAGGGAAGAGACTCGGTCCGTCTACTCGAACGAGCGATGAGAATAATCTGACCCAAGACGTACATCGGCACACACAACTTCGCATCCTACCCCACCTGATATAGAAAATCTACCATCAGGCGCGTACACTCGCTGCGGTTGCTCCACCTTGGATATACATTGAACGTAAAGATGTGGTGAAGCAAACGGAAGTCGTCCATCATGAAAGAAGCCAGAAGACTCCTATTCGGCTGCCATTCAACCAGACGACCACACAAGAATCGGGTGCGACGATCCTTCTCGCGCACACTGTCCACATTCTTCTCGCTGGCATGCACTTCCCCAAGTGGCACCTTCAAGAGTCGAGATATTAAAGCAACATTGACAATTCCAACTCGACCGCTACCACAGGGAATCTTGAACTGCAGAGGATCCAGCGAAGGCTCCAGAATGTTGGCATAGAAGGCCTGAACAGTGCTAGCATTCGCGCGATACTCGCCTTCGAACAAGGGATCCCAACCAGCCCCTTCTAGGCGCTCCAACAAGAAGAACTCACCAAAGAGCCGCGGATCAACATGAGCCTCAAAAAGGACTCTACGCCCCTCATAGACTCCATGCGACAATTCCGCCAACAAGGTCCTACTGACAGGAGCTCGAGGATCGAGGTCCCGCTTCGTCTGGAACTCGTGCGTGGCGGACGTGCTAGCGGCGGCACCTCTCGGCCTCCGTGCACGGGTTGGGCGGCTCGGCCCGGCTTCATCCACGGGCGCTCTCTTCTTCCCCATCAAGGAAAGAAGGAAAGAAATGAAAAAGATGGCCGTCACAATCTCAAAGAGGGCCATGAGAAATGAGAGAAAGAGAGAAGTAGGAAGATGGTGAAGCTTCGACACAACTATTAGCCAAATAGGGAATGAAAGGGCTCAAATGAGAAGGGAAAAAGAGGAAATCAGCAATGGAATGGAAGATTTGAGAATGGGGTGATGGGTTTGCACAAAAATGGGAGGAAGATGAAGATTTGGGAGAGATTTGAGAGAGTTTGGAGAGGTTTTGAAAGAAAAGGAAAGCTTGGGGGTGGGTTTTGTGAAGGAAATAGGTAAAAGGAAGGGTTTTAAAATGAAAACCGTGGAGGGGTGGGCCACACAAGCCCCATGAACGATCGGCCCGCTTCGGCCCGGCGACCGGCGATGCCTCGCCGAACCGGCGATGGCATCGCCGATCTCTGGACATATCGGCGATGCCTCGCCAATTTGGCGAGGCCCTCCTGGTCCCCCTTGGTCCAAAAAGTGTGGTTCCCCCCCTGTGCCCCACTGGAAATGCCCCAAATGGCCTCTTGCGTAGTTTGAGGCCTATCGGGCCATTCTTACAGAAATCTGGTTCAAACTACGATTTCTGGAAGGTTTAAAGATGAAAAAGGGAAGATAAACCGTCTACACTCATTAATAGAGGGTCTAGGAAAGGTTTTGGGTCGCTGTGTGTGATCAGGTAGGAGTATAGACTCGATCTCGGCAAAGGTTTTCAAGAAACTTTTGCCGATAGAAGCTACGGAGCACAAACACAAAGCGATGATAGACCCGCACCCAAATACACTAAAGTGGCGACAACGTGCGGTGTGTGACCATAACCCAGGTCTGGTTTAATCCAGATCATGCTCTGATACCAACTTGTAACGCCCTGAAATTCGGGGGTCGAGCATAACCCAACTCCCGAGTTCCAAAACATCACTTATGCAACATATTTAATGATGAATGTATGTTGACTGTATTAGTGCATAAAACATGGAATAGATTAAGCCAAAACACAGATATGATTCAGAGACAAGTGAATAAAGCAAGCGGAAGACTTATAGTAAAAAGTGTACAAGTGTAAATCCCTGAATTACATATACAACCAGATCGTGTAAAAGTGTTATTTAACAAAATTATAAGTATCGAATTACATCATTTCAGTCCCCAAAAATATCCCAGAAATCCAGCGCATCAGACCGAGGCTCGCTAGAACCCGTCTGAAAACTACATATAGGAGAAGGCAGCCTCGTCGTCATCCAGCTCCCGCTCTGCCTCAGACGTCGCATCCACATCTGCAACATCAGGGCCTAAGACAGAGTCTGGTGGGTGTTTAACAACGCCCCAGAAACGTGGGAGTGAGTGATCAACTCAGTGAAACAATAAGGCACTGGTTAACATGTTATCAGTTCAATCAAACAGTAATGATAAAGCAAAACAATTAAATAAATCCTAAGTACTCTTGTTAATGCAAGGATGAATGCAATATGATGCATGCCCTCACGCGTACACCCTCAGCGTCTTCATCTTACGTTACGCATGACATCGCCTCAAAGTGCGCCACATCTACAAAGCACATGCAAATGCGGTGCATGGATATGATTACCAAATTGTTATTAGTCCAATTCGTACAGCAGGATTGGGAAGCTAAGATACCTTCCTCATATCACCATCCAAACAGTGATCCCTACTAGGGTCGTCAATCCTAGATATCTCATACGATCATATAGTTGGGGTCGTAGCAAAGGGCTCGTCACCAATCAATGCACGTCTTTCATGCCCTTACTACCACAGATCGGCTCGTCACCTCCTTGCGGTATCCAGGTATGCTCGAGGTCACTACAAAGGGCTCGTCACCAATCAATGTAGGCCGACAGCACGAATATAGTGTCCCATACCACCATAATCGGCTCACGAGTTAAGTTGCTCACTGGTCACTACGGGGAGGCTTGTCACCCCAGCGTAGGCCGACAGCTCGACCACGGTGTCCCATACCACCATGTCCGGCTCATGAGTCTTAGCGGATCAGGTACCATGGTTATTAGGATTTCACTGGTAAGTTCGGTACCCTAGATTCAAACAGTAGCGTCCATACATGGTTAACATACATCGGACAATCGGGTTATTTGACGAACTCGACTAGCACAAGCGCACGTTGAATTGAACGACATAGAGTGCGCAAACACTCCGCGTGGCCAAACCACTGCTGCCAACTCTAATACGGCTCGGGTTCGTCTAATACGTCTTACGTGGCGAAAGCAATCTCAACCACGAATATAAGGTCAATTACCGATCTCCTGGACTAAGGCATAGTCCCAAACATCCTACACTACTACAGATATTCATATGGAATGTAAAACAGTAATGGAACAATAACTCAAATCATGGCACAAACGCATCTGAAGAATATCAACTTAACATAAATGTAAGCATAGGAGATGCTTGAATTTAAATAACTTGGAATGTAACTGCATAAAGAAAATCATGCGCATTAATAGGAGTATTGAGAATCACTTCTCAACGCCCACAATAAGTGTAATCAGTTACACTTAGATCATTCATGCATTTCTACCAACACTTAACATACATGGAACAACATACATAGCGTATGTTGGAATACATGCACTTAGACAATTCTTTTTACCAAGGAGTCGTCATACATGCATCTAGCATACTGTAATATCCCAAGTAAATTTTGGTGGTATAATTTATTTATTTATTTATTGGGTTGTTCATTTTTTAAAAGAATTCTCCTATAAATATTAAAACTTGATACTAGTAACTATGATAGGATAACACTTTCCTTGGGTGAACCCTACATCACATTGTCATATATCCCTTATAACTTTTTAACCACTCATTCAATTGATAAACTATCCGTACACTTACTTATTCATATTTTAAGGAACCTAACCACCTGTTTATTTTTTTCAATCTTAAATTCTAAATATTTTTTATATAAATCAAGGGCCACAATTGCATAAGTCCACTTAACCAAATTCCTAAATTTCAGATTATGATATAATTTTCATAACTAAGATTCTTATCAGGTTAGATTTCATTAAACGTGATCATACATATCACATGACCAATACCATAATTATAATTCAAATGGTATATATTAAAAACGACATATATCTTTTAAATATTTTGTCCGATCGTAAAACCCTCCGTACATTTACCTTGAAATCACTAGATATATATTACATTCCATCTATAGGATTTTTGGACATCTCTATCATACCAAACAAAATGTCATATGATCAGATCCACCCATTTTTGGGACCCAAACAAATAGTTCGACATGACTATTATGATTCTTATATTTTTCTATAGAAACCATACCAATGAATTAAGATTCTAACAACTACAACTTGATCAATTTGGGCGCCAAGTAATCCCAGGATAAATACCCACATGTACAGACCTTTCTCAAAAACTAACCATCTGGACATTTTGTAAATGGCTATATGAGAATTCCAATCATCTATTTTATTTTCTAAAAATGTCCATCCAGTGGGTACTTATCAAAATCTGACGGTAGAGATCACCCATGTTCAGTGACCCAATTACAAAATTGAATTCATCATTACGTAGCGCTTAAAAACCCTTAACTGGGAATTTGTTCATTTAAGTTAAATCTTCAAAATGCGAGGTCCATTATCGATCCAAAACATCTAAGAGTGTAGATGCCCATGCACATAGACTATTCTTAAAACCATATTTGCACATGCCCATTTATATCCGAACTTATACCAAGACCTATTCACCTAATTTAAACCAAAATCCCTTAATTTCTACACTTAGATCCATTATGTCACCATCCATTGCAAATATGGATCATAACTCTCAAGCGGTCCATCTAAAAAACTAACATTAATGGTTCATCATGAAGATCTTGTTATGCCCAACGCTCTTATCGGTCGATTTTGAGAAAATATCTCTTACGAGACAATTAGACCCACAAATCAATAGTGATCTAGGCTTAGAAAGTTAGTTCCGATTTTATATTTTAAAAGAATCTGTGTACACTTATATATATTATTTCACCCTGTACATCACACAACAAACTCTTATACTTTAAACCATCCATGAAACCATCTGTACACAAACTTTGTCTCCTGTCAAGGAACCTAGTGGACCATACACTTCTCATTTACAAAATCATCCAACCGCTCATCATTCATTTTTGTTATTATCATAGATCGTCTTATCTATTCAATCGATCATCGAACCAACGGTACACATTATACAACTTCGAAAATCATAAAACCTTACCAGTTTAGTTTTAGCGTGAGGGGTCGTATTTCATATCAAATATGCGGTTCATACCAAACTTTGGATAATTTTCAATATATATGAAATCCATAACTCACTTGCGTTTCGTCCAGCAAAGAGAAAAAAAAACACGTGAAGATGAAAAATCACATTTGAAACCTCCCATGCATTAACATAAAGTGGGACCCACCTTATAATATAAAAGAGAAAGAGGGGAGACGTAAGTGACATCTCACTACCAAACAGGAGAGAGAGAGAGAGAGAGGAAAGAGAAAAATGAAGAAAGAAAAGGAGGAAAGAGAAAAAGGAAATATATATATATATACACTTTTTCTTTTTATAAAAAAGTGAGTATCTCTCACTTGATAATTATATATAAAAGAAAAACTTATATATATTATATATATACATATATTTGTTTGTTCTTTTGTACTTATAATTAATCTTTGCCATCTTAGTTTTTTTTTTAATGTAACTACTTACCATGCTTCCTAAAAATGATCTTTAATTTTTAACTTTTTTATTACATCGGTTGTCATTATTTTAATATGCCTTAATTTGAGTTTTATATTGTCTTATTGTTAATCTTACATTAAAATTTTATTTTTACATTTTAACTTTGTTGTTAGAATTATTGCAAAAATCTTGAGTTTATATATAAATTTCTAAATTCTTAGATGTAATAAAGCATGTTGCATGTTTATTATTATTATTTCTTTTCTTTACGTAGAGCTTTAATCAAGATCTAATATATTACATTACATGTTTATTTTTTTTGTAGAACTTTAATCATGTAAGGACAATTTACATTGATTGAAAATTGTATTTTTAGTTTGATAAATTATATACACAAAGTATTATGGATTGATCGAAGAATAGCAACCATTGAAGATTTTTGAAATACCTGATTAATGCAATATTAAAATCATGCATCATTAAAATAGTTATGAAACACCAGAAAATAGGTGGGGCGATTAAGTCCTCTGGGTTGAAAATCCCTAAAGCGTAAATAGGTGGGGCGATCAAGACCCTTGGGTTGAAAGTCCCAGAAACCCAATTGGTACCTTTTGGAACCTCTACCGTACCCTTTGAGTGGGTGAGCATGTTAGGATTGCAAAAGGTTCCCACTGCCAGGTTCGGTAGGGTAGTAGTCTGACCAACTAACGTACAAATGGGTCCCTCACTAAGTGCCCTTTGGATGGGTGAGCATATCATGCAAGAGGTTCCCATTGCCAGGCTAGGTGTTGTATTGGCGTGGGTGTTGGCCAACCGGTGTAAATTGGCCCTGGTGTTAAAAAGAATAAACCATACATTTTATCATGGAGTATAGCATATGTTGATTTCATGCATTCATATTTCTTTGAATTTACATTGAAATTTTGTGTTTATTAAATCTTCCCATTTGTTGTTTTACCTAAATAGGTATTGTATCTTTTAATACTTTTATTCATGTTATATGAGGTTATTTTGAAACCTGTGTTGAGATTACTTACTAGGCTTCACAGCTTACCCTGTTGGGATTTTAAAATTTCAGGATCGGGATCACATGGAGGAGCTTAAAGAGATTTTCTTTTATTTATTTTTATTTTTTTACCATTTTCTAAATTAGTGTAATGAACATTTAGTAAGACAACATTTTGATGACATGTGTTTGATGGTAATCTTGAATAGTCAGAACATGGACATGTTATTCTTCTTTAAATAAATGTTCGATTATAAAAATTTTGGATTGTTATATTTTATGAGTGAGATCATTTTGTCAATATACGTGTGGATTATGAAGTGTAAACATACAAAACATAAGTCATGCCTACGGGTACGGAATCGGGGTCGAATATACCCAGGTGCCGGATTTCGGGGCGTGACACATACATACATAACAAATAATCATGGCAAACATAAGTGCATAATACATACGTATACGGTACTTTATAAATACACCTAGAATACACAAATCTCAATATAGCACATGCATATCAGGAAAGCAATGTAAACACAACATTTGGCATGTGAAATGTCATCCATAACAAGAATAAATCACTAACTGGGATTGAAAGCCTTGAAAACCATAACCTATACACTTAAAGTCCGCACCTTAAGCGAAAAAAGAACCGCCGAGCTGATTTAAACAAGTTGTCTTCGTCAACGGCGCTAGAATACCCTAAAATAAGGATAGAAATGAGATACAACAACACCAAGTCTAGTCTAAGCTCTAACATAGGTTAGGGTTAGGTTAACTTACCCCAAAGGAACTCAGAATCGTCAGAAGAACGATTCAAAGTGAAGGTTCAAAGGTGAATAAGAACAAGGAAGAATCAAGATGAATCACCAACAAATCTCTCTCACTAACTCTCTCTTTTCCACTCTCCTTCCAAGCTAGGGTTAGAGAAAATTCGTATGGAAATGAGAGCTAGGGTTTAAGGACTATATATAGGCCTTAAAATGATGGGAATAACCCCAAGGTCAAGGTATACTTAGGTTATAACCAAAGCACGCCTTTCTCGATCCAACGAAGCACTTCTGGTGGGCCTATAACCACGAAAGGTCGGACTTAAGCTCATTGACCATGGATCTAGGTCAGGCTGAGTTTTCGTACCGACCGGCTCTTCAGATCAGCCGTGGCGGACCACACTCAATTCAACGGTCACGGAAACTCGATCAGGTCCACAAGCACTAGGATATGCCTGGGCCAACTATCCTGATCAGAGGGTGAAATTGGGTCAGAATCCAACGGTCAGAATGCTTAAAATCGTCGCGCAAGCGACACGACTCAGGTTTCAATAAAAGCTTAATAAATTCCAACCGTTCTCACACTCTTCACTCCGAGCTCAATCAAATCGACCCAGAACATCAGATCGACTTGATTTTCGAGGTGAAGATCAAGCCCAACTCGGTGACCGCAACAGCCTAAGATCATCGCTATCGGACTTTCGACGCGCGGTCCAGATCCGATCCAGATCTTCCAAAAATTCCCCAGAACAACTGGATTTAACGATGGATCCCAGATTTCAGAGTAACGTAGCGCTCACTAATCTACATGTTTAGAGCCATGCAGATACAATTTAAAGTGATTGATGCGAATTTCACAAGCAATCGAGTAAAGCACTAATTACCCCAAAAACAACTACTTAAGGAAAGATTAGCACAAAAAATTCCATGGTCGTTACAGAGACACAAGTTTATGCCCCACACAGGAGGAAGGGTCAACACACAACACTCAGATTTTATGCCACACAGGCTAAGGATCCACACAAGGAACCTAGAGTTTATGCCCTGCACAAGAGCAAAGGTCAACACACAACACCTAAGTTTTAGGCCACACAGGCCAAGGATCTACACAAGGAACCTAGACTTTATGCTCTGATGAGCAAGGGTCAACATACATTACCCACACATACTCTCCCGTTGGAGGCCTACTATGAGGACTTGAAAGGGGTGAGAACCAACTGTGACCCAATCCTACATAAAGGAATGATCAGCAAGGTCTCTGGACTCTAATGACTTATAGATAAGTAGATGAGCCCCATTAAGCACATTGATGAAGATCTCCTCCTTTGATGCTGAAGAATCTTCAACTCCCTTGATCCACAACACTTATGATGCTCCAATGTAAGGCGACGAGTTGGGTCAAGGTTATGTTAAAATCCTACTCTATTAAATATTTTCCTATATTAAAAACAGACTGATTCCAAGTATTTATGCATTTAAGGTATCCCAGCTCAATGATTTGCCATTAAGGTGGTAGCTGGAGGATCCTTTAATGTGAAAGTTCATTTACCAATCTACTCTATTAAATATTAATGATGAGGGTGAATTGAGGAATGAACTCAAAAGCTTTATCTATTTTCTCTACAAACAACCTCAGGCAAGCTCTCATTAAATAGGTAAAAAGTTCCAATGGAAATAAAATAGTCACATTTTTGACAGATTTCGATATCATCGAACAGGCTTCGATATCATCGAGCATATACTCTCAATAACGTCGAATGGCCGCTCGATGACACGAACTCAATCTGTCAAACACTTTTGAACCTTTTTACCAACTGGTCGAGGATATCGAACATGCTTCGATGTCATTGGATTTCGAACTCCGATTTCATCGATGCATGGTTCAATTATCCGACATTTGAAAACACGAGAGAAGACTTACCTTTTAAACTTAATAGGTATTGATATGATCGAGCATCCCTCGTTATCATCTGATTTTGAAAGTCGATGATATCATACCATTTTCGATTCATCGATATTTGCAAGGAATTTTCCTATAAACTTACTGGACAATATGTGTCCTATTTTGATGACATTAACCTGGTCTCAATATGATCGATATTTAAATATTGATATCATCGAATGATCCTTGATACGTAAAAGAATTTACCTGAAAGCTTACTGGTCAGATTTGTGTCCCAATCCGATATCATCGAGATTTGAATTTCGAAGATATCGAGACTCCCTTCAAGACATCGATAATCACATGATTTTCCTTAACTACTTTCTGGACATAAACTGACTAGATGTCGATTTTATCGACCCTTCTTTATGGACTCGAGATTCAAAAGTCGATGATATCGATCCTATCATCGATTTATCGAGAATTCAGCCTAAGATGCATTTTTGCTGATAGACATCTGAAGTCCTCATTCGATATCATCGAGTGAGTATCAAGGACATTGATAATAGAGTCCGATTTCATTAAAGAACTTATCGATAAATCGACAAAGGCTAAAAACTTAGAGATTTTCCTTATTTTACAAAACAGTTTTCACACCTTAAATCCTAAGTTGTTCTATCCATTTTTAAGGGTTTTATTACCTAGAGTTTTGGGTCATGGGATGTGAGGTTAAGTTTACCTTTGATGAGATTGAGCATACATCCTGTTGAGGTAGATGCTTGAATGATCTTCCTATGGGGCTTACTTGTCTTGCTGACTCAACACTCATGCTAATTGACAAACCAGGGCACTTTCGATCTCCCCCTTTGTCAATTACGTGACAAAACACCTAAAACCCTAAAACAACATCTAGACCAACACCCTAAATTTTATGTACATAACTCTTTACACAATTTTACAATGCTACTACAAGTTGAAATACACAAATATGTAGCTGCACCCCCTGTCTTCATGCAGCTGCTCGCCCTAACACCTGTACCACCATTCATATATAGATACACACAATTTTCCTCCATGGTGGATTTGTTCTCCCCCTTTTTGTTAGTCCTTGGCAAAGGGCAATATCTCAATAGTAGTTGACTGAAGTTGTAACATAAAGATATGGGAGAACCAATAGAGATCCAGATATTACCATGCATACCAGATTCATCTCGAAAATGCATAATCAGTAAGAGAGATGTATAACAGATAACAACATCTCTATTTGTATGGAAACCATTTATGCATTCCAGGGCAAAGGAGAGCTGTAATTTTGATAGAAAATAGCAGTATAACTTTAAATGACATAAATCACAAACCAATTCTCAATTGTTAAGGAATATGTAGGAGAAGACAATCATAATTTATACTAGCATTTCACAAAAATTAATGCAGAAATGAGAGCGGAGAGACATGGCAGCAAATATACATATAGAGTATCAATCACCCATCAAAATATCTAAAATAAAAATTCTCCAAGCTTGGCAGTATTTCAACATCCATCCCGAAAAAACAGTCAAACCAAAATTCTAGCCCAACCATTGCCACATCAAAATAAAACGATAGCGAATAACCCAAAATATGCAAGGTCAGACAAAAAGGTATGTTGTCTTTGCAAAAAGTAATCACAGTGTCCATGTATGGACACATCCATACACCTACTCCTTCACCAACTAGAGTGTTCGAGGTCCTCCAACCGTCAACAATTCAAGAATTTGTTACATAGTGTGCCGGAGAGCGTCTATCCTATCCTCAATCCTAGTCAATCATCGTTTGTAGTTGTGGAGCCGCTCGTCAATCTCGGCTAGTCCATTTAGCAGATGGCGTTCAAGTATGAGGGATGGAAATGGAAGTGTATCAAGATGATCCCCTTTGACTATCCTGATCAGTTGCTCTATGATAAGAGTTGGTAAGCACACAGGAACCTCTTGATATACATCATACAGGACATTTAGCACAAAGGAGTTGAGTCCAGTTTCTTTGGTGTCACATGTATACACATTCGTATTGAAGATACGGTGGAGGATTTTGAACAAAGTTCCTACATATTGAACATGAAGTACGTTTTCATCATTCCTAGGGATTGTAGCACCTTGGCATAGTGCACGCATGATTTCTTCCCACATTCCTAATTCATTCAGACTTTGCTTAGTGACTAGGATTCGAGTCACACTTATGTCTAGAAGACGTCCAAGAATGACTGGAGTAATGAGCTTAGTCCATTGTGCAAATTCCAGACGAATACATGACGGATAATCCCGAACAATGTGGCAACAATTAAAAAATTGCTGAATCATTTCATATTGGTTGGGACCACCCAGATTGAGTATATTCTGCCATCCAATTGTTTATAACAAAAGATCCACCCCATAAGGCTCAACAGCACTGTTAAGAACAATATGATCCACGATTGTGACTTGTTCCTAATTCAATTGGTTTCGAGGTGATCTATTTCTTGTAATGTTCACATTTTTGCCCTTCTTGATTTTTGAAGATTTTGAGGAAGATCCTTACCTTTGCCCTTAACCATTTTCTTTCTCCTCTTGAATGTTTAGAAGGCAGCAAGGGAATGTAAGGAACCAGAGAAGATGAAAGCAAATGTGTGAACTTTTCACGCTTCCATTCTGCTTTTATAGAAGATTTGTCGATGTCATCGAAGTGGTTTCAATGGCATCGAACTCATGCTCATAAAGTTATTGAAGACCATGTTAGTGATTGTTGGAAAAGTCCAACAAATATAATGGTCGTTGGGGAAGTCCAATAGACACTTGCTTATCTTTCGGAGAGCCATCGATTACATCGGTTGTGACTTTCGATATCATCAAATTTTGAATCTCGATGATATCAAAAATGACTTGATATCTTCGAGTATGTCAAGATTCAACACTTCTGTTGACATAAGTAACATGGTTAATTATGAAGATTTACCTATTTTGTTTATGAATAATTAACCATATAATAATCATGAGAGTCTCAGTTTGAAGATTTGCCTATGTAGATCATTTTGTCTAAGCTTTTCATCAATTTGCACATATTCCAATTGATTTCTAGAGATCACTAAACCTATTTGGATCAAGAGGCGTAGTTAGGATATTGATAAGTTGTTTTTTTTAGACACATAATCCAACACAATAATCTTTTCTTCAACAAGTTCTCGGATAAAATGATGACGGATGTCAATATGCTTGGTTCGAGAATGTTGGACAAGATTTTTTCAGATATTGATAGCACTCGTGTTGTCACAGAAGAGGATCATTATAGATTGCTCAATCCCATAATTCAATAGCATGAGGAGTTGTGCACAGCAACTACCTGCAACGATATATTCGGCCTAGGCAGTGGACAAAGATATTGAATTTTGCTTCTTACTCTGACAAGATACCAAACAATTTTTGATATAAAAACATCCTCCACTTGTTGATTTGTGATCATCCAAATTTCCAGCCCAATTGGCGTCAGAATATCCGGCAATGATGGTGGATATTTCAAATAGATACCATAGGCCGAAAGAGGTTGTTTCAGCTATATATTTGATGATTCTCTTAATAACTGTTAGGTGGGATTCCTTAGGATCTTCCTGATATCGAGCACACACTCCCACACTAAAAGATATATCTGGACAATTGGCTATGAGATACAACAGACTTCCTGTCATACTCCGATAGAGGTGTTGATCCACACTTTTACCATTAGTGTCTTTAGAGAGTTAGAGTGTGGTGCTCATGGGAGTATGATAGGTACGACCAGACTCAAGTCCAAATCTTTTCACTAAGTCTTTTGCATACTTGGTCTAACATATAAAGATTCCATCATTTAATTACTTCACTTGTAAGCCTAAGAAGAAATTCAATTCACTGACCACACTCATTTCAAATTCAAACTTCATGAGATCGGCAAAGTTATAAGCAGTATCTTCACATGTAGAACTGAAGGTTATATCATCCATATAGATTTGAGCAATGAGTAATGAATCCTTTTTCTTTTGAGTGAACAGTGTTTTATCTACACTCCCCCTACAGAATTTATGGTCCAAAAGAAATTTCATCAAACATTCATATCAAGCATGTGATGCTTGTTTGAGTCCATAAAGTACTTTGCTCAAACGATAGACTTGATGAGGATACTTAGGATCTGAAAACCCCTTAAGTTGTTCCACATAAACTTCTTCATTAAGTCCCCATTAAGAAATACACTTTTCACATCCATCTGAAATAGTTTAAACTTTAACGCATATGTAATAGACATAAGAATCCTGATAGACTCAAGACGAGCTACAGGGGCAAATGTTTCATCAAAATCAATGCCTTCTATTTATGAATATCCTTGAGCTACCAACCTTGCTTTATTCCAAATCACATTGCTAGATTCATCGGATTTGTTCTTGAAGACCCATTTAGTTCCAATGATATTTGTATCGAGTGGTCTGGGAACCAATTGTCATACCTCATTTCTCTGAAATTGTTGAAGTTCTTATTGCATAGCATTTATCCAATGTTCATCTTGAAGGGCTTTCACAATATTCTTGGGCTCAATCTTTAAGGTAAAGTAAAAATGACTATAGATGTTTTCTATCTGTCGTCGAGTTCTTACACCATCATTAGGATCTTCAATGATTTGTTCCCGAGGGTGATCCTTAATGATGGGTCTGTTGGATGATTGTTGAGGTTCATTAGATGAGGGAGTTTTGTTATCTGATTTACATATAATGCATGAATCCACATCATCTTCTAATTCATTCAAGGGGCTGTCTTCTTCATGGGGCTGGTCATCGACCACCACATTGACTGATTCTTGAATGGTGAGAGTCCTTAGATTGTATACCCTATAAGCATGACTATTCAAGGCATACCCTAGAAAGATACCTTCCTCACTTTTAGACTTAAAATTTCCTAGGTGATCTCTGTCTTTAAGGATATAACATTTACTGCTAAAGACACGAAAGTATTTCACACTAGGTTATTTTTCATACCATAGTTCGTATAGTGTTTTGTTCAAACCTGCTTTAAGATATACTCTATTTATTATGTAGTAGGCGGTATTAACTGCTTCAGCCCAGAAGCTTTCACCATATCCTTTCCATTTAACATAACTGACCCCATTTCCTGCAGTACTCGATTTTTCCTTTCAACAACTCCATTTTGCTGTGGAGTTTTTGGGGTTGAGAATTCATGGCGGATTCCTTTCTCATCATAATACCTTTCAAATCGCTCATTTTCAAATTCACCACCATGATCACTCCTAATACGATTTATGTAATACCCTTTCTCATTTTGAAGTTGCTTTGCGAAAATTACAAATTCATCGAAAGCATGAGATTTTTCTCGAAGAAATGCGACCCAAGTAAATCTGGTGTAATCATCTACTACCACCAAGAAGTATCTTTTTCTACTATCACTTTCAACTTTGGTGGGACCAAATAGGTCCATATGTAGTAAATCTAATGGCTTTGTTGTTGCTATGGTGGTTGTCTTTTTGTGACCGACTTTTATCTGTTTACCCTTTAGACAATCACCACATATAACTTTTTCTTCTTTTTTAATCTTAGGAAGTCCTCTAACCAAATTCCTTGAACTTAACTTGGCTAAGTTTCGATAGTGAACATGTCCTAGCCTTTGGTGTCATAATTTGGACTCATTCTTCACAGCCATATTACATTTTGTAGACAGTACATTCTCATTGCTACTTTCAATAACATATCAGTTGTTACTTGTGCATAAACCTTTCATGATAGATTTTCTTGTATGATCAAAGATTTTACACACATCTTTTGAGAAGGTGACCAAATGTTCTTTGACGCAGATTTGAGAGATACTAAGGAGATTATGTTTTAGGCCTTATACATAAAGAACAATTTTAATCTTGGGGAGTCCTGGTCCAACTATCGTTCCTTGCCAATTATTCTGGTGGAGCTCCCATCTCCAAACGTGAATGACCCACCATCAAAGTCTGAATACTCACAAAAAAGAGTTTGGTCACTGGTCATGTGTCTGGAGCACCCACTATCAAGATACCATTTTGAACTATTACCGACTTTCAAAGTAGTGTGGATTACTAAGCAATTGTTCCAATCTTTCGCACCCTCTAATTGTACACTATTGGCCATGATTCCAACTTCAACCAAGATCACTCTCTAGGCAGTGAAGCCCTTAAGAGAGACCTGCTTTGATACTAATTGAAATTGCGGTAATGACCGCTTTACTTGAAGTTAGAATATGTCAAGATGTCTTAGAGGGGGGTGAATACGATTTTTTTCAATTTTATGATGATTTAAAACCTATCAACCCTATCGTGAACTAATAGGCAAATAGCATGATTTCTTTTATGCAACTCTAATGGCTTCCAAGCCAAATAGAGGATCCAGTCAGAAGACTATTCAAAACACAAACGAGATGTAGAACTTAGTTCATGATGGATGTGACAGTGTGTGAGATTTGATTCTAATTATTTCCAGGTAATCATGGAAACATGCATTATGAGAACATTTAGAGAAATCACACAAGCAATAAATGTAAATAGGAATCCCAAGACACAGTCATTTTTATAATGGTTCGACTACGTCTCTACTCCACTTCCAGTGGACGCACTTAACCCTTGAGTGTACCAGATCTCACTAATAGAGGTTTCAAATTAGGTTCACCTCAAACCAGTACAACTAACACAAGGATAACTCTAGGACTTACATAAGATACCTAACATCTCTCCACGAGATATAAGTTTATGTCCCACACAGGAGCAAGGGTCAACACACAGAACCCAAATTTTAGGCCACACAAGCCAAGAATCCACACAAGGAACCTAGAGTTTGTGCCCTACACAAGAGCAAAAGTCAACACATAGCACCTAGGTTTTAGGCCACATAGGCTAAGGATCTACACAAGGAACCTAGAGTTTATGCTCCCATGACCAAGGGTCAACATACAACACCCACACGTACTCTCCCGTCGGATGCCTCCTGTGAGGACTTGAAAGGGGTGAGAATCACCTATGACCCAATCCTACACAAAGGAATGATCAACAGGGTCTCTAGACTCTAATGACTTACAAATAAGTACATGAGCCCCATTAAGCACGTTGATGAAGATCTCCTCCTTCGATGATGAAGAATCTTCAGCTCCCTTGATCCGCAACACTTATGATGCTCCAATGTAAGGCAACAGGTTGGGTCAAGGTTATGTTGGAATCCTACTCTATTAAATATTTTCCTATATTAGAAACAGAGTGATTCCAAGCATTTATGCATTCAAGGTATCCCAACTCAACAATTTGCCATTAAGGTGGTAGCTGGAGGATCCTTAAATACGGAAGTTCATTCACCAATCCACTCTATTGAATATCAATGATGAGGGTGGATTGTGGAATGAACTCCTATGAGAGAAAAAAGCTTAGGGTAGGTGATTTGGATTAAACACTCAAAAGCTCTATCTATTTTTTCTACAAACAACCTTAGGCAAGCTCTCATTAAATAGGTAAAAAGTTCCAACAAAAATAAAACAGTCATATTTTTGACAGAGTTCGATATCATCGAGCGTATACTCTCGATAACGTCAAATGGCCGCTCGATGACACGAACTCAATTTGTTAAATGCTTTTGAACCTTTTTGTCAACTAGTCGAGTATATCGAACATGCTTCGATTTCTTCAGATTTCGAACTCCAATTTCATCGACGCATGGTTTGATTCCTCGACATTTGAAAGCATGAAAGTAGACTTGGCTTTGAAACTTAATAGGTATTGATATGATCGAGCATCTCTTGATATCATCTGATTTTGAATGTCGATGATATCGATACGATTTTTAATTTATCGATATTTTCAAGGAATTTTCCTATAAACTTGCTGGACAATTTGTGTCCTATTTTGATGACATCGACCTGGTCTCGATATGATCGATATTTGAATATCGATATCATCGAGTGATCTTCGATACTTAAAAAGAATTTACCTAAAAGCTTGCTAGTCAGATTTGTGTCCCAATCCAATATCATCGAAGGTCCATCGATATCATCAAGATTTGAATTTCTAAGATATCGAGACTCCCTTCAAGACATCGATAATCACATGATTTTCCTTAACTACTTTCTAGACACAAATTGACTAGATGTCGATTTTATCGAGCCTTCTCGATGGACTTGAGATTCGAAAGTCGATGATATCGATCCTGTCATCGATTCATCGAGAATTGAACCCAAGATGCATTTTAGCTGTTGTACATCTGAAGTCCTCATTCGATATCATCAAGTGAGTTTCGAGGACATCGATAACAGAGTCCAATTTCATGGAAGAACTTATCGATAAATTGACAAAGGCTGAAAACTTAGAGATTTTCCTGATTTTGCAAAACAGTTTTCATACCTTAAACCTTAAGTTGTTCTATCCATTTTTAAGGGTTTTATTACATGGGGTTTTTGGTCATAGGATGTGAGGCTAAGTTTACCTTTGACGAGATCAGGCACACATCCCGTTAAGGCAGACGCTTGAATGATCTTCCTATGGGGCTCACTTGTCTTGCTAACTCAACACTCATGCTAATTGACAAGCTAGGGCACTGTCATTATGGCCACTCCATTATTAGAAGCCCATATGGTTGAGTGGCCTCACAAATGTCACTCTACTTGCCATAATAAAGGATTTAAGGTCACATGGTTACTTTTTTTTACTACACCATAACTCATACATCTATCGGCAACCACTTTATTAAGCTCCCACATGGTCAGGTTATCGATGCCATAATTTCACTTGGTTGAGTGGACATTTAATTAGTAACATGGTCTAGTGACCGCATCTCAAAGCATCCAAGACACAATCACAAGCATACCCATCATACCCAGTTATACTACGTTACACTAACTCTTAAACTATGACCGCCCAATACTTCATACGGAGAATGACTCATATTCGGTGTCACATGATCAAGAGGCCAAGAACTAGCTTCCATCACATCAGATATAGTTTAGTGGTCCCCACATGTGCCTAACCTATGAGCATAATGTAAGTGTTGTATTTATGTCGCATGACACCGAATTGAGGGCCACTCCATTATCAAGTTGTATAATCCAACCTATATCATAATTCTCATGACTAAGAAAATATGCACGTACAACCCGATTGTTCATGGTTTAGGTGACCATGGCTATACCCATAAGCATGTGGTCATATCATTGGGTGGTCACCAATGCCACCTGATTTCATGTAGTTGGTTGGCCTTGTGTGGATTTCGCAATCATACGGTTAGATGACCACATATACTCCACAATTGCATTTGATTAGGTGGCCATATATACATCACATACCCACATGATTAAGGGGTCAAATACATATATTACACCCCTACACTAGATTAAGTGGTCATTCACACATCTTACAAACATAAGATTAAAAGCCAAAAATCACCATTTTTGTATAAGCGACTAGGTCATACAAGATCACAAGTTTGCACAGATAAGTGGGCCGCACAAATCACCAGTTCATTGGTTTAAGCGTGCCAGGGAATTTCATCTCAAATGATATCTTTGTGTTTTCAGTTAATCTTAATGGTGGATAACTTTTGTATGGTTTGGATGGCATATAAACATAATATTGGGGTACACAACAGCCCCCAACAAACTTCGATGGCAAATAAACTTTATAGTGGGTCCCACATGGTGGGCCCACTCAGTTTTGGGTGATAAATAAACATTAAAGTAACAATGGCATATACTATGATCAAACATTCCTCATATCAGGCATACATATGATGCATATGGGCATGAATCATGGAGTTATACTAAGCATTTTATATGGTGATGAACTATCCTCACAACGAAGATGGGCCTTGATGGCCTACACACAAGTATAGACCTATCAATGGGCCCTAGGGAGAGTTATAATGTGGACATTTAACTAATATTATTCTTACAATGTGGACGTCAAACCAACATTGCTCCCAAGGCATGGACCGCCATAAATATCATTACACAAACCATGGTGGAATCACATTCAATGGGCTTCATGTACATCCCATTGGGCCTCGACCCATGGGCCTCCAATACATCAAATGGGCCTCATAAATATTAAGGTGGGCCTCAACAACAGGCCACCAATACATCAAGGTGGGACTCCTCAAATGGGCCTTATATATATACCAAGATGGGCCTCAATATCGGGCCACAAATACATCAAGGTGTGTCTCCTCAAATGGGCCTTATAAATACCAAGGTGGGCCTCAACAACAGGCCATAAATACATCAAGGTGGGCCATATCACATGGGCTTTATATCCATCAAGTGGGCTACATCAATGGGCTGCACCAATGGGCCCTATGTACATTACAATGGGCCATAACCCATGGGCCTTAGAATACATCAAAATGGGCCTAATCACATGGGCCATATATATATATATATATATATATATATATATATATATATATATATATATATATATATATATATATATCAAAGTGGGCCTCAACAACAGGCCACAAATACATCAAGATGGGCCTAATCACATGGGCCTTTTGTATATCAGATGGGCCACACCAATTGGGCCTCATATTACATCAAATGGGTCACAACCAAATAAAAGTGGTGATAATGATTTCCACCATTAAAATTCTCAAGGCCCACCGTATCGTTTATGCCCCATCCAATCTGATCATAAGGTCTTAAAGACCTGGATTAAGAGGAAAATTAAATATCATATTGTCCCAATTTTGGTAGCCCAAGGGTTTAATGGTGGACGTTCAAACCCATGTTTTCTATAATGTGGCCCACCTGACCCTAGAACTGTCTTCTTTTTAGTCTCAAGCTTGTAAGACAAGCTGGCCAAATGGTTGGATGGTTTGGATGCAACACATGCATCATGGTGGGTCCCACCGTCCAGGCGTGGATGGTGTGGATAAAACACCACTATTGTGGAAGGTGTGACTACACCACATACATCATAATGGTATCACTGTCCACTGTTGTGGACGGTGTGGATAGAACACATACATCTTGGGGTCCCACGTGGGGCCACCACAATGTTTATTTGACATCCAACCGTTGATAAGGTCGCACGGACCTGGATGAATAGGAAAAAACAAATTTCAAATTGATTTAAAACTTCAGTGAACCTGAAAATGGGTTTCAATGGCAGATGGTTCAACCCCACTGTTTCCTACCGTGTGAGCCACCTGAGTTCCAAATAGGGCTGATTTTTGGGGATGGCCCACAGCCCTAAGGGGCCCACAAAATGGACGGTGTTGATGCACGGCACAAACCACAGTGGGGCCCACGGCTGGGACCATTGATCCCTGCTCGTTCACCCGCCAGCGCAGCAGGCACTACATGCACCTCTGACAGCAACAACGTCAGCTGCTGCATGTTATTTTTTTATATATTTTTTAGTTTCCTGAGGTTTTTCACAGGTGGGGCCCGCATCAAGGAAATCCGACCCCACCAATGGTCCCCATAGCTCAAGACAAGCCAAACGAGCCCAATATTCAATATATTTTAGAGTACAGAAATGTTAGGGTGAATTTCAACGATAAAGCCACTGTCTGCTTTGCTATGGCCCGCCAGAAAGTCGGATTGGCCCCATTTTTAGGCTCAACGCCTAAAATGGTATGGGGAAAAGGATGGATGGCATGGATTGAATTTATGCCTCAAGGTGGGGCCTACACAAGCGACCCACCTAAATAGCCTGTGGAACCAAGCTAATATTTGTATTTTCCATTTCAGACGCTGGATGATCTAGGCTCAACACATACATTTAAGGTGGGCCCCACCCATGGACGTTGGCCATAAAAAAAGGGTTTGATGGCGTGGGTAATACATACATCAAAGTGGGGTCCATCTAAGTGGGCCATACAACTACATCATCACAAAGAAAAGGGAAAAAGAGAGAGAGAAAGAAAGAAAGAAAGAGATCGAGCGATGGAGGGACCCCGGCACTATGGGCCCTCCCTTGCATGATTTAAAATGTACATCAAGTGGGTCCTATTTCATATGGGCTCGCCGATCAAAATCAACGGTGGAGATCCTTTCTCCACCGAAATAGAGGGTCTAGATGACCCCTTTTCAAACTAGAAAGTAAACATCATGATGGGGTCCACAGAGAATGGCCCCATCATGGAATGATATTGATAATCAAGGTGAGCCATCGGCCACATCTTAGGGTCCAAAGTGAGATCCATACCATCGATTGGTAGGCCTCACTTGGCCCATCATAAAAATATGAAAACTAGCTTATAGAAGCACCCACCGTTCGATCTTCTTGGTCCGTTGGAAAGTTGATCTCCTTGTGTCTCATTTTAATGGAGGGTGATGAGGTTTAAATGGCTAGGATGAAGGGTTTGGGATGGGAAAGTGGGCCCCACACATGCACTTTTCTCTCATGGAAGAGCTTAGACGTGAGCCTCTTCTCTTACTTGAGAAAATGTGATGAGAAATGAGAGAGAGAGAGAGAGGGTTGTAAGGAGACAGAGTGATGGATGAGTGAGTGATGGATGATAGGTGAGTGATGTGTACTTGACATGTATGGGTGTGTAAGAGAGAGGGTGAGAGAGAGTTGACTTTAGGGTTACTTTTGGGGAAGGGACATGTACTTGACATGTGAAGTGATTGATTGGATTGATTTGACATGTTGTAGAGATTCTCTTGGGATTGTAAAGGCGTGGTGTTTTCTTGAAATAAACGCGGGCCCACATCTTTTGACCTGGGTATTTGGTCGGTACGCGAGTCGCAGCGTTGGAATGGCGGCGATGGTGTGGTCGCAATGGTACACATCTCAGATTAAGCTAACTCAAATCTACCGAATATAACTTAGGGTCGTGCACAAACGTCGATCATAGGTCGCAGGTTGTCAGAATTCGACAGGAAGGATCGTGAGAGTCAACGGAACAGTAGAGGCTAAGATACAGGTCTTACAAAATACGTCGAATGGGGTATTACTGGCCTACGATGTTCAAAGATGCAATTGATTATGCATGACGATGTCATAAATGTAAAATACATGGTGATATAATACATGTACCCCCTAAAGATTTGCATCAATCAGTAGCTTTTTGGCCCTTCGGAGCCTGGGGACTTAATGTTATTGGTCCCATAAACCCATCATCATCTAGAGGGAAACAGTACATCTTGGCAACCATGGATTACTTTTCCAAATGGACTGAAGCTATTGCTTTGAGAAGCATCAAAGAGAGAGACATCGTGAATTACCTACGACATGCAATAATATACCATTACGGTGTTCTGAAAAATATTATCACTGATATTGGGACACCGTTTAAGAATAGGGGAATGGAGAAATTGTGCTAGAAATATGATATTCAGCATTCGTTTTTGACACCTTACTATCCACCAGCTAATAGGTTAGCCGAAGCTTTTAATAAGACAATTATGAAAATATTAAAGAAAACTGTTACGGGGAATAAACATGATTAGGACAAGAAGCTGCAAGATGCTTTATGGGCTTATCGAACTACTCACCATACTGCCATGAAAGCCACACCATAATCTCTAGTCTACGGGGTTGAAGTTGTTATCCCTATACAAATACAAGTTGCCTCGCTCAGAGTGGCAGTACATCAGTCGATGACTGATGATGAGAACGCTAAGATCAGGTTGGCTAAATTAGATCTGTTGGATGAAAAGAGGTTAGCAGCTCAGTAGCGGTTACAGTTGTATCAAGCAAGAATCTCCCTTGCTTTTGATAAAAGGGTTAGGCATTGTTCCTTCAAAAAGGGTGATAAGGTATTAATGCTGAAAAGACCGATAGTGGTCACTCACAAGACAGGGGGCAAATTTGACCCTAAATGGGATGGCCCATATATAATATCTGAAGTGTATTCCAATGGGGCATATTGAGTAGTAGATTACGACGGACAAGGTATAAGTAAACCGGTGAACGTCCGTTTCTTAAAAATATACCGTCCATGAGTATGCATGTAGTTTTGATTCAGAAGACTTGCAGCGTAACTTAGTAGTTCTTCTCAATCAAAAGGGGGTAGGCAAGAGTGTAATAAAAATCGATCTCTATATTCCTTTTTAGCATTGTATTCTCTTTCTTTGAGTACTAATGAAATGCAGACTTTCGAGGTGTATCAAAAGCATCAGCCATACCATAAAGTGAAAAGTGCCAAATATATATATGTTGCCAACCGCCAAAATGCAATGACAATGCTGATGATTATCACCAAATGGTTAGCGCCAATGATTATCACAAGAATGGGTCGTTGGATGAAAAAGGTAAATGTAAAGATCACGATGGACTATAATAGCAATGATGATTTATCATGTATGATAGCAAGAAAGCATTGCTATAAAATTGAACTATTACTATTATGCGATTGAGTCAAGACCAAGCATCGAGGATAAGTGCCAAAAGTCGATGGATATCCCCATAATTGCCAAAATTGCTATCGTCACCAAGCTGATATTATCTTAAATATAATATAAATATTGGCGGAACATTATCAGCGATGATGAAATATCAAATACTGATTAACCATTTTTTTATAGTGGAATAAGACTATATGGCCAACTGCATATAAATTCGATGATAGCAACGACAGTTTATCATTTAAGGAAATGCAGCCAAGCCTCATACAACCAACTACACATAAGACCTATCATCATCGGTAACATATAGATATCACTCGGGCAAAAGTGGAGTCTATGGCCCTAAAAAGCCCATAGAGAGCTTCATATGCACCCATGCGGGCAATAGATGAAGCAGTCATGTAAGACCCATGTCATCTGTATAGTTTCAGGTAGCGTCATGAGGATGGCCAAAGAGCGCCCCTGTGAATGGGTCTGACCTTGCAGGTGAAGGAAAAATGAGTTTCTGAAGTAGGATGACTCCCTAGATCCTTGGTTTGATTTCAGTAATAACACATGGGGGGAAAGTCTCTGAAGCAAGAGACCCTCTATTGATGGACTGGTAGCCTTGGATTTGGTACCATGACGGTAGCCTTATGCATCCCGTGGACTCTAGAGAGTTATTGTAGCCAACCCTATGCGTAAATCCTATCAAGTCCATAACCCTGGTAGCTTCACCAGGCCCCTCTAAGGGACCGCGGTTTGTGAACTTCCTGGATGCAATAAGCCCCGTGAACTCTAGAGAGTTACAGTGGCCATTCGCATAAGACCAACTCCAACTACTTATGAGTTTAAACTGTGGTTGCTCCAACTACTTATGAGCCTAAATTATGTGTATGACTAATTAGAATTGAAACTTAGTCCCGCCCATTCTAAATATCATTTAGGCAACGTTATTCTAACCATTATTATAACTCATTACTCAAGTTTCACATGTCTATTAAACATACTTGTGAGAATTGTACAAGTTCAAAAATGATGCAATGATAAGATAAATGCATGCCACATGAAGATATGATGCAATGATAAGATAAATGCATGCCACATGAAGATATGACATTAGGATATATATAAGTTTCATATGAAGTATAAAAAGGGGAGGAAGTTATATTTCCTATTCAAAATGTATTTTCTGCTTGAAAGGTACTCCTGTTAAGCTTAACCGATATATATTTACTTTGTCCTATTCCGAAGAAGGCAAGTTTTTGATGATCATATACTTGTTCTTTCAAAGAGAATGACGGTGCCTGTCTGTCTTTTGTCTTCTTGACGCCTCAGGAATAATTTCTTTCACAATTTGCAAAGGAAGAGGAGGGTGAAATTGTATAGAATTATCATCTCCTTCTGAAAAATTTAGAAATTCATGTGTACTTTACGGAGATACTCCAAAAGTTATCCAACCTTCAAGAGTATCGGCCAATTATGCTTCATAGGAAATGTGTTCCAAGGAGATTATTGCACAGAATTGGCCAGAATAGGGGGAATGGTTAGTCTCCCTGGAATAACATATGCCTTGGTCTTCTTGATAACTCCTTAGTCGAGGTTGAGGAATAAATATGGCATGGTCAACCGAATGATATCTGTGCACCAAATATAATTGGTGGGCCCACCAGCGCATCCAGGGATAAGAAGAGTGGACTGGGTATCCTTGGCCCGGGAGTACAAAATGAGATCCAGTGTTAACACTTAAGAGTTGCCTCCACATCAAAGCTCAGTTATACGGCCCGATGCCACAATTCCACATAGATCTAGTAACGATATCACAAGTCGCCGGCACAGTTTGGTCAAAACCCAAACTGATAGGCAAATCTGTTTGGATAACAGGGTTCACACCAAAACATGCTTCCTTCTCTGAAGGGAAGAGTAATGGATCTGATGGAAACAAGGAATGTTTGCACACCATGAGAAATAGAGTCATTATCAACAGCTTCTATACCTTTCAGATGAATAGTGAAAGGAAAATGATGAAAGTCAACCGGATCACCGTCTTCTATTTTACGAGTAACCCAACCATTTGATCTTTTAACCATCTTCCTCAGTTGGTAGTGTTAGAGAGGGAGCCAATGAGGATCTGAATATGCTTTCGGTGGGTCATCAAAAGTCCAAGGGAAATATATTCCTAACCAACCTACAAAGAAATGCTAAGGAGCGTAGATCGAGAAAGGTTGGAGTGAAGAATCTATGGGCCCAGAAATTATATCACCAAAAGAACGATATAAGGAACATAGAACTGAAGGAGCTAATGAATGCTTTTAACCCACAGCCATAGTGCCAACAGCTACAAAAAGGGATGGTCTGATGACTTTCTCTAAACCAGGGAATATTACCAAGCTTAACTAATAAGCTAGGAAGGCAGCTAATTCACAAGAGTGACTGTATTCGGTAGTGCTTGTAATATTCTGACAGATGGTTTTAAGATTCTTATGATTCTAGCCTACAAATCTATTAAGGTAAAATAACAAGGTTATTTCAGAAGAAAGATGAAGATTTGAAGAGAAAAGAATAAGAGAAGAGACATGTAACGTAGTTTGCGAGAGAAATGAGCCAATCATTCAAGAGGAGTGATGTGTTCGGGATAGGGAAAGTTAACTAACTCATTGAAAAGTTGCAGAGTAGTCTTCGAAATCCTGAACTTACTGCTTTCTGCAGAAGTAGGAGATAATTCTTCATTCGCAGGAATATAAATATCAAGGATGTCACCCATGATGGGAAGACCTGCTATACAATAAAGGTCCCATAAGGTAATACTCATCTCACCCAGAGGAAGAAAGAATGAGTTGGTTATGGGGGACCAAAAGTTTAGAAAGCCTCTGAAGATAGCTGTGTTTTCATAAAAATGTTCTAATGTAGCCACGATGGCATCGAAAAGATTAATTTATTCCAAAATGACCATATGTTTTCAAGCAACAGCGCGGGCCCAGGTACTGTAGAAATCTCGAGGAGATAGGAGACCCTCGACTATGAAGTCATTTGTCCTCTAGGGGACACGATTGACAAAGAAATGTTGATGAGCAGTCTCAGAGAAATGAGTTGGAAAGGGTCAATGAGGATCATGGCAAGTGCATAGAAATCGCATTTTATATATCATACCAGCTTTTTGGAGCAAATCCTTTCCTTCTATACGGTCTTCCAGGATTCGGGGTTCTCTCATGATCTAATTATCTATAAAGACAAGGCGACTTTAGTAGGTGGAAGGTTCGCTACGAGAGATTGACCAATGTCGTTGAAGATTCCTGGGATAAGAGATAATTTTATCTGAGTAAAGGTGGTGGAATTTTGGTAGTTTTTCATTAATTTCCAGACAAGTCCAAATATAACGAGGGAATTTTTCACATGCGGAAGAAAGCGAAGAATTCCTTTCTCTCAAGGATGAAACCTTTTAAGGATTCATGGTGATAAGGAAGAGAAAAGTTAAAGAAATTTCAGTAGAGTTTCGGGACAGAAATTTATCGCACCGAGGGCGAATGAGTTGCACGGCTGAGTTGTGCACACAAGTAGCGTGGATAGCCTGCGCGCAAGGTGGGTTTGGTTGGAGGATTGAATTTTGAAGTGAGGAACAATTGAATGGACCAGTATTTATAGGCTCAAGGCATCGTCAGAGAGTTGCACGGGCAAGAGAGCTGCGCGGGCAAGAGAGTTGCGCGAAGCCGCACAACTCAGTTTCTACATGGCAAGTTTGATCCTTCAAATTGATTCAGCAAAAATAAAATTTTGGATTAAGGGAGCATCTGTTAGGGTACCAAAAATGATAAAGAAGAGAGAGTTAGAGAAAGGCATGAAAAAGAGAAGGATATTAGTACAAGTTGCGCAGGACCCGAGTTGCACAGGACCCGAGTTACGCGAGACCTAAGTTGTGTGAGACCTGAGTTGTGCGGATCCACACAACTCACCCGAGTTGCGCTGAGGCGCGCAAGTTTCATCAAAGGAGGATCTGGTGATGTAAAGTGGGGCCCATGGCACAGGAGTCGAGGGCTCACACGTGCGAATGCCTATAAATACCCCCTTACCCCCTCATTTATGGGATTATATGTTCAAGAGGTCTATCCCTTTGAAAAGTATTAAGGGCAGAGAGAAGGAAGGAAGGAGGGTTGCGCTAGTAAATTGCATGGGACTGCGCAACTCATCGGTCGTGAGTTACGCGAGTTATCTTTGAGGTCAGTCATTATGCTGAAATTTCTGACAAACGATCAGGATATGTTGGATATTTCTAAGGGATCCTGGCATGGGAAACCCGCACATCTCATCTCCCCTGGAGATTTGACAAAAATACGCTGGAATGCTGCCAAAATTTACATTTTGATTATATTTAACTTATGTATTTTTCTCTTTATTAAGAGATTTTATCTTGGAATCAAATGATCAAGAGGATGTTAATGAACTCAGCACACAAATAAAATGGATGAATACTCTCTTTGTTCCATCTTTATCGATGTTAAATAAGAAATTCCCCCAAATCAAATGCATTTCATTTCTAGTCGAAACAGATATATTCCACCTCTCTCCTTTGATTGAGCAGGCTTAGACGTGATGCTCCTTCCTGGGGAGATGTCCCTTGATTGTGCGGTTTCAGCAAGTTTATCAAAGTAATCCCACACTTCATCAACATCTTTGTTCAAGAATTCCCCATTGCACATTGTCTCAACAAATTAGCACATGATAGATGCCAGTCCTTCATGAAAGAAATTTGTTATGCGCCACATTTCAAAACTATGTTGTGGGCATGAACTGACAAGATCCTTGAACTGCTTCTAACATTGGAAGAATGTTTCATCTTCCCTTTGGGTGAAGTTCATGATCAACTTTTTGATGGTGTTTGTTTTCTGATATGGGAAGAATTTCTTTATGAACTCCCTTGTCATGTCATGTCATTCCATCTGCCAATAGATCATGGACGTAGTGAATGTAACCATGTCCTAGCCTTTTTTTTAAAGGGAGGAAGGAAAGAGTTTCAACCGGATTGTGTCCTCAGACACATTAGGAAAGTCTAAAGTGGCTATGATCTCATCAAACTCTTTCAAGTGTAAATATGAATTTTCATATTCAAGCCCAAGGAACTTTGGATAGAGTTAGATCACTCCTGTCTCTATGTCTATGTTTCCTGTATTTTCTGGAAAACCAAACAGAAAGGGGTTCTCACCCCTGCCGATTGTAAGTAGTCTCGTAAAGTATGAGGCGGGGGTGCTGGATGCACCTCGTTCTCATCCTGGATTTCCTTCACCCTAGGTTGGGTGGATTTGGAGGTTGATTGGCCAGTTATTTTGCAGCCATAACTTCGGTTAACTCTGTGGATCTCTAGTGGTGTCTAATCCT
The DNA here is from genome assembly GCF_029962835.1 of Magnolia sinica. Taxonomy (NCBI): domain Eukaryota; kingdom Viridiplantae; phylum Streptophyta; class Magnoliopsida; order Magnoliales; family Magnoliaceae; genus Magnolia; species Magnolia sinica. The sequence continues at coordinate 36,319,662 of NC_080583.1, forward strand.
GTGATGGATAGATAACTCCTCAACTAATCCTCCTTCACTCAAGAGATGTCGAGTATTGTCACGTACCCACTTGGGCATGAAACACTCTCAGCCCTAACCTAAACCTAAACCTAAACCTAAAAAGAAAAGGGGAAATAGAAATCTAGAAATACAAAGAAAGAAAATTAGAAAGAAGTTACCAAATTAAAAGTTTCTATGTTAGGATCTTACCAAAGAAAAAGGAAAGTGAATTAGTTTCTAAAAAGAGAAATAGAAAGTTTCTAAAAATAAAAAGATGAGTTAGTTTCTAAAAACAAATTAGAAAATTTTCTAAAAACAACCTAGTTTCGAAAAACGAAAAAGGAAAGTTTCTAAAAACAAATTAGGAAAGTTTCTAAACCTAGAAAAAGGAAAGTGAGTTAGTTTCTAAAAAAAAGAACTAAGAAAGTAACCTAGTTTTTAAAAAATGAAAAAGGAAAGTTTCTAAAAATAGAAAGTAAGTTAGTTTCTAAAAAAAGAAAAAGGAAAGTAAACTACTTTCTAAAAAAGAAAAAGGAAAGGAAATTAATTTCTAAAAACAAATTAGGAAAGTTTTTATCCTAGAATTAGAAAGTAAATTAGTTTCTAAAAATAGGAAAGGAAGGCTTCTAAACGTAGAAATAGAAAGCTAAGTTAATTTTTAAAATAATTAAGAAAAAACCCTAACCTAAAATAGAAAGTAGAAAAACCCTAATCTTAAACTAATTCCAAAACTAGTTAATCTAAAAAAAAACGCAACCGTTAGTCCCCGGCAGTGGCACCAAAAACTTGTTCACAACCTCAAGTGTAGGGTCGTGATGTAATAATAACTCGGGAGAACGAGGTCGAATCCATAGGGACGAAAATTGTACATATTCTAAAAAGAACTAGAACTAGAACTAGAAAAAGATCAAAATCTATATATGGAATAAAAGAGAGTAATTGTGAAGGATTTATCAAATATCAAAAGTAAACAAGAGCGCCACGGATCCACTTGCAGTGATCAAGGAGGCCTCCTACTTGATTCAAGTACCACACCTGTAAAGTCCTATCCTATCCAATTGGAAGATATAACAATTAAGATCAAATCTGAACTTTCCTTTACCTACTTCTTATTAGCGAAGAATTATGATAATTGGAAGGGATTCCACCATGCCCATAGGACGATGGCCAACAACAGAATTTACCAATCCCACAATCTTAAAATTAGAAAAAGAAGATACTCAAAGCTATTACAAATCTAGTGTAATTTGAGTCACAATAAATCATTAAAAACTGAAAGTATTCCTTAAATATCAAATAAAATCACAAAAGGTTCAACATAAACATGAATTAAAGTAAGAAAAACATCCCATCACACTACAAGCTTCACCTCTTAGCCCTAGCTAAGAGGTTTAGCCAACCATAGACATGATTGGACCAAAGTCTCTTAAGAAAAATACGAAAACAACTAAGGATGAAGAAGAAAAACTCATGAGGACGACTTCTCCACTCCTTAAACCTTAGAAGATGCCTACGAACATCCTAGGGAGTCCTATTTATAGTTGTGGAACTCCAACTATCGCACCTAGTTGGAAAACTTTAGAAACCGCCTCAAATTTACACAGTTTACTAAAATAGACTTCACTCTACTTAGTTTCACAGAATAGACTTCACTCTGCACAATTTCACAGAATGACCCAGAGTTTCAGAATATGCTTTTTCAAGATGATTTTAGGATTCCTTTTCTTCACTTCAAATCTTTGATTCTCTTCATTCCTCACTTGGTTTTCTTAGATCTTTGGCATGTGAATTCTTCAAAGTTGGTCTCCTAAGATCCATCCTTTGCCATGGTGATTCTTGAGCATCAAATCTATGCTTTTAGTACCATTTTCAATCTAAGCTCTTAAATTCACCTTGCAATATAAACATGAGTAAAATAAAACATTAAGCATTATCATGTTCATAAAACCATGATATAAATAGGGGATAATTTGCAATATTTGACCCTCAACATTTAGCCAATCATAAATATGATTAAACTAAAATCTCTTAAGAAAAGCATAAAATCAACTAAAGAAGAAGAAGAAGAAAGGCTTTTGGCGGTGACTCTCCATGCTTTTGTTCCACTCCTTAAACCCTAGATTTTGAAACGCCTTCTTGCGAACCGAATTGGAAAAATTTAGAAACCGCCTCAAATTTACGCAGTCCGTGCAAAATCTGCATACCTTAAACGAGTCGAAGGCAATCCTCAACGAGTAAAGGATCACTTGAATTTAAAAAATAATATTACTGGAGTTCGAGCCAAAGTTTCTTCGACTAGTCGAGGGAAAGCTTAGGCTGGTCGAAGCAGGGCTTAGGCTAGTCGAGAATCACTTGGTTTCCTTGGATTGTTAGCATGTGAATTCTTCAATCTTAGTCTCATAAGATCCATCCTTTGCTTTGGTGATTCTTGAGCATCAAATCCATGCTTTTAGCAAGTAGTATCATGCAAATAAAACCAAGATATAAGCAAGGGAAAATATGCAATATTTGACACTCAACACACTCTCCAACCAGCATTTTGCTAGTCCCGAGCAAAACATGCATGGAGTAATCTTCAATTCTCAACGTTCAAACCCTTTTTCAAAAATCAATCTCTTGTGCAATTAAGTATGGATGAGTAAAATTAAGATGAGAAAGTGAGATTTTGAAAACTTAAAGCTGAATCATATAAGCAATCCATCAAAAGGTTTTTTATCGATTAAATCATAGCATAAGTTCTTATATCATGTTTTTTAATGTGCTTAGTGAAAATCAAATTACTTCTCATGAGAATACTATCATTTCATAACGTTAGCCATGTTCATCATATTAAGAGTAGTTAAAAAATTCAAGTATTGATTCCAAACTTATCCCCTGCTGCTTCTTTTTCCAGTTTTTTTATTTTATATCAATGGTCATTTTTCTTATTCATTCTTTTCAGATCCTTTTCAAAACTTTTTCAATCTTTTTAAAATTTTTTTCTAGTTTTTCATCATTCATGAACTTTTTGTCAATCTCACTATTTTTTTAATTACTGATTCTTTTCATCTTTTAAGGTGGATAAAATTCTCTAGACTGAATTCTCAACATCTATCAATGATTTACATACTAACCATTAGAAATTCTAGCATAATCACAGAAGACAAATTGGATGTGTCTTGTGATTTAGATTAACATGATATTCAAACTTCTTCTTAATCAATTTAGTGCAAGAACCGTAAGTGATAAGTTACTTAGTTGATCCCAACAATTCAAGATTCGATTTCTATCTTATCATCATACTCAAGGCATTCTTAATCCATAAATTATCAATTTCCAAACAGGTTTTATCTTCAAAAATTGAAAATTTTCCACAGTTATTTGCTCAAAACTAAGAAAATACTAATTAGTTTACCTAATCCACACCCCCAAACTAAAATCTACATTGTCCTCAATGTAAAAGATATAACCATGCAATGCATATAAGACAACGAAAAGAAAGGAGAAGTGATGGAAAGGTAATACCTGAAGAAGTAGAATATACGTCATTCTAAGGATCACAGTGTGAAGATGGGTTAGCACAAAGACTAGACAAACCGAAGAAAAATACCATAATCCTATGAAAGCAATAAATTCTAATCTTAAATAAGGAAAGCAAGGGAAATCTACTCAATCATACAGCAAGGTTCCTCCTCCGGCCAATATCTTGGTAAATTTCTCAGTAGGTTTCTCAACAAGATCATCCAAAAGGCCCTTTTGCAATAGGCTTGGATGCCCTGTAGCATGAATGTCTAAAGAAATTTATGGACCTCAATATAAATTTTCCTTTTAATCTCCTATGGTGTCCAAAGTATATATGATTCACCTGTGATAGAAAAAGTTTCAATGTTAGCATAACATGGTGAATCAGAGACTGTAAGTTGATGAAATTCAGAAAAAATCTCAATAGGTGGTGTAGTCTCAACACATTCTGAAGTTTTAGACTTCGGTTCAATTTCTAGCTCCTCCACTTCTAATGGTAAACATTCAGGATTTATGGAAGGAAGCTCTTCAAAAAATTGATTCCCTTGGTCAATATCAATAACAAAGGTATTGTCGTGCGAGGTGTCCATTATATTATCATTACGATCTGCAAACTATGCTCAGCATTCATTCAGAGATTTGAGAGATTTAGTTGAGAATGGCCTATTTTCTATATTGAGGTTTGTGATGATATGCCCAAGGATTCCTTCATCATCTTTAAAAGTGAAGGGAGTCATACTCTCTTGCTCTTCATTTCGATGAGAGTAAATCATCACCGGATATATCTTGCCTTACCCTGCATAGAAAGATTAAAGATCAATAGGTGAAGATTTGTTGTGAAGACTCTGTTCGTTAATACTAATCAGTAGAGGCTTTGTATCGTCAAGGGTTAACTGCTTAGATGGTGGCCTTAATTGGGTGGTTTCAAATTCCAGGGTCATATCAAGTAAGTCATCCATCTCCCTAATCATATCATGATCTAAATCAGGGGAGTGGTCTAAGCAAGCCTCAAAAGAGTTGGAAGGGTCGGTTAAAAGAGGCTCATCCTCCATATTTAAATCAAACATGTCAGAAGGGTGGAGTAGATCATTATGGTCAAGAACGTCCTGTACCTCGTGATCATTTACCTGGACCACAATTGAGATTGATTCCTGGGAAATTTAGGTTGTAAACCCATGGTTGTCATCCCACTCCTCATCATTGTCTAATTCAGTACAGTTCACAAGTGAGTTAGGATCACTTTCCCCACACTGTGTTTCTATGTTGGTTGAAGCTCGAATAAATTAGTCTCTTTCTCCTCATGGAGATCAAATGTATCATGTGATTGGAGTGTGTCAGCATCATTATAGTTGAAAGATACCCATGTCTCTTGATCATTCCTTTGGACAATCATCGAGATCGACTCTTTGGAAAATTGAACCATATTCTCAATAACAGAATTGTGGGTGATTCAATCACTTCTACCTACCCTCTTCCACCTTATTGAGGTGTGATTCAATCGCTTCTAATGATTTTCTGATGTCTACAGTGATTTGATTGAATTGTGGGTGATAGTCCGTGAAGTGCAAAAGTCTCTTGGATCGTTTCTGCTTGGATTTCAAAGGTAAGGGATCCAAGAGAATAGTCACTATAATCAATTGTCAGATCATCTCCGCAATGTTGATGGTTCCACTGATCATAGTCATATGGGTCATAGGTGGGAAAGTTGGATGGTTATTGGTACGCAATATCACCCATAATATAATCATGCATTGTTTTCTTCCCGTTTGATGGGTGATAATCGTTCTCACACCAATAATCACGTAATGTTTTCTTAATCGGTGGAGTGTAATTATTTTCTCACCTATAATTACCTAGGGACTTCTTAATCGGTGGAACATTATATTCTGGCTAGTTCTCGATAAATGTTTCAGCACAATTTTGAGACAAAATTTGTTTCCTAATATAATCGTCTAATAGCTATTCCCGATATCTCTCATCTTCTAAAAGTAGATTAGCATACTTACGTGCCCATTCTCGTGTGTACATGATGAAACCTTAATTCTGAATCTATTCCTTAAAAAAATAAAAATCCTACAGCAATATGGAAGGTAAGTAGGGGGAAGAAGTTACCAGAAGAGAAGAACTAGACATGAAAATCCTACAAAATCAAAACAATCAAACTATGTTAGCAATGTTAGTGGAAGAAAGAAGAATAAGATGAATCTTAAAACAATAAAATCTAAAAATTGAAAATTCTTGAAAACCCTAGATTAGAAAAGTTCAGAAAATAAGAAGAATGCTAACCTAAATCAACCCTTGAAAAGGCGAGCTTAAGAAGTCCTGGGGGGGGGGGGGGGGTGAATAGGACTATGCCAGGTAAAAATTAAAGTGCTGAAATAATAAATAAATCAGAAATCTCAATCGCACTAGTATTAAAAAATTGATTCAAACTAGTTTGTAGGACAACCTACACCCAAAACAAAGTTTAGGTAGAACAACTTTATTTCAAGAACGTTTGTAAGAATCAAGATCTCAAACCAAGCAAGAGAAAATAAAGCTATCTATTACAAACATTCATCACTTTTGCATAAATAAAATTATAAACATTCTCCACAAATGCAAAGGTTAAACATTCACTACAACATCAAGAATTATAGTGGTTTGGTGTATACAACAGTTGTTTTCAAATAGCCACACCTACTCCACTCCCAATAATCACTATTCACGTGATATTGGCTTTCACTATAAACAAGGTTTTCCCAGGGTCACCTTAAAACCTGATACAATTATGATTTTAAAAGTCTATCACCAAAAAAAAAAACCCTCGCTGAGAATTTTTTGGCTATCTCAGACAAACCAACAAATGAGATTTTTTTTCAATCTCAATAAAACCAAAATACAAAAGACAAAATATACTTATCCTCACCTTTGAAGATGTATCAGTCAATGTATTCATAGAACCACTTCTCTTGTCATAGATTGTTCAATGTTCAATCACATAGACAAGGGTTCAAGGTTCTAGAATGATTTTAAATAGATTCAAATTAAAGGCTACTTGTTTAAATTCCTCAAGATCTCAAAGAAGAGTATCTAGCCTCTTTATAAAATGAAATTCAAAGAATAAGAGATCTAGGATTAAAATAAATAAGTCATTTAAAAATTTATAAATATTGTGCAATGGCTTGAGTATAATAGGGGCTTCTATATCTCTCGATGATGGATTTGATGTACTTGAATTGTATTTTCAGATTGAGACAAGGCCTTTATTTATAGGCATAAAAGTTGTTTCTTCGACTCATCTAAGACATTCTTGGACTCGTCTAAGATTCGGATTCCATTCCAACAAATTTTCAAATTTGAGCATGATTGGATAAAACAGAACTTCAACTGGTCGAAGGCCCTGCTCGACTAGTCAAGCATGGTCTTTAACTAGTCAAGGGTGCCAAAAATCTAAACTAATTTAGTCGCTAGACTTCAAGTCGAGCAACCCTCGACTAGTCGAAGGCCCCACTTCGACTGGTCAAGAAGTCTGCTCGACTGGTCGAAGAAGTAATGGGAAAATCTATTTTTCTATAATTTAAACTTGGACTGGTCGAAGATACCTTAAACTGGTCGAGCCATAGCTTAAACTAGTCGAACCTTATCGTAAAGTAGTCAAAATTTCGCTTAACATAAGTATAGAAACCCATTCAAGTTTATGTTTTGAAAGAACCTAAGCCTAAGGTCTTTCTAGGGTCTGTTATACCTGAAAAAACTTAACTTTGAAGTAGATGGGATACTTGAACTTTATAGAACTTGTTCTTCTACTTGATTCTTCAATAGAGCTTGTAGTTGAAGATGGAGTTTGATCTTTTACTAGATCATTAGTAGAACTTGAACTCAATCATCTTGAACTTATTAAACTTTTCATCTTGATCCACTACTTGACTTGAACTTTCCTTCCTGATCCACATTAGACGGACCACTTTATAAGCAATTTTGAAGAAACAAGTAGTGGATTAAGATGGAAAGTTCAATAAGTTCAAGATGATTGAGCTCAAGTTCTAATAAAGATCTAGTAGAGGATCAAGCTCCATCTTCAACTACATGCTCTATTGAAGAATCAAGTAAAAGAACAAGTTCCATGAAGTTCACGCATCCCATCTACTTCAAAGTTCAATCTTTTCAGGTATAACAAAACCTAGAAAGACCTTAGGCTTAGGTTCTTTCAAAACATAAACTTGAATGAGTTTCTATACTTATGTTAGGCTAAATTTTGACCAGTCTAAACTATGGTTCGACTAGTCTAAGTTGTTGGCTCAACCAGTCTAAGGTATCTTTCACCAATCTGAGTTTAAATTATAAAAAAAAAGTAGATTTTTCCATTACTTCTTTGACCAGTCGAGCAGACTGCTCGACCAGTCGAAGAGGGGCCTTCGACCAGTCGAGGGTTGCTCGACTCAAAGTCCAGTGACTAAATCAGTTCAGATTTTTAGCCCCTTCAACCAGTTGAAGTTCTGTTTATTCGATCGTGCTCAAATTTGAAAATTTGTTGAAATGAAATCCGGTTATTAGACAAGTCGAAGCAACAAATTTTCTGCCTATAAGGCCTTCTCTCAATTTGAAAATACAATTCAAGTACATCAAATCCATTATTAAGAGAGATAAAAGCCCCTATTATACTCAAGCTAATGCACTGTATTTATAAATTTTTAAATAACTTATTTTAATTCCTAGATCTCTTATTCTTTGAATTTCATTTTATAAAGAGAGTAAATACTCTTCTTTAAGATCTCAAGGAATTCAAACAAGTAGCCTTTGATTTGAATCTATTTAAAATTTTTCTAAAACCTTGAACCCTTGTCTATGTGACTGAACATTGAACAATCTACGACAAGAAAAGCGGTTCTACGGATACATCAACTGATAAATCTTCAAAGGTGAAGATAAGTATATTCTGTCTTTTGTATTTTGGTTTTATTGAGAAATTCAGAAAATCTCATTTGTTGGTTTGTCTAAGTAGCCAAAAAATTCTCAAAGAGGGGATTTTTTTTGTTTGTGATAGTCCTTTAAAATTACAATTGTATCAAGTTTTAAGGTGACCCTAGGAAACCTTGTTTATAGTGAAAGTCAATATCACATGGATAGTGATTATTAGGAGTGGAGTAGGTGTGGTTGTTTGAGAACAGTTGTTATACACACCGAATCACTATAATTCTTGGTGCTGTGGTGAATGTTTACTTTTTTCATTTATGGAGAATGTTTGTAATTTCATTTATGTAAAAGTGGTGAACGTTTGTAATAGATAGATTTATTTTCTCTAGCTTAGTTTGAGATCTTGATTCTTAAAAACGTTCGTGACATAAGGTTGTCCTACCTAAACTTTATTTTGGGTGTAGGTTGTCCAACGAACTAGTTTGAATCAATTATTCAATATTAGTGTGATTGAGATTTCTAATTTATTTATTATTTTAGCATTTTAATTTTTATTTGGCATAGTCCCCCCCTTTTAGGACTTCTTAAGCTCATTTTTTCAACCCTAATCTTAACCTAATTCTAATACTAATTAATTTCAAAAAAATTAGTCATAGTCCCGGGCAACGGCGTCAAAAATTGTTCACAACCCTAAGTGTAGGGTCGCGATGTAGTAATAATCTCGGTGAAACCGAGGTCGAATCTACAGAGACTAATCTTGTACGTTTCTGAAAGTAACTAGAACCAGAACTAGAAGAAGATGTAAATCTAAATCTGAATAATTGGAAAGAGTAATCGTGAATAATGTAATTGAGACTTGTGGATTTGAAGGTGGGAACTAGGGTGCCAAGGATCCACTTGTAGCTATTGGGAGGCCACCTTACATGATTCAAGAGATCTAACTGGAATCGGAGTCCTATCTTATCGAGTTAGAGAAAGAAGAGACGGTCAGATCTCTGAACTTCTCATGAACCTAGTCTTAACAGATGAGAGTTGTGAGGATTGGAAGGGATTCCATCACCCAACCATGCCTAGGAGACAATGGCAAACAATAAGATATACCAATCCCATAACCAATCATAGGAAAATTGTGAATATTGGGAAGGATTCCATCACCCAACCATGCCCAAGGGACAATGGTAAACAACAAGACTTACTAATTTCACAATCTCAAATCAGGAAAAGAAGATATTCAAAGCAATTGCATATCTATTGTAATTTGTCACAACAAACCATTAAAAACTAAAAAATTCCTTAATAAAGAACTAGAATCCATAAGGTTTAATAAAAACATGAATTAAAGCAGAGTAAACATCCCAATCACGCTACAAGCTTCACCTCTTAGCCCTAGCTAAGAGGTTTAGCCAACCATAGACATGATTGAACTAAAATCTCTGAAGAAAAGCATAAAAATAATTAAAGAAGAAGAAGAAAGACTCTTGGCGATGGCTCTCCACGCTTTTGTTCCTTAAACCTTAGAAGATGCCTAAGAACATCCTAGGAACTCCTATTTATAGTTGTGAAACGCTTCCTTGCAAACCGACTTGGAAAAATCCAAAAACTGCATCAAATTTACGTGGTCCGCACAAAATTTGTGTAACCTTAGATGATTTGAAGGTAATCTTTGATGAGTCAAGGATTGCACGAATTGAAAAGATAATGTTGCTGGAGTTCGAGTCGAAGTTTCTTCGACTAGTCAATGTAGAGCTTAAGCTAGTCGAAGCAGGGCTTAGGCTAGTCGAGAATCACTTAGTTTCTTTGGATCTTCGGCATGTGAATTCTTCAATATTGGTCTCTTAAGATCCATACTTTTCTTTGATGATTCTTGAGCATCAAATCCATGCTTTTAACATTCTTTTCAAGCCAAGCTCTTATATTCACCTTGCAATACAAACATGTATAAAATATACCATTAAGCAGTATCATGTGTATAAAACCAGGATATAAACGGGGGAAAATATGTAATATTTGACACTCAACAAGACTCCACTTTTTAGAAAGAGGCCATTAATGATGAAATGAATTCAATTATAATTAACTAAAAATGGGAACTGGTGGATCTACCTCTAAGTTCTAAACCAATAAGATGTAAGTGGGTATTTAAGAAAAAATATCACACTAATGGTATAATTCAAACCTTTAAAGCAAGATTAGTTGCTAAGGGTTTCTGATAGAAAGAATGAATCGATTATTTTGACAGATATTCACCAATGGCTAGAATAGCAGTGATTATGATTTTATTCACTATATCATCCATATATCATCTTCATATCCATCAAATGGATGTGAAGACAACATTCTTGAATGGTGACCTTGATAAGGAGGTATACATGGAGCAACTGGAAGGGTTTGTTCTACTAGACAATGAAAAGAAAGTGTGTAAACTTATTAAGTCTTTGTATGGATTAAAATAAGTACCAAAATAGTGGCATAATAAATTTGATTCTAAAGTTCTATCTTATGGTTTTGCACATAACATTGTTGATAAATGCATATACTCAAAAGTGTGTAATGATTATATTATAATAATATGCTTGTATGTAGATGATATGTTAATTATCAGTAACAAAATGGAATGTATAACAATAACAAAGAAGTTTCCTTCTTCAGTTTTCAAATTGAAGGATCTTGGACAAGTAGATACTATATTGGGTATCAAAGTTAAAAAACAAAGTAGGGTTTATGCATTGTGCCAGTCTCATTATATTGAGAAAATACTAAACATGTTTAACCACCTGAAAATCAAAGAGGCAAAAACCCCATTTGATCCAAGTATCAAGTTGAAAGAAAACAGTGGAAAAGTGGTTGCACAACTAGAGTATTTATAAGCAGTCTTATGTATGCGATGCAATGCATAAGACCGGATATAACATATATTGTGCGTAAACTAAGTAAGTTTACTAGTAATCCAAGTGTTGAACACTGGAAAGTTACAAGTAGAGTTCTAAGTTATCTAAAAGAAAAAAAAATAGGGCTATTTTACTTAGAATTTCCAGCAGTGTTGGAAGGTGCAAGTTGAATATCAAGTGTAGGGGACAACAAGTCCACTACAGGGTGGATATTCACCTCAGGAGGTGCAATTGTATCTTGGGGATCTAAGAAATAAACTTGCATAACGCGCTTAACAATGGAATCTGAGTTCATAGCTTTGGCTGCAACAGGAAAAGAGACTGAGTGGTTAAGGGATCTTCTATTAGAAATCTCATTCTATACGAAGCTTATACCGGCTGTTTCCTTTCATTGCGATAGTGAAGTCACTCTAGTGAGAGCATACAATAGTACATATAATAGGAAGTTCAGGCACATAAGTTTGAGACATGATTATATAAGATAATTAATTCAGTATGGAATCATTGAGATCTCATTTGTGAAGTCAAGTAATAACTTGGCTAATCCCTTTACTAAACCTCTGACGAGAGAGGTAGTGAGGACAACATCTAGAGAGATGAGGTTAAAACTCTTTAATCAAAGCTCCACCAGTGATAGAAACCCAACTTAAACTTAAAAAATCTCTAAAGATTGGGTTCAATGGGTAACAATGAATCACTGATAAGTGAAAAGTTTCTACACTAAATCTAAATAACCTCATTCATGATGAAAGTGCTTGCCATTATAAAAAGAGGGTTGAGTCTTAGAACTCTTAATGAAATCCAATCAAATAAGACAAGCGTTTAAGTAACAGAAACATTGGAAGTATTTCACCTATGTGAACTAGAAGTGGTGCTGCTTCTCATGAGAGTTAGAGTTATCTCGAGATTGTTCATGAAACACAATAAGCACATGGCCATTAAAAGTGCTAAGTGAGTAATGTGGAGGAACACAAAACGCAGAAGCTATTATGTGTGGAGTATTTTCGGTTATGTCATTAAGGAATAACTAGTTCAATGATGTGACAACCAGAAATTTTGAAATAACTTTTAACTTCTTACACTAAGGAAAGATTCAAATTGCAAGATATCTATCTTTACACATAATAACTATTCTTCTATCTCTGGCAGATAATTTTCTATTATTTTAAAAACCAGTGGAGGATTGTTGAAATTTGTGGCTTTTTGAAAAAATAATTCAAAATTTCAAAATTTCAGGAATTTGCTGCCAAAATGATTTTCAGGAATTTCAAATAAAAAAGTGTGATGTGTGCTTCTAGTCCCACATCGGAAATGATAGAAAGGATTTTGGGTTTATATGTGGATGTGTGTGTAGTATTCTTACTTAGATGCTTTGGAGATTGAGATGCCCGGGTTGTAGCACTGGAACACACTCACGTACGCATGTGCACGGGCGCTCGTGCACGGGCACAGGCACTGGCATGGGTGAGGGCGAGGGAGAGGTAGTGGTCAGTGTGGTTGTAGTGGTGCTAGTTGGCACACTTTACAAGCAATTATGGTCTGGAAACGGACGGGCCATAATTCTCCAGATCTCTTTCATAGATTAATGTGATCATATCCACTGTTTGATTCTATCATAACAGATCTGCTATGTTGAATCGTTCCTAAGTGGACCCACATGATTACTGCATGCCAGATCTAGACAGGCTTGTCTTTTCCTGGAAGCAATTCGCCTGCAACCCATCAACAATTGATAAGGAAGCGAATCACGCTTCAAGGACAGTTTATCATTCTACGTGATTCAGCCTAGTGAAACGAAACTATTGAGATTTATTTTTATTTTTATTCTTAGTTTTCAGTATATCCAACACAGTTTTTCTTAACAGTCCAAAGCTCAACTAGACCACACCACAAATAGGAGAGAGTTGATGATTTTTACCGTTAAAACATTTGCGGGGCCCACCATAACATTTATTTTCCATCCAATCTGTTCATAAAGTCAAAAAGACTTAGATGAAGAGGAAGAACAAATATTATATTGATCCAAAACTTCTCTAACTCCAAAAGGGTTTCAATGGTAGTCGTTCAATCCCACACTGTTTTTTTAAGTATGGTTCACTTGATCTTTACATCTGGCTTATTTTTTGGTTCAAGCCTCACGAGGAGCTCACCATGTGGATGGACAGTTCGGATATAACACTTACTTTATGACAGGACCTACAATATTTGCTGACATCAACACACCAGCTAGATCGTTGGTACATGGCACACCGACCAATCTGCTTCTCACTACAAGAAAAGGGAGCTTTAGCCTCGGTTCAAAACCGTGGCTAAAAAGGTTAAAAACTGAGGCTAAAACCTTTAGCCTCAATTTTGCCTCATTTATTCAAACCGAGGTTGAAACCCCCGTGGCTAAAGGCTTTAGCCTCAGTTTTAGCAACCGAGGCTAAAATGACTTTTATAGCCTCGGTTCTTCAAGTGAGGCTAAAAGAATCTTTTTAGCTTCAGTTTTCTCGAAATGTGGCTAAATCAAAATTTAGCCTCCATTGTTTCCAACTGAGACTAAATCCAAATTTAGCCTTAGTTGCCTCCAACCGAAGCTAAAACTATTTTTAACCTCAGTTCTCAATAACCGAGGCTAAAGCCTTTAGCCACGGGAGTTGTAGTCTCAGTTTATGTAACCGAGGCAAAACCGAGACTAAAGATGGATTTAACCTCTTTTGGCATCAACCGAGGCTAAATTCGGTTTTTGACCTCATTTCTCTATCATCCAAAGCAAAAAATATCATAATCAATAAATGATTGAACCTATGCAATTTCATCCATTTAACATTCATCAAGACAACAATCAGCACAATATCAACAAAACAATTAATGGTCTATTTAAAGTTTTCAAAACAAAATACAATTACACATGAACTACCACATAGCCTTCCACATGAACTGTTTCAGTAGGGTCCCCTTTTAGCTCCTCTCTCTGCAACCGTTGCCTTTCAGCCTCCCCTTTGACAAGCTCCCCCTAAAAGAAATGGAAAGTAAAAGCTACTTAAGAAAACTATTAAGTGAATTAAAGCTAATGCAGGAAACGTTCCGAATATATCCTAGTAACCATTGATGAGCTGACCCTGTTTTCCAATACATTTACGGTATATTCTAGCTCTTCCACAGACTTCTCTAACAGCTTCACCTCCTCCTCCTCTTCGGCATAGTTCTTCCTTGCCTCAGCCATCTGAGATCGAAAGGGAAAACATTGAGAATCAAACATGACACAAGTAGGGGAAAAAAATCAAAAATAAGGTAATGATAAAAAGAATCAGCAAACACCTGTCGAGCTTCTGTAGCAATTGCTTCATTTTCTTCAGCAACAGCTTGTGTTATTTCTAGCTGCTCTTTCAAGACAAGTACCTCAGAATCAAGGCAATCCCTACCCTTAGTAACTTCATTCAGATCACTCTTCAAACCTTCAAGGTTATGATTCATTTGCCCAAGTGAATCACTCATTTCAATAAGTTCTCAAATAGGATTCCTTCCAAATGTCAAATCAATTAAGCATTTTATTAGATTCCAAAAGGAATTCTGATGTAATTGAGCTCATAGCAAGAGTCTCCTGCCAATTGCAAAGCAGAGATGATGGCAGTGATTCTCTGACCCTTTTTGCTACATAGTGTCCCCAAGGGCCATGGCCATCAAACACACCACAGAACATCATGTCTTCTTGGCATCCGAATTCCTACAACCCATTTAGAACCCACATTTTAAAAACAAATACAGAAGAATTGAGCTCTCAGCAATTGAAAAATTGATTCGTACTCATCAAACAACTGAAAATCACTCTCATTTCTTCCTATATAGATCTCCATGCTGAAACTAAAACTTAAAACATTTAAACCTGTGTCGAATTAAAATAGCTTTGAAAGTAAGGCGACAATGAAATAAACTTAAAACATTTAAGCAATGCATGGAATTAAACATTTAAACCTGTGTAGAATTAAAATAGCTTTGAAAGTAAGGAGATAATTGAAAAACTTAAAATATTTAAACAATCCATGGTATTAACTAGCTTTCATCAGTAAAACATCTTGGCAAGGAACTACATGATACACGACCTGAGGATGGCCCTGACATTTGGTGATCCACACGGTTGATCTGATGATTCCAATGCTGGATGGGCCACACCCAAAAATCACCCCAATGGGACAATCCTAACGGATTAGTTTGCTTCTGTGGGTGGGTGGGTGTGTGTGTGTGTGTGTGTGTGTGTGTGTGTGTGTGTGTGTGTGTTTGTGTGTGTGTTTGTGTGTGTGTGTGTGAGAGAGAGAGAGAGAGAGACATGTAGTCAAAGAATGACATTCACCGCGTCGTACAATCTGTTTGCATCGATTGGTTCACCAACAGTTTTTGATGGAATCTGCGACAACAAGAGTGAAGCCTGCACAAGCAGAAAGGCCATGCACCTTTAGAAATGTGAAGCCTGCACTTAATCAATCAGATACCCAAGAGTGTGTATAATTACCTTTAAACCTTCTGCAGTGCAATCTGATATGGACCATCCATGATCTCTAGTTGAGAAAGGCCATGCACCTTTAGAAACGTGACAATACCAGAAACTAAGATCACCAGTGCAGTCTTCCAAAACCTTCAAAAACAAAGTGGAACAGGTCATAGGAAAAAGTGGGGGGGGACCACGGTCAAGATATCCGAAAACAACTTGATTTTAAAAAATTTACTAAGAGAGAGAGAGAGAGAGAGAGAGAGAGAGTGTAGAAAACTACTACTCCCAAGGTAATATAATGAAACCTGCGAATTCTTTATGTACTCATGCACTTTCTTAAGAGTTGGACCAAATTCCTCAAGAAAGCTAGTTGAGATTATTGCCTGAACAGTGAAAGCAGTGTCCCATAATTGACTGCCATTATAACCCTGCAGTTAACCACAATCAATAAGTGAGTTTTGAATCAAATGTCCTCCAGAAAAAATAAATAAATAAATTATGCCGATGACCACTTATGCACTGAACTATAAATGGTTTTAGATTTTGAACACCTGTGAGAAACCCAGATTCAATTGACACTGGATAAAAGCAAAGACAAAATGCCACTACATAAAAGTAAAGGTGGTTTATTTTATTTCCTGACCTGCATTTTCATGTCATCTTCTGCAAGCCACAAATAGTCAAAAATCCTTGGCAGGTGCAACTTGCATGCCTCAGAATTTGGATCTTCGACCCAGCAGCAAAGCATATTTAAGACCTGCTTATCATGAGATAGAAAAAACCAATGGACAGAAAAATAGATGATGAGTTCCGCTAATGCATGTTCTTATTCATCAAAGGAATAAATTTTGGAACATTACAAGAAGATCCAACCAATATGTTTGCAATGGCAAGATTCCTACAATATGCTTGAATTAAATACTTTCTAGTAGGGGAATTTTTTTTTTTGTTGATGTTACAAATATAAAAATTCTAGAAGCCGTATGAAATTATCAAGGCTACTGTTGAATTGGTGAAAGTTCACCAAGTTGATTTAATAAATAATAATAATAAAGCCACCATACCCACCAAAATGAAGAAATAAACAAAATCTCTTCAAGGAGGTTAAAGGAGCCTTATTCAACTCCAGGCTGGTTAAAGGAACTTGCTCACTCATGCCGTCAATACTAACCAAGGTATTACTCCAATCTACATGTGTGTTAATAGCAAAGTAATTAATGTCAACCTAAGATAAACATGGGAAGAATATGTATGCTTTTAATTACCATGACATAGCCTGGTGTAGATTCTCCAGCTCTCCATGACAATGCCTTCCCTGCAAAAGAATATTTGAGAACTTTTTTTTTTAGCTTATACATTTTGGCAAGCAATCAATGCAAAACCAGTAAGCTTCTAAATAAGGGTTTTATTGTGAGCCACAACTGACACAAACAGATACAGCTACTGGGCTGATGATTTTTTTGTCCTCGTCTTTCTGTTTGGAGGGGGAGGGGTGATCAAATCTTTATGATCCTTTGATCAAAATCACAATCTGAACCATTAAGATGTGTTCAGAACATCGATGTTAGACTACAAATTAAGTTTTAGCCAATTTTGAATTTTGACAACTTAATAGTTCGGACCAATTCTTTCCAGATTGAACGTTCAGCAAGCTGCTCTGCTTCATCTAAAGTGTTTATCATATAATTTTATTTCACTCCATCTTCTGGTTCGACTTAAGACCTTCATCTAGAACTCTATCTTCTGCTCAATTAAAATCCATCACCTATCTGACCAGAAAACAACAAACTGATTGACAGAACTAAATTCCAAACTGATGCAGGACAATTAACCACTTGTCCCTGCATTACAAACTCCCTTTCTTTCAGGTAGAAAAAATCTCATGAGTAGAAAATTCACACAGATTTTTAAGAAAACAAATAGAAGCGAATTACCTACCATCCAATTTTCATCCTATGCTAGAACCCCCTGCTTCAGCTTACATCAACTATGCCAGAACCCCCTGCATTAGCCTGCATCAGTTTTTCCCATCGTTATTGAAAATGCCTACTTTGCCATGTTGAGCACACATATCACTGCACTAAACAGTAAATAAAAGCATTAGATGATGCAAAGCAAGGTCACAATTAAAATGTCTAATACCACTAAAAAATAACATGCTAATTGTTCTTTCCTTGGTATGGAGTTAGAATCACATGGAGTACAAACAACAAGAAAATACAAAGTTTCTATGAGTTATCATATCAAACATTTGGCATGAATGTCTCCCTTTGGCATTTCATTGAACATCGGGTACGCAGCACAATTCAAAAGCCTCAAATCCCATTTCGTTGAACATCCAGTACACATCCCATGCATGTCTCCCTTTGGCATTTCATTGAGCATCTAGTACGCATCACAATTCAAAAGCCTCAAGTCCCATTTCGTTGAACATCCAGTACACATCCCATGCATGTCTCCCTTTGGCATTTCATTGAACATCTGGTACGCATCACAATTCAAAAGCCTCAAATCCCATTTCGTCGAACATCCAGTACACAATCGCTCCAAATTGATAAGAGATCAAACAAGATTAGTGCTTTGAATGTCTGCTTCTCAAACTGATTCAATCAAAAACCTTCAAAAAGGAGGAATCTGCCACGATCTGACGAAGATGAAGCCTCCAATGAGAAAATCACAGCCTTTTAGGATCCGAATACCATAACTCGATGACGACAAGGCCACTAGATGAGAAATCAAATCCTATATGACGTCGAGCATCGGCAGATTGCTTAGCGAACCGATACGACCGAGCTTGCAGATCGAATTTCTCCGGGACGAAATCCGATGTATCGAACGATCAGAGAGCTTTGAAACGATCTGGGATGAGGAAGGATTTCTCGTAAATCCAGGCACCCAATCGAATACGAAAATCCTCTTGAAGGAGAGATTTCAGCACCGCTAATAAAGATTTCAAGCCCTAGATGGAGAGCTAGGGTTAGGGTTTCTGGAGGGTATCCCTAGCGTGGATTTTCCCCCATTTTTTCTCTCTCTTCCGAGAAAGGAAAGTGAATTCACAGAAGCTAATGGGAATGGGGTGGGCTTCGTGGAGGAATCGGTTTTATAGTTGCCGTTAGATGGGGGTTGAAAACACTATCCGATCATCGATCTATAGATTATACTCGCGTTTCCATATCTGACAAGTGGGGCCCACTTGAATAAAATCTAAATGTTGATCCAGTGCATGCTACGGTGGATTGACTACTTCCTAAAAATATCTAAGATGTTGTGATTGATAACTGTGGTTTAGATGGTAGACTTTTAGCCTCGGTTGCTCACCAACAGAAGCAAAAGGGCAGACTTTTGGCCTCAGTTACTCACCAATCGAGGCAAAAAGGCAGACTTTTGGCCTCAATTGCTCACTAACCGAGGCAAAATGGCAGACTTTTGGCCTCAGTTGCTCACCAACTGAGGCAAAAGGGCAAACTTTTAGCCTCAGTTGCTCACCAACCGAGGCAAAAGGGCATACTTTTAGCCTCAATTTTCAACAACCGAGGCAAAATGATAGACTTTTAACCTCAGTTGCTCACTAACCAAGGCAAAAGGGCAGACTTTTGGCCTCAATTCTCAACAACCGAGGTAAAAGGGCAGACTTTTGGACTTAGTTCTCAACAACTAAGGCAAAAGGGCAGACTTCTGACCTCAATTGCTCAGCAACCAAGGCAAAAGGGCAGACTTTTGGCCCCAGTTTTCAACAACTGAGGCAAAAGGGCAGACTTTTGGCCTCAATTGCTCACCAACCGAGGCAAAAGGGCAGACTTTTGGCCTCAGTTTTCAACAACCGAGGCAAAAGGGCAGACTTTTGGCCTCAGTTTCTTACCAACCGAGGCAAAAAGGGCAAACTTTTAGGCTCAGTTGTTTACCAACCGAGGCAAAAGGGCAGACTTTTGGCCTCAGTTTCTCACCAATCGAGGCAAAAGGGCAGACTTTTGGCCTTAGATTCTCACCAACTGAGGCAAAAGGGCAGACTTTTGGCCTCAGTTCTCAATAACCAAGGTAAAAAGGTAGACTTTTGGTCTCAGTTCTCAATAACTGAGGCAAAAGGGCAGACTTTTGGCCTCAGTTCTCAACAACCGAGGCAAAAGGGCATACTTTTGGCCTCAGTTTCTCACTAACCGAGGTAAAAGTGCAGACTTTTGGCCTCAGTTCTCAACAACCGAGGCAAAAGGGCAAACTTTTAGCCTCAGTTACTCACCAACCGAGGCAAAAGGGGATACTTTTGGACTCAGTTTCTCACCAACCGAGGCAAAAAATGAATTTTTAACCTCAGTTCCTTTACAACCGAGGCTAAAAACCGCATTTAGCCTCCTTTTTTTGAACCGAGGCTAAAAAATTGAGGCTAAAGGCCTACTTTCTTGTAGTGTCTGCACCCTCAGCCAGCCGGATGCGATTTGGCTAGTGACGTTGCCATTATCCAGGTGGCTAGTGGTCAGTGCTATGTGGGCCCGACCATGATCTGTGTGTTTTATCCACACCATTCATCCACATCATTTTAATAATTTATTCTATAAATGAGGCATATCAAAATCATTGATTGGTGGTCTACCATTAAAAACCTCCTGGGCCCACTGTAATGTTTATTTGACATCTAACATGTAGATTAAGTCGGTGGTCTACCATTAAAAACCTCCTGGGCCCACTGTAATGTTTATTTGACATCTAACATGTAGATTAAGTCACGAGGATATGATGAAGGCAAAAAACAAATATCAGCTTTATCCACAAATTTTGTAGCCTTGAGAAGTTTTTAATGGTGAGAGTTCAATCAACACACTGTGTTGCCCATTTGAGATTTTGATCTACCTCAATTTTGGGTTAATACCATAAAATTATCCGAAAAAATGGACGGACTGCATGGATGAGACACATACATCGTGTTTGGGTCCACAGAGCACAGACCACTAGCCATTGGCTAGCGGAGTAGCCAATCCGTTTTCCTATCGGCCAGCCATTGCTGACTACAATTAGAGATTGCAGCAGACCTCAACCCATTTAGATTTGTTTGCCAGTGTCGGCAGTCAAGATTTACCCACCTCTGCTCATCAGATACAAAGCTCTAGTGGTGGCCCTGTTTATTGCTGCTGACAGCCATGGCTGACAGCGATAGCGGAGAAACTCGTTTTCACCATGACAGCCACCACTGTGTCACCCGCTTTCCAACGGTAGCCATCACCTTTAGGGAAAACCCCTTCTACCACTATGGATTCCGACGTCAACAAAAGGGACAACCACCCACCCTCATCCCATTCTCCCTCTCCACCTCCAACGCCAAGTTCGACAACTACCATTAATGGCAGAAATCCATCTCCCAATCGATGATTGTCGATGTCGGCAATGACGACCCCATTGCAGTCATATAAAGTTTCAAAATTGGCAATGGAGAGCTCGGTCGAGGCTGGTGCATGGTGAAGGCATCGATTTTGGCGTTTGGTCGGTGGATGGTGGGAGAAATGGGTGTTAACGCACGGACGAGGAAGGGTGCGACTATGGTTTCAGCCTGTCATGCAGGTTGTATGAAGGTTTTTTTTGGATACCGTTTCTTGTTTTGGAAGTTGGGGAGCAGGGTTGGACCTGTCTATTGGGCCGTCGGGCCTATCCAATAGGTCCAATCCTTGGGCCTATTTTGGTTAGGAGTGTGAGCCCTTCTAAGGCTGATCCAGGCCCAATGTTGGGCCTATTTTGCAATCAGATGGCCAGGCTTTAGGCCCATTTCATGCAGATCCCGAGCCCCAACAAAGTACTTAATGTCAAAGGGCTCTCTTTCTTTGGATCTTTGAGGGCATATTTCGAATTTTTAGGCTCGAAGCCCATGGATGTTGATATTAACCATTTAAATAAGATATACTTGGGCCATTTTTAGTACAAATAAAACCTATATAGAATAAATTGATGGTTGGTGTGTTATACTTTATAGATGACCCATGTAATTAAGTAAAGATGGTTATTCATTATTTAGTTTTGATCAACTTAAAATAGGCCCTTTACCCATGTGTTTGAGGCTGATATTAAGTATTTGACCATTAAGAATTTACTCCAACCATCACTTTAGAATCTTTTGAGCCTATGGGCGGTCAACATCAACCGTATTTTGAGCCAAATTGGAACTTTTACATAATGGTATGTTGTGAGCAGGATCATGTAGGAATTCTTGAATATGGGAGTGGGGATTGGAGCTGGTTGTTTTATGCACCAAAGTGACATCAATTAGTGAAAATCTCTTCTTTCATACTTCAATATGTGGAATTCAATGAACTTCCATTATAGGATTGCATTTAGTTGCATTTGTATCCATAGCGGGTGGTGGTTAGAATAAAGAAGTATCATCGCTTTGCAGGATATGAGCGGGGAGAAGTGATTAATGATGGTGATATAAATTTGAAAGATTCATTTTGCCCAAAGGTGATGAATGTCTTAAATTTATTTCACTAGCATTGGTCAACTTCATGTTCAATAGAGCCTTATGTATGTCGTAATTTCGCCCAAAGGAAGAATCACGATGATACCCCAGGTTCTTGACAGAATTTGATGATTTTGGCCCATCATCATTCTGGGTCATTTGATTAAAGGCTCAAATTAAGCAAATGTTAATACATGCATAATGGAATGGGTGATTCATATAAACATCTGCAGATCATTCCCTACAACATCTTGGAATGGGCAGAAGTATTTTAATACTTTCATAGATGACTACTCTCGTTATAGGTACTTACACCTTATTAATGAGAAATCAAATGCCCTGGATACATATAATATCTATAAGGTTGAAGTCAAGAATCACCTCGATAGAAAGATCAAAGTCATCAGATTTGACCATGTTAGTGAGTATTACGGAAGGTATGACAAATTTGGGCGTAATCTAGGGCTATTTGCTAGATATCTATAAGATTGTGGCATCGTCGCCCAGTATACCATGCCTAGTACCCCATAGCAAAATGGTGTAGCGGAAATGTGTAATCATACCCTAAAGGACATGGTGCGGTTTATGATTAGTAATTCAACTTTGCCAGAACTTTGTGGGGTGATGCATTGAAAACACCTGTCATATCCTAAATAGAGTACCAAGTAAGGCTATAATGAAAATTCCATATGAATTGTGGAAAGGGCGATAGCCTATTTTATGATACTTTCATGTATGAGGTTGTCCTGCAGAAGTCAAACCATATAACCTACATAAAAGAAATCTAGACCCTATAATGGTTAGTCAATTCTTTATTGGATACCCAGAAAGATCCAAAGGATTCAGATTCTATTGTCCATCCTAATCCATGAGAGTCATTGAGACCGCGAATGCTAGGTTTATTGATAATAATGAAGATAGTGGGAGCACAAATTTAAGAAACATTGCGTTTGAGGAAGAGCGGATTATGATTCCCGCCGCATTCATTCAGAGTAGCGTGGTTGTCCATCCAACAGTGGATCATGTGATCCCTATGGATGATCATGTAGAGCCTCAAATACAACCCACTGATGAGGAAATAGAAAACTCAATTTAAAATAATGAGTCTTCAAGACAATCACATAGAGAGAGAAGATTGTGATTTCAGACGATTATATCGTCTATCTACAAGAGCATGAATTCGATATTAGGGTTGAAAAGGATCATGTATCATTTTCACAAGCCAAACAAAGTATGGATTCTTCTCATTGGTTCGATGCCATAAAGGATGAATTAAAATTCATGAGGGATAACAAAGTTTGGGACTTTATTGAATTGCTTGAAGGGATTAAGCCAATTGGTTGTAAGTGGGGGTTCAAAACTGAACGAGACTCTAAGGGCAATATCAAAAGATATAAATCTAGACTAGTTGCAAAGGGTTTCAATTAGTGTGAAAGCATTGACTTTGAGGAGACTTTCTCACTTGTGTCCAAGAAAGACTCCTTTAAGATTATTATGGCTCTTGTAGCTCATATGAATTTAGAGTTATATCAAATGGATGTAAAAATTATGTTTCTCAATGGAGACCTAGGTGAGAATGTATATATGTTGTAATTAGAATATTTCAAAGCCAAAGGCTCGGAACATCTAGTATACAAGCTCAAGAAGCCCATTTATGGGTCGAAATAGGCATAACGATAGTGATACCTAAAGTTTCATAAAATCGTTTCCTCATATGGTTTTATTGAAAATACTATAGATGAGTGTACATATGTGATACTCAGTCAGAGTAAGTTTGTTATTTTAGTCTTATATGTTGAGTATATTTTGTTGGCTAGTAGTGATATTAAATTGTTGTGTGAGACTAAGAAATTTCTATCTCAAAACCTTGAAATGAAAGATCTTGGTGATACATCATTTGTCATCAGTATTCAGATTAGTTGGAACCAATCATGTGGACTGCTTGGCCTGTCACACAGGGCATATATTGATAGGGTTCTCTAAAGGTTTAACATGCAAGGTTGTGCACTTGGCCAAGCACCTATTCTAAAAGGTGATAGGTTTTGCCAATTTCAGTGTCCTAAGAATGACTTAGAAAATGACAAGATGAAAGATATTCCATATGTGTTAGCAGTAAGGAGCATCATGTATGCTCAGGTCTATACTTGCCTAGATATTTCTTTTGTGGTTGGAATGTTGGACAGGTACCTTAGCAATCCAAGGACGGACCATTAGATAACTGTTAAGAAAGTATTGCGCTACCTGCGAAGGACAAATGACTTCACACTCATGTACATGAGATCCAATCACTTGGAGCTTGTTGGATATATAGATGTAGATTTTACAGGCTGTCTCAATAACAAGAAGTCCACCTCAAGCTATGTATTCATGATGGGTGGTGGAGCCGTAACATGAAAGAGCGTGAAACAATCGATTACAGTGTCTTCTACCATAGAAGCAGAGTATGTAGCTTGTCATGAACCCATGAGTCAGGCGATCTGGCTTCAAAGTTTTTTCTTTGGTTTATGGGTTATGCAAATGATCCCGAAACCATTAAAAATCTATTATAATAGTTTAACTGCAATTAACTTCTCTAATAACAACAAGCATTCATCAAGGTCAAAGCATATTGATATTAAGTAGCTTGTTGTGAATGAGAGATTTTAAAATCATCAAATGACTGCATAACTCATCGGCATAAGGTAGATGATAATGGATCCTCTCACTATAGGCCTTCTTATTATACTCTTTAAGGAACATGTGATGTCTATGGGAGTTTTAGATCCCAAGGATGTACTTGAGTAGTGGGAGTTTTTAGCTTTAATTCGATTATATACAGACATTTCAAATATCTCTTTTATATGCATTGATGATTCTGTTATTTAGTTTATATCTTGCTTTTCCTTCAGTGTACACTCTCAGTTTTTAGTAAGCAAGACTTTGGTTTGTGTCTTAGTGACACGTTCAGATAGATTATTTGAAGAAAGGCATGTGTGATCACATTAGACATGAAATCTGCATACCACACCCCATATCCTTGATCCATGTCGTTAAGGCTATAAGTATTCGTGACCGTGATCCATCGCATTTCGAAAAAGTATAAATGTTGTGTTGACTACCATGATCTAGTATCAATAGTCTTGATGAACCAGATATAACAAGTGTTGCTTATAATTATCTAACGATATTATTTTGAAATTCAGGAGGGCGCCCATTTGGAACTTTTAAAAGAAAATGTATTTTACAAAATTATTTTCACAATTAAAATAAAATATTTTGTTTTCTTTTGGAGATCAGTGTAGTCCAAGTTGGAGAATGTAAGACTCTTATTAGGTATGCCACACATGATCATCGGTTTAGATTTGACCATTTGATTATTTAGATTGAGTATTTCAGTGGGCCCCACCCAATTGTGGTCATTATAAATAAGTTTGGGGTGGGACGCTTGAACTGTGGTCCCTATATATGGTTATTAAGCCACATATGAAAACCAAATGTGGAGACCCTAGAGGAGAGAAGTGTGATAGGTAAGCTTCTCTAGCCTTATTTCTTATAAATAGATGTCTTGGCTCCCTCACCAACATAAGAGAGAAAACCAATCCCATTGAGAGGTTCTCTTGAGGATGTGAGGTGCAAAAGATCAAGATTTCTGTGGACAACATCGAGGCATTGGGATGTCTTCCCAATCAGGTATGTCTTAAGATTATTGTGTTGAATCTCTATGATTGATGCATAGACGATTAATCAATTCCACAATTGTAACGCCCCAGATTTCGAGGGCCGAGTAGATACTCGACTCCCGACATCCCCAGTACCACTTATGTCTTGCAGATTGACAAAATGCGAGTTTAATCTAATTGTTACATGAACAATTGAGAAATTAAACAGATCATGTGACCTAAACCATGACTAAATTACTGAATTAAAGTGCGACTAACAAAATGTATGATTAGAAAAATGAAATAGTATGCATGATATATGGAACAACGTCCCAACAAAATATATGGTCTAAAGAATGTGCAAATGTCCCCTTACCCAAGGCCCCATCACTAGTCACATGACGACCTATGGTGATCCGCCCAAAAGCCAAAAGTAGGAGAGCTCCTCCTCCTCATCTATACTCACCCCATCAAGTGTGTCAAGCTTTGTGACACCTGCATCTAAGATAGGTTCTAGTTGGTGTTTTAAAACACTGTCCCAGAGTAGGAGTGAGTGATCAACTCAGTGGGTTGTCGTAGACACCCCACCCAAGCTAGCAACTTGATAAGGCATGAATGATCCTTAGGAACCAAACCTCAAACTCGCATCCTACCCCAAACCTCAGCCCAAAAGCCCAAAAAGCCCAAACCTTAGCCCAAAAGTCCAGAAGGCCCAAACCTCAGCCCAAAAGTCCAGAAAGGCCAAAGCTCAGCCCAAAAGCCCAGAAAGCCCAAACCTCAGCCCAAAAGTCCAAAACCCAAAAAGCCCATAAGCCCACAAATTGGAGTTTCAACATCAACGGGAGTTGGGCGGTAGTTGCACTACCGCCGGCGGTAATCAGATTACCGCCCTCTCTCAAGAAATGTGCCCTCTAAGCACACAGTTGTTCCCCCTCCAAAAGTCAACTCTCCCATAAAATTACCTTTATAATTCACCCTATTTACCATCCTACCAAAGCCTAAAGATCAATAAGAAGGTATCATGTGGCATTACCCTTCCCTCAACCAATTACAAGCCGCCACATCAGCATTTACCCTCCACGAACCGTAAAATTAATAAAATATAATGATCCATCCCATCCATCACAATTAAGCCATCATCCCCACCATCAAAACCAGACCATCCACCATCATCATGGTCCTATCCACACCATCTAATTGCATGTCCCACCCAAACCCCCAAAAACCAATCCACTAAATCCCCCATCCTACTACCCAATGGCCCACCAAATGTAGGCCCATCCAAACCATCAAGCAACCATCCATCTCCCAAACTTCCTCCTACCACATCACCAAAACCCATCCCACCATTAATTGTGGTTGCAGCCACACCATAACTGGAATGAACCTCTTTAAGTGGCCCTACCATACCACCATTAACATCCACCAACCCATCATCAAATCCATCCATAAATGAGCTCCCACCCACCATCTCATTATACAAAGTGGAAAGAGGTGCATCATTTACATCAATGAGTTGACCCATACTCCCACCATTGTTGGACTCACCAAGGTTTCCCCCATTTCCAGCCATTGAGAAAGGACACCAAGAAGAAGACAAGAGAGAGAAAAGGACAAAAGAGGAGGCAAAAAGGAAGAAAGGGAGACAAAAGGGAAGATGCGTGTATCAGAACAGGGAGAGAATAACAGGACAGTGACTTCGGGTGAATAGAGAAGGACCGACC
The DNA here is from genome assembly GCF_029962835.1 of Magnolia sinica. Lineage (NCBI taxonomy): Eukaryota > Viridiplantae > Streptophyta > Magnoliopsida > Magnoliales > Magnoliaceae > Magnolia > Magnolia sinica. The sequence continues at coordinate 36,347,216 of NC_080583.1, forward strand.
TTTGCTGAAAGAAAAGAAGAACAAGGGTGATAATCGGATTACCGCCCACGGTAATTTGATCACCGCTTGCAATCGAAAAATGTGCCCTCTACTGCAACAGCCTACCAGTTCCAGAGAAACAAGCAGAAGTCAATAGGCAGAAGTAGTCCAACTACTGCCCACGGTGGTCCAACTATCGCCTAAACATGGATTTTGCACCGGTCATGCGTGGGGTCCACCAAGGAAGTTAGGGGAAGCCAAAAACTCAACATTCTGTGTAATCATATCAACAGAAGTGTTCAAAAAGCAATGTGAAAGGCAACACTGGATGAGCAAACTCTGATGTATATGAAGAATATACACAAAAGATACATGGGCAGAAAAGGGAAATAAACACTACTCATCAGGTACATAATCATCTGTATCCTTCCAAGGGACTTCGGGTCCTAAAAGGCCCCCTCCAGCAAAGTGTGCACCGACACCAAGAGCATAGGCATTACTCAGAATAGGACTTATGTTGTACTGCTCACACCAGGAGTTATAACCCTCCAGAGCAGCTGCCAACTCACACTCGGGGACTGTCCTCCAGTTCACCGATTTAGAAGGAGGACTCAACAATACAAAGGGACTACCAGTCAACTGCCAAAAGAGTCTCTCTCCCAAGAACCATTTTGTCACTCGAGGATCCTCAAGAATGCGACGATGACGAGAGGCCTAGAAAGCTTCCTGGGCCTCAGGAGTGAGAGCTGTGGATGATCGAAAGTAAGGCCTGGTGCGAAACTGTTCAAAATAAAACACGGTCAGAATAAAGGTACAAATAAAGAGAAAAGGGCAGGAAAAGATGATTTCTTACATCATCAGGAATTAGGGCATCAACATTAGATCTCCAGGCGAGATCAAAAAACTGGTGGGTATGGCTGCGATTATCCTTGTACCACAGCATCATGCGAGGGAAATGAGGGATGTGGTTTATAAAAGTGGGCCCCAGATGTGGAAAGTTGTCAAAAAAAGTAGACCTGTGTAGAAATCGATCATCACAAGGCACATTCATGAGAAAGAATGCAAGACAAAAGGGTTCAATACACACCTTGATAACTGGATAAAAGCCAATCATCAATCTGTTGCTGCAACAACTGGCCTTGTCCAGCCCTTTGTACAAGTGGGCTAGGAGCACCGCGTTCCAGTTATATGGCGTAAGAAAAGTGATATCTGCCACAAGCATCAGTAGACGGGAGCTCACTAATTCATTTTCATGTCAGAAGATCATGGCTCCCAAAGTGTATAAAATCAAGGCACGAGCTTTCACAATAGCTTCGGCCTCAGTCTGCGAAATGCGCCGAGAAAAATTTACCGATAGCCAAAGAAGTTTAAATTGAGGCCTTGAGAAGTCCGAAGAATGAGGATTCATCCCTAAAAGACTCATCCAGTCGTCCTCAGTGGGAACAGGGATGTCCTCCTCGAAGGGAAGGGATCCCCCTCCTATTGAAGACCGAGCTGAATGAAAATGTCATAGGAGGTGATCCCCCATTCTCCCAAAGGGAGATGAAATGTGTGGGTCTCGGCATGCCACCTCTAGGTCAACATAGATAAAAGCACCATATTCGTCTTGCTCAGATGAACTCTGAACAAGCCGAAGAGTGGAGTATGCTCCAACACCTGAAAAAATAGTGGCTAAGGATCCTTGAACCAACCGGCCAATGGGTGCGAACCCCACGACCCCTCAAGACAGTAGGAGCCCCTCCTTCCCGAGCACATTTGAAAGGTGTCGACCCTCCCAAGGAACATAACAAGGATCGACTTGCTAGTGATAAGGTCCAACCTCACTCATACCACGATGAGGCATGCTGCATGGTTAAACGTTCACAAGTAAGTATCCACCCTCACCTTCATAAATAGCTCAAACGTTTCAAAAGAGGAATACACATCATGAATGGGCTCCTAAAGGCCTATGAACCGAAGCCCATCTCAAGGCCCACATTTCAAAACCCAGCTCAAGGCCCATCTTAAAACCCACATTCCAAGGCCCATCTCAAGGCTCATTCCAAGGTCTACTCCAAGGCTCATTGTCTCAAAGCATGTTCCGAGGTCCACTCTAAGGCCCACATTTCAAGGCCCATTCCAACCCCTTTCAAGGCCCATTAACCAAGGCCTATTGTCCAAGGCCCACATTTCAAGGTCCACCTCAAAGCCCACATTTCAAGGCCCATTCCAAAGCCCATCTCAAGGCCCATTTCAAGGTCCACTCCATGGCCCATTGTCCAAGGCCCACATTTTAAGGCCCATTCCAACCCATTTCAAGGCCCATGATCAAAGATCATCAAAGTCACTCCAAGGCCCATCTAGAAAGTCCTTCAAATCAAAATCCACACCTGGAACCAAAATCATGTCAAAAGGTGGGCCTAACTCTAAAATGGTGGCTCACAATCAAAATCCGCAACGTTGGAAAATCCAAGTGGGCCAGGAATCATCAATCCGGCCCATTAAAATATCACATTCTAGTGGCCACCATTTCATGATGTGTAAGGTTTAAACCTTCTTCCAAAAAATAAAAAAGAAGAAATATATGAAAAATACAAAAGGAAATATCCATGCACAAAATAAGAGTGGGGCACTTTTCTTATCACATCCCACTAAAAAAAAATCATCATTTCATGGAAAAAAGAAGATTTTCTAGCAAGATCAAAGTGCTCAGATTCCAAGCAAACATTCAAAAATTCCAGATTTTTGGTCTCTCCTGTCCAAAAGAGGGTCCATAGTCATAGATAAGGTGAACCTCAAAGTTCCATGGGCATGAATGTTGAAATCCATCAAAATAGAAAAATCATTACACAAGGGAGAAGTAACCACCTGAGAAGAAAGTTTAGGAACAAGGAAAAGAAGCACAAAAGAAACAAGAAGATGGCAAAGAACAGCACTAAAAGAAAGAAAGAACTTGCAAGGGACAACAATGGTGTATCTGGAAGCAAAACGGGAGGAAGAAATAGGGGAGGCAAGAGCGAGTCCTTAACTAGCACCCCACTTCGACCCAATGGGCAAACAAGTGCTGGGTGGTAATCCGACTACTGCCCACTGCCCAAATGCACTGCTCTGTGCACTGTCCCCTGATGATGGGATGTGAGAACCTTAGAAATGACTTGGTCCGATGGACAAAGAGACGGAATAAAGGAGAAGAGAGAGATTCTCATGAGATGAAAGGGAAAATGAATATCTCACGACAAATTACAAAATCTTACGGGAAATTGGGAATCTTAAGCTAAGAAAATGGAGAAAATTTTAGAAAAAATACGAAAAAATACACAATATATATATATATACAAAAAAGACAAAATAAAAGCCAGGATATTTAATCAGCCCCATTAATTCACTAGTGAAGGCAACATGACTACCTGGACTTATTTTAAAAAATGCAATAAAAACCGAACGACGATGCCCTCCAGCGAGATCGAACGGATCTTTAAAAATAAAAATAAAAATAAACCCTCCAAAAACATTTGCAATAAAATCCCCAAGGAGTATAGCTCCGCAAGGGATAGTTTTTAATAAATAAAATTTGTAAAAAAAAAAAAAAAAAGCATTTTGCACATAATGTACTGAGAAATCTCCTATATTTCCTAATAATGTCCAGTGCAAATAATAAAATAAGATTCGAACTCTTTCGATTTCCTAAGAAAATAATCAAATCCGTATACGATAGAAATACGATTGGCCTAATTTTCAATATCAGGACAGTCGTATATGAAATAGAAAGCAAATGATGATCCGATCCATCTCTGGTCAAAAGTAACCAATTCAAGGTGGAGAAAATCCATTGTAACCAAAATGTCAAAGTCAAAAGACTGCATGGAAAAAGGTCACTCGAACATACCTAGTCCGGGAAACTCGGAAGTCTGATCGAGTCCAAGTCGGGGTAGTGAGTTCACCATAAGGCCGCAGAACGCGCAGGGCAGCTAACCATTTTGACAATCAAACGGGACGAGTACTCCTAGGATGATTATGTAGCAAAAGAACAACAAGATCCAAACATTACGAAAATCCTCATAAAGCGACAGAAAGTACAGGGATAATCACAACATTTTCCTCAAACCCTCATGATATGTGCGAGTCATCTCTTTTCCAAACAGTAAGCTGACTATGATACTATGGCAGGCAATGGATCTAAACCACAATCTTTTCTGACCAGAAGGGTGGGGTGTCCACTCGCTTTGGCATCCAGTTGCATCCAACCTCTACCAAAGAGGGGCATCTGTAGACACCCCACCCAGGCTAGCACCTTGATAAGGCATTAATAATCCTTAGGAACTAAACTTAAAACCCGCATCCTACCCCAAACCACATCCCAAAAGCCCAAAAAGCCCAAACCTTAGCCCAAAAGCATAGAAAGCCAAAAAGCTCAGCCCAAAATGTCACACCCCAAACTCAAAAATCGGGCTCACAAAATTTCCGATCACCGAATCTGGCACAGACAGCCTCCGTAATACCCCATTCCTCTCGACATCCATATGCTAGGTTCCAATCATGAGATCCTACAAGGAGGATTTTCAGCATAAGATTGTTTCACAATAAGCATACCCATAGTATAACCCATGAATAATGACCATAAGGACACCCTCACAAAATCCACTATGATAAAAAAAACTTTTGAATACAAGGCGCATAAAGGGAAATACAGGGGTGATAATAACCAAAAACTCCTGAAGCTCTACAGCATGCTCCTGCTCTTGCTCAGCTATGACTACATCCTTGCATTACCTGCATGTATCTATCGTGCATAAGCTTATAGAAAGCTTAGAGGGTGGTAAAGGTGTGTGCGCAATATAAGCGTACTCAGAATGTAATATCAAAGTAATGCAGAATATGCTAGTGAATCCATGAATGCTAACAGCAGTACCAAGGTTATGCGATTGTAACGCCCTGAAATTCGGGGGTCGAGCATAACTCAGCTCCCGAGTTCCAAAACATCACTTATGCAACATATTTAATGAAGGATGTATGTTGACTATATTAGTGCACAAAACATGGAATAGATTAAGCCAAAACGCAGATATGATTCAGGGATAAGTGAATAAAGCAAGCGGAAGACTTATAGTAAAATGTGTACAAGTGTAAATCCCTGAAGTACATATACAAGCTAGATCGTATGAAAGTGTTATTTAACAAAATTATAAGTATCAAATTACATCATTTAAGTTCCCAAAATAAATCCCAGAGATCCCGCACATCAAACCAAGGCTCGCTAGAACCCGTCTGAAAACTGCATATAGGAGAACGCAACCTCGTCGACATCCAGCTCCCGCTCTGCCTCAGACGTCGCATCCACATCTGCAACATCAGAACTTAAGACAGAGTCTGGTGGGTGTTTAACACCACCCCAGAAACGTGGGAGTGAGTGATCAACTCAGTGGAACAATAAGGCACTGGTTAACATGTTATCAGTTCAATCAAACAGTAATGATAAAGCAGGACAATTAAATAAATCCTAAGTACTCTTGTTAATGCAAGGATAAATGCAATATGATGCGTGCCCTCACGCGTACACCCTCAGCGTCTTCATCTTACGTTACGCATGACATCGCCTCAAAGTGCGCCACATCTACAAAGCACATGCAAATGCGGTGCATGGATATGATTACCAAGTTGTTATTAGTCCATTTCACACAGCAGGATTGGGAAGCTAAGATACCTTCCTTATGTCACCATCCAAATGGTGATCCATGCTAGGGTCATCAATCCTAGACATCTCATACGATCATATGTTTAAGGTCGTAGCAAAGGGCTCGTCACCAATCAATGCACGCCTTTCATGCCTTTAGTACCACAATTTGGCTCGTCACCTCCTTGCGGTATCCAGGTATGCTCGAGGTCACTACAGAGGGGTCGTCACCGATCAATGTAGGCCGACAACACAAATATAGTGTTCCATACCACCATAATCGGCTCACGAGTTTAGTTGCTCATTGGTTACTACGGGGAGGCTCGTCACCCCAGCGTAGGCCGACAGCTCGACCACGGTGTCCCATACCACCATGTCCGGCTCATGAGTCTTAGCGGATCAAGTACCATAGTTAATAGGATTTCACTGGTAAGTTCGGTACCCTAGATTCAAGCAGTAGCGTCCATACATGGTGAACATATATCGGACAATCGGGTTACTTGACAAACTAGACTAGCATGAGCGCACGTTGAATTGAACGACATAGAATGCGCAAACACTCCGCGTAGCCAAACCACTGCCGCCAACTCTAATACGGCTCGAGTTCGTCTAATACGTCCTACGTGGCGAAAGCAATCTCAACCACGAATATAGGGTCAATTACCGATCTCCTGGACTAAGACATAGTCCCAAACATCTTACACTACTACAAATATTCATATGGAATGTAAAACAGTAATGGAACAGCAACTCAAATCATAGTACATACGCATCTGAAGAATATCAACTTAACATAAATGTAAGCATAGAAGATGCTTGAATTTAAATGACTTAGAATGTAACTGCATAAAGGAAATCATGCACATCAATAGGAGTATTGAGAATCACCTCTCAATGCCCACAATTAGTGTAATCAATTACACTTTAGATCATTCATGCATTTCTACAAACACTTAGCATACATGGAACAACGTACATGACGTATGTTGAAATACAGGCACTTAGACAATTCCTTTTACCAAGGAGTCGTCATACATGCATCTAGCATACATCCATGACTAATAATCATGGCAAACATAAGTGCATATTTTATACGTATACGGTACTTTATAAATACACATAGAATACACAAATCTCAATATAGCACATGCATATCAGGAAAGCAATGTAAACGTAACATTTAGCATGTGAAATCTCATCCATAACAAGAATAAATCACTAACTGGGATTGAAAGCCTTGAAAACCATAACCTATATACTTAAAGTCCGCACCTTAAGCAAGGAAAGAAACACCGAACTGATTTAGACGAGTTGTCTTCGTCAACGGTGCTAGAATACCCTAAAACAAGGATAGAAATGAGGTACAACAACTCCAAAACTAATCTAAGCTCTAGCACAGGTTAGGATTAGGTTAACTTACCCCAAAGAAACTCAGAACCGTCAGAAGAACGATTCAAAGTGAAGATTCAAAGATGAAGAAGAACAAGGAAGAATCCAAGATGATTCACCAACTTATCTCTCTCACTTTCTCTCTCTTTTCCACTCTCTTTCTAAGCTAGGGTTAGAGAAAATCGTATGGAAAAGAGAGCTAGGGTTTAAGGACTATAAATAGGCCTTTACTTGATGAAAATAACCCCAGGGTCAAGGTATACTTAGGTTATAATCAAAGTAAGCCTTTCTCGATCCAACGAAGCACTTCTGGTGGGCCTATAACCACGAAAGGTCGGACTTAAGCTCCTTGACCATGGATCTAGGTCAAGCTGAGTTTTCGTACCGACCGGCTCTTCAGATCAGTCATGGCGGACCACACTCAATTCAACGGTCACGGAAACTCGATCAGGTCCACAAGCACTAGGATATGCCTGGGCCAACTATCCTGATCAGAGGGTGAAATTGGGTCAGAATCCAACGGTCAGATAGCTTAAAATCGTCGCGCAAGCGACACGACTCAGATTTCATAAAAAGCTTAATAAATTCCAACCGTTCACACACTCTTCACTCTAAGCTCAAGCAAATCGACCCAGAACATCACATGGACTTGATTTTCGAGGAGATGACCAAGCCCAACTCGGTGACCGCAACAGCCTAAGATCATCGCCATCGGACTTTTAACGCACGGTCCAGGTCCGATCCAGATCTTCCAAAAATTCTCCAGAACAACTGGATTTAGCGATGGATCCTAGATTTCAGAGTAACGTAGCGCTCACTAATCTACACGTTTAGAGCCATGCAGATACAATTTAAAGTGATTGATGCGGATATCACAAGCAATCGAGTAAAGCGCTAATTACCCCAAAACAACTACTTAAGGAAAGATTAGCATAGAAAATTCCAAGGTCGTTACAGCGATGCAAGGCATGAATGTTATCAGCCATACCAAGGCTATGATGCAATGCAAGGCATGAATGCTATCGGCCATACCAAGGCTATGCGATGTGAGATGTAATTCAAGCATATTAATCCTCATTGAAATCCACATAATCATACAACTCATCTCTGGGAGTTCACTGTAGTCTAATACACTTACACCACATTGTCGCCCTACACTGGATGCGCAACCGTGCAAGGGGAAGAGACCTCACTACCCGCATGACTAATAGTCAGCCAATATCTACCAGGCACGTTGGTAACAGATCCATTTATGAGCTGGTCAGTCTCAGCCTAGCATTGCCCCCTACCCTCAGGCGAGTAAGGCCACACCCCCTTCCAACCGACCATGACACAGTGGGAGACACAACCTCCTGGTATTCAGCCCTCATGTGCTCGTACATCCACTCAATCTAGGCATTGGAGCATCCTCCATGGTACCATAAGGGTTTGGGGACTTTCACCATGGGACATCCTACGCACCCCTGTACTTAAATAGTATTTTTGGTATCCTGTCATCCACGCTATATCTGCGGAGGCTACAACCCTGATGCTGTTAGGGCGTATAGTAATCATAATCACACAAGGGTGCATGAGTCACACAGTCCAGTCATGCATCAATCATGCGTATGCTGTGCGCTCATGTGGGACAACTCTGCCTATCAGGGAGTCTCATGAACAACCTCTCCAATGTCATATGCAATGATCAACCACATCTCATATCAAGCATGCAAATGATGCGTATGGACATGTATCATGATGTTGTGTTATATATACTCATAATCGGCATCGATAATCGGCCTCGATAATCAGCCTAAATGCAAGGCGAGATCCATAAATGAACGGCCGACCTAAACCATAATATAAAGATCAGCCCTTGGCCATAAATATACTAAATCTGATAGCACAGATCTATCTATCTACGGTGATGATGGACTATGCAACATCGATGGGGCCCAATGATTTGGGTTAACTCACTAAGAGAATAATGAGAATGGGCCTAACAAGGCCTAAGGGAAGGTCACAATGTGGACATTTAACTATCATTGCCCATCAATGTGGACATTTAACCAACATTGCTCCCTAAGAATGGTCCATATAGAGCCAAACGTATAGTGGGCCCATGGCCTCACACAAGGGCCTCATACACAACAATGGACCTCCCTCAAGGGTCTAATATGCATCACACGGGCCTCCCTCAAGGTTCCAATATGCATCACATTGGGCTTCACTCATGGGCCCCATATACATCACTTCGAGCCTCACACATGGGCTACATATACATCACATTGGGCCTCATCAATGGGCCATGAGTACATCACATTAGGCCTCACATAAGTGCCACAAATGCATCATTTTGGGCCTCACACAAGGGCTCATGGGCTAGGCACAAGGGATGAATAGAGAGCTTGCAATACATACATCAAGATGGGCCTATTGCATCACAAGGTGGGCCTAATGGGGCAGCCCATAACCTAGGAAATTAGGTGGACAGATCGCCTATAATGCATACCTCAAGGTGGGCTTGTTGCACCACCAAAATGGGCCCAATGGGCAGCCTATAATCTAGGAAAAATAGATGGGCAACCTGGATATACAGCGAATTCATCCGGGTGGACCACTGTCCTGGACGGTGCGAATGTCTAGCACATGGATCGTGGTGGCACTACGTCCCATGGACGGTGCAGATGTACATCACGGTGGGGTCAATGTCAAGCTGAGCTGCATAGTCAGGATGAAATACATATAGACGTCCAGCCCAACTGGACAGACGGCTGAATATATAAACATACATCAAGGTGGGCCCCACATGCACCGTCCAGATGGACAATGCATAGATAAAATACATACATTAAGGTGGGTCCCACCTACCCACATGTGTCACACGTGTGGGTGGCTCCCACATCCAATACAAATGGACGAATGACTAGGTGAAACGCAAAAAACATGGGGTGCCCCACACGCCCAAACGGACGGTGTGGAGAGGCACATACATCGTAATGGGGTCCATCATCTAGGACAGATGGATAGAGTGGATATAGAATAAATACACCAAGGTGGGTCCCATCCAACACATACCACACTGTGGGGTGGGCCCCATGCCCAAACGATTGGATGGTGTGTATAAACACATACATCAAGTGCACCCCACACCAATCAGAGGGACAACGTGGATACAGAATACACGCATCAAGGTGGGTCCCATCCCACACATGCAGCACATGTAGGGTGGGCCCCACATGTGCTAAATGGTTGGACGGTATAGGTATAAAACATACCTCGTGATGGGCCCACAGAACTTGCTGACGACAATGGCAGCATTCAGCTGCTGGCCGTCCAGCTGATGGATGATCTAGATTACAACATATGCATGATGTGGGTCCACACATGTGGGACCCACCAGCAGGTTTGCACGTGCTAAATGGCTGGACGGTATAGGAATAAAACATACCTCGTGATGGGCCCACAGAACTTGCTGACGACAATGGTAGCATTCAGCTGTTGGCCATCCAGCTAATGGACGATCCAAATTACGACATATGCATGAGGTGGGTCCACACATGTGGGACCCACCAGCAAGTTTGAACAAAGCTGATATTTATGGTCACCTTCATCTAGACCTGTCCAGCAGTGGATAATAAGATAGCCCAGAAAATCTGAATGTCCAAAAAAATCTGGACAGTGTGGATGTCCCATTCAAGCAACATTAGGTGGACCACACACATTCTCACCAACAAAGGAAATAAGAAAGAGAGAAGGAGGAAGACCAGCCAAAGAGAGGGGACCCCGCCACTATGTGCTCCTCAAAAGCTCCAAACCATAGATCATGATCATCATACACCACATACATGTGCTCATCATAACATATAAAAATCTGAGGTGGGAATACCATCCCCACCATGCAATTAAGGGGTCTAGATGACCCTAGAAGGCATGGATTAGAGAAAAACCTATCATGGTAGGGTCCATGGAGAATGGACCCTCCATGACTCATGCATGCAAGAAGATGGGCCAAAGGCCACATCAAGGGGTTCATGGAGGATCTCCACCATGGATTGGTGGGTTCTTCAAGTTCCCATGCAAATAAAAGAAAGAAATCAAAGGTAGGGAGTGAAATCTAGCTTTAGGGAGCACCCACCTTCAAATCTTGGACTTCTACCACCACCAATGGCTTCCAATGCTCCAAGGGAAGAGGATTAAGGGTTGAGATGGGGTTTTTGAGGGTTAGATTGGAGGAAATGAACTTCGGATGTGACTGGATTTTTGGAGCTCTCGTGGAGGGTTGAAGGTTGCTAGCAATGGAGAATTGAGAAGGAAAGGAGGGGAAGAGAGATAAGAGAGAGAGAGAGAGAGAGAGAAAGAGAGAGAGAGAGAGAGAAATGATTGCCTAACTCTTTTAGCTAAGCAATGATGATGGTGTAAGACATGGGGAAGAAAAATAATAATGGGCTAGGGGGTAGGCTGGCTAGGATAGCTAGGGTATTTAGGGTGGCTAGGGTAGGTAGGGGTGATTCATCCTCATGATGACCTAGAGAAGTGTGCAAATCAGGATAGGTGGGTCCCACAACATACGGTCCACAACCATGATCATGCGCGGCCCACATATCATGATCTAGACATCGAATTAGTGCATGAGATGTGGTGTCGGAACTACGGCAATGGCGCAGTCGCAATAACGCAAGTCTCGGGCTGAATCGGCTCGGGTTTATAGGATGGGACTCAGGGCCGCGCGCAAATGTAATCAAAAGGTCGCGAGTAGGTGGAATTCAATCGAGATGACTGCAAAATCCTACGGAATGGAACGGACACTAGGACATGGGCCTAACACAAAAGCCCAGAAAGCCTGAACCTTAGCCCAAAAGTCCAGAAAGCCCAAACCTCAAACCAAAAGCCCAGAAAGCCCAAAAGCTCAACCCAAAAGTCCAAAAAAACCCAAACCTAAGCCCAAAAGTCCAAAACTAAAAATGCTCAAAAAGTCCAAAAGCCTAGAAGCCCACAAACTAGAGTTTCAATGTCAATGGGAGCCTGGCAGTAGTCGGACTACCGCCGGCGGTAATCTGATTATCGCCCTCTCTCAAGAAATGTACCCTCTAAGCACACAACTATTCCCCCTCAAAAAGTCAAATCTCCCATAGAATTACCCCTAGAATTCACCATATTTACCATCCTACCAAAGCCCAAAGACCAATAAGAAAGTGTCATGTGGCATTACCCTTCCCTCAACCAATTACAAGTCATCACATCAACATTTACCCTCTACAAACCCTAAAATTACTAAAATGCCATCCCAAAAGGCTATAAATAGACTTCCCTTCTCTTCATTTCACATACTAAGATCAAGAAAAATCATTCAACTATAAAGAGAAGAGTGGGAGTAAGAGTGAGTGAGTGAGAGTGAGAGGGAATTCTTGAGTTCTCAAGCTTCCATATTTTCAGCCCCCCTCTAGCCTCCTCCAGTCATCTTCAGCTTTTATACTCCTACTTGGGTCAATCATTTCCAACCGTAGTGCATCCAAACATCCAAGTTACTTCAAGTGTAAGCTAGAGATCACACTATCATCATTAGCATTTATCGCAACATTACTTCCCTTCTTAACCCCCCTGCTTCCCTAAGTTACTATTGAATGTATGCTTTGTGACCTACCGGAAAACCAAATCCTGTCACATCAGAAACTCATGGTAGCATAGTCTTCTTAATGATAGTTTAACATCATAACATCTGTTCAAAAACTCCTCTAGACGTATGCTTTACGGCTTTCCAAGATTCCAGACCTTGCCACATCAGAAATCCGAGTTTGTCTAGTCCCATTTCAATCTTATCAATTTATCCCTTAAGACTATTTTACTACATGAAGTAAAGACCGTACATTTGTGTAGGCAGAAAGTGTGCTTAACACCTTCCCTCTTTGTAACTGTAACAACCTGGTTCTCAAAACCCGAAAATGGTCTCTCCTCATTGAGAACCCAAGTATTACGTTATAAAATGGACCATCATACATCTAATTAATAGTAAATTTCATAGTATAAAGCAAAGCAATCACTACATAAGCCAAGAATATCAAGAGTAACAAAAAGGAAGTTTAATACATATAAATGGAAGCCAAAATGAAATCCCACAATGGGGGAAATATTATTACAATTCAAACAAGACATAAAGTCTAAAATACAAAATATGGAATTTTTAAGATATTAATTGAGCTCCAATGGCTCATTCACATCAGCATAAAGGTCCTCATCGCCAATCTCCTACTCATCCGCCCCTAGGATCCCGTCATAGGAGTCTTCACCTATCATCAAACCTGCATTTATTTGGTGCAACCACATGATTGGGTGAGTGAAAACTCAGTGAGAATTTCCCACAAGGATTCATGTATACCATGTCATTCCAAAACAATTTAAATCAATATATTCAAATTACAATGAGACTAATCATGAATTATAAAAGAATGTATGAGTGTATGAATGTATGTTCAAGCCACAGATCTGGAGATGTACATCCAACTATCAAAATAAAAGTTCACCCAAGGAGAACTAGTCACCTGAAAAAATACTCAAAGGTATGCCCAAGGAGAACTAGTCACCTGGAAAGGACCATGCAGACCGCCCATGGTAGATTATCTACCTAGAAAAAGTCATGTAAGTGAGCACACCCAAGGATATCTAACCTCCTGGAAAAATACACGAGGTACGCCTAAGGAGATTTTAAAATTCTAAAAAATCCTCATGTAAAGAAAAGGGCCCAAAGTGACTCAAATGCATAGGTTCTGTGAGTTAAACTAAAGTGTTAGAACTTTTAGTAAATCGAATAGAGTGTGGCTTACATTGAGCACTCGAAAAAGCTCATAGGTCAGGCATGAATGTCATGTACCATGATTCTCATGCACATTCCTTAGGATTAACAAGAATGCTTTCATAAACGTGTTCAAAGCTCATAGTCTTTTAATAGGATGTCAAACATTCAAGTATGAACACAACATATATACACTTACTTTCTGTAGGTCCAAATGAAGGCCCACAAATATGACATATTAGAAGTGATTAAATTGTAAATGAGTTCATTGTACATTCATCATGAAAGATAGCATCCCACACATAATCTTGATTTGTAACCTAGAATGAGATGAAATATCAAAATTCTTGTCATCACTAGTAGGGCTATGCCCAACATCAAACAATTACTAAAATAAAATAAAGAATGCAAGGCTAAATCCTAATCACATAAATATAGGACTTGAGTAATAGAAAATGAAGTTTTACCTCATGTCCATCACTATAAAAATAGGAATAAAAGAAATAGATTATTATTCCCATTATCCTAAGATTTCATGCCCATTACATTCAAACTAAAATGGGTCTAACATATATAAGAAGTAATGGAGCAATTGTACTATTTATAGGATAGGTGGAAACAAGATTTCTTAACTCATATTATAACTAGTAGGAGTGTGCATATGATCAAGCAATTTCAAATGGGGCATAAGGAGTATAATACAAAGCTCTATAAATGAATTAGAGTAATAGGACTTAATCATTCATTCATGATTATCAATATCAATTAGAGGTTAAAAGGAGTGAAATCAAAAATTGCACTATTCTAGATTTTTCTATTCTTTAGGCTCAAAACTAATTTGGAATTCAATGACATGAAAGAAGTAATGTGGGATATTCCTCACCTTAAATGAGTATTCTTCTTGCTTAAATGTTTTTATGGTTGAATGCAAGGATCCTGTTGAGACTTGTTGAAGGGAGGAATGTCTTTCCACATAGATGATTTCAGTTAGTTCCTGAATAGATGTTTACAAGATAATGGTGAATCGTGACTGAGTTGACTCGGTTGGACACCTCAACCTACAACTAGTTGAGTCTCCAATCTAGGAAAACATTTGCCATAGACTACTGGTTTCCCGATCAATGGTGATATTTCAGATCCCTAGTAAACGTCTAGTTGGAACTAGATTAGATTCAACTCATTAAGAGATCGAGTGAGTCGACACAATTGGAAAACCGGTCGAGTCAGCCCCTAAATGGGCAAATCTGGGACGTCCATGGTTGGGTTACTAGCTGACTGGGGTGAGTTACTTCCCAGGCCTAACTGAGTCAGGTCCTTTAAGTCTGAAACGGTCCTGAGTCACTGACTCAATGGTGACCCGACTCAGTCGAGACCTTTCAACTAGCAGTGCCACATTGTGAATAGGTCTGAGACCGATTCGTAGTGCTGATCATAGCTTAAGGCGAAACGATCTCAGCCATGAATCTAGATCAAGGTTTTCACCCTGAAATGTGTAGCTGAGTCACTTAATTCATGACCGAGTTGAGGTGACTGTGAACATAGTCAAACGAGTGGGTAGAATCCGATAATAACATGTAATGACCTTGGAAATTTTGTGCTTATCTTTCCCTAAGTAGTTGTTTTTGGGGTAATTAGCGCTATACTCGATTGCTTGTGAAATCTGCATCAATCACTTTAAATTCGATCTGCATGACTCAAAACTTGTAGATTAGTTAGCGCTATGTTACTCTGAAATCTGGGATCCATCGCTAAATCTAGTTATTCTGGAGAATTTTTAGAAGTTATGGATCGGACCTAGACCACGCGTCAAAAGTCCGATAGCTATGATCTTAGGCTGTTACGGTCACCATGTTGGGCTTGACCATCACCTCAAAAATCAAGTCCATGTGATGTTCTGGGTCGATTTGATTGAGTTCGGAGTGAAGAGTGTGAGAACGGTTGGAAATTTAATAAGCTTTTATGAAATCTGAGTCGTGTCGCTTGCGCGATAATTTTAAGCTATCTGACCGTTGGATTTTGACCCAATTTCACCCTCTAATCAGGGAAGGTGGCTCAGGCATGACCTTGTGCTTGTGGACCTGATCGAGATTCTGTGACCGTTGAATTGAGTGTGGTCTGCCACAGCTGATCTGAAGAGCCGGTCAATACGAAAACTCAGCTTGACCTAGATCCATGGTCAGTGAGCTTAAGTCCGACCTTTCGTAGTATTTGGCCCACCAGAAGTGTTTCGTTGGATCGCGAGAGTCAGGTTTTGGTTATACCCTAAGTATACCTTGGCCCTGGGGTTATTTTCATCAATAATAGGCCTATTTATAATCCTTAAACCCTAGCTCTCTTTTCCATACGAATTTTCTCTAACCCTAACTTGGAAAGAGAGTGGAAAAGAAAGAGAAAGTGAGAGAGAAGTTGGTGAATCATCTTGGATTCTTTCCTGTTCTTCTACATCTTTGAACCTTCACTTTGAATCGTTATTCTGACGATTCTGAGTTCATCTTAAGGTAAGTTAACCTAACCCTACTCTGTGTTAGAGCTTAGATTAGTCTTGGTGTTGTTGTATCTCATTTCTATCCTTGCTTTAGGGTATTCTATCGCCGTTGACGAAGACAACTCGTCTGAAATCAATTCGGTATTTTTTTCTGGCTTAAGGTGCGGACTTTAACTGTATAGGTTATGGTTTTCAAGGCTTTCAATGCCAGTGAATGATTTATTCTTGTTATGGATGAGATTTCACATGCCAAATGTTGTGTTTATGTTGCATTCCTGATATGCATGTATTATATTGAGATTTGTGTATTTTATGTGTATGTATAAAGTACCGTATACGTGTAAATTATGCACTTGTGTTTGCCATGATTATTTGTCATGTATGCATGCTAGATGTGTGTATGACAACTCCTTGGTAAAAGGAATTGTCCAAATGCTTGTTTTTCAACATACATCATGTATGTTGTATCATGTATTCGAAGTGTTTGTAGAAATGTCTGAATGATCTAAAGTGTGATATTTCAACCTAGTTTAGGCGTTGGGAAGCGATTCTCAACTCTCCCACTAGTGTGTATGATTTCCTTTTTGCAAGTTACATTCCTTGTTATTTAATTTCAAGCATTACTTATGCTTTCATTTATGTTAAGTTGACATTCTTCAGATGTTTGAGTACCACTTGATTTAAGTTGTTGTTCCATTACTGTTCTACATTCAATATGAATATCTGTTGTAGTGTAATGTGTGTGGGACTATGCATTAGTCCAGGAAATTGGTAATCGGCCTTAAGTTCGTGGTTGAGGTTGCTTTCGCCACGTAAGACGTATTAGACGAACTCGAGCCGTATTAGAGTTGTCGGCAGTGGTTTGGCCACGCGGAGTGTTTGCGCATTCTATGTTACTCAACTCAACGTGCGCTCATGCTAGTCGAGTTCGTCAAGTAACCCGATTGTCTGATGTATGTTCACCATGTATGGACGCTACTGCTTGAATCTAGGGTACCGAACTTACCAGTGAAATCCTTTTAACCATGGTACCTCGATCCGCTAAGACTCATGAGCCGGACATGGTAGTATGGGACACCGTGGTCGAGCTGTCGGGGCCTACGCTGGGGTGACGAGCCTCCCTGTAGTGACCAGTGAGCAACTAAACTCGTGAGCCGATTATGGTGGTATGGGACACTATATTCGTGCTGTCGGCCTACATTGATTGGTGACGAGCCCTTTGTAGTGACCTCGAGCATACCTGGATACCGCATTAAGGTGACGAGCCTTGGTGTAGTAATGAAGGTATGAAAGGCGTGCATTGATTGGTGACGAGCCCTTTGCAACAACCTGAAACCATATGACCGTATGAGATGTCTAGGACTGACGACCCTAGAATGGATCACTGTTTGGATGGTGACATGAGGAAGGTATCTTAGCTTCCCAATCCTGCTGTATGAAAAGGATGAATAATAACTTGGTAATCATATCCATGCACTGCATTTACATGTGCTTTGTAGATGTGGCGCACTTTGAGGTGGTGTCATGCGTAACGTAAGATGAAGACGCTGAGGGTGTACACGTGAGGGCACGCATCATTTTGCATACATCCTTGCATTAACAAGAGTACTTCGGACTTATTTAATTGTTCTGCTTTATCATTACTGCTTGATTGAACTGATAACATGTTAACCAGTGCCTTATTGTTCCACTGAGTTGATCACTCACTCCCACGTTCTGGGGCGGTGTTAAACACCCACCAGACTCTGTCTTAGGTTCTGATGTTGCAGATGTTGATGCGACTTCTGAGGCAGAGTAGGAGATGGATGATAATGAGGCTGCTTTCTCTTATATGCAGTTTTCAGACGGATTCTAGCGAGCCTTGTTCTGATGCGCGGGATGCTGGGATTTCTTTTTGGGAAATTAAGTGATGTAACTTGATACTTGTAATTTTGATAGCCACACTTACATTACGACCTGGTTTGTATATGTACTTCAGGGATTCACACTTGTACACATATATTTCTATAAGTCTTCCGCTTGCTTTATTCACTTATCCCTGAATTATATCTGTGTTTTGGCTTAATCTATTCCATGTTTTATGCACTAATAAAGACAACATACATCCATCATTAAATATGTTGCATAAGTGATGTTTTGGAACTCGGGAGCTGAGTTATGCTCGACCCCCGAATTTCAGGGCGTTACATAACAAAGGGAAAATGGGTGAGGGTACCTGACCAAGGATGGTTTTCGATTGCTGGAAGAGTCTAAATGTGGTGCGCACAGCTATGGGTTCGTCGGAACTCCAAATTACGTTTCCTGTCACGGCCCAAACGCTGCCTTGGGGTAAATCGGTCCTGGTTTCACAGGGCATTGGGAAAGGTCATTAGCGAGTCTGATGTAGGACTTAGACAGGGGATTCCAGTTTGGTTTTGTTACCTGAACTGGGGCTGGGGATTGAAGCTGGATGAAATAGGGCCTGCAGTGGAACTAAGAAGATTCAGACAGCCGGCTGGAAACTCGTTCCAGCGGCTATCATTCCCTATCTCTCATTCTCTCCCTACTTCCTTCACTCTCTCTATCTTCTCTCTCTCTCTCTCTATCCTCTCTCAATGTCTGAACGACTCGGGCAGAGTCGAGTTCCTACCGAGCTTACAACTCGCACCAATGACAATTTATCTCTCTCTTACACTTAGCATTTTCCTTTTCTCTATCTTACCTTGGGATTCGCCCTAACCCGTGGCTATTTGTAACCTTTGATTCCATTTCTAGCAGCTTCCGCACTAAACGCTGGATTAGTTGGATTATTAGTGGGAGAAAAATCGAGAATGTATGGGCTAGGAAGTTGTTTTTGATAAGATTTTGACGAGGTGGGACACGCTTTGGATGGCTCAGATTCACCAACAGACGTGTCTTAAGTACTTTGGGTCTTTCGGTCGTTTTGGAGAAGATGATCTAACGATCATGGCGTTTTATAACTGATCGGTTAATCCATCGATCAGGGTCATCTGATTGGTTCTGATCTCCACTAGAGAGTATGTGGGGTCCATCTAATGGTGGGTAAAAGGCCAAAGATTAAACACGATTAGCTGCATGGAGGCAGTTTGCGCCGACTTGCCTTCTCGTCAACTTCTCATGGATTTCTTGGTTAACTACGATATTCTCGAAGAGCCCTAATAATCTACATCTTAGATCTTTGGTGGGAAGTTTCTAGAAGATGGGAAACAGCTGGGATGGTTCGTTTCTCAAAATGGCGAGATTCCTTCCGCCTTTCGCCAGATAGGTGGTTATTTTTAGAAATAGTAGGGCTGACAAGCACGCTGACATGCTGCGTGGTTAAGGCCTCTACCATTCTGGGTGAACGAATTTGCCAGCGGGCGCCGGTGACGTGGATCTTTGCATCCAGAGAAACTTCTTAGTGCCACGCTGTCTGGAGTGGGCGATCATGTAAGTCCACATGTACCACCTCATGTAAAACTAACGGGGCTATGGTCGTTGATCCCCGTTGAGTATGATGGATGGTTCAGATCTGGCAAGATGAGCTCCAACAATTCCTGATGGTGGGTCATTGTGATGACGAACGGTGCGTTCGTTTGAATCTGAGAGTAGTGGGAATCGTGGAGGAAATTCCACTTTTCTAGTGGTGTATTGGGTCAGACTACCTTTGACCCAGAATTTGGTTCCATGTACATTGTGTGTACATGGGTCTGTGCACATGCGGTGGTTCAAAAATGGGACCCACACGATCCTTCAAGAAATCTGAACCATTGATTCTCTTAAAGGGTCTGGTTAAACACTTTTGATGGTGGATTTATGTGTTTAGGTGGGTTGATCTAATTGTTTAATGTTTAAAGAGATTAGTTATTAGGTTTTAAGTTAGGATTAGGGTATGGGTTGTTACAATTTCAGATTATTATTTTTTTAATATGACTTGATTGTCTACATGACTTCTTGACATGTTCCGATACAAATGTGAAATGCATTGGTTAAGTTAAATGGTTGGATTGTGACCTTGCTAGGTAGATGTGCTCACTATGGTGTAGATATCAAATTACTGATTTTTTTTATATTTTTCTTATTTTATAAAGTGGTTGGTGAGTAGGATTTGTCTTAAGTTTCAATGGGCTCTTAGAGTGATCTTAGACCCGACTTGATGAGAGTTATAACTAATGAAATTTTCTAGAGTTGTTCGTGGTTCACAAAGGTGGTCTCCTTGTGAATCATCTGATGATGATATCTTGTATTCCCACATGCCTAAATACTTCCTACGGTTTAATGGTAACACTTGAGTATTTAAAGTACAGGGTGTTACAGTAACCGAGGTCCCTTACTCAGAATCCCGAATCGTAGATCAAGAGTCAACTTAAAGCAAGAGAGTCCTCGGATTCTCTGGCTTTACATATTTGCAGGTTCTAGCCTACTATGGGATTTTGAATTAAGTGGCTAGTGGTGATTCCAAGACTACCACATCAACAATCCAAATCAGCCCAATCACCAGCCATAAATACCAAACCAGTGTGGGAACCAATTTCCCAGCGTTCACAGTTCCATTAGTAATAAGTCATGCAAGTTATCAATTCTATAGGAGCAATTAATGAAAAACATATAGACATAATGTTCCTAGCTACTCTTTTTAATACATATGCATGTTATTATGATATGATACGTGCCCTTCCCATCCAACACTCCCTTGAGCGACACCATCTTACGTTCGTAATGCCCAACACTCCCTTAATGCGACCTCGATTAATAAGTCATCAACCTAACTAATGTGATGTGATGTAAATATGTTAGCTAAGTATTTAGTTATGTTCATTCATTCAGCAGTTTGGAAAAACCGAGATATCTTAACAAAGCCAATGCTTTATCCTGATCGCAGGGGCTAGGTGGTTGTAGCAGCCTTGCACCCGTTATCCTTGATCCTTTTGGGTTCGTCACTCCCAGATAACACATACAAAGGCGTATTGTAAGCTGAATCATGTGTGGTTACTATGAGGAGGCTCGTCACCCTAGCATAGGCTGACAGCTCGAGTATAGTGTCTCATTCTACCATGCCTAACTAACGAGGTAGGTTTGTACCTTATATTGCTCGCGGTCACTACAGGGTGGTCGTCACCCTAGCGTAGGCCGACAACTCGAGCATAGTGTCCTAGGTTTAAACAGGCATGATCATACATGGTTAACAAACATGGTTGGTTATTTAGTGGGCCAATTTGTTCAATTCAGGTGAACTGCGGAACACTCGGCATTGGGTGCAAGCATCCCACGTAATCCATCTACTACCGGCTATCCATGTTTGAACTAAATTGTGTAAATTGGTTGTTGGGCAACCCAACCGGTGGGGCTACCCACACAAGCCTTGTAGTTTCACTGGCCAACCCAGAAAAGGGTTTAAATAACTTAACATTATAAAGGAAATCATGAATTACTCCTAGTTGCTGAAAATTCAGGCATATATATAAATAAGATTTAAATTACTTAGGCATCATAAAAAGGATTATAAACTACTCCTAGCTGCAGAAAATTCAGGCATGCATGTAGATAACTGTAAATATTTGACCCAATCTAAACGTATAGAAGACATGTGGCACATTTCCCCCAAATTGTCACAGATTTGGGAATGAATCAAATTCAATATCAAATAATAGGAAGGAAAAATAACGGAAATGGCAGCATTTTAATGACTTAGTTGAATCTAACATAAAATTAAGTATTAATTATTCTAAACATACTTGGCAGATTTATAGAGAAGTAACCACCAAAGGATTTTTTAGAAATCAACATGGAAAGAAAATTTCACACACACAATCATTAATTTCATCTTAGGTTCGATAATTAGCCACCTAAGGATAATGGTCCACACCTAAGAATGGTTTGACGGCTTGCGGAGTCACTCCCAAGGTGTTGGTCTCGAGAGTTGGTGTGTTAGAGCCCCGTATATTTGTATGGGAGTGAGGGAGTGGGATTTTAGACTTTGTATTGTCTAAAATTTTAATCTAAATGGCCCTAAGAGTTCTTATTCCAACATGCATACCCCTAGTGGGTTAATTTTAGGTCCCTAGGGCCATTCTAGTAGCCCCCTAGCCCATCTGTGTCATGGGGCAGGTACCCCATTGTCGGATAAGTGATTGGTTCAAATTTGACGGCAAACAGATGACCCGATTGGCCATGGGGGCCTGATTTGTGATCAACGGTCATTGATGATCGATCAGGGCCCCAGTTATACAAATATGAGTAGAGAAATATCCCTGACTCATGGCCCGAGTTTGATTGCAATTCAACAGTTGGAAAGTTGCAACTTTGCCATTTTAGTGGCTGGGCCAACTCACTTAAGTTTCAAGTTTCAAGTCCCGGAGAGTCACACCTTTCAAGCTCTATGTTTACAGTCCAAGTTGTGAGGTTATGGGTATTGTTTAGCCCACCGACCGGGATGGACGTCAAGCCTAGTGAGATGGACATTATTCTATAATTTCAAAACTAGTGACCCACTAACGAGCGGTCTAGAGCTTGTTTGGGTAATCAAGGCATTTCTGGAATGAATTGGATAAAGAGATTTTTTGTGTGCAATGGTTAGGGTCTGGATTAGCTAAGTCCATAAAGTGGCCTATTCATAATTAACAAAAATAGTGATTCAGTCATAATCACTTTAAACCATCGGTTCTTAGGCTAAGTGAATAATTAGGTTGACCTAGTTCTCTAATTAAGATCCGGCCTATAACTAGCTCAGCTTTGGGTAGTTCTTTAATTTGGCTATAGTTGTCTTGATTAGTCAGTGATAGGTCGCTTAGATTTGGGCCCTAGATGAACAATTCATGAGGCTAGACTTGAGGTTTAAGTGATCAGGTAGATTTGTTGGCTTCATACGGTTGGTTAATTGAATTACGTGGTTCTTTATCGGTACCACCCATGTATAGGCTCACTTCAAGCATTAAGTGTTAGTAAGTGATGACGTGGGCTAGTTATTAAAAAAAAATTAAGGATTTTTGGCAATCTAAAATAGAAAAAAATTAGGATGTTACAATCTACCCCCCTTAAAAATAATTTCGTCCCCGAAATTGCCTAATGTAAATAGGTAAAGATATTTTAATTTCGTACGCCTAAGTTTTGTTGATTTCACGTTTGTATGCATGTAAGCTACAACTAAATATGTTAGTATGTCTTATTGTAGTCTACCCCCCTTAAAACTTTTTCACCCTGACGGCTTACTACAATTTTTTAAAAGATTTGGATTCATGATGACGATTCCCCTCTATCTAAAGTAAAAAATATATGTTTTCAATGTTCGGGCAACACGAAGAGACGGTTGTAGTGGGCTTGGAACTGATACGTCGATCATCTACCTGACCAGGGTAGAAGGCTCGTTGTATCCATTCCTTGTCTTGTGAATCCTAGTCTTCTGCTCGGTCAAAGCAATGAGTCTGTTGGTAGTCACACAGGATTGATAATTGGGTCAAGCTGTGAATACTTCACAAGTGTATGGTCCCGTAATTCCGTAGTTCGATCAACCTAAATATTTAAGAAATATCACTTATCATTGAAAAGTTAAAATCTCATATTTATAAGGTTGTCCTTTAGGTCTTGGTTAAAGAGAGTTCTCGTTTTAATTTATGTTTAAATTACGAATTAATAAATCTCTCAATATGCCTATGGTCAAAGATTATCCTAAAAATGCTTCTAATGACATAAAATTTTATATGTATATTGCCATTTTGATCTTATGGTTAGTGGGTTATGAGCAAACTACACTTCGGTATCATTAATTTCAAGAGGGAGGGAATAATCGAAAGTTCTAAAGTATTTTAGAGGTTTGGAGTGCTAATAATGCTAATAAGGAAGCAGAAAAGGAAAGATGAAGAATATTGTCTTCTCAATGTTATTTGAACCTTGAGTCCACAAGAGAATAAGAAAACTCAAAATATTTTACTGTAGTTCGCCTCTAATGTGAGCTTATAGAGTATTAAACTATGAAACTCAATCCTACTCAAGGGTCGTAATTTAATTGCACCTAAAACAACTTAAACTAAAAAATATATATATATAATCAAATTTAATCATGAGATGATTCCTAGTATGATTATAAATAATTCCTAAATAAACACCAAATACTAAACTTTAATATGAAAATATATGACTAGTCTATTGGCAACACGAAGTTGCAGAAGTTTTCAGTTTCAACCCTTCTATTATTTTTAACATATTTATCACTTTTAGTTACTAAATTATTTTTATAAATTTTCTAGTAATCTATTATTAAGCTTAATTTTATTTCATAAAATTTTGTTTCATTTAAAGTTCCATAAAAATTATAAAAAAAATCAGGAAGTACTAGTTGTCCAAAACCAACGATTTTCTGTTTATTTCTAAAATACCTCTACTACATGTAACGTTTTTTATATTTAAAGTAACTAAATTATTTTATAAATTTTTAGTAAGTTATCAGTAATTTTACTCTCATATTACAAAATTTTATCTCATTTTGAATTGTATAAAATTTATTAAAATTCTAGAATACCTCTAAAACTAACAATTTTTGTATAATTGTAAAATGTCTCTATTTCTTGAAACATTTATTATACTTTAAGTAACTAAATTATTTTTAAAATTTTTATGATGTTTTATAATTAAGTTTACATCTATCCTACAATATTTTATCTCATTTGGAGTTGTAGATAAATTATTAAAATTCTAGAAGTAACAACTATCTGAAATAAATGATTTTTGGACAATTATTAAATCATCCTAAATTTAACTATATTATATCAAATCAAGCTTCAATTTAGCTTTTGAATCACCTAAATTGGAGTTATATTGAAGGATATATGAATTTTTGAATTTCATCGAAAATCTGGATTTTTCTGAAAAAATCTGGCGGTGGCCCTACCACCCCCTGTGGTGGTTGGTGGTGGCCCCACCACCCTCTGCAGTGTCCGGCGGTGGCGCACCATTTTAGCAGTGGATCCGCCACTCTTTGTTGGAAAATGGAATATCTCACAAACTAGAATGAGTTATTCGACGTGCCATACATGATTTTGTGATATTCCATCAGGTTAATGGTTTAAAATCCATTTTATTTACATTTTTAGTATTTATACTAAGTTTTAGTTTAATTATAGCTCTTTATCCTTTGAACTTTAGGAGTTGTGTCTAATATGAAAAGTACTTAGAAAAATTAGAAGAATAATGTGGTGAAATGTGACAAGTTGGTGGCCTTGAGGAAAATGGGTTTAGGGAATAAGGGATTTTGATCATCCCACGTCTAGGATCGATTAGAATTAGTTGATCGGAGTCGATGGTGGCCGATTTGGGCTTAGGGGTACCGGTTTGCGGTGAACCTAAGTTTTTCTCACTCCATACTCCCCCTTCTTTCCCATTCCGACTCCGTTTTGCCCGTTCCATGATCAAGGTGGGCTAGAAAAAAGGCCCGATCGGAAGCAAAGATGATCTGGACCACTAAAACTTAAAATTAACGAATCTCATAAACTGAAATGAATCATCGAGCATAGCATAAATGATTTTGGGGTACGGCGAGCTACTTTAGTTACCCAACCCTACTATGCTGGGTTGTACAAACCGAATTTGTGAGATTTGACCTAATTGCGGCCGAAACACATTTGAGTGCTCCAAGACCCAGCCTCTACTATCATCATAGCTACTCTCTCTTCATTTAAATCCCTTCTAAGTTCAAATTTCTAAACTAAGACCCGAATACTCAAGATGAGTAAGGGTTTAGTCCTAGGGATCAATGTTGTAAGTTCCAGTGTTCCCTCCTACATCAGCGAATGCATTATGGTGAGTCCACAACCCATGACACAGTTTAATTCTAAACCATACTCTTATACCATTTGTAATGCCCTGAATTTTGGGGACTGAGAAGATACTTGACTCCTGACATCCCGGGTGCAACTTATGTCTTACGGATTGAAAAAATGCGAGTACAATATAATTGATACATGAGCAATTGAGAAATTAAATGGATCATGCGACATAGACCACAACTAAATTACTGAATTAAAGTGTGACTAATAAAATGTATGATTAGCATAATGAAATAGTTACGTGATATACGGAACAACGTCCCAACAAAATATATGGTCCAAAGAATGTGCAAATGTCCCTTTGCCCTAATGCCCCATCACTGGTCCTAGGACGACCTGTGGTGATCTACCCAAAAGAGCTGTTCCTCCTCGTTTATACTCTCCCCATCCAGCACGTCGAGCTTCATGACAGCTGCATCTAAGATAGGGTCTGGTTGGTGTTTTAAAACATCATCCCAGAGTGGGAGTGAGTGATCAACTCAACGGGTTCCATTAGCAATAAGTCACGCAAGTTATCAATTCCATAGGAGCAAGTAATGAAAAGCATATAGACAGAAGTTCCTAGCTACTCTTTTTAATGCATATGCATGTTATTATGATATGATGCATGCTCTCTCCATCCAACACTCTCTCGAGTGACACCATCTTATGTTCGCAATGCCTAACACTCCCTCAATGCGACCTCGACTGTTGAGTCACCAACCTAACTAATGCGATGCAATGTAAATATGTTAGCCAAGTATTTAGTTACGTTCATTCATCCAACAGTTTGGGTAAACTAGGAAACCCTAATAAAGCCAATGCCCTATCCCGATCGCGGGGCCTAGGTGGTCGCAGCGGCCTTGTGCCATCGATCCTTGATCCTTTTGGGTTCGTCACTCCTAGATAACACATATGAAGGCGCATTGTAAGCTGAATCACTCGCAGTCACTACGGGGAGGCTCATCACCCCAGCATAAGCTGACAACTCGAGCATAGTGTCTCATTCCACCATGCCTAGTTCACGAGGCGGGTTTATACCTTAGATTGCTCATAGTCATTACGGGGAGGCTCTTCACCCCAAAGTAGGCCGACAACT
Organism: Magnolia sinica; assembly: GCF_029962835.1. NCBI lineage: Eukaryota > Viridiplantae > Streptophyta > Magnoliopsida > Magnoliales > Magnoliaceae > Magnolia > Magnolia sinica. Next base: position 36,374,363 of record NC_080583.1, read on the forward strand.
TGAGTATAGTATCCCATTCCGCCATCCTCAGCTCCTAAGACTTGCATCATAGTTGTTACCAGTGAGCGCTACATCGGCGTAAGGTGTCTCAAGTTTAAACAGTCATGATCATACATGGTTAACAAACATGGTTGGTCAGTTAGTGGGCTAATTTGTTCAATTCAGGCTAATTTTTCATGGGGCTTTCCTAGTCTCTCCTCATCTTTACAACATGTATGGAATGGAGATATCCCTGGATGCTTTTGGCCTTCAATTCGTCTTCTCAAGCTGGGTGGAAGAAAAAAGATTTTCCTCTAAAGTTTTATGTAATCTTCATGGAACACTCAAACCAAAATGAAAATGTTTTAGGATAGCTATAAGATCGAACATGCTTTAAAAGACAAGCGATCTTGGGCGGGTAAAAAATAAGATGTTCACGGGATGAGTTTCCCAAAGAACTTTTTTCCCTGTATATATGAGGGTATCTGAGGTAAACTAAAAAAAAAAAAAAAAAGAACTTGAAAGAGGGTACAAGATTTTGTAGAGATGTGAAGAATAAGATAGTTGCACTCTTATTTGAAATGGTAGCTTAAGCTAAATATTCTTCTTAAACAAAAGGCTTACAAAACTCATCTTTATGAGAGTTTACAAATTCAACCAATGAAGGTCTATAAGCCTCAACTCACAAAAGGTTTATAAAGTAAAGGATTTTGAATTTAATTCCAATATTCAAACTTAATTTTTCATTCACGTCCAAGGGCCATATTTATAGAGTATACAAGTACTCCAGAGAAAGAAAAAATAATAATGATTAAATAAGAAAATGAGAGAAGAGGATAGAGACTATAATGGGAGTAAAGGAAAAGTTGCTTCCGAAGCAAGACATAACTATCTCCAAGTTTTTTTATGGCTTCTTATAGTTTTCATGTGCATAATGAGGGTTTTAAGCTGCATGTGCCGCTTTCCAAAGTGCGTAAGAATTCAAAGGTGTGTGAGAAATTCCAAAGTGCATGGGCATTTATTACACCTGAGTCTTTCCAAGTTTTTAATTAGTGAACATACTTCTACAAATTTTTGACTTGTTAAAGAGAGCATAGGTTAGAGTGGGTTGGTCTTTGGGTTTGAGCTTGAACTTGTATGAATTGGATCGGGTGTACAACACTTGCAAGGTTAGGCCTATTTGCATCAGTATCATGGGTCGCATAAAGTACACCTTTTTTAAAACTTATTTTTTCCCTCCACATGTAGTATTTGGGGGATTATTTTTTGAAACGAAAATGCCCTACCATTGAGGCTTAAAAATTTTGGGAAGAAAATTGATATTTCATGCCTTTCAAGCATTCTCTTTAGCTATCTTTTATGCTTTTCAACTACTCTCTCCAACGGCCTTTTCTTACTTTCTGTAGACGCTGGATCCTAGGGCAGATCGATCATGCTCACATAAGTGAATTGATGCTTAAGTGTGAAAGAGAGAGGGGGTTATATTTTACTGGAGTCACCACTAGCCAATTAATTTGATTTCATAATCGGTTATACCTTACAAAAACGTTAGGATAGAGAATATACAAATTCCTAAAATGACTGCTTCATCTGCAGCTGAAGATTCTAAGTAAGGGACCATGGTTAAGAGGAGGAAGGTGTTAGGTACTTACTCTATGCATATGATTGTGCAGTGTCTACTTCACTAGACTGAATGAAGAACTGGGGATTGAGATCAATTCTTGTATTCTGGATGATGCAAGGGTGTCTGCAATGATGTGCTAGATGCAACACCTATGACAAACTGTAGCTTGGGCTGCATTAATCCACCTTGACTCTCCTACTTGCCGAAGCAATTAACCAATCAACCTAAATTTCTAATGGGCAAGATTTGATTATGTAGGCAAGCTGCATAGCATACATTTGAGCAGATTAGGTGCACAATGCTATGTGTGCAATGTAATGAAGTCATGTATGTAATATTGTGTGTGTGATACAGTGTTCGAATGCAACGCTTATGACAAGTTGTAACCTCGATTGGATAAATGTGCCTTGACTCTCCCACTTGCCAAAGCGTAAACTAATCGACCAAAGTTTTTAGTGGCCAGGATCCGATTATATGGGCAAGCATCAGACCATACGCTCATAGTCAATTAGGTGAATAATGTTATGTAATAAAAGGTAGATTTATAAGATAATTAGGGGATTAAGAAGGGAGTAGATGTTACACAATGCTAATATATATTTGAATGAAGCTGATCAGGATTAGGCGATGGGGTGGACGGGTTTGTCGTAAGGATAGACTTGAGTAGATGGATTGGGGTTTTGGTGGCTCATGTAGCTAAGGTTAGGCTTGGCTAGGTTGACCTGGGTTAGACTCCTTTCCTTATACTCTTCTTCTTCTTGGTGGAGGGATAGAAGGGGAGATGTGGAGGGTGGTATGTGGATGACCACCAAAGGAGATGGGATGTGAGGGATGGATTTAAATGGGAAAGGAGGAGGGCTATTTATAGTGTTTGGGTTGGGTTTTTGGTAATTTTGAGGAAGCTCAGGGATAGACAACGGTTCAATGGCTGGAATTTAGGATTGACACGAAAGAATGTGAGTGGGTGGATCAATGGCATGGGTTGTAATTTGGGCAGAAAGGGGAGGGTCGTGTAGTCTTTTCCCTATGCCACAAGTTTGTGGGTGAACCAAAGTAACCCACCTACTGTGCACCCTTTCCTGTCAAATTTGCATGGGTGATGTCATCACCCCACCCAACCTCCTTGCAAAATTTAAAGGGATTCCACATGGCAGGCAGCACATTAAGTGCCACCTAGAGCATGGATCGGGCCCAAATTTTGTAGGGGTGCTCCTGGGGTACTGATTTGCCTCTGGTTCACTTGGATTTGCTTTATTATGGTTGTAAATGCTAATGGGCATAGGTTTTGGCTAGAATTAGGCCTGGACTGAGCTTAATTTTGGGCTTCAAATAAGTCCGGTTTTAGATTGATTAGGTTGATTAGATTGACTAGGTTGGCTGGGGTTGACTGGGTTTGTTAGATTTAACTGAGTGGATTGGGTCGACTGGGCTAATTGGGCTTGACTGGGTTGCTCTAATTAGCTTGTCAACCTGGGCGGGGTGTCTATACTTTCCAACTACTCTCTTCAGCTTATCTTCCATACTTTCTTACTATTATTTGGTAATCTTTAATTCTTTTCAACTACTCTCTTTGACAAGTTTTTTGCTTTTACCTATGAATGAGCTTCTTTTGAATAAAGTTCATTCAATGGAGGAAAGTTGGCATAATCAAGTAAGAACATGGATAAATTTTTTTCCATGTTATAGGTTTAAAGATGTTTCAATGGAGGAATGTTGAAAAAAATTGTGAGTGCTTGTATTTAAAGAACACTTAGAGTTGTCAAATTTTGAGACAAAAGATTAAGTAAACTCAGCACCTCATGAAGATCGACTCAACATCACAAGATAAGAAGACTTGGCAAGGTTTTAAGATAAAGACCAAGTATATGCCAACCACCAAGTTGTATGACCTTAGAAAGACCCTAGGTTTGGTGTATTTCTAATATGACTTTAAATGGCTTGTGTAAAGTGTCAATTCACTAAAGTTCGGCTAGCCTAACCTTAGGTTCATCCAGCCCAACTTCATTCGGCCAACCTTACAATATTCGGTCAAAAATACAACTGCTTAATGGAACTCTGTTGCAAGTTTGACTACCTAACCTTGGGTTTGGCTAGCTGAACATGAAGTTCAACTAGCCCGAAGCATTTTCGGTCAAGTTTCCAACAATGGAATTCTTCAAAATTAATGGGATTTGGCCAGCCGAATTTTGGATTGGGCCAGCTGAATTTTTTATTTATCTTATCATGCGCAATCCAATAACCGTTGGAACAAAATCATTGGAATCTGGCAGCTGAACCTATTCTTAGGTTGATAGAATTTCCAAATCCTTTGTCTCTAAATATAGGCCTTCTCTCATTCATTTTAATAATGAAATTCAGAGATAATCCTCCTCAAAGTTAGAGAGAAACTCATGCCCTCCTAAAGTTATTAGTGCGATAATTCTACTTCTTGTTTAGCTTATTCTATTTTTTTCTTAAGATTTTTTTAAACGTGATTAAGAAAGTAATCTGTCCTCTGGTTGCGAAATAGAGAATAAAATCCGCAACTGTTAGGGTTTTCATTCTGTAAAATACTTTAGAATCCTATATTCTTTCTAGTTGTGCAATATACCGCTACATCGACACTCAAGAAAGAATATTGTTGCAAGAAGCCTCAACTTCAATTCGCCATACTGAAGATAAGTAATGTTTTATTCTTTGAGTTTTTTGAGATAGCTTGGAAATCTCTATGAGTTTTTATGATGGTGAGCCCATGAAAATTATAATAGGGTTTTTATTGTGATAGTCCGTGAAAATCATAGGAAATGTAAGAGGTTATTAAGGTGAACTTGTGAAAACTTTGATATAGTGTAAGCCAAAATTATGAGGGTAGTAATTTTAGGAGTGGAGTAGGTGTGATTTAAACACCAAACCACTATAATTGCTTTTCCATTTGTGGTAATTGTATTATTTGGTTCTTTATCTCCTTTTTCATTTTTGAAAGATTGATTCCAAGGACATCATGAAATAAGGTTGTCCTGCCTAAATTAATAGGTGAATGTTATCCTACGAATTAATTGGAATCAAGGTTTCAATACATTATGGGATTGAGATATTTATTTACGCATTTTACTTGAAATTTGGTATTATCCTATTCACCACCCCTCTAGGACATTTATAGCTCATCCTTTCAAAAATGGAAAAAAATCTAAACCCTCAAACATGAAATGACAATAAACCCTAATAGAGCGATTCATTATCGTTTAAGAACATTTCGTTATCACCCGTGATTTTCGTGGTATTGAGGGTTGAGAATTTAAGGTTAGGTTATTAGGGTTTATGATCATGAATTTTTTGCGATTGAGTACAATACAAATATGCGATCATAAACCTGAATTTAAATTAAGGACGATACAAATTCATGATTGCCAATCTTAAAAAATAGATTGAGGACCGTAAAAATTTGTTGTCAAAAAAAAAACATGAGGGCAGTACAAATTCCTGATCACCAACTTGAAAAATAGATTAAGGACAATACAAATTCATGATCACCAACCTGACAAATATATTACGGACAATACAAATTTGTAATCATAACTTGAAATAATAATATGAATTATAAATTTACAATCGCAAACTTGAAAAATAGATTGAGGACAATACCAATTCATGATTAAAATACTAAATAATAGATCAAGCACAGTACAAATTCACAATTACAAACAATACAAATTCGCGATCGTAGACAATGCAAATTCACAATTGCAAATAGTACAAATTCATGATCGCAGATAATGCAAATTCATGATTGCAAATAATATAAATTCGTGATCACAAACCTAAAACATTATATTACGGACAATACAAATTTATGTTCGGAATACTAAAAAATAGATTAAAGAAAATACAAATGCATGATCACAAACCTGAAAAATATATTGTGGACATTACTAATTCATTATTAAAATATAAAAAATTAGGTCGAGCATAGTACAAATTTACGATCACGAATAGTACAAATTCGTGATCAACTGAAAAAAAATTACGATCAAATAAACAATATTTATTTTTTCTTTTTGTTTCTATTTTTATTATTTTATAATAATTATTGTCATATATTATGGTAATATAAGAGAAAGTACTAGCAAAGAAGGAAGAGAAGCACATGCTAATGACCAAATATGTTCCTCTTTAGTACTTGCTTGTCTAACGATCTGTGAAGTGTTCGCTTCTTAAGTTTTAAAGTTATGTTTTGAAAAATGGAAACTTAGGAAAAGATTGTGTAGATGGTTTTATATTAATTTTTTATTAGATATGTTTCAATTTTAAATATATCTCTTAACTGACCCACCACATTCTTTAGAGCCATATAGGTGACCTTTAGTTTAACATTCAGGGGACCATTTTGAGGTTCACTGATACGAACTTTGCTATGATAATGGGCCATAAGACAAGACCTCTTACCCCCCTAAACTTGGTAATAATATAGAAATTAAGATGAGGGATAAGTATCTTATGGAAGGACATATATTAACTATTTTTTAGTCCGTCAATGAGTCAGCCAACATGAGGATGCCATAAAGCTCGCATTACTTTTGTGCCTGTAATACATTCTCATAGGATTAGAGACGCATACAACCTATACTGTGGACTTCATGGATTTAGTTGATTCTTTATCCGAATTTAATGCCCTTGGGAGAGTGTGAGGTACCGACATATGAGGGAAGAGATATGTAAAGCAATAAATTACTCCACTGTAAGTGCCAGAGTTTATAGCCCTTTGTGTTGTCAAATTTATGGTGCCGAAGGCACTGTTACGAAGCTTGCATCTGTGAAAAACAATGTTCTACTCAAGATCAACTTAGGTTGACAAGCACTGTTCACAAGTCAAGAATCTCAAGAAGCTTCCAAGTTCTACCTCAAGATCTCAAGAAGCTTTTAAGTTTGAGCTCCATCAAGACTTCAAGCTTCACTACTTTCAAAGGTTACTTGTCTCCTATGTTCAATGTCCTTACTTCACTCCTGAGGTATAACTGACCTTAGGTTGACCTTTAGAGTAGGCCATCTTGGATACATAATTCATATGTTTTATATAAGTGAGTTTGGTCTGTTCTAAGACTAGTCCTGGACTTGGTTCGACTAGTCCTAGCACTGCTTCAACCTGTCTAAACAATTCATAAATCAGTCGTAAGTTTGTTACAAAAATTGAAATTTTTTTATTAGGCTTCGACTAGTCCTAGGGACTGTTCGACCAGTCGTAAGTATAGTGTCGACTGCATCTTCGACCTATCGTAGAGCTACGACTCAATGTACAATGCTGAAATTCGACTTGCTTCAACTAGTCCTGTGAAACTTACGACCAGTCGTAGGAGACCCATGACCAGTCGTAGACCACCCACGGCCAATCGTGAAACTACCAATTCTTATCGTGTCTGAATTTTCAAATATCTATTGGTTCTACGACCAGTCGTAGAAGTCCTTAGACCAGTCAAAGATGTGATTTGCTTACCTATATATAAAGCACGAATCTCAGAATTAATTCAAGGGAAAAAAAAAGCAATTCAAGTTAATTTAATTTGGCCTTCTGAGAGATAAGTCGGTGCTCCATTTAAGCCAAGTGTGAATATTTAATATTCTCTTTCTTTAGCTTTCTTAATTGATTTTGTTTCTTGTATTCCAATCTAATCTGAAAAGAGGAATTGTTGTTTTCCTTTTTCTGGAATCAAAATCAATTAGAGCTAGCCCTTTTGTTTTAATTTAAAATCTATTAGAACCTAGAACCATTATAAAGTGAGTATTGGACATTGAGCTTGGACATTCAAATCTCTACTCCGACTTGGTTCTTTTGGGCTGCTACAACGAAGGAGAAAATCAGGTATTTTACAATTTGTGTAATTTACATTGTTTGGTTTTATTTGAGGTTAAGCCAGAAAAATCTCAAAGTAGTTAGTTATCTGAGGAGAGCCAGAAAACTCAGAAGTGAGGGTTTTTGAATTGTGTACGTCCTTTGAAAAAGACACAATTGTGAAGGTTTTGGGTGAACCTGTGAAAACCTATTTGATAGTGAACGCTAATATCCCCTGTGTGAGGATATTAGGAGTGGAGTAGCATTCTGTGTGGCTGTTGTTTAACAGTTGGTGAACACACAGGCAACCACTATAATTCTTTGTGTTGTGGATGTGTGATTTATATTTCCTATCTTTTATCATTCAGAATTGTGAAATGTATGTGTGGATGAGAATGTTGTAAATTTTACATTTCAAGCTTAGTGGGGAATGTTGTAATAATTTAGAGTTACATTTCAGCATTATATTTTTTACTATCTATTTATTACGTTAAGCTTCTGTTTCTCTATTTGTTCTAGAAATAAGGTTGTCATACCGTAAACTTTGGTTTTTGGTGTAAGGTTGTCCTTAGAACAATTTGTGTTTCTATTTCTCTATTTTAGGTTGCTTTCCATTCCTATTCTGTGGTTGGTGTATATCTATTCTTTGTTTCATATTTCGTAGTATTTATCTTAAATTTGGCATAGTCCTATTCACCCCCCCTCTGAGACATATAGCTTAGCCATTTCAAGTGGTATCAAAGCCTAATAGCTCGTTCATATTGCTTTTTATTTGAATTTAATTCCTAAGCTAACGATCTCAGCTATATAAAAGATGTCAAATTTTGATAGCCTATCAGTCACTAGGCCTCCACCCTTTGATGGCTCCAACTATGCCTATTGGAAAGCCAGGATGAGGATCCTCCTCAAATCCATGGATGAAAGTGTGTGGCTATCCATAGTGAATGAATGGACCCCTCTTACCACTGAAGTAAATGGGATTGATGGTTCAAAATCTATGAAAATTACACCATATTTCTCTTGGACCACACTTCAGAAAACTGAGAGTAGTGCACATGCTAAAGCACTAAATGCAATTACTTGTGCACTATCACCGGATGAATTTAAAAGAATTATATCCTGTGATTCTGCAAAACATGCTTGGGATATATTGGAAATGACACACGAGGGTACTTCAATTGTTAAGAAATCTAAGATACAAATCCTCACAACTAAATTTGAGGAAATATGTATGGAAGAAAATGAAATGTTCATAGACTTCTATACCAGATTAAATGACATTGTAAACTCTATATGGGGTCTAGGCGATAAAATTCCTGAAAGCAAGATATGTGCTAAAATACTACGCTCACTTCCTGAACGGTTCAATTCTAAAGTAACCGCAATCCAGGAACTTCGTGATATGGACAATATGAAGGTTGAGGAATTAGTTGGCTCATTACAAATTTATGAGTTATCCTTGAAAGCTCCAAAAGGTAAATTTATTGCTTTAAAAATTTCTGAAAATGATTTAAACTCAGATTTAGAAAACTCTGAGGATGATATGGCTCTTTTGGCAAAGAGGTTTTATAAAAATTTTAAAAGTAAAAAGAGAGTTGATTTTCAAAATGCATTTGATAAAAAGAAACTAAAATATAAAACTAGAAAATCTTTAAAAGACAGTCAATGTTACAACTACCATGAGTATGAGCATTTGGCTAACAAATGTCCTAATAAGTGCAAGTCAAAAAAGAAAAGTATGATGGCTACTTGGGATGAGTCCACTGATTCTGAAATCTCTTCTGAATCAGAAGATTCTGAAACTGAGTTAGGGTGTGATGTTAAGGCCCTTATGACTCTAGCCAAATTCACTTTTTCAGATAATGATGACTCAACTAATGAAGAAAATCTGAATAGTGAATATGAAAATGAAGATGATCTTTAAGATGATTACAATGCCCTATACAAGGAAAGTTGTAAAATTGCTGTTAAATTAAAACTTCAAAAAGAGAAATTTTCTAAACTCAAAGAAATTTAAGAATCTCTTGTTTTAGTAAAGTCCCATATTTCAGACTGCTTTGAAAAGACAAAATGCGATTTAGATTTTAAAACCTCCCAGTTTGAAAATCTTAAATCCGAAAACGAACAACTAAAACATGAAGTCTCTTCTCTCTTGAGTTTAAAGGAAACCTGAAAATATGCCCAAGGTGATCCTAAATTTGAAAAACTCTTATCTGGATCGAGAAAATGTGGCGATCGATCCGGTCTGGGCTATGACAAGAGTGTTCCTCCTAAACCGAAGAATACTTCTCCCACGTTTGTAAAGGGAGAGATCTTAAACTCAAAAGGGAAAGATCAAATGTTTTCTAAAAACTTTAAATCTTTTCAAAAACCTAAAAGACATATCAACTATAAAAAGCAAAACCAAAGTCCTTTGGTAGAAAAGATAGTTGATCTACTTAAGGAGCTTCTAAAGTCTAACTCACTAGGTCATACTTATAAGTCTTACAATCGAAAGAAGACCTACTATCATCCTAAACCCAAAATGGTTATGAAATGGGTTCCAAAGGTCACTTGCTTGGTTGCCCACACCACTTTCAAAGCAACAAGTCATTCTAAGTGGTACCTAGATAGTGGATACTCTAGGCATATGACAGGTGACAAGGCTTTATTCACCGATCTCAAAGACATGACTGACGGTTCAGTCACATTTGGAGATGGCAGCAATTGTAAGATTCTGGGCCAAGGTATAGTTCAACTTTATAACATTCCTTTGTTTAAAAATGTATTGTATGTTGAAGGACTGAAACATAATCTTTTAAGCATATCTCAGATTTGTGATAATAACCATAGTGTACGGTTTTCTAATCAAAGCTGTGAGATTCTAAACAACAAGGGTTCAGTGATACTAACTGGACATAGAACGTCTGAACGTCTGAAAACTGCTATATTGTTAGCGAATCCAGCTCATCTAATCAATCATGCTACATTGTCCAAACAGACAAGATTGATCTGTGGCACAAACGTCTTGGACATGTACACTACCGAAATCTATATAGATTGAGTAAATGGGAACTTATAAGAGGTCTACCCAAACTATAAAAATTAGATAAAATATGTGGTGAATGCCAGATTGGCAAACAAAAGGAACTCACACAAAAAGGTGAATTCCAATACCACATTAAGACCACTCGAGCTTCTCCATATGGATCCAGTAGGACCTACCAGGACGGAAAGTCGAGGTGGCAAAAGATATAACTTGGTAATAGTAGTTGACTTTACCAGATATATATGGGCTGTCTTCTTAAGGGACAAATCAGAAACCCTTAAAGAAGTAAAAAAGGTTCTCAAAAGGATTCAAACTGAAAAAGGTTCTCAAGTCAGTAAGATTCGTAGTGATCATGGATCTGAATATGAGAATAGCAGTTTTAAGAAGTTCTGTAGCGACCAGGGAATATTACATGAATTCTCAGCGCCCAAAACTCCACAACAAAATGGTATATGCTTCAAGAAATTGCTAATGTCATGTTGAATAGTATGAAGCTCTCTAAGAATCTTTAGGCTAAAGCAGTCAATACAACTAGCTATATTATTAACCGAGTTTACACTAGTAAAGGTAATAATAAAACGGCTTATGAAATGTGGTTCGATTAAAAGTCTACTGCCAAATACGTTCGAGTTTTTGGCAGCAAGTACTATATTTTACGAGATCGTGAACATTTGAAAAAGTTTAATACGAAGAGTGATGAAGGGATCTTTTTAGGATACTCTTTAAACAGTCGAGCTTATAGAGTTCTAAACAAAAGGACTGGTGTGATTCAAGATTCCATCAATGTGGTCATTGATGATCACTTAAACACACCAGTCTCAAATTCAGATAATGATGAAGTTCTAGGAATTGATAAATCTGATATTTCATCTAATCAGACTGATTCTGAACTAAGGACTGTTAAAGATCATCCAACCACACAGATTCTTGGAAACCCTCTCACTAGTGTTCGTACCCATAGACAACTTGAGGATATTTGCAATTACGTATGTTTTACATCCTAGATAGAACCATCTAACGTAAAAGAAGCTCTTGCTGATGAAAACTGGATTATTGCGATGCAAGAAGAACTTAACCAATTTGTGAGAAATGATGTTTAGTATCGCGTACCTAGACCTAAAGATAAACACATCATTGGAACCAAATGGATTTTCAAAAATAAGTCTTACGAACTTGGCAACATATTTAGAAATAAGGCTAGACTAGTGGTACAAGGTTACACTCAAATTAAAGGTATTGACTATGATGAAACCTTTGCACCAGTAGCACGTCTTGAATCAATCAGACTCTTTATATCCATTGCTTGTTTTAGAAAGTTTAAGATTTACTAAATGGATGTGAAAAGTGCATTTTTAAATGGCGATCTGCATGAGGAAGTTTATGTTGAACAACCAATGGTTTTGAAGATGCCAAAAATGTTGATCATGTGTATCGTCTTAACAAGGCACTTTACGGTTTAAACAAAGCTCCTAAGGCATGGTACGAGAAACTAACAAAGTTTCTATTAAGCCATAATTTTCAAATGGGATGTGTTGATAAAACTCTGTTTATTAAAAAACATAAGGATCACATCTTATTAGTACAAATCTATGTTGATGATATCATTTATGGATCTACCTGTACTGACGTGACTATTGAGTTTGCAAATTTGATGAAATCTCAGTTTGAAATGAGCTTGGTTGGGGAATTGAATTATTTCCTCGAGTTATAATTAAAACAAAAACCTGATGGAATGTTCATTTCTCAATCTAAATATGCTATGAACTTGATTAAGAGATTTGGATTTGAGAATGGTAAGAACTTTGATACTCCTATGAGTACAACCTTGAAACTCTCAAAAATTCTGCAGGTAAAAATGTGGATCCGAAGCTATATCGGAGTATGATTGGTAGTGTAACACCCTGAAATTCGGGGGTCGAGCATAACTCAGCTCCCAAGTTCCAAAACATTACTTATGCAACATATTTAATGATGGATGTATGTTGTCTATATTAGTGCATAAAACATGGAATAGATTAAGCCAAAACATAGATATAATTCAGGGATAAGTGAAGAAAGTAAGCGGAAGACTTATAGAATCATATGTGTACATGTGCAAATCCCTAAATTACATATACATACCAGGTCGTAATGTAAGTGTTGCTATCAAATTACATCATTTAATTCCCAAAAGAAATCCTAGCATCCCGTGCATCAGAACGAGGCTCACTAGAACCCGTCTGAAAACTGCATAAAAGAGAAAGTAGCCTCATTATCATCAATCTCCCGCTCTGCCTTAGAAGTCGCCTCAACATCTGCAACATCAGCAACTAAGACAGAGTCTGGTGGGTGTTTAACACCACCCCAGAACGTGGGAGTGAGTGATCAACTCAGTGGAACAATAAAGCACAGGTTAACATATTATCAGTTCAATCAAGCAGTAATGATAAAGCAAAACAATTAAACATGTCTTAAGTACTCTTGTTAATGCAGGGATGTATGCAGAATGATGCGTGCCCTCACGCGTACACCCTCAGCGTCTTCATCTTACGTTACGCATGACATCGCCTCAAAGTGTGCCACGTCTACAAAGCACATGCAAATGCGGTGCATGAACATGATTACCAAGTTGTTATTAGTCCTTTTCATACAGCAGGATTGGGAAGCTAAGATACCTTCCTCATATCACCATCTAAACAGTGATCCATTTTAGGGTTGTCAGTCCTAGATATCTCATACGATCATATGTTTTCAGGTCATTGCAAAGGGCTCATCACCAATCAATGCACGCCTATCATACCTTCGTTACCACCATAAGGCTCGTCACCTCAATGTGGTATCCAGGCATGCTCGAGGTCACTACAAAGGGCTCGTCACCAATCAATGTAGGCCGACAGCACGAATATAGTGTCCCATACCACCATAATCGGCTCACGAGTTTGGTTGCTCACTGGTCACTACGGGGAGGCTCGTCACCCCAGCGTAGGCCAACAGCTCGACCACGATGTCCCATACCACCATGTCTGGCTCATGAGTCTTAGCGGATCAAGGTACCATGGTTAATAGGATTTCATTGGTAAGTTCGGTACCCTAGATTCAAACAGTAGCGTCCATACATGGTGAATATACATCGGACAATCGGGTAACTTGACGAACTCGACTAGCACGAGCGCACATTGGGTTGAATGACATAGAGTGCGCAAACACTCCGCGTGGCCAAACCACTGCCGACAACTCTAATACGACTCGGGTTCGTCTAATCACGTCCTACGTGGCGAAAGCAACCTCAGCCACGAACTTAAGGCTGATTACCGATTTTCTGGACTAATGCATAATCCCACACACATTACACTACAACAGAGATTCGTATTGAATATAGAACAGTAATGGAGCAACAACTCAAATCATGTGGTACTCAAACATTTGAAGAATATCAACTTAACATGAATGTAAGCATAAGTAATACTTGAATTTAAACAACAAGGAATATAACTTGTATGAAGGAAATCATACACACTAGTGGGAGAGTTGAGAATCGCTTCTCAACGCCCATACTAGGTTGATATATCATACTTTAGATCATTCAGACATTTCTACAAACATTTAGAATACATAATACAACATACATGACGTATGTTGAAATACACACATTTGGACAATTCCTTTTACTGAGGAGTTGTCACACATACATCTAGCATACATACATGACAAATAATCATGGCAAACACAGGTTCATATTTTATACGCATATGGTACTTTATACATACACATAGAATACACAAATCTCAATATAACACATGCATATCAGGAACGCAATATAAACATAACATTTAGCATGTGAAATCTCATCCATAGCAAGAATAAACCATTAACTGGCATTGAAAGCCTTGAAAACCATAACCTATACACTTAAAGTCCGCACCTTAATCCAGAAAAGAACACCGAACTGATTTCAGACGATATGTCTTCGTCAACGGCAACAAGATAACCTAAGACAAGAATAGAAGTGAGATACAACAACACCAAGACTATTCTAAGCTCTAACACAGATTAGGGTTAGATTAACTTACCCAAAGATGAACTCAGAATCGTCGGAATAACGATTCTAAAGCGAAGATTTAAGGATGAAGAAGAACAGGAAAGAATCTAAGATGATTCACCAACTTCTCTCTCACTTTCTCTCTCTTTTCCTTTATCTTTCTTAGGTAGGGTTAGGAAATTCGTATGGAAAAGAGAGCTAGGGTTTTCAGGTCTATAAATAGGCCTAACATTGATGAAAATAACCCCAGGGCCAAGGTATACTTAGGGTATAACCAAAACCGGCCTCTCACGATCCAACGAAGCACTTCCGGTGGGCCTATTACCACGAAAGGTCGGACTTAAGATCACTGACCATGGATCTAGGTCAAGCTGAGTTTTCATACCGACCGGATCTTCAGATCAGCCGTGGCGGACCACACACAATTTAACGGTCACTGAATATCGATCAGGTCCACAAGCACAAGGACATGCCTAGGTCACCTTCCCTGATCAGAGGGTGAAATTGGGTCAGAATCCAACGGTCAGATTACTTAAAATCGTCGCGCAAGCGACACGACTCAGATTTCATAAAATCTTATTAAATTTCCAACCGTTCTTACACTCTTCACTCCGAACTCAATCAAATCGACCCAGAACATCATCTGGACTTGATTTTTGAGGTGATGGCCAAGTCCAACATGGTGACCGCAACAGCCTAAGATCATCGTTATCGGACTTTCGACGTGCGGTTCGGGTCTGATCCAGAACTTCCAAAAATTCCCAAGAGCAACTGGCTTTAGCGATGAATCCCAGATTTCAGAGTAACATAGCGCTAACTAATCAACAGATTTTGAGTCATGCAGATACAATTTAAAGTGATTGATGCAAATTTCACAAGCAATCTAGTATAGCGCTAATTACCCCAAAAAGCTACTAAGGAAAGATTAGCACAAAATTTTCAGGGTCATTACAGGTAGTCTATTGTATTTAACTGCTAGTAGACCTGATATCGCTCTAAGTGTTGGTATTTACACTAGATATCGGTCTGAACCTAAAGAGTCACACTTGACTGTTGTCAAGCAGATTATACGATATGTCGTAAGTACTGTTAATCTCGGTCTCTGGTATCCTCATGAGACTAGTGTTCAATTAGCTGGGTACTCGGATGCTGACTGAGCTGATAATCTTGATGATCGAAAATCAACCAGTGGTGGTTGTTTTTATATCGAAAACTGTTTAGTTTTTTGGTTTAGTAAGAAACAAAGTTCTATATCACTTTCAACAGCTGAAGCTGAATATATCGCAGCTGGTAATGCATGTACACAGCTTATTTGGATGAAACGTATGCTAACTGATTATGGAATTCAATAGGATTCTATGTTAATATATTGTGATAATTCCAGTGCCATAAATATTTCGAAAAATCTAATTCAGCATTCTCGTACTAACCACATTGATATTAGATTTCATTATATTCGGGAATTAGTTGAAGAAAAGGTTATATCTTTGGAATATATCCCTACCGAGAATCAACGTGCTGATATTTTCATTAAACTGCTCGACAAAAGCAGGTTTAATAAAATGAAATTTGATCTTGGTATGTGCATTTTAAAATGATTAATTATGCCTATTTGTATCATATTGTATATATTTGCTAGTTTAGTTTTCAAATCTTGAAAAACATGCAAAAATCAGATTTTTTGGCCTGTACTCGACTAGTCGTGAGTATCCAAGACCGGTAATGTATATCCACGACCAGTCATGAATCGCGTGGATTCACTTAAAATTTGGGAGAAATCACTTTCTTCTTCATTTCAACTTCACTCTCCAATGAGCCAACACACGACTAGTCGAACCCATCTTCCAAAATCTTCAAGGTTAGTGCTTCATTTGCATTTTTCTTATAGATTTGTGCCTAGATTGCTTCTATTTCTCTCTTGGAGTTGTCTATTTCGAATTTAGTTGAGATTTGGGGATTTTCTTTTGAAAAATCTGATTTGAGAAAACCCATTTCTCAATCCATTGCAACTCTTTATATTCTTGAAATCATTATTGCATATGGCTTCTAGAGGTAGAAAATCAACATCCCGTGGTCCGTCTTCTTCTTCCAGATCAGCCCCTATCACTAAGCGTCATCTTAGGGCTCCTGAGGACAATCTATCTTATGTTCGGGACATCCGATTGCATAATGTTATTGTTGAGCATCCAGTTTATATTAATCATGTTGCTCCTTTTGATATTTTTCCTATGCTTCAATCTGTAGGTTGGAATAACTTATTGCTTTGGGGTGGGCCAGCATACCGGTCCATTGCCCAATCCATGTTTGCATGCATATGTGCTTTCTCACTGGAAAATTTAACTTTTTCTATCTCCACAAGAGAAGGGCCATTTGAAGTTGATCGACATTTGATTTCAGCCCTTATGGACATTCCAGTGAATGATGAGGGTATTCCTATCCATACTTTATATGATAAACCTTCTGTCGCTGAAAAACATATGCTAACTAATTACTTATGCAATTTGGATGTACAATGGATGCGTAAAGGGAATGCGCTTCCCTCAAGGTATTTGTTACCCAAATACAGAATTCTTTACAAAATATTTATGTCTAATTTGTATCCTCGGTCAGGTAACAAATCTGAATTGATGTCCTTCATGGTTCGTATTATTCATTCTATTCTTAGAGGTGTTAACATTTGTTTACCATCCTTGATTTGTCCTTCATCATTCAGTTTTGTCTCCATCCTGGTCATAGTGACATTCCTTTTGGATATTTAATGACTGTGTTGGCTACACATATGTCAGTCGATATGTCGGTTGGAGGGGCCCCTATCCATCATCTGATATTTAACAATTCCAATATCAATAAGATGAAACTGGATTACCTTCCTGGCTAAGGTGATGGTGTTGGCGGTGCTGAAGCTGTACATGAGGAAGAAGCTGGTGATCTTCCTCCTGATGATATTAACATGGATGATATTTTTGAAGAGCTTGAATCCGATTCTACAAATGATCCAGATTATCAGCCTTCTTCATTTGATGCACGTCTGAGTGCATTGGAAGATAAAGTTGAGGTTCTAAATGTTAAAATGGAAAACATGACTGTTGCCCATGATTTACAGTTCAAATATATGCGCAAATATCTTAGGCGCTTGAACAAAGGCATGCATCAACTTGATCCTTTTATTCCTGCTCCTTCATCTGGGTCAAATTAGTATTTTTAAGTTTACTGGTCTATAATAACTTTATTACTCCTAACTAGTTATGAGTTTGTCACTCTCTTTAACTTAGCTTAGTCTACAAATTATGTGTGTTACTTATGCTATGTTCTTATATCTTGACTAGTTACCTCTCATATTTCTCATTGATTATTTCTCCTCAATCATCTATTTTATGCTTCCTTTGTCCTATTGTGACAAAAAGGGGGAGTATTGTATTGTATGGTGTTTTATAAGTATGTTACTCAGGGGGAGTATGTGAAGAGGTGGACTGAATATTGATTTACAAGTTTGTAGGATGTCGGTTGATAACGACCGGTACATGATTCTTTAATCAGATATTCTGTGTTATGACTGGTGCATGATTCTTTAATCAGATATTCTGTATTATGAAACATATCTTGAAAGTGTGTTTTGTCACTAATTTGACAAAGGGGGAGATTGTAAGTGCCATAGTTTATAGCCTTTTGTGTTATCAAATTTGTGGTGCCAAAGACACTGTTATGAAGCTTGCAACTGTGAAGAACAATACTCTACTCAAGATCAACTTAGGTTGACAAGCATTGTTCACAAGTCAAGAATCTCAAGAAGCTTTCAAGTTCTACCTCAAGATCTCAAGAAGCTTTCAAGTTTGAGCTCCATCAAGACATCAAGCTTCACTACTTTCAAAGGTCACTTGTCTCCTATGTTCAATGTCCTTACTTCACTCCTGAGGTATGACTGACCTTAGGTTGACCTTTAGAGTAGGCCATCTTGGATACATAATTCATATGTTTTATATAAGTGAGTTTGGTCTGTTCTAAGACTAGTCCTGGACTTTGTTCGACTAATCCTAGCACTGCTTTGACCTGTCTAAACAATTCATGGATCAGTTCTAAATTTGTTATAAAAATCAGAAATTTTCTGTTAAGCTTCGACTAGTCCTGGGGACTGTTCGACCACTCGTAGGTACAGTGTCGATTGCATCTTCGACCTGTCGCAGAGCTACGACTCAATGTATAGCGCTGAAATTCGACTTGCTTCGACTAGTCGTGTGAAACCTACGGCCAGTCGTAGGAGACCCACGACCAGTCGTAGACCACCTACGACCAGTCGTGAAACTGCCAAATCTTATTGCGCCCGAATTTTCAAATATCTGTTGGTTCTACGACCAGTCGTAGAAGTCCTTAGACCAGTCGAAGACGTGATTTGCTCACCTATATATATAGCACGAATCTCATAATTAATTCAAGAGGAAAAAAAAGGCAATTCAAGTTAATTTAATTCAGTCTTCCAAGAGATAAGTCGGTACTCCATTTAAGCTAAGTGTGCATATTTAATATTCTCTTTCTTTAGCTTTCTTAATTGATTTTGTTTCTTGTATTCCAATCTAATCTGAAAAGAGGAATTGTTGTTTTCCTTTTTCTGGAATCAAAATCAATTAGATCTAGCCCTTTTGTTTTAATTTAAAATCTATTAGAACCTAAAACCATTATAAAGTGAGTATTGGACATTGAACTTGGACATTCAAATCTCTACTCTGACTTGGTTCTTCTGGGCTGCTACAATGAAGGAGAAAATCAGGTATTTTACAATTTGTGTAATTTACATTGTTTGGTTTTATTTGAGGTTAAGCCAGAAAAATCTCAAAGTTGTTGGTTATCTGAGGAGAGACAAAAAACTTAGAAGTGAGGGTTTTTGAATTGTGTAAGCCCTTTGAAAAAGACACAATTGTGAAGGTTTTGGGTGAACCTGTGAAAACCTATTTGATAGTGAAAGCTAATATCCCCAATGTGAGGAAATTAGGAGTGGAGTAGCATTTTGTGTGGCTGTTGTTTAACAGTTGGTGAACACACAGGCGAACCACTATAATTCTTTATGTTGTGGATGTGTGATTTATATTTCCTCTCTTTTATCATTCAGAATTGTGAAATGTATGTGTGGATGAGAATGTTGTAAATTTTACATTTCATGCTTAGTGGGGAATGTTGTAATAATTTAGAGTTACATTTCAGCATTATATTTTTTGCTATCTATTTATTATGTTGAGCTTCTGCTTCTCTATTTGTTCTAGAAATAAGGTTGTCCTACCATAAACTTTGGTTCTTGGTGTAAGGTTGTCTTTAGAACAATTTGTGTTTCTATTTCTCTATTTTAGGTTGCTTTCCATTCCTATTCTGTGGTTGGTGTATATCTATTCTTTGTTTCATATTTCACAGTACTTATCTTAAATTTGGCATAGTCCTATTCACCCCCCCTCTAGGATATATAGCTTGGCCATTTCATCCACCCACCCTAAAACTTACAACATATATGAATGCGTCTTTGCCATATAGTTTTGTAATCTTCATTTGGTGGACATGCATTATGTTTCTATTATATTCCTTTCATGACTTATGCCAATACGTAATGCATCTTGCTTGCAATTGATATCAGTTTTGAAGAAAATACCCACTCTTATAAGTCATGAAAAAATATGACGGCATAACAGGCTAGCCTATGTCTTCAATAAAAAAAAACATATAAGTTTGAATTTGTTTAACCCTTTTCTGACATGCATTATGTTGTATACTTATACATGACACAATATATGTTCTTTTATAGCTTTAACTAGTGAAGAACCCCACTCCCACTACCGTAGAGGGAGAAATAAACACAATTAAAGATGTTACAAAAATTATAGTAAGTTTTTTTTTTTAAAATTACCTCGATACACACATAATATCCTAACCTAAGTATTTCATTCTAAAATTTGGTAAATAAAAACTTGATATATTTAGAAGTAAGTAGAGAGGTAAAGTGCAAGGGGAGACAGGGGATAAAAGAAGGAAGCAAGTTAAGGAAAAGAGGGAGATAATGAAGGAGGAGAGGGGGGTCAGTGAAGGGAAGAAAGATATAACATAAGAACATGGGGAGGAGATGGAGGTGGAGGAGGTTGTGGGGATGGGGCATAAACTCCCATTAACCACACTAAAAAAAGATGAAGGACCTCTAGTGATGAAGCATGAGAGTTAAAAGATGTGTCATAGAGTCTCTTTACTAACGTTGTCCTCCATAATAAAAGGGTGAGCGATTATGTGATCAAGTTGAGTGATAAGCTCAATAAGGTGAGAAATGAAGTGAGCAAGTTGAATTTTCTTTGTTGTGTCTTTAAAAGAAAAAAATATCCATAAGAAAAATACAACTCTAACTTTTGGGCTATTTGCAGGGAAAGGATGTAGGAACTTAAACGACTCACATGGAAGAGGCGGTATGTCACGCCCCAAACTCGGAAACCAGGCTCACAAAATTCCCGATTACCGAATCCAGCACTGACAGCCTTTGTAGTACCCCATTCTCCGCTTCCGACACCCATATGCCAGATTCTAATCCTAGGATCCTACAAGGAGGATTTTCAGTACAAAAATTTCTTTATAAGAAGCATAACCATAACATAACCCAGACATAGTCAACAACATCACCACATATCCACTATAATCAAAGCGTTTGAGTACAATTCATAAAGGAAAATACAAGATAGCTATCAAAACTCTAGAAGCTCTGCCGTATGCTCCTGCCTCAACTCGACTGTGTCCTAGCGTCACCTACACGCATCTATTGTGCATAAGAATATAAAAAGCTTAGAGGGTGGTGTACATGTGTGCGCAATGCAAGTGCCAAGTATACAATACAAGTCCATAAATCGTACAATATCGAAAATACTGGCAAGTTCATGAATCATACGATATCAGAGTAAGCAGAAATACTGACAAGTCCATGAGTCATACAATATTAGAGAAAGCAAAGCAAATTGGCTATGCAATGTGGAGCCGTGGTAAAATGAATGCCATGTAATGGGGATGTAATGCAATATGTGGTGCAAAAGAAATGTCCAAGCTAGAGTGTGAAGTCGAGATGATAGTACGTAGTATCGCAGGCTATGCGGTTCATCACAAGGGACATTTATCCAAACCATAGCCAGACTCGATGTGGTAAACTCCTGATCTCAGGTTGGTTGTGCGCCCCAACTGAAATTCTAGCCACCACGAAGGTACACAATGATTTGGTTGCGCACCACCAGCCCAAGTAGATAGTGCATAAATGATTGAATCAAATGCTGAGCACGCAACTCCTGCTTTGTAAGTCCATATGTCAATATCGTACATCTCTGGGATCATCGTTGGGGCCTAGTACACTCCAAACTGGCTACCACCCTCTCTGGTCATGCAGCCTAGTGAGTCGAAAAGACCTCACTACTCGCCTACCAATATCGCTCTGGCTCGTAGATAATGGAGCCACTTACGAGCTGGTCAAACGCAGCCTAGCTATGCCCCCTACCCTCGGGCGGGTAAGGCCACACCCCCTTCCAACCGACCACGACACAGTGAGAGACGTGGCCTTCTTGTATTTGATACTCCTGCGCTCATATATATACCCACTCGGTCTAGACGTTAGAGCATCCCCTGGCCACGAAAATTTAGGGACTTTCACCCATGAACATCCAGAGTACCCATACGCTAGAACCAAATATTTCAGGTGTCCCATCTGGCCATTTACGATAAGCTTGTGGAGGCCAAAGCCCTGATGTCACTAGGGCGTACAGTGGTCATATCACACAACGCGAGATGCATGAGTCATACCATCTAGTCATGCATCAAACCTGTGCGTACCATGCGCTCATGTGGGGTAACTCCGTCTCTCACGAAGTCCCATAAACATCTCAGCCCAATAGCACATGCTTTGCTCAATCACTCCTCACAACAGGCATGCGAATGATGCATATGGGCATGTATCATGAAGTATACTAAGCATGATTATAATCACATACATCATGGTGGGCCAGTATAAGGTAGCACATGGCCGGCAATAATGAACGAGTAGCATGCATATAATCACATACACATGGTGGGCCTCACACATCACAATTGAGCCTCACACATACAATGGGCCTCACACAATCACAATGGGCCTCATACAATCACAATGAGCATCATATAATCATGATGGGCCTCATATAATCTCAATGAGCCTCATACAATCACACAATGGGCCTCATACAATCACGATGGGCCTCATATAATCACCATGAGCCTCATATAATCGTAATGGGCCTCATATAATCATAATGGGCCTTATAAAATCATAATGCTATGCTAATCACATACTCAGTGCATATATTAACATAGTCAAAATTGATAATCGGCCTATATATATGGCGAGGTCCATAGAAGGACAGCAGATCTTATCCATAACATGGGGATCGATCCTCAACAGTGGATATACCGAACCTGATACCACCAACCTTTCCATCTATGGTGATGATATACTCTCCTCATATCAAGGATGGGCCTAAATGGCCTACTCATATCAAGAATGGGCCTAGATAAATAGATGGCCTACTTATATCAAGAATGGGCCTAAAAACAAGGAGTGGACTTCCTTGCTCATCCCATCATGTAGCAATCTGCGCTTCTTAAGGGTCCAATAAGCACAAGGTGGGCCCTATAAGGCATGGTGGAAGCATAATCCATAATGGGGGCCCAACATTTTGGGTTAGCCCAATAAGGTGAGATGGTCATACTAATAACAATGGGGGCCCAATGATTTGGGTTGGCCCACTAAAAGGAGATGAGAATGGACCTAACAACGGGCCCTAGGGAGAGTTACAATGTGGACATTTAACCATCATTGCTCTTACAATGTGGACATTTAACTACCATTGCTCCCAGGGTATGGCCCACTTAGAACCTATCTTATAATGGGGTCCACAGTCTTTATACCAACTAAGAGATAGATGGGCATCATGAACATCATTACATACATCATAGTGGAATCACACATCACAATTGGGCCTCAACACATAAGCCTCATATGCACCATTATGAGCCTCATCACAAGGGCCTCATATACATCACATTGGGCCTCACACAAGGGCCTCATATGCATCACTATGGGCCTCGTACAAGGGTCTCACATACATCACATTGGGCCTCATCACATGGGCCTCACATACATCATATTGGGCCTCATCACATGACCTCACATACATCATATTAGGCATCATCACATGGGCGTCACATACATCATATTGGGGCTCATCACATGGCCTCACATACATCACATTGGTCCTCATCACCTGGGCCTCACATACATCACATTGGGCCTCACATACATCACATTAAGCCTCATCACATGGGCCTCACATATATCATATTGGGCCTCATCACATGGCCTCACATACTTCACATTGGGCCTTACAACCTAGGACTCACATACATCATATTGGGCCTCACGTACATCACATTGGGCCTCACATACATCACATTGGGCCTCATCACCTAGGCCTCACATACATCACATCGGGCATCATCCCATGGGCCTCACATACATCATATTGGGCCTCATCACATGACCTCACATACATCACACTGGGCCTCACCCCCTGAGCCTCACATACATCACATTGGGCCTCACATACATATATTGGGCCTCATCACATTGCCTCACATACATCACATTGGGCCTCATCACCTAGGCCTCACATACAGCATATTGAGCCTCATAAGGTAGCTCACACCTTAGAAAATAGATGGGCAGCGTACATATAATACATACAACAAAGTGAGCCTCGTAAGGCTACCCACAGTGGACACTCAACCACCGTTGTCCATAGCGTAGTCCACTTAGGATTGGGCCTACTCCCAATGGGGCCCATGGCCCTGAGAAAAGGGATGGACAGCATGCATATAACACATACAACAAGGTGGGCCTCATCAAGCAGCCCCAAGGTGGGACGCCCCAACCCAACACATATCCTGGTGGGCGTTCACCTGAGATTTGGATGTGCTGCAGCTATGTGGGCCCACACCACAGAGCAGCCCACACCACATGATCACCAATGGGTCCCATACCGATGGCCAGCATGTCTCAACAACGCATACAGAAAGGTGGGCCATATGGTGGGCAGTCAGCCCAACAGGACGCTGGGCCTGCTGGACGGGCTGGATGGAATACATAAATATAAGGTGAGCTTCATCAGTGGGCCTCATACATCATTAATGAGCCTTGCACATACAACAGTGGGCTTCACACACAATAGGTGGGCCTCACACATACATAGTGGGCCTCGTATATATCGAAATGGGCCTCAAGCGGCCTGAACTGTGTGCATACAAAACATACATCAAAGGTGGGCATACTGCTGCTGGATAGACAGGCAGGCCCTGTTGCTTACAGATGGATGGTGTAGATACTTGCATCCAGTGGGTCCCACATCCAGCCAATGGACGGTGTAGATATAACTCATACATCCCTGTTGAGTTCCATCGTCCCAGCTGGCCGGTGTAAATATATAACATATATCATAGTGGGGTCCACATCCCACATCTAAGGACTAGATGACATGGATTACAGCACCCACATGAGGTCGGTCCCACCATCCACGTGGACGGTGTGGATATAACATATACATCTAGTGGATCCCATTGTCCCAATCAGCTGGATGATGTGACACCACATGCATCAAGGTGGAATCCACCGTCCAGCAGATGGACGGTGGAGATATAACATCTACATCATGGTGAGTCCACACATGTGGACACCACGTGCCATCGAGGCAGGCCCCACTGTTGATGGCTAGCATAGATAAAACACATACATCATGCGGCCCCATGGCCTAGATAAAACACTTACATCTGGTGCGTCCAGCACCGTCCAAACATCTAGACGGTCAGGATGACACACATACATCATGGCAAGCCCCACTGTCCAGCCTATCTGGACGGTGGATACAACAAATGTGTCAAGGTGGGTCCACACATGTGGTCCACCAACTTTTAATACAAGCTGATATTTGTATTTTCCCCTTCATCAGGGTCTGTCTAAACGGACAGCCACGGTAGGCCAGCTGGATGCGGCAGCAAGGTGGGCCCCATTCACTGGACGGACGGCGTGGACGACACACATGCATGGTGGGGTCCATGAAAGGGTGGGCCACCCCACGGACCAAGCTAATATTAATGTTTTCCTAGCATCCAGGCCTGTCCCAAAATGGACAGCAAGGTGGATAAATACATCATGGTCAGCTTGCTGGCCCTGGACGGCCTGGATGGGCTGTGCACATCAGGTGGGCCACACATCATCATTAAAAAAAAGAAAAATAATAGAGAAAGAGAGAGAAGACGGTTGTGGGAGGAGCCCCGCCACTATGGGCCCCTCTTGCATTACAATACATGCATGCCATCAAGGTGGGCCATTGGCCACACCTAGGGACCAAGATGGGATCTTCACCATTGATTGGTGGGTCTCACTTGTCCCATGCATAAAAATAAGCAAATCTACCCTAAGGAAACACCCACCTCACTTTCTTCTTATTCCCTTATGCTCCAATGCTCCTACGAAGCTCCTTCAACGGTGGAGATGATGATCTAATGGTTGGATTGGTGAGGATCTAAGGTGGAAGAAGGCTGAATTTTGGAGATGGGTTGGACGTCCATGGGTCTTGCAATGGAGAAATGAGGAAGAAGGAGGGAGGGAGAGAGATAAGAGATAGAGGGTAGTGTTGTAATGAGTGCTTGTGAGATTATAATGGTGGGTGTGAGAGATGTTGACTCATGGGGAAGAGAAAAAAATTATTGTTTGTAAGTAATCATGGGCTAGGGTAGGGTGCCTAGAGCTAGTATGATGTCATCCTAGCCTAGGCATCATGATTGCTTTCCAGGGAATCCACTTGGACACCTTGGGTCCCACAACATCCGATCAACGACCGGGATAATGCGTGGGCCGGATCTCACAATCTAAGCGTCACATTAATGCACAAGATGCGGCGTTGGAACCGCGGCGACGGTGCGGTTGCAATGGTATAGGTCTCGGGTTGAGTCGACTTGGGTCGACAGGATGCGATTCAGGGTCTCTCACAAATGTTATTTACGTGTTTCGAGTCGTCGAACTTCGACCGGGAGGACCACGCAGTCCTAAGGAACGAAATGGTCACTAGACACACGCTTAACACAGGAGCCTAAAAAACTCCAATGGAGGGAGTGGAGAACCAAATAACCCACGTGGAGGAGGTAAGAGGCCAAGTGAGTCTCATGGAGGAGGCATGGGCCATTACTCCTACCAAATTTGTTGTTGATGGCAAAGAGGTTGATGAAGGATGGCCAAAGCAAGATGTAATTAAATCTTAATAGCTCCACTTTTCCTTCACCATCCCTCGCACTACTGGTGATAGTGTTGCTTCTCCTATGAGTTTTATGGACTTGCATAAAAAAGCTAACTAAGGAGTATGAGGGAGAATTTACACTGTATTAGATGAAGATGAAAGAGTTTAGGCACAAAAATAAAAGAGTGTAAAAAGAATGCGAATGCACCAGAAGCGAAGCCCCATTGGATTGTTTCTATATGGCCCAATCAGGGTTTGGTGGATGATGAACTGCACTTATATTATATTCCCTTAGTTGAGATTTTTTGTTTAGTTTTTATGAAGATAATATGTATATTACGTGGGGGATTTATTTTTTAACTGAACATCATCATCAATATCCCAATGCTTACCCACAAGACTTTCTATTTTGCAAATGTTGGTTCATGATAAGGGCTAATTCAATCATCAAAGTTCACCTTATTCTTAAATATTTATTGTAATGATGGTTCTTATTATTAATACTATGGTGAAAGACACTACTCAGTGGGGATCTTCTTATGCTTATTCAATATTTTGTCAAAAGACCCCTATCCAACCACATCTAAGTCAACGACAAGGTTGAGTTGAGCTCCCCATTGATTCCTCTTTACCGACAAAAATCCACACTCGAAATAATCTATTTTCTCGAGTGTGGGTTTTTTTTTTGTCAAAGTCTATCTTGTCTTTACCACGAGTTATTTTCCTTTAGAATCTCATATAATATAATATTAAGTGCCTATTACAGCATGGAATGAAATGGACAATATACAAGATGAGTAGTTTATGGCATCTCACAACCCCCTTCCTATTATTTGATTCAAAAATAGATCTTATAAGTCACTTTTACACTACGACTCACCAAGTTGACTTAATGAGTCAACATGCTATTTTGTTGGATTTCTGTCCGTAGAATCCATAACCTTAGTGAAATAGATATGCAATCAGCATGTGTAAATTCATGTAGAGAACCCCGCTAATTCACATTAAAACCTATTGAGTCACACCGAATCACCACTTTTATAACTGCGTCCAACTGAGTCGAAGAGGAACCAAACCTTGATTGTGTGTACCAAATTTTTAACAATCGTCTTAAACCCTTACGCACCAATTTAGGTGGGTGATCTTTTCCTACTTTGTAAATTCCATGTTTATAAATGTATGCTAACCTTAGTTTATTATTATTTTCCCGTATGATGTTTAGAGTTGCATTGATTTCATTTATGTTTAACGTGCTAATTAAAATTTGAATTCTTATCATTGAACGTATAGTTAATATGGAGTAAATGTGGTTGTAAGGTCATTTTTATTAACATGCTAAACTTGTGGAAAATTAATTATTGACTACTATAAATTGTTACTTAGTCGTATATTGTACTTGAATGGAAAATCAAATCAAATAACGAGTGCTCTATCCTGGGTTTCCCTTAAAAGATCAGTATAAGTGCTTTGCCATGGGTCATTCCCTGAAGGATCAACATGGGTGTTCTACCTTGCATTTTTTTTTCAAAAAAAAAAAAAAAAAGATCAGAATTGGTGCTCTGCCCTGGGTTTTTCCTAAAAGATCAGTACGGGTGCCCTACCATGATGTTATGCCTTGGGTCATTCCCTAAAAGATCAACACATGTGCTTTACCTTGGATTGTTCCTAAAATATCACTAGTATAGGTTCTCTACCTTGGATTACTCCAAAAATATCATAAAGAATTGCTATAGGTTAATTTTGCCATTTTTATGAAATAAATGTCAAAACATTTATGTGATTTATTGATTTATTACTTGTATTGATATTTGTTCAATATGTTGGGCTTGTGTTTGTATGAATTTGGAAATTCCAAATTGAAAATGAAGCGATCCCATTGAAATTTGTGCTCACTCTATTTTAAACATTTTCGATACCAAGTTGGAATATTTCGAGGATGTTGAAATTTATTATTAAGCTAATTCTAGCATTAGGCGTAGTTTGATTTCCTTTACAAATTTTTCTAAATATTTTAGGTTTAATTACATTTCTTATTGAAATTGATGTAAAGACAAATATAAATATTGAATTATATTTCATTTCTTACATTCAGTTAAATTAAATTCAAATGTTAATTGAATAAGAACCTATGATGATTGTTTCATACATCGAATATGGTTATTTCAGTAAAATGATAATTATGGTGTGATAGAATGAAAATGGTCCTAGCAATAATGTTAATATATGAATTTCATATTTCACGAGTTTGGGAATGACTCAGCACCCGAATTTTGGGACATTAAAGAGAGACTCAGTCATGGACTTACTAAGTGAGTCAAACCGAGTTTAGTGGGTCCAACACAATTGTTGGGCATGGTGAGGAGAAAAGGGAGAAAGAAGGAGAAAGAGAAAAGGAAACAAAAGAAATGAGAGAAAAAAGAAAGAAAATGTGAGTCAAGTCGACTTACTGAGTTGATTCGTTGAGTTAGGTGAGTTTGAGCCAAGTTTGGGTTAAGGCGAGTCTAGCAAGGTTAAAAATCCATTAGGAAGAGTTGAAAACCAACCACACATCAAATTCAAGCCGTATTGAACCGAGATGCAATTGAGTCAAGCCAAGTTGAACCAAGTTGGGCTTAATTCAAGTTTAGTTTAGGTTAACTAACTCATTGAAAGTGAGTGATTCATTTTCAAATTTGAATTGTTCATTGAATTGTGTTTCTTAAAATCTTTGCTTGCATCGTAGTGAGTGATCCTTCATAAGTTTGTTATTCGTTTGAATTCCATCTAAGTTCTTGAATTCTCCTTTGTCAAAATTTTCTTCCTTGTTATGCATCTCTCGATCCTAGGCAAGGGAACTCGCAAGTCTCTCTACTAAGTTGGATTTGACATATCTTTAGCCTACCTGTTTGCATGGGTTAAGTCTTTATATCGGATCTAACACTATTGCCTTGAGTCAAGCCCTCTTTGCTTCGAATTTAACCCTTTTAAAGTTGGGAATAGTCATTTTCTTCCCTTTTAACTCAAAGGCATTCCCCTCGATTTTACCTCCTTAAAAATCTATGGTTAAACATATTTTATGGCTGTAATTTGTTGATAATAGGCCTATTGTTATCTCCTTTAAATTTAATCTACATAGCGTACTATTTTCTTGAAATTATCTTGTACGATAGCCTTATGTAATTCTTGAACCATCTATGTATTCTAACATATGTACCTATATTTCATTATTGATTCTTGTATTTGCATGCGTTATGATTGTGAGTGCTTGAACCTGTATGGTTGGATATGCTTGACTTGGATTAAGATCATGGAGTGCTTGATGCTTGAATTGCTTGTCTCGTCATAAAATGTATTGTGAATTATATGATTTGAAGATTCTGGTGGGATACTTGAGAGGGCGTTCCCTTTACCTATATAGCAAGGATGATTTATTTCAGTGGGATATTTGAGATGGGGTTCCCTTGTGTAAGGCCCGTATCCTTGTATCGTACCATTTCACCAACTCCCGTGATCCTCTCTGATGAATTCCGGTGACCCATGACCTGTCGACAGTAAATGCACGCAACCTTAAGTTACAACTCGAAGATCTAAGTCGACTTGACTTGAAACTTATACCCTAGCGACCGGACCATCGTTGCGGTTCCAACCCCATGTCTTGCGCGCTAATGCGATACCCAGACTAGGAGTAGTGGGCCCGCGTATATTTCAAGGAAACACCATGTGTTATGAATCCTGAGAGATTCCATTTGGGAGAGAGGAATCTCTACCCATCCTTTCCCATCAACTAGTCAAGTACAACCCATAACTAGCCCATGCCTTTCTTCCCACCAAGATAAGCAACCCATCCCCTCTTATACCAAAGGTCAACTTAACCCATGCTTTCCATGTCACCTCTCTTACACACCTATCATTCCTCTTACACAACCCATCCCTCTTCTCTCATTTCAATCCATCCCATCCCATTCTCTGTCATTCTCTACCCATTCCCTAGCAACTAAGAGGAGAGAAAAGGACCCAAGCAAGACCCATCTCCCTACCACCCAATCTCACCATCCAACCATCCAATCTTCATCATCTACCATTAAAGTGGAAGCTTAAGAGCTAATGATTCCAAGGAACCAAGAATGGGAGCAATAGGCGGGTGTTCATAGGCCTAGATCTTAATTTTGATGCATGAGACAAGTGGGGCCTACCGGTTAATGGTTGGGATCCCATTTTGGACCCAAGGTGTGGCCAATGGCCCACCATGATACTTATGTGTATTCCATGATGGGGCCATTCTCCATGGACCCCACCATGATGTTTATTTGTTATATATTTGCAATAGGGTCATCTAAACCCTTGATTTTGTAGTGGGGATGGTATCCCCACCTTGATTTGCTGATTTGAGGACCCACACAATTTTGGGGCTCATCTTAATGTATGTATTGTTTTGCAAGGGAGCTCATAGTGGTGGAGCTCCCTCCACCACAAATTCTCTCTCTCTCTCTCTCTCTCTCTCTCCCTTCCCTATTCAGACCCCACCTCAATGCATGAGTTTCATCCATGTTGTCCAAGAGTGGGACACCACATTGCTGTTTACAATGGCAACCACACGCTGTCCACTTTAGGCCTACATGACCGACCAGTCACATAGGCTAAGGTGGAAAGGGAAATCCCAAAAATCAGCTTAATTGGAAGTGGGGCGGCCCACTCACATGGACCCCACCTTGATATATGTACTGTATCCGTACTGTCTAGCCTGTGGGGTCATCTCAGGCCTGAGTCTAAACTGGACAGATCTAACAGCCAGCGACCTACTATGATGCACTGTTTTATCCACCCTGTCCAGTTGTTTTGAGTGGAAGTGTTAGATCGGCCCACCTTCTAGACGGCCCACCTCCTAGATGGCCGACATCCAGTGGGACCCACCATGTATGTTTTTAGTACAGGCCATCCACTAGCTGGACACCCAGCTGGGCCAGGACGCTGCTGGACCGACCATCCAGCAGCTAGCCATCGTGATACAGGTGTTATGTACACACGCTGTCCATCTGGTGGGGCCCATTTATAATGTGTAAGCCCACCATGAGGTGTATGTTTTATCTAAGCCATCCATCAGTAGGACGCCAGGCAGGCCCAACCGCTGGTGGGCTGGTCATTCACCAAACAACCCACCTGTTATATGCATTGTATATATATGCTGACCATGGTTTTTTGGGGCCCATTAGTGCCTTGTGAGGCCCACCTTATACTTGTGTGTGGAGTATCCAGGCTGTCCATTCACTAGGTGTCCAGAGGCCTAGCTGGTTAGGTGGGCTGGATGTCTAGTAAGGGCCCATTGTTGTATGTGTTTTAGGGCCACATTGGCCATTTATGTGGGGCCCAATGTCAATGTGTGGGGTCCCTACACCCTTCTCCAAACTTTCCCAGGGCCCACTCTATGAGGTGGGCCCAAATTTAATAAAATAGATCAATAATTCAGGTGGGCGCCCACCACCAGCAGCTGGGCTAGGGCGTCCCACCATGTGGCTAACTTGTGAGGCCCACTATGATGCATGTGCTACATACACGCTGTCCATTTGTACAAGGCCACCATGACATATGTGTTGTATACACACTATTCATCCATTATAGGGTCATGGGCTGCCCTGAGAGGCCCACCATGATGTATATGTTATACGCCCAATAAGGGGCTGCCTTAAGAGGCCCACCATGATGTGTGTACTATACACGCACTATCCATTTATTTTCAAGATAGTATAAGGGTCGTGGGACCCCGTTATAATTCAGATTCTAATCCCAAGTGGACCGCACACTAGGAGACAATGGTGGTTAAATGTCCACCGTTGTAAACTTCCCTAAGGCCCATTGTTAAGCCCATTTCCACCCTTACCTTATTGGGCTAACCCAAACCATTGGGTCCCCACTGATGTTAGTAATAACCATTAGGCAAACCCAAACCATTGGGCCCCTATTGATGATGGTGCTTTCCACCATACCTTGAAGGAATTATCTAAACCTTGGAGCCCACCTTGTGTATGGATCAGGCCCCATAGGAAGGCCTGGTTTATTGCATGATAAGAGAGGGTGAGGAAGCCCACTTGTTGTACATAGTTTCACCCTCTCAACTCACCCTGTTGTATAACCATTAGACTCACCCATGAGACCCATTCTTGATGTAACTATGACACCTAGGCCATCCATTATTTATAGGAGAGTACATCATCACCCCTTATCGTAGATGGAAGAATATGCAGTATCAGGTTTGGTATATCCACTGTTTAGAGCCTATCTAGATGTTTAGGCTAGATCCCCCATCCCTCTGTAGACCCCACCATGTATTTAGGCCGATTATTATTTATATCTAATAATCAAGCTAGTGTACTTAGTCTAGTAAGACACATTAAGAACATGCTTAGTATTACATCATGATAAATGCCCATACACATCATTTATATGCCTGTTGTAAGGAATGATTGATCATAGCATTTTCCATTAGGCTAAGTTATTTATGGGACTCCTCGTGAGACAGAGTTGCACCACATGATCACATGGTACGTGCAGGTTTGATGCATGACTGGATAGTATAACTCATGCATCTCGCATTTTGTGTGACATGATCACTTAGAGCCCTAACGATATCAACGTTGTGGCCTCCACAAGCATATCGTGGATGGTCAGATTGGATACCGAAAATATTTAGTTCTAGCACTATAGACGCTTAAGATGTCCTTGGCTGAAAGTCCCAAAACCCTTTTGGTACCAAGAGATGCTCCAACGTCTAGACCGAGTGGATACGTGAGCGCACGAGTATCAAATACCAGTAAGTCACGTCTCCCACTGTGTCGTAGTTGGTTGCGAAGGGGGTGTGGCCTTATTCGCCCGAGTAAGGGGGCTATAAGCTAGGATGAGTCTGACCAGCTCATAAATGGGTCCACTATCGATGAGCCGGGTAGGTATTGACAGACTACTGGCTAGGTGAGTAGTGAGGTCTTTTCCACTCACCAGTTATGAGGTCAGGGAAGCAGTAGCCACGGTGGAGTGTACTAGACCCCGGTGATGTTCCAGAGATGAACTGTATTGACACGTGGACTCGATGAAGGACTGGAATGCTCGCATTGCATCTCGCATATGACATTTAGCTACGTAGGCCTTGCATCGCATAGCCTTGGTATGGTTGATAGCATTCATAGACTTGCCAGCATCTCTACTTACTCTGATATCGCATGCTTGGTACATACATTGCGTAATATGCTCATACCCTCCAAGCTTCATTATAAGCTTATGCATGACCGTTACATGTAGGTAACGCTGGGACGCAGTAGCGCTGAGGCGGGAGTGTGCGGCGATCTTTCTGGAGTTTCATTATACCTGTATATTCCCTTTCTGCATTGTACTCAAATGGTTTATTACAGTGGATATGTGGTGATGTTGTTTTGTAACTTGGTTATGCTTGTGGTTATGTTCCTTTAAAAAAAATCATATTCAAAATCCTCTTTGTAGGATCCCAGGATCGGATTCTGGCATATGGGTGCTGGGAGCCAAGAATGGGGTACTACGGAGGCTGTCGGCGCCAGATTCTACGATCAAGAATTCTATAAGCTCGGTTTTTGAGTTTAGGGCGTGACGCCTTACATATGTGGCAGGGATGATTCTAATAAGATATTTGAGAGGGGGCTCCCTTGACCCATATTTCAAGGATGATTTGTTCCATTGGGATACTTAATTAGGGGTTCCCTTGTACACATGGCATGAATGATTGCAGTGGGATATTCGAGAGCGAGTTACCTGGAGGATCATTTCCAGGATGCCTTGCATTGCATGCGTGACTCATGCATCATAACATTATATGATTTTATGAATCTTGTATCACGAGATTGCATCTTGTTATATTTTTTCCTTTATCATGGCTATTTCAAATTCATGACATTCTTGTATCTTATTTTAACTTGTGCTAAGTTGTTTGCTTACTTTTATCATGTCTATTTCAAACTTGTGGTAGACATGATCTCACTAGACTTCTAGCTCACCTAATTAGTTACTCCTACAGGTATATAGGATGAGAGAGAAGCCGAAGATGAAGAATATCTAGATGTCTACTTCTATTAGACTTTAAATTTCTAGTTTATATTTTGTTTGAAAACTTGTAAAGAATGTAAAGTAAAAAGAGTGAAGAGAGAGATGTGATAGTGATAATAGATTCAGATTATGGGTTTATAAAATTTAATTTAAGGTTTAAGTTTATTTTATCATTGTTTGGATGAATTAAATTATGGTTTGGTATGGTTTGGTTTGGATGAATGATGAAATGAATCGTAATGTGATGAATTGAATACGGATGTGATGAATAAATGCATAAATATAGTTCATACCTTAGAACTTGGGATCAAGGTCACCGTACTCAGGTTTCGAATTTTAAGGGTGTGACATAAGTCTTTGTTGTTGATGATAATGAATTAGTCTTCTTGGCATTAGTTAAGAGATGGTAAATTTGTTTTAAAAAAATGCAACTTTTTGACAAGGAATGGTTGAGATTATACCATATAAGAGACGGATTAGATTCAAGTCATTTCCTTCACTTCCTTTAATGTGAGTAGCCCACACGATTTTTTCCTCTTATCTTCCCATGTTTTATATCTAAAATTCACTTTATTTATCAAGTGAGAACCATTATTTAATTGTATAAAAGATAAGTTCAATTAAAAATTCACATGAACCACACCAATGGAAACAATGTAAAAGTGATTTCAAAAGCACCAAGTTCATAAGGTGTAGCCCACCCTAGTTTTATATTGGCTTGATTTTTATATCTTCTCTTTAGCCTAGTCAATTAGGCCTAATTAGCGGGGTTGATGAAAGATACACCACATGGTGGTCCACATATGAGCCAATGTTTGGTATCATATTCCCATTATTCAATGTGGTGTGCCTTATTCCATCGAGCTTAGGACCTAACATTGAGTATAAAAGCTTATGATGGGATGGCTTTTATATTTAAAACATGGTTGGCCCTACAAACTCGGGTGTTTTACATATTTCATAAAACAAGCATTGTAGAGGATATCAGTCCCTCCGCCTCTCTCCTTTCTTTTTCTCTCTCTTAGAGCTAAATCTCTCCTTTTGCTTTATATTCCCTCTTGTGGATGTCGAATTCACAAGAGGGGTGGATGGATCTATCGGGCTCACATGTGCACCTTTTTTAGAGGCTTGTGTGATCTGATTGAAGAGCAGGGGGAGGGGGGGTATTATATTTGACTGGAGTCACCACTAGCCAATTACTCCAATTCTATAGTCGACTAGACCCTCTAGAAACATTGGGAGAGAGAATCCAAAGGTTCTCTATCCTAAAATGACTAGATATGTGATCAGAAACTCAAGTAAGGGGCCACGGTTATAAAGAGGGAAGGTGTTAGACATCCTCTTTGCTTGTACAGATGTACGATCTATACTTCACAGGATTAATCAAATTATTAAGGATTTAAGATAGATCTTGTAAACTAATGATGCATAAGTGTGTAAAATGTTGTGTTAATGCACCATCGCCACCGAAAAATAGCTTGGGTTAGATAACTCTACCCTGACTCACTCACTTGTCAAAGCAGAAATACGACCAGTCAACTCGAGCTTTTGATGGGCAAGATCTGATTACTCAGCAAGCCACAAAGCATGCACTTAAGTCGACTGGGTGGCAATGCTATGAGATGCTAGTTGGTATGATGAGCAAGGGATTAAGAGGGGAATGAGTGTTACTTAATGCTTGATGCAGTTTGAATGAAGCTACTTAATCTTGGAGTAATATAGACAGTTGTTTCGCTAGGATTGGATTGAGTGGCTTGGATAGGAGTTTCAGTTGCTCAACTAGCTAGAGGATGTGTTGGACTGGACTGGACTCATTTCCTTCTACTCTCTCTTCTCCTAGCTAGAGGGATGAAAGCTCTCTTGGGATAATTTATAAGTTCTTAGAAATTTAAGGAATTGAAGGATGATTTGAAATGAAATGGAAGGGGGCTATTTATAGCTTCTTGGCCCAGTTTTTTAGTAATTGCTGAGAAAGCTGAGGGTAAAAAGGCTTTATATTTGAGATTGCCATGTGGCGAGACTTAATAGTTAGATGGGGTGGTAAGATTGTAATTTTGGTTCAAATGAAGGACAATGGAGTCATTTTCCATTTCTGCATGATTGCAATTAGATTCAGGGCAACCCCTCATGCTTTGCACCCTCTCCTGCCAAGGCATGAGAGTTGCCATGTGGCGAGTGGTGCTAGCCACATGGCATGCTCCCTGCTTTGGCAAAGAGACTACTAGCATGGGGTGTAGCACCTTGGTCCTTTCAGGTTTGTTTTGAGGGTGTCTAGTTTGACTATTTGAGTCAATTGGGTTAAGTGGACTGGGTTTGACCAGTTTGGTTAGGTGAGTTGACCGGGGTTTAACTAGGTCAGTTGACTAGTTGAGTGGGATGTGTTTGACTGGGTGAATTGACTAGGTTTGATTAGATTGTTGACCTTGGGTGGGGTGTCTACACTTCCTTTCTCCACGTATGCCGCACGTGCCATATCCCCTAATATATATAATGCCAATAGCTTTGGATATTTTTTCCTTGCAATTAATCTTTACACCATTAGTGGAGAAGAGGGTAAATTTATCTTAACAATGTAGCCACTTGGCAAGGAATGGTTAAGATTTCACTACACAAAAAACCATATAGATTGCGACCACTTCCTTTCACCTCTTTAAATGTAGGTGTAACATGCACTCACGTGTAGCCCCACCTTTTTCTCACCTTATCTCCTTTTCTCTCCCCTCTGAATCTCTCTCCCTTTTTTCTCTCTCTATCTCGACCTTGCTGCATGTGCGTCACATATGATATACCCTTGGTAAAAATATAATAGATTGGAGGGTCTTGGTAACCAATCTTGAGACCTCTCTTTATATAATGTGGGTCTATTATACTTCTCTTCCTAGTTTTCTATTTTCAGTTACAATTTGAAAAGGTATGACTTTTTAGATTGGGATATTGTGAGGGCAGATTGTTAATGTTGTGACCTGAAAAGCCAATAATGATGATGATCTTGATTGTAAACCATGTTAAGGGTCCTGTATAGACATGTTATGAATGTCATAATTAATAATTGGGGTTACTCTAACATGTATAATATCCATGGGTTAAAGGAAAGTGGTTTATTTATTGTCCTTTGGTATTTTGGAGTGCACACTACGACCTGAGCCAAGTGAGAGTTGTGGGCCATTAATCCAAAATGACCATGACCATGACCACTTATAGCAGGTTTGGGTAGCATGTGCTACTAGATTGTCATCTTGAGTGAGGGAACTGATAATGAGTGAAGATGGAAAATCTTCATTATCAGGCTCAATGGTGAGTTGTTTCCTTTACCCTACCCTACATTGGAATGCAAGTGTTGATGAATACGTGATCTTCATACTAGGCTCTTGAGTCACTTGTATTAGAGAATCACTTCAAGTCTCTAGATCAAGATGCACATCATGTCTGATCTAAATAGACCTGTTTATATATCAGCTTCAATTAATATTTAAACATGAAGGCATATTAGGATTTCAAGTTTCAAGTTTTAATGTGCCTTGGCCTTCATCATGAGGACATTCACTTAGCTATATATGTGTTTGTGGTTGGATTTATGGCTTAGGATGCAGTTAAGGTCCATATAATCCAACATGAGATTCACTAGTTGCCTATGAACATTATTATGGCTTAGATGTTGGTGATCAAACCATTCATCAAGTTATTTTCAGTTGAGCCTGATATACAAATGGTTTAAAATACTTCTATAAATATTTTTCAACTATTAATTTTTTGTTTTAACGATTGAAAATATTTTAATTGCACTTAATGGTAATCCGATGGTTAAGACTTGTAGTCTACCCATTGATTTGCGTGGGTGATCAAGGGTTGATGACATGAATAATAAGAGATTTGGTCAAATCGGGCAAATGGTTAGGCAAGATCACTAACTTTTTATATAGTAGAGCATACAAAAGAATATGATGATTGGTTTGTTTGAAATAAAATGTATTTAGATAATTTGGGGTTTGATGATAATGTTTTAACATTTCCGATGGGCATTTCATATAGTCGTGGTTGGAGTCATGGGTTCAACCATGAGAGGTAATGGCATCAAACAACTGATTAAACAATAAGGTGTGAGAAAGTTAGTATTCAATGGGAAGGGTGTTCACAATCCTCTGATCATGTCGAGGAATTGTTGCTTCCAATAGAGACCTACTAAGCATTTAGATCCCATTTACAAACTATACAAATGTCTACATGTAGTGCACCTAAATAAAGTCATACTAACTGGGTTTCATTAATGTTTGAGAGCTGTTACATTCCATGTTGCGGTCTAGCATAGGCCCTTAATTACATCCCTTGGGAAAAACTCTTGATTACAAGTTAAAACCAGAGAAAATGCCCTATTGTATGGCATAAAATGTTTGTTGGTCCTTAGTTCTTCGCTTTTAGTATTTGGAACCAAGAGACTTGAAAAGGCCTAGCTATATGTCCTAGAGGGGGGAGGGGGGAGTGTGAATAGGACTATGCCAAATTTAAAATAATAACAGCGGAATAAAACAATAAGATAGCCAAGAACAGGAAAGATAATAATTCACAATATAGAATGTAAAGCAATCACAAAATCTAGTTGTTATAAGGACAACCTTTCACCATAAAAACCAAGGGTTTATGATTGGACAACCTTACTAGAACGATTAGAGAATTAAAAGCTAAAACTATAAGGGAACAGAAAGGAAATTGCAAGAATTGAAATCTAAACTATTACAACATTCCCCATAGCGCTTGAAATGTAAATATTACAACATTCACATCCATACATACATCCCACAATTTTGAATAATAAATGATATAGAAATTAAGTAAACATTCAAACCACAATACACGGAGAATTATAGTGGTTCGCCTGTATGTTCACCAACTGTTAAACAACAGCCACACAGATTGCTACTTCACTCCTAATATCCTCACACAGGGGATATCAGCATTCACTATGAAAATAGGTTTCACAGGTTCACCTAAAACCTTCACAATTGTGTCTTTCAATGGGCTTACACAATTCAAAAACCCCACTTCTGAGTTTTCCTGGCTCTCCTCAAATAACCAATAGATTGATATTTTTCTGGCTTAATCTCAAACAAAAACCAAAATGAAGAAAATTTACCATATAGTAAAATACCTGAATTTCTCCTTTTGTAGCAGCCCGGAAGAACCAATCGGAGTAGTAGTTCTAATGTGGAAGTTCAATGTCCAATACTCACTTTGAAATGGTTCTAAGTTTTAATTGATTTTAAATTAAATCCAATTAGGGCTAGCTCTATTTAATTTTGATTCCAAGAAGTAGAATATCCCAATTCCTCTTTCAAATTAGATTGGAATGCAGAAACAAAATCAAATAAGAAAAAGATAACAAAAGAGAATATTAAATATGCACAAATTAGCTTAAAATGAACACAAACTTATCTCAAAATGATGCCTTGATTTTACTTGAATTGCCTTGTAAAACTCTGAAATTCGTGTTCTATTTATAATTGCAAAAATCGCATCTACGACTGGTCTTGAGGACACTACGACTGGTCATAAACGGAACAGATTTTTGAAATTTTAAGCGCGATCGGATAAAACCGTTTCACGACTAGTCGTAGGGTGTCCGCGACCGGTCGTGAACCCTCCACAACTGGTCGTGACCATCCTACAATTGGTCATGAGGCACCTGATTTGATCGTTATAGTTTGAGTCGAAAGTGCACGACTGGTCCTAGAACGAGTCGACACTGTTCCTACGACTGGTCGAGCAGTCTCCAGGACTGGTCGTAGCTCAATCAAAAAATTTTAAAAAATTGCAACAACTTAGGACTAGTCTAGGAATTTCTTGGACTGGTTGAGCCAAAGCTAGGACTAGTCGAACAGAGTTCGGGACTAGTCTTAGAACAGACCAAACATCTATAAAATGATTTAATTTGAATTATGTATACAAAATGACCTACCCTAAGCTCAATCTAAGGTCAATCGTATCTTGAAAGTGAGGTATGAACATTGAGACTTCATTTCTTAAGATGATAGTTGACTTTTGAAGATTATGAAGCTTGAGATATTTCTACTTGATGTAACCTTGAGCTTGAGATCTTCTAGAGCTTGAATTACACTTCATCTTGCGTTGTACACTAACTTGAGTCTTTAAACAAGATCACTTCTTTCATTGTATCTTGTACTTACATTTCTTGAAATAGTTTGAAGTAATTCTTCGTTCTTGACTTGAAGCAAAGTGTTTAGAGAGGTGATGTAATGTCTTGAGCATATATACCTATGAGCTACACAAGACATAGATTGAGGTTTTGGCACCACAAAATTTGACAACCAAAGGAGCAAGAAACCATAGCACTTACAATCTCCCCCTTTGTCAAATTTGTGACAGAACACACTCTAATACAAAATAAGATAAGAGAACCAGTTACAGCCTGGTTAAAGAATCATGCACCAGTTGTCATTAACTAGCACAAATTCTTCCTTGCACAAATTCTTCCTTACTTATTTACTCCCCCTGAGTAGCACACACATATATATATCGTAAAAATTAATGCTACTTCCCCAACATCAAAATCCATATATCCATTCCAATCAATCTAAACTGCCTAAAATCTTCTCCCCCTTTTTGTCACAATATAACAAAGGAAGAAAAAAATATTTAGAAAAGAAGGACTGCCAAGAGAGTAATAAAGGAATTACATAGATCTCTAGTGAGCATGCGTTTTTTCGATTTTAAGGGTTTTTCAGCTAAAGTATGAATAGGAATACCCTCATCATTAACAGGTATGTCCATAAGACTAGAAATCAGATGGCGGTCTACTTCAAATGGACCTTCTCTAGCTCAATTTTAGATGATAAATTCTCAATCGAAAAATCAGAGATACATGCAAACATGGATTGCGCAATAGATTGGTATGCAGACCCACCCTAATGTAAGATGTTAGCCCATCTTACAGCTTGAAGAAGTGGGAGAATAACAAAAGGAGCAATGTGGTCAAGATCAACAGGTTGCTCAACAATGACATTACGCAAACGTAAATTCCGCACATATGAGGGATCATCTTCGGGTAACCGAAGATAGCGCTAAGTGATAGGGGTTAATCGAGAAGAAGATGGACCACGGAAAGTTTTCTTTTTCCCTCTAGCATCCATTTGCAATAGAATAATCAAAGAAACAAGTAACTTCAAAAGATGTGAAGTGGGATTTTGATAGATCAGATTTTTCAAGATAAAACCCCAAAATTGCAATGAATGACAAAATAAATTACTCTAAAAGTGAAAATGAAGTAATATTTACTAGAATCTATAAGAAAAATGCAAAAGACGCACTAACCTTGAAGATCTAGGAAGGTGGATACGATCGGTCAGGCGTCGTTCGATGAAGAGGAAATAGGAAATGAGGAATATAAAGTTTTCTCCAAATTTTAAAAGGGTTAGCGCGCTACACAACTGGTCGTGGGTCGTCCTCGACCGGTCGTGCCACGACTAGTCGAGCACGTCCACGACTGGTCGTGTACCATAAAAAAAACATGCATTTTTTAAAAAAAATAAAATTTAAATCAATAAATTATCAATTATATATACACTATGATACAAATATGCATGAATAATCAATTTAGAATGCACATACTAAGATCAAATTTCAATTTATTAAACCTTCTTTTGTCGAGCGGTTTAGTGAAAATGTCAGCAAGTTGAGTCTCAGTAGAAATGTATTCCAAAGATATCAGCTTTTCTTCCACTAATTCACAAATGTAATGATACCTAATGTCAATGTGCTTGGTATGTGAATGCTGAATTGGATTCTTTGAAATGTTTATAGCACTGGAATTATCATAATATAATATCATTAATTCCTGTGCAAGCAATTCCATAATCACTTAACATACTTTTCATCTAAACAAGCTGAGTATATACATTTCCAACTGCATTGTATTCAGCCTCAGCAGTAGAGAGTGATATAGAACTTTGCTTCTTGCTAAACCAAGAAAGTAAACAATTTCTAATATAAAAACAACCACCACTGGTTGATTTCCTGTCATCAATATGGATACCAATCAGCATCTGAGTACCCAGCCAGTTGAACACTAGTATCATATGGATACCAGAGACCCAATTTAGCAGTACTTGCGACATATCACATAATCCTCTTAACAGCTGTTAAATGTAACTCTTTAGGATCAGACTGATATCTAGGACAAATACCATCACTTAAAGCAATATCAGGTCTACTAGCAGTTAAATAAAGGAAACTGCCAATCATACTACGGAATAATTTAGGATCTACATTTTTACCTGTAGAGGCCTTTGAGAGTCTTAAAGTTGTACTCATAGGAGTATCAAAATTCTTACCGTTCTCAAATCCGAACTTTTTGATTAAGTTCAAAGCATATTTGGTTTGAAAAATAAAAATACCATCAGATTGTTTTTTCACTTACAATCCTAGGAAATAATTCAATTCCCCAACCATGCTCATTTCAAACCTAGATTTCATTAAATCTGCAAACTCAACAGTCATGTTAGAATAAGTAGATCCATAAATAATATCATTAACGTAGATCTACACTATTAGGATGTGATCATTAAGTTTCTTAACAAAGAGAGTCTTATCTACACTTCCCATTTGAAAATCATGACTTAGTAAAAACTTAGTCAATTTCTCGTACCATGCCCTGGGAGCTTGTTTTAAACCATAGAGAGCCTTTTTAAGGCGATAGACATAATCAGTGTTTCGGTCTTCAAAACCCATTGGTTGTTCAACATATACTTCTTCATGCAGATCACCATTAAAGAAGGCACTCTTCACATCCATTTAATAAATTTTGAATTTTCTAAAGGAAGCAATAGATATAAATAGACTGATTGACTCAAGACGAGCTACTAGGGCAAAAGTTTCATCATAATCAATACCCTCAATTTGAGTGTACCCTTGTACAACCAGTCTAGCCATGTTTTGAATTATATTACCAAGTTCGTCAGACTTATTTTTGAAAATCCACTTAATTCTTATAATATGTTTATCTTTAGGTCTAGGAACAAGATACCAAACATCATTTCTCATAAATTGGTTAAGCTCTTCTTGCATCGCAACAATCCAATTTTCATCAGTGAGAGCTTCTTTTAAATTTGCCGGTTCAATATGGGATGTAAAACATACGTAATTACATGTCTTTTAGTTGTCTACGAGTACGTACACCAGTGAGAGGGTTTCCAAGAATCTGAGTGGTTGGATGATTTTTAACAGTCCTCAGTTTAGAGTCAGTTTGATTTGATGAAGTATTTGATTTGTCAATTAAAAGAACTTTATCATTATCTGAACTTGGGTAGGTGTATTCAAGTGATCGTCTATGACCACATTAATAGATTCTTGAATAACACCGGTCCTTTTGTTCAGTACACGATATGCGTGACTATTTAAAGAATATCTTAAAAAGATCCCTTCATTACTTTTAGTGTCAAACTTTTCCAGATTTTCACGGTCACGTAAAATATAGCACTTGCTGCCAAAAACTCGAAAGTATTTGATAATAGGCTTCTTATCAAACCACAGTTCATAAGCAGATTTATTATTTGACTTACTTGTATAAACTTGGTTGATAATATAGCATGCAGTTTTTACGGCTTCAGCCCAAAGATTTTTAGGGAGCTTTATACTATTTAACATTATATTAGCCATTTCTTGAAGCACTCTATTTTTTCCTTCAACAATTCCATTTTGTTGTGGAGTTTTAGGTGTAGAGAATTCATATAATATCCCCTGATCACTACAGAATTTCTCAAAACTGCTATTTTCAAACTCAAATCCATGATCACTATGGATTTTACTAACTTGAGAACCTTTTTCAGTTTGGATCCGTTTGATAATCCTCTTTACTTCATCAAGGGTTTCTGATTTATCCCCTGGGAAGACTACCCAAGTGAATCTGGTAAAATCATTTACAATTACTAATATATATTTTTTGCCACCTCGACTCTCCATCATGTTGGTCCTACAAGATCCATGTGGAGAAGTTCGAGAGGTTTAGATATGGCATTAGAGTCCACCTTTTTGTGAGCACTCCTAGTTTGTTTGCCAATCTAGCATTCGCCACATATTTTATCTACTTTTTACAATTTAAGTAGACCTCTTATTAGTTCTCTTTTGCTCTATCTATAGAGATTGCAGTAGTG
Source organism: Magnolia sinica (assembly GCF_029962835.1). NCBI lineage: Eukaryota > Viridiplantae > Streptophyta > Magnoliopsida > Magnoliales > Magnoliaceae > Magnolia > Magnolia sinica. Next base: position 36,419,332 of record NC_080583.1, read on the forward strand.
TACATGTCCAAGGCGTTTATGCCATAACTCGGTCTCATCGGAATGGACCATGTAACACAGTTGATTAGATGAGCTAGAATCACTTACGATGTAGCAGTTTTCAGACGTTCTACGACTAGTTAATATTACTGAACATTTTTGTTTAAAACTTCACACCCTAGGTTAGAAAATTTAATACTATGATTTTTATCACATATTTGAGAAATGCTTAACAAGTTATGTTTAACCCTTCAACGTACAAAACATTCTCAAATAAGGGGAGGTTAGAAAGTTAAACAGTACCTGGCCAATAATCCTGCAGTTGCTGCCATCATCGAATGTGACTGAACCATCAGCCATGTTTTTGAGATCGGTGAATAAACCTTTATCACCAGTCATATGCCTTGAACATCTACTGTCTAAGTACTACTTTGAATGGCTTGATGCTCTGAAAGTCGTGTGAGCAACCAAGCAAGTAACCTTAGGAACCCATTTCATAACTGTTTTGGGTTTAAGAGTATAGTTGGTCTTCTTGTATTTGTAATTGTTGTAGAAATGACCCACTGAGTTAGATTTTAAGAGCTTCCTAAGAAAATCAACTATCTTTTCAACTAAAGGGTTTTTTATAGTTGATATAATTACTTTTAGGTTTGAAAGATTGAAAAGTTTTAACATTTTTAGAAAACTTTTAATTTGAACTATTTCCTTTTGAGTTTGAAGATTCTCCTTTCACAAACTTAGGAAAAGTATTCTTCTGTATAGGAGGAACACTTTTATTGTAGCCCAAACCAGATCAGTTGCCACATTTTCTTGATCCAAATAAAAGTTTTTCTAACTTTGGATCATCATGGGCATATCTCCATGTATCCTTTAAACTCAAAAGTGAATAGAATTCAAGTTTAAGTTTTTCATTTTCAGATTTTAGGTTTTCAATCAGGGAAGTTTTGAACTCTAAATCACAGTTTAATTTTTCAAAACAATCTGAAATATGGGATTTTCTATAACAAGTGATTCAAAATTTTCATTAAGTTTTAAAAACTTTTCTTTTTAAAGTTTTAGTTTTATGGCAATTTTACAACTTTCCTTGTATAGGGAATTATAAGCACCTTGAAGATCTTCTTCATTTTCACAATCACTGTTCAGATTTTATTCACTTGTTGAATCATCGTTATCTAAAAAAGTGAATTTGGCTAGAGTCACAAGGGCTTTAACTTCACTGCCCGACTCAGTTTCAGAATCTTCTGATTCAGAAGAGGCTTCAGAATCAGAGGATTCATCCCAAGTATCCAACATACTCTTCTTTTTGAATTTTTCCTTTTTAGGACACTTGTTTGCTAAATGCCTATATTCTTGGCAGTTGTAACAATGACTATCTTTTAAAGATTTTCAAGTTCTGATTTTTGATCTTTTCTTATCATTTGATTTTTGAAAGTCAACCCTCTTTTTACTTTTGAAAATCTTGTAAAACTTTTTCGCTAAAAGAGCCATATCGTCTTTAGAATTTTCTAAATCAGAATTTTCTTGAAAAATACATTTAAAAGATTTAAGAGCGATAGATTTACCTTTATGAGCTTTAAAGTTTAACTCATAGGTTTTTAAAGAACCAACTAGTTCTTCTACCCTCATATGGTCCGTATCACGAAGTTCCTGGATCGCGGTTACATTAGAATTGAACCGTTCAGGAAATGAGTGTAGTATTTTTGCACACACTTTACTTTCTGGGATTTTATCGCCAAGACCCCACATAGAGTTTACAATGTCATTTAATCTTATATAAAAGTCTAAAAACATTTCATTTTCTTCCAAATGAATTTCCTCAAACTTGGTTGTGAGGATTTGGACTTTAGATTTCTTGACAATTGAAGTACCCTCATGTGTCATTTCTAAAATATCTCAAGCTTGCTTTGCAGTATCACTGGATATAATTCTTTTGAATTCATCCGGTAATAGTGCGCAAGTGATTGCATTTAGTGCTTTTGTATTGGCACTACTCTCACTTTTCTGAACTGTGTTCCAAGTGAAATATGGTGAAACTTTTATTGATTTTGAACCATCGATACCAGTTACTTCAGTGGTAGGCGGTTCCATTCAGTCACTGTGGCTTGCCACACACTCTTATCCATGGATTTAAGGAAAATCCTTATCCTAGTTTTCTAATAGGCATAATTGGAGTCATCAAATGGTGGAGGCCTAGTGACTGGGAGGTCAAAATTTAACATCTTACCAATAGCTTAGATCGATTAACTCAGGAAATAAATCCAAATATAAAGAATTAGAACGAGCTATTAGACTTTAATATCACTTGAAAATGCCTAGCTATATGTCATAGAGGGGGGAGGGGGGGGGGGGGGGTGAATAGGACTATACCAAATTTAAAATAATAACAGCGGAATAAAACAATAAGATAGCCAAGAACAGGAAAGATAATAATTCACAATATAGAATGTAAAGCAATCACAAAATCTAGTTGTTCTAAAGACAACCTTTCACCATAAAAACCAAGGGTTTATGGTTGGACAACCTTACTAGAACAATTAGAAAATTAAAAGCTAAAACTATAAAGGAACATAAAGGAAATACCAAGAATTGAAATCTAAACTATTACAACATTCCCCACAGTGCTTGAAATGTAAATATTACAACATTCACATCCACACATACATCCCACAATTTTGAATGATAAATGATATAGAAATCAACAAAACATTCAAACCACAATACACAAAGAATTATAGTGGTTCACCTGTGTGTTCACCAACTATTAAACAACAGCCACACAGATTGCTACTCCACTCCTAATATCCTCACATAGGGGATATCAGCGTTTACTATGAAAATAGGTTTCACAGGTTCACCTAAAACCTTCACAATTGTGTCTTTCAATGGGCTTTCACAATTCAAAAACCCCACTTCTGAGTTTTCCTGTCTCTCCTCAGATAACCAATAGATTGAGATTTTTCTGGCTTAATCTCAAACAAAAACCAAAATAAAGGAAATTTACAATACGGTAAAATACCTGGATTTCTCCTTTTGTAGCAACCCGGAAGAATCAATCGGAGTAGAAGTTCAAATGTGGAATTTCAATGTCCACTACTCACTTTGAAATGATTCTAAGTTTTAATTGATTTTAAATTAAATCCAATTAGGGCTAGCTCTATTTGATTTTGATTCCAAGAAGTGGAATATCCAATTCCTCTTTCAAATTAGATTGGAATGCAGAAACAAAATCAAATAAGAAAAAGCTAACAAAAGAGAATATTAAATATGCACAAATTAGTTTAAAATGAACACAAACTTATCTCAAAGTGATGCCTTGATTTTACTTAAATTGTCTTGTAAAACTCTAAAATTCGTGTTCTATTTATAATTGCAAAAATCGCACCTACAATTAGTCTTGAGGACACTATGATTGGTCGTAGACCGAACAGATTTTTAAAATTTTAAGCGTGATTAGATAAAACCGTTTCATGACTGGTCGTAGGGTGTCCACGACTGGTCGTGAGCCCTCCACGACTGGTCGTGAGCATCCTATGACTGGTCGTGAGGCGCCTAATTTAATCATTGTAGTTTGAGTCGAAGGTGCACGACTGGTCCTAGAACGAGTTGACACTGTTCCTACGACTGGTTGAGAAGTCTCCAGGACTGGTCGTAGCTCAACCAAAAAATTCTGAAAAATTGCAACAACTTAGGACTGGTCTAGAAATTTTTTGAACTGGTCAAGCCAGAGCTAGGACTAGTCGAACAAAGTTCAGGACTGGTCTTAGAACAGACCAAACATCTATAAAATGATTCAATTTGAATTATATATACAAAATGACCTACCCTAAGGTCAATCTAAGGTCAATCATACCTTGAAAGTGAGGTATGAACATTGAGACTTCATTTCTTCAGATGATAGTTGACCTTTGAAGATTGTGAAGCTTTAGATCTTTCTACTTGATGTAACCTTAAGCTTGAGATCTTCTAGAGCTTGAATTACAATTCATCTTGCATTGTACACTAACTTGAGTCTTTGAACAAGATCACTTCATTTGTTGTATCTTGTACTTGCATTTCTTGAAATGGTTTGAAGTAGTTCTTCGTTCTTGACTTGAAGCAAAGTGTTTAGAGAGGTGATATAATGTCTTGAACATATATACCTATAAGCTACACAAGACATAGATTGAGGTTTTGGCACCAGAAAATTTGACAACCAAAGGAGCAGGAAACCATAGCACTTACAAGACTCTTGATAATCATCATATACATAAGTAGTTATCTCGACCATGTCATAGGGGCTCACATGTTAAAGACAGGCAGAAAATAGTTCCCTAATTCCCATCATCAGGAGAGGATATCCTCTATGCTGGGCATTGACTATAAAGAAGTCTACACCTAGTTCAAGTTCATGGTTGTGTGAGAGGTCTATTGTGGGCTATCTGCACCATAGCTCTTTAGTAGGCTAAATGAGAACTTTGCACCTAGATGAGCATGTTGTGATAGGTCTACGCCTAGGTCTAAAGCTTGATCTAATACTACCTAGTGCATGTCGTTAGAGCTTGTGTTAGAGAGGCGTTAACACGTGGCACAAAGTACTTTTCATTTTTTGGAGTCCCTATTGCATAGTGTAGGGTCATCCTAGTGGAGAAATGTTCAAACAAGTGAGGGTCTACACCTAAAGGTCTAAAAGTCCAAGTCCTCATTCATCCATGTACTTGTCTCTGTTTCTGTTTACCTCTAGCTATCCTCGTATGTATCTCTCTTCAAAATGAGTGTTGGAGGTATTTATATGCCTAGGGGCTCGATTTTTCTGGCACCTTGAGGCGAGGGCCTCTGTGCTTACCTTAGAAGTACTATGGTGTAAAGATAAGAGCCTTTTGTTGATTTTCTAATTATTCATCATGACATGATGATGTTGCGTAGCACGCCAACAACGCTAGTGAACCGAGATCCAATCTCCAATCTCACCCACAAACGATAAACAGAAAGAAATATAATTTAGAAGAAGAATCAAAGCATTCCAAACAAACCACAAGACAATATATGTGGAAAAACCCCAACAAGGGTAAAAAACCACAGATGCAAACTTCCACTATGAAGAAAACGAGATTACAAGCAATACACTAACCTCTTACCCTTGGATGTATAGAAAAAACCCTTTGCATACACCTTAAAATAATTCTCATTCCCTTAGAAAAGCTCTAGGGACCTTTATTTATAGTTTAAGCAACTTCTCATTCGCACCTCTGCGAAAACCACCTCAAAATTATGCAGTCCGTGCAAAATCCAGAAACGAATCTGCATAACCTTAACTGGTCGAGTAGGCTCCTCGATTGGTCAAGCAAACCCTCGACTGGTTAAGCATGGGCCTCAACCATTGAACACCTCAAACCCAAAAAACTGCTACTCACTGGACTTTGAATCAAGCTAGCCCTCTACCTGTCCATATGTGGCACCACATCTCAAAAGATGACACTATTGTTTGCTACTGGAGCTAAGATGATGTGGCATATATATGCTATTAGATGTGTGGGGGCCTATTTTGGCTAAGTATCAAAATAAATGTGTCAACAAAGATGTATCGTAACATGTGTATCTTATGAAATCCTAATTCCTTCATAAATATAAATGTTATCCTTGTAATAGAGAGCCCTAGGAGAGAGTTTGGATGTCTTGACCCCCGGGACATCACCCGTATAGAGAAGAAAAGAGTAAAGAGAGAGTGGGGGCATCTCGTCTTTCCCATCTTCCACATCCACATTCCACACGTGTGGGGTCTACTTATGTGGATGACTCTCCTTTAGCACACCCACTTTTTCATTCATCTGAGGTTGGGGAGAAATCACATCCTTTAGAGAATCAACATTGGCCTTTTTACATCATGAATTATAGATACCCTATCCAAAACAAGGTGATTGATCACTCCAGATCTGGATTGCACTAAAAAAATCTAGAACCTAGAAACCAAAACCTTAAAACACGGGAACCAAAATCCTAGAATTCAAAAACCTGAGACTTCAGCTTTGTAAAAAAAAAAAAAAAAAACATAAGAGGCACCATGGTAGGAAAATAATTTAAAATTACTCCAAAAACCTCCAAGTTCATCTAGTGTGATCTACTAGAATTTTGAACAAAAGCTGAGTTTTGCATTATATTCCTATTAGCCATTACATGATGAATGGATACGATGAAATATGCACACCACTAATTTGATAAAATATATACACCATAGGACTTGCATGCAAACCTATGGTTTGCATTCTTTCCTTGAGGTGTAGCCCACTTGAGTAGAGAATTTGGTTGATATTGGGTTCTAGGGCCTAGCATCGGGGAGAGCATAAGATGGATAGAATAGATATTTCCCAGACAATATGTTGGGCTAGCAAAGCTTTAGGGGTCGTTTGGATGTCTGTAAAGTCCTTAAGTTGTAAAGGGATTGCAGGTAATCTGATTGTAAAGGCTGTTTGGATGCATGTATTAGCCTGCAAAGGCTTTATAGGTTGTAAACATATTACAACTTTTAATTGTAATATGAAACATGGAGAATAGCCATGTTTCATATTACAAGTAAAGTCTTAATAGCTAAAAATGCATTATGCATGTTAGAACACAATGGCTGATATACATTCATGATATGTGGGGGCCATTGTAATGTGTATGGTATATCCAATCTATCCATCATGTACTTCTCTTGATGCTGCCCTATGGCCCTAAAAAAATAGCTCGTTGATTATCAAATAGATCACATGAGGAAAGGTTGGGACATCCACCATTAAAAACTTTCAGATTGCATTTGGGGCCCATTATGATGAGTGACATCCAATTTATTTAGTGTGTGCAAGCTTTAATGCTCTTTTATCTACCCCACAAAATAATAATAATAATAATAATAATAATAATAAAATCAAGTCCTTCTGTGATTTGCGGATTTTGGAAGGTTCATTGTTCAAGTGCGAGATGGATGAAGGGCTTGAACATAAAACATGAGTGCGGATCTCAGCGTTAAGGGCACAAGAAAATTCAGTGACATGGTTTTTTGTTGGTCCACATCATTGCCAATGACTATGGCTAACCAAATAAGGAGATTTCTCTCTCCCAAATAGATTGGGTGCTACATATCATGACTCTTGATGTGTAGAACTTCTCTGGCTCCACAATGATTTATGTTTTAGATCCACACCGACCATCTACTTTTACAGATCATTTTAGAGCATGAGCCCAAAAATGATGCACATCCAAAGCTCAATTGGACCACACCAAATAAAGAAGCTGAGATTGAACCACTATCGTTGAAACCTTCTTAGGGTCCACTATTAGGTTTATATGTTGTCTAACCTCTTCATAAGGTTACACAGACCTGAATGAAGGGAAACACAAATATCAACTTCATCAGAGCCTTATGTCACTTCAAGAAAACTTCAACAGTGAGCATCCAATTCTCACCGTTTCTATAGTGTGGCCCATTTGAGCCTTGGATCTACCTTGGTTTTTGTCTCATTCCATAAATTGGTATGAAAAAATGAATGGACGGTGTGGATATGATACATACATCATAACGCATACGAAAGCTTCGCATGTCAACACGTACGATTTTATTCTCTAACCTGGAATGTGCTGCATGCCTGCACCACCCGAGCGGATTAAGTGAGACCCCAGCCTCACCCAAGACAGTGTGGCACTTACCATGGTGCCCACCTTTACATATATATTATGTATCCACTCCATCCATTCATCCGTTTTTTTCATGTAATTGTAGAGCATTATCTAAAAAATGAAGCAGATCCAGTTATCAAGTAGACCATACCATAGGGAACATGGGTGATTGACCATTAATAGACCACAAAAGTTTTGTATCAAGCCGATATGTTTTTAATTCTTCATCCAGGAACTTATCAATAGATTTGATGAAAATTTTACTGAAACATTAAGGTGAGCCCTTTGAAGTTTTAATGATAGGATGTTCAATCACCACTGTCATGGAACATGGTCCACTTGATAATTGGATCTTCTTAAATTTTGGTATCATCCTTTAAAATGATCTGAGGAAAAGGATGGACAGAATGTATACATTATACAGAAACCAAGGTATTCCCGTGTGGTAAGGGCTGCACCATTTGGGTGAGGCCGGGTCTCACCTAATCTGCTCCCTGCACCACAGGGCTAGCAACGGAATGGCTTGGGGTGTGAAATTTACGTGGCCTCATGATGACGTATTTACTAAATCCATACCTTTTATTCATTTTTTAGTTCATTAATTCTAGAATGCTGACAAAAAAAAATAAAATGCAGATTAAAAGCAAAAGTGAACCACACCGCTAAAGACAATAAGAATTGACGCTGCTTTTGAAAACTTGTTGGGATTATAAAACGTTCTAACCAAGATGATATTATATTTTAACTTCATTCATGTATGTGTGATATCGTGAACAGGTCCGATGGAAAATAAGCCTCACGGTTCGCCTTAGGAAAGTTTCAGCAGTAGTTTATTCAATCGTGATGGACTTGAGCTTTGGATGTACCTCATTTTTAACGTGATGGACTTGAGCTTTGGATGTACCTCATCTTTAAGATTATGCTTTAGATTTATCTGAAAAATTGATTTATGGTGTAGATCTAACACAAAAATCATAGTGCGACTCAGAAAAAGTTTTACACGTTACAAGTGTCACGTGGTTAGCAATGAGATAGAAATCCGGCCTATCTTGTTAGCAGAGTCATGGGAAATGACGTGGACGAATAACAAGCAACCACACTGGAATTGCTGCCTTCAACCTAGACAATCCGCACTCATGAAAGAGAAACTTCCTACTGTACAACCCATTTATGGCCCACGAACCTTTTCAAGCCCACTTATTTTTAGCTCCCGAGAATTAGCCCAGCTGTACGGACTCATATTTACTGGACCAAAATGCCCATGGTTTTTCAGAATCTGTGCTCTCTATGGCTACGGATTATAACCGTAGCCATTAAAATTGTACTGCTCCAAAGAAACTTATTCCACCTACATTTTTCTCTAATACATATTTATATAAATATGTGTATATAAGCATATAAAATTTTTTCCCCTCATTTTTTCATTTCTTTCTTTATTCGTTTAACAAGAATATCTTCTAAACTAAAATTAGTTAATTAACATACCATATATGATTTTAGGGTAGGAGAAGCTACTTTAGCCAACCAATTTGGTCATTTTCCAAGATTCCATCAGGTCAATGGTTGAAAATTCATTTCATTCACTTCGTGGTCAATTTCAATCAGTTCGCAGTCAATTTCATTCACTTCGTGTTCAATTTCATTCACTTCGCGGTCAATTTCAATCAGTTCATGGTGAATTTCATTAAGTATGTGGTCAATTTCATTCACTTCACAGTCAATTTCAATCACTTCACGGTCAATTCCATGCATTTCATGGTCAATTCCGGCGATTCCCCTTCACTTCGCAGTTAATTCAATTCACTTCACGGTCAATTCCCTTCACTTCACGGTCAATTCCATGCATTTCATGGTCAATCCCGGCAATTCCCCTTCACTTCACAGTCAATTCCATGCATTTCACGGTCAATTCCCTTCACTTCACGGTCAATTCTGTGCATTTCACGGTCAAATCCCTTCATTTCACGGTCAATTCCATGCATTTCACGGTCAATTTCGGCGATTCCCCTTCACTTCACAATCAATTCAATTCAATTCACAGTCAATTCCCTTCACTTCACAGTCAATTCCATGCATTTCACGGTCAATTCCCTTCACTTCACGGTCAATTCCATGCATTTCACTCCATTCACTCCCTTACACTTAAATACACGTTTGAACTCATCTCTGTCCCTATTCCCTCAAATACACGTCCGAACTCATATCTTCCATCCCTATTCCTTCTTTTCACTCATTTTCTTCATTAAATCTCCATTCTACTATCACATTACATCTTCAATTTTTCATTCTACTCAAGGCTACATGCATTCGTTTTCTGAGAGGACGTGAATGCATTGATAAACATGAAATGTTGTAGGCTTTTCTCCGAAGAACGTGTTTCACATCAATGCACTCTTATTCTTTTTCTCGAACACGGATTTTACTGATACGGCAGCTGTGGGAGGTAAGGACGTTTAAATTCTAAAGAAATTACCTAGAAGTTTGTGGTCAATTTCACGTAGTCAATTTTTTGCATTGCTAAATCAATTTTACGTGGTTATCTAATAAACTTCAAGAAGTTCGCCAGGATTGACCGTGAAATGTATGGAATTGACCGTGAAGTGAAGGGAATTGACAGTGAAATGAATGGAAATGACCGTAAAGTGAAGGGAATTGACCGTGAAGTGAAGGGAATTGACCGTGAAATGAATGGAAATGACCGTGAAGTGAAGGGGATTGACCGTGAAATGAAGGGAATTGACCATGAAGTGAAGGAGATTGACTACGAAATGCATGGAATTGACCGTGAAGTGAAGGAAATTGACCATAAAATGAATGGAAATGACCGTGAAGTGAAGGGGATTGACCATGAAATGCATGGAATTGACCGTGAAGTGAAGGGAATTGACCATGAAATGCATGGAATTGACCGTGAAGTGAAGGGGAATCACCAAAAACGATCGTGAAATGCATGGAATTGACCATGAAGTGAAGGGGAATTACCAAAAATGACTGTGAAATGCATGGAATTGACCATGAAGTGAAGAGAATTGACCGTGAAATGCATTGAAATGACCGTGAAATGAAGGAAATTGACCGTGAAATGTATGGAATTGACGGTGAAATGAAGGGGATTGACCGTGAAATGAATTGGATTGACCGTGAAGTGAAGGGGATTGACCGTGAAATGCATGGAATTGACCATTAAGTGAAGGGGATTGACCGTGAAGTGAAGGGGATTGACCATGAAGTGCATGGAATTGACCGTGAAGTGAAGGGGATTGACCGTGAAATGCATGGAATTGACCATGAAGTGAAGGGGATTGACTGTGAAATGCATGGAATTGACTATGAAGTGAAGGGGAATCGTCGAAAATGACCGTGAAATGCATGGAATTAACCATGAAGTGAAGGGGAATCGCCGAAAACGATTGTGAAATGCATGGAATTGACCGTGAAGTGAAGGGAACTGACCTTGAAATGCATAGAATTGACCATGAAGTGAAGGGGAATCACCGAAAATGACCGTGAAATGCATGGAATTGACTGTGAAGTGAAGCAGAATCGCCGAAAATATCCATGAAATGAATGGAATTAACCATGAAGTGAAGGGAATTGACCGTGAAATGCATTGAATTGACCGTGAAATGAAGGAAATTGACCATGAAATGCATGGAATTGATCGTGAAATGAAGGGGATTGACCATGAAACGAATTGGATTGACTGTGAAATGAAGGGGATTAATTGTGAAATGAATGGAAATGACCGTGAAGTGAAGGGAATTGACTACGAAATGAATGCAATTGACCGTGTAGTGAAGGGAATTCACCGCGAAATGGAATTGACCGTGAAGTGAAGGGAATTGATCGCAAAATGCATGGAATTGACCGTGAAGTGAAGGGAATTCATTGGATTCACCACGAAATGCATGGAATTGACCATGAAGTAAAGTGAATTGACCGTGAAGTGAAGGGAATTGACCGCAAAATGCATGGAATTAACTGTGAAGTGAAGCGAATTGACCGAGAACTTTATTCTACCTACATTTTTCACTTCACAGTCATTTCCATGCATTTCACAGTCAATTCCCTTCACTTCGTGGTCAATTCCATGCATTTAACGGTCAATTCCTTTCACTTCACGGTCAATCCAATTCATTTCACGGTCAATCCCCTTCATTTCACGGTCAATTCCATGCATTTTACGGTCAATTTCCTTCATTTCACGGTCAATTCAATGCATTTCACGATCAATTCCCTTCACTTCATGGCCAATTCCATGCATTTCACAATCATTTTCGGCGATTCCCCTTCACTTCACGGTCAATTCCCTTCACTTCACAGTCAATTCCATGCATTTCACGATCATTTTCGGCGATTCCCCTTCACTTCACGGTCAATTCCATGCATTTCACAGTCAATTCCCTTCACTTCACGGTTAATTCCCTTCTTTTCACGGTCAATCCCCTTCACTTCACGATCAATTCCATGCATTTCAGGGTCAATTCTCCCTTCACTTCACAGTCAATTCCATGCATTTCACGATCAATTCTCTTCACTTCAATTTCATAGTAGAATTTCTGAATTATTTAATAGAGGATCTAAGCTACTTCAATTGCATTTGCCTTTCAAGAGCAACAAGAAGTCTCTTTTGGTAGAGAGAGGACTATGAATTGGCCCAAGCACGGCTTCTTTCCTGCTTAATAACTCATCTCATGCCCATTCATATGACATGGTTGAATTGTTCTAAATGACTAAACTGTGTGTAATTCACTACCTCTAATATATGGTAGAGATGTAGCACTGAATAAAAAAATGGGGTAGACAAAAATGCATCTTTTATTTTTTTTTAAAAGGTGAACGGAAATGCATCTATTATCATCAACCAATAATAAATAATACAAAGAATAACATACAATGAAACATATAAGATGAAAACTACAAAGAATCAACTTTGGCGTACAAAGCTCAGAAGTTGGCATGCACCATCTACTGTCTATGGACATCGAGTGGGAATGTCAAGTCTCAACATGCACTTCAACATAGGATTTCAGATCCCATCTTGAAACTGAGATGGGATTCCCACAATCCCACCACTGCCCAAGTGCTAAACCCCACACGGAATAAGAGATTAGTGTCAAGTTATTCTCATTGTACACAGTCTACACCATGGATTGACGACTTATCCAAGTTGGATGCAACTCATCCAAGCCAATTTGGACTCAGTCAAATCAAAGCCGATTCGGCACCATGATCAGCATTGAAAATACGCATGAGTTGACCCAACTAAGACAAGTTACTCCTGACTTAGTCGAGTCATGACTCAAGTCTAAATCGAACGAGCCAGTCTGAGTCATTAAATTAAACTTTTCCCATTAAAAATATTATCGCAAAAGAATTTATAATAAAAATGTCATAATATAAATGAATGTTCAAAATCAAAGCAAGAAATACTCCAACCCAAATTCAAGGGAAGCAACCCAACGTGTGTTTGCCACAAGATACAAAACCATGCCAACTCATAGATAAAACATGGAGAAATTTACCATTATGGAACCCACCTTTTATCCACAAGATACAAAATCAACTTGAAAATTGCAATGTAGGCCGAGTCATTGCAAAACTCGGCCTAGTTATGTATGTCATTTACATCTTATTCCAAATTATCACTGAAAAGACGTGAGTGTGTGTGAATATATATATATATATATATAGAGAGAGAGAGAGAGAGATGAAGGTACGGTTATAATCCGTAGCCATAGGAGGGCTACCAGATCGGCATGGCCCCGCCGGACAGCTAGCAAGTGGCGGGGGGGCCGTCAGTTCGATGAGCCCACCCTGATTCGGGTTTGATTTTTGGGGGAAGCCTCTATAGCTATGGATTATGGTATTTATGGCTACGGTTATAATCCGTAGTCATAGGTCTGACCGTAGCACAAGACATTACTATGCTACTTTGAATGTCTACCATTGAAACCCTTTTAGGGTCACAGAAGTTTTGGAACATTATGAAATTTGTTTTTCCTCTTCATCCAGGTCTTTGTGACCTTATGAATAGATTGGATGGAAAATAAATGTTATGGTGGGCCCTACAAAATTTTTAACGGTGAAAATCAATTTTCCCTCTGCTCTGTGGTGTGGTCCAATTGATCTTTGGATATATTTTTTTATTTTTTCTATAATGCTCCGAAATGATCTCGAAATATGGATGAACGTTGTGGATATAATAAATACATAACTGTGGGCCCATATAACTTTGATCTCTTTTGAACCGTTCGTACAACTCAGAGTTCGAGGAGCGTCAGCGCTCGTCTCTGAGCACCAGTCGATCCTCTTGCGGAAGGAAAAGCAGGGGCGTTTTCGACCTGTGAAAAGTCATCTGTAAAACTAGGGATTATTCTTGGGTTGTAAAAATAAGTGAGCTTTAAAAGGTTAGTGGGCCATAAATGAGTCGTACAGTAGGAAATTTCTCTTCATAAAACATATACATTATGGCGGATGCAGATAGCGTCCTACCCCGCCCCTCTCCAGCTGGGAACGGGTAGGAGCTTTAAGTGGCTACCGTATTGTATGGGTCTTATCCACACCATCCATTCATATTTTTGGTATCATTTTAGGAAGCGAACCCAAAACTGAGGCAGTTCCAAGGCTCAATTGGACCACACTATTGGAAGAAGCGATGATAATGATTCTCGTTGTTGAAACTTTTCTAAGGCCATGTGATGGTTATTTGCCATCCAACTTATTCATAAAGTTACTCAGACCTGCATGAAGAGAAAACACAAATATAAGCTCCATCCAAAACTTATGTGGGCCCTAAGAAGTTTTCAACGGTAAAATTTTAATCCCCGTTATGTAATCCAAATATGTCTTGGATCTGCCTCATTTTTTAGGCTTATATCCTAACATGATACTGAAAAAAATGAATGGACGGTGTAGATAAGACCCATACATCACGATGGCCAATCAAAGCTCCTGCCCGTTCCCAGCTGGAGACGGGCAGGGTAGGACGTAATCTGCGTTAGACGCAGATTATGTACTACCCCGCCCGTCCCTAGCTCTAAACGGGCAGTTCTGTGGGCAGGCCCACCGTGATGTATCTGTACATCTCAACTGTCTATCCCTTTTCTCGGATTATTTTAAAGCATGAACACAAAAATGAGGCAAATCCAACACTCAAGTGGACCACACCAAATAATAAGCTTAGTTGCATTAAAATGCACAAAGCATTAAATGTCAGTTGCATTAAATGCAAGAGTCATATGTGGTGTGGTCCATTTGATCATTGACCTGCCTCATTTTTATTTTGACGCCTTAAAATAATATGAGAAAAGGGCCGGATGGCTTGGATGTACAGATACATCACGGTGGGCCCGCCCATAGAACTGCCCGTTCGGAGCTAGGGACGGGCGGGGGTAGTACGCAATCTGCGTCCATCTGTGTCCGGTTTGGGCGACACGAACGGAAGCGGATTGACTGGTGTAGGAAGCGGATTGCTGGTGTATTGGTGTCAGTAAATTCTGTGGGTATGATCATGAGGTATGTGTTATATCTAAACCGTCCATCCATTTGGCTTAGCTCGTCTTAAAGCTTGAGAAGAAAAAAAGAAAGACTGATCTAAGTATCAAGTGGACCACACTGCAAAAAGCAGTGGGGGATTGAATGTCTACCATTAAAACTCTTTTTTAGGGTCACGGAAGTTTTGGATCAATATGAAATTTGTTTTTCCTCTTAATTCAGGTCTTTGTGACCTTATGAACAGATTGGATGGAAAATATACATTATGGTGGGCCCTACAAATTGTTTAATGGGACAGTCATTATCTCCACTGCTATTTGTGGTGTGGTCTACATGATCTTTGGATATGATTCCTTTTTTGGATAATGCTCTAAAATGATCTCTAAAAATAGATGAAGAGTGTAGATGTAATAAATACATCACTGTGAGCCCATGTAACTTTGATCTCTTTTAAACAATGAGGCATATAAAAGTCTCATATGTACCACATAAGATGAAAGAGTGGCGATTGAACACTCACCGTTAAAATATTTTTAGGGGTGACAAATGTTTTAGATTAAGCTGATATTTTATTTTTTTTCTCTTCATCCACATGTGCGACTTAATCTACCGGTTGGATGACAAGTAAGCATTACATTGAGATCTAGGATATTTTTAATGGTGGGAATTCAATCGCCATATTTTTTCTTGTGGTGTGATTGACACGAGATTTGGATGTCCCTAATTTTTCAAATCATGCTCTGTAATGATCTTTAAAAATAGATGGACGGCTTGGATAAAACACATATATATGATGTGGGGCCCACAGAGCACTGTCAGTAGTCTCCTGGCTACTGACGCTGTCAGTACATAATCCGTATGCAGGAGCTGGGCATTTCTGACCCGATCTGACCCGATCTGAACTGAACCGAAGGCCTGGATCGGTGCGGTTCGAGTAAGGCCAATCAAATCCGATCATTCATTGGATTGTGGTCAATCCAGACCAATCCTATCCAATTAGATTTAATTCGATGTGATCCGGTCATGTAGTATGAAGTTAAAATAGAGCCGTTGGATTATTTCTAGAGTGGTTCTGTTAGAATATAGGTGATTATTTTTGGAATAAATACGGGAGTTATTTGAAACTCTTGCTGCGTATGGAGCTTGATACGCAAGCACTTGGAAATATAATACCTATTACATGATAACTCAAACTGGACCGACTAAATTATGAAACCTTCTGTTGAAGAGTAAAAAACTAAAAATCAGATTTTTAGGACAAATGAAATATCTGATTTGTGGACACTTTTTTAGATGAAATAAAACCGTTGGATAGTTTCATTTTTAACTACCTAATAAATATTCCTAAATCTAATAGTCAGATAATAAACTAAGCGTAATTTTTGGTTAGTGATTCAAATAGGCTTATGACCAAAATTTGGACAGTCTAATTTGAATTATTTGCATTCCACATGCAATTCCAAAGTAAATTCTAAGTGCCTGTGTATTTGTCTACCAGAGTATCAAAGTTTATATGCAATAAATATTGGTAAGATACTAAGATCTGGCCGACACGGATTTCGCCCAAGGATGATGAGTGGGACCCACCGATAATTTTGTGAGAAATCCACTCTGTCCATCCGTTTCGCGGTCTCATTTCATGACATGAAACCACAAATCAGGAAAATTCAAAACTCAAGTGGGTCTCATGAGATAGAAAATTGGGGAAAGAAATTTCCACCGTTGAAATCTTCCTAAGCTCCACCTTGATGTTTGTATGTCATTCAAACTGGAAGAAGTAAAAACACAACTAACTTAGGCTGATACAATACTTTTATGGCCAGTAGAATATTTCAACTGTCCACGCTGAAAGCCGACTATTTCCTCTCGTGCAAACCACTTGAGTTTTGAATCCCGTTGATTTTTGGTCTCATGCGATGAAATGAGCTCGCAGAACGGAAGGCCGGAGTGATTCCTTAGAAACATAGCGGTGGGTCCCACCCAGCATCTTGCATAGGAACTTCCTACCAAACGCTTTCCCAAGAAATCCGTGAAGGAGACATGATGGATGACGATACGTTCTGTACGAAGACCACCGTGCTCCGAGTTGTACATATAACTCAAATGAGATCAAAATTACGTGACCCCTACCATAACATTTATTTTTCATCTAATATGTTAATAATGTTAAAAATACATGAATGAAGTGGAAAAACAAATTTCATATTGATCCAAAACTTCTCCGATCTCAAAAAGGGTTTCAATGGTAAACGTTCAATCCCCCATTGTTTTTTGCAGTGTGGTCCAACTGATCTTTAGATCTGTCTTATTTTTCGGCTCAATCCTTAAGACAAGCTTTCCAAATGGATGGACGGTTTGGATGTAACACATATCTCATAGCTTAACTCAAAAAACTTGTTGATGTTAATACATCACCAGACCATCCCTTTTCGATTTGGTATCACCCACTTCTCTCTCCCGATTTGAACGATACCCAACTCAATCCGATTTGGTTTTCTTGACCGAGTCGGACTCGTTCAAGTCAAGCTAGCAGCGCATCGGATCGGATCGAGTCAGCTGACCTGAACTAGGTCCGAATCAGATCAAGTTTGAATCACTTACTTGAAAATTCGGATCGAAACCGAGTTAGACCCAATTCAATCCGACTCAACTGGATGCCCACCTCTAATCCGGGCAACACCACCTGATCTGCAGCTGCCTGTTGTGGGCTTAGTCCAGAGCCCGACTGGTGGACCCAGCCCTGCCCATCGACAGCTTAAATGGTGTCAGATCCTTCGCAAATCTCTTAAAGCGACGTTAGAAGCGATGGCAACGGACGGATGTTAGAACGTAACAGTCACACATGTCCCATTCCATGTGAAAATATGACCGTTAAACGCACTTGCTGGCATTTTTTTCCCGTTTTTCAACCTAAATATGTCCCACCTACCTACTGGTGAGCTGTCTCCAAACATCCTCCACTCTCTTCTCGTCCAATGCCTACTCCAACGGCAGTCATTCAAATCCTACCCTCGGTACGTGGCACGCACACGCGTGTGAGATCTTGACCGTTTATCAAGTGGCTCCCACATCATGTCCTGCTGCATGAAAATTAGGCTGACCCATCATCAGTTTAGTCATATATCTGCTTTAAATGTGAACCACTGATCAAGTTTTATAACTATATCTTCTCTCTACACGATTACTTAATTACCGAACAGCAAAATTCTTGGACCAGGACCATATACATCTGAGCCAGAGATGAACGGATTAGATCTCGGACATACGTGCCACGTGCTAATGTTCTGAGAGTACGATTTGGATGCGAGTAGCCAAATTTGCTAGGAAGCCACCTAGAAAGAGAATTGGGACTTCGGGGGACCGCAACATCATAACAACCTTTGTATTATTTTGATTAAAAAAATAAAAAGACGACGGAAGCCAGAGAAGCGTAGCCTCTAGAATCCATATTTTACAAGGCACGTATGAGACAGTAACCACAGCTGGGCCCCACCATCCGTTGGTGACGCCACAAACCTAGCAACGTCCAAAAGAGCAATTATACCTCATCCGTGTGGAGTGGATCATACTCATGTAGAGATCCACGGACGCTGATTGCCTACTGCCCAGCCTGTACCAACTTCAGTGCAAGCATAACGTGCCAGAATTTCATTGGATGGCTAGCTATTGCCCGAGTCTTGCGTGGGCCCATCTTTGACGGTCCAATCAAATCTCAGCCATATAACAAGGAAAGTACTCAATCCACGTCGGAAGCGGATTGGCTAGTGTACCACACACCAGCTATATAGCTTAGCTGGTGCAGATACATGTGGTGTGAAGACGAGCACTGACGCTGCTCGAGCTCAAGTTGTACGAACGGTTCAAAGAAGATCAAAGTTACATGGCCTCCAAAATGATGTATTTATTATATTCACACTGTTCATCTATTTTTCGAGAGATCAATCATGATTAAAAAAATAAATCATTTGCGAAGCTTAACTGTACCACACCACCAATGGATAATGATTTTCACTTTAAAACATTCATAGTGCTCATAATATCATTTATTTTTCATCCAATCTATGCACAAGGTCACAAACACTGGGATGAATAAGAAAGACAAATATCATACTGATACAAAACTTTTATAACCCGTGCTGATGTCAACACACGGTCTATAAAGCTTATGGCTGGTACATCAGCCAATCGGCTTCCGTCCACGTCTGAACACGTGGCACACATTTGTCCCTATCACCCTTGAAATGATGGACGCGGATTGCCTGCCACTCCTTACCTCTTAAAGTTGCTACAGCTGTAAGTTAGCTAGGGCCCACCGTGATGTTCGTGAGACGACATGACTGGAAAAAGTTGAGATTCAGTGACCATCGTTGAAACATTTGTGGTGCCGCGGAAGTTTGGTATCAAATAAATATTTGTACGTTTTCAGTTCATCACTTTGAGAATGGCCTTATAAAAAGATTTGAATGACATATAAATACGAAGGGAGACCCTTTGAAGGCTTCAATGGTGGGCATTCCCTGCCTACCTTTTCCCCTTGTGTGCTTATATAAATTTTGGTTCCACCTCATCTTTGGGCTCGTGTTTTAAATTGAGTTGGCAAAACAAATGGATGTAATGGACTTCTTACAAACATTGAGGTGGCCCCCACTTAGACTCTGGCATCATGAAGTTTCTGCCATTGCGTCCCGGGCAATCTGCATCGTGAAATGATGGGGCACTGATATGGAGGTAACCTAACATTAGATTCTTATCCTTTTTTCCAAGTGTTGCCGGATACATGACTAAATTTGAGTTTCTATCTTGTTGAGTTAGTTCAGTGGTTGACTCAGCCAGTCCAATTTAGTCTAAATAGAGTCTGGCTTTGGCTCTCTAAGTTGGAGAGCAGTCTCGCCACCATACACTAGGTGGGTGACTTATCATTTTCGTCGTTCATCTTAAAAAATAGGATATTGTTGGATTGTGTTCATTTTTATCATCGTCAATTTTTGTAAAAGCCAATTAGAATCAGTTGTCTGTTATTTGGATGGTTTTGCATAGCGTATTTGGAGAACTTTAAGTATATACAAAGATGATTTACAATAATACAAATGGAGTGCATCGAGTTACACCACGTCATCCACTAAGTGGAGGATTAAAAAGCGATTGTGCAAAAGTGATTACTAAGATAAATGTCAAGAGCATAAGCAAGAAAGGTTAAGACAAGTTAAAGGATTATAACAACTGTCAGAACATGGGAAACAACCGAATGACTACATTGAAATTATAAATAGCAAATAAATTTAGTTAAAAGATTTGTCTCATACTAGCCTAATCAAACTCAATATATCTTTTAATTTTTTTTTTAAATTATCCATCATTTACATTTTTTAACATAATCACTCTACGTTTTTGCAAGTCAATTACATTTCTTAGTATAATCTTTTATTTTTTACTTGTGGTTTACATTATATAATGTAACTAGTAGTATAAATCAAGTAGCTCATAATCTTGGCTGTAATTTAAGTTACGCTCATACGTTGGATTTAATATATATATATATATAATTTATATTGAAAAGTTCTTTCATTCGAAAGGCAAATGTATAATCCATAATCAGAGGATGAAGTCTACCATCTGAATATCACTTGATTCTATTTACATATTGAGTGAGTAGATGAATAAGTGATCAATTTCATTCGATATTAGTTATATATTACGTATGTGCTTATCTCAATGCTTGGGGTTGTAGTTGTTCGTTTTGAATTAAGCAGTAAATTCAATTTTAGCACACCCGCACTTATCATGTGACTAAAACTGGAAATCAAGCACCAAATAATTATGGCCAAGGTTCTAGTTTAATTTTGTTTAGCTGGCCTTATCTAAGATGCACAAGGACCCTATGATCAATCAGTGGTCCTAAGGTAAGTGAAGGACAAGATTGTTTAACAAGTGCAATTTTATAGATGGGCCGCAGTGGCACAAGATCGTGCCAAAAGATGACTCGATCATATTCGAGCTCTTCGTCCTAACAATGTAGCATCTTTTATGAGTTTATTTTACTTATGTCACAGCTTAGGATCCAACGTTTACTAAGCCTATATTCTAAGTGGTCCAACAATCCATGTCGTCCATATCATGGACTCTGGAATATGAGTGCCACTTTCAAGCGCTCATGCACTCAGAAGCTAGGTAGGGCCAATTGTGAAGTTTGTGAAAAATCCACCTAGTTTATTCTTTTTGCCAAATCTTGTTAGAAAATGAGCAAAAATGCAAGACTTATTTCAACATTCAAGTGAACCATACATTTGAGAATTGAGTGGTGAAACATTTGTTGGGCTACAAATTTTTTAGATCAACCTAATATTTATGTTTTTAGTTCATCTTAATAGAATTGACCTTACATGAACAATTTAGATGACCTATAAACATCGTGATGGACCTTATAAAGGTTTCAACCATAGGTATTTATTTTCCTACCTACTTATTATTATTATTATTATTTATTATGAGGCCCATTTGAATTTGGGATCTGTATCAATTTAGACATGTCGGGACGTTATCCAGCAAAAATGGATCGACGAGGTGGATTTCTCACAAACGTTACAGTGGGCCCACATCCCATTCAGGCCAACTTGGATAGGTGAGAAATCATTTACATTGTCGTTGCAATTTCCTCTTTGTTTGATAGTTACTAGCTTTATTCACAATTAACGCTGTTTGTCTCGGTAGACAAACAGAAATCTATAATTTTCAAGAAAATTTATATAGTGAAGAAAAGCAAAATATAACTATTCTTCATGTGACTTCTTTCACCTCGGATGCCTCGTATCCAGACTGGCCTAAAGAAGCTTACGCAGATGAAATAATTATAACGGATACTACGTGTAGATGAAATTAGAATAATAAGAAAATTTCGATTGCTCTAGAAATCAAGGGCTGGGATTGAAGAGTAATAATGGGATACTGTCTTATTTGCGGTGGTAAATAGAACATGGACGGTGCGAGATTTAAATATCTGGAACATCTCAGCATGTATGCCTGTTGGGTGGCCACACACGCTGGAACCCGAATAGCAACAAGAATAACTCATCTGGCATTTGTTCAACCCGTGGCTGACGTGTACGGTTCTTTCTTGCAAATGAAATGATTCAGAGTAGCGGGCCTTAATGGGCTTACATGGATCCCACCTATTCTAAAAGTGCCAAGTACGCTAATAAACGAGAACCGTTGATCTGGTGGCCCCTACCATAGATCGGATTCATCTGGGGACATATTTCTAGCCATGAGATGGGTTATCTTAAAACAGACATTAAAGTTATAATGCTCAGCTGAGAAAGTGGGTAAGAAGTTTTTTACGAGATTCCCTGGTTAAAACATGATTGAATCATACGCCATCCAAAGCAGGCCAACCGTATGAACGGTCGGATCCCCCAACGCCCTTTCCACGTGTACGACGGTGAAAGCTCACACGAAAGATTACTGAAGACAGCTTCACCGAATAATTTCTCCTCCAGCAAATGCGTCGGGTGACTCGGGTCACATGCACCGAGGGGCCTGACAGACTGTGGTCTCAGGGTCCACAGAGCCATGCTACTTTGTCGACTTGCTCAAGAACGAACCTTCACCGTTAAATGCGGCCAGTCGTTTATGTCCAACGGCCATAATCAAACGGCAGTTAACCATTTAATAATTTGAAATTCAGTACCACCCTCCATCCACAATGAAACCAATGAAATGGTTGGGGTAGATTGGATATGTCAGTACCAAACTAGTGGTACATGGATATAGAAGTACTATTAACGGTACTGTTACAGAGCAGGGTACATTTCCAACCACTATTTAATTCCACACTGTCCTCCAATCTCATCTCACTCGTTTCAGAGCTTCTCCTCTTCCATTGGCGCAGGTTAAGTTCAGGTGTGCGCAGGATAGAAGATCCGCCATGGATCGCCCAGCTCTAATTTTCCTCGCCATCTGCTGCATTGCTCTAACATGCGCCAGTGGCCAAGCTCCAGCAGCTGCGCCCACTACCACACCGGCAACACCATCAACACCAGCAACCCCTGCATCTTCGCCAGTCGCTGCAACAGCTCCAACCACTCCTAAAACCCCAGCCCCGGCTACAGCCACAGCCCCAACCGCATCTCCACCAACCGTAGTCACCGCTCCACCTGCGGCCGCACCGAAAGCGGCCCCACCTACTCCCACGGTTCCGGCTCCTGTAACACCACCGGCATCTGCCCCACCCGCAAAGGCGCCTGCCGCGTCCCCGCCGGCGCCGGTTCCCGTCAGCTCTCCGCCTAAGCCAGTATTGCCACCACCGGTACCGGCTCCGACCACTCCGCCGGTGGCTTCACCTCCCGCCCCTGTCTCGGCCCCGCCGTTGCCGCCGCCCCCGGCGGAGGTGCCAGCTCCGGCCCCCAGCAAAAAGAAGACGAAGAAGAAGAAGCATTCCGCTCCGTCGCCCGCGCCGGCGGTTGCCAGCCCTCCCGCGCCGCCTACTGACGCATCCGCGCCCTCAGGGGACATCGGCGCCCCTGCACCGACGTCCGTCGCCGATCAGGTACGCATTATTTCTGTTTTCCGGCTGTGGTGTGTGCTATCTTGCGCCGTTGGGTGACGGCTTTGGCTGGTGCCTGCTGGTCTTAAATGTTTTCGTGAGGTCCTGAGCTTAGGATGTGTGAAATGTGTCCTGAGGCGCACTGTCGGTGCGAGGAGGGCCCTTGGTTGATCTTATGGCCCACACTATGGATTAAAGATGCTATAATCCAGACCTCTCCGTCGGTGACATTCGAATAAACATCTAAAAGAAAACAATTACATTTATCGGGACAGAGATAGTGGCCCATCGGATCAACGGTATGGGTCACAGAAGCATGGGCCCTCTACTGATGGGCGCATGATAGCGAAAACGGACGAAGATATCTAAAACGAGTAGGTTGTAGATCGGACACTTCCAAGGGCAACGTTAGATTATCGGATCATAGATCCGGCTACAGAATTTCTCGACGGGGAAACGTAGCCTCTACCGTCGCTTTCGGGGGCCGAGGTTTGCTAGCATCAAAGGCACCCACCCTACTCGCACCATTACCGGCTGTCCGTGTGCCAATTTGGAACGTGTGGGACATTCGACCGTGCGTGAGATACATCCGGCTCTGCGGATGATCTGGCGAGAAGATCAAAGTTCTCTACTTGCCAATGGACCACATTCAGCCTACACTTGCGGCCCACCTGAAGTTGTGACATGCCATCTTCACGGTTTGGTCGGCGTTCACGGTTCAGAATTCCAGCACAGGGGCCATTTTTGGCACGTGCGGCGCCGGAACTGTGCCCGTGGGGCTAGCAAAGCAATCTGTTCTTTTCGCATCCCGAGGCACATTTTAGCAAATGTGCTTGTCCGTTGGATGGCTGCCAACTGTCAGATCCGGAAACCAAAACTGCCTAAAATGACGTGTACAGATCTGGCTCAAAGTCTTGAAAAGATTAAAAATCAAGAGCATGAGATTCGACGCTGTGTTCTTCGCGATCCGCGTCCAAAGACTTACCCAAGTAGTACTTACGTGGACTTAATTGATACTCTGGCAGAGTAGGACGCTTGATAGGCAGGCGCTAGAAGCGTCATACATTTACTTACATTAAACCGACTGAATTGCAGAAATTAGGAAGCGGATTGCTTACTGCCCCCGCCTGGACGATAATCCGTCCACACCGGGTTCTGTGGGGCCCACTGTTATGTATGAATTTTATCCAGGCCGTCTACCCATTTTTCCATATCATTTTAGGAGAGCAAAAATGACGCAGATCCAATGCTCGAGTGGACCACACACGGGATTGAACGCCCACCATTAAATACTTCTTGGGATCCGTACAAATTTTGAATGTGTTTTCCCTTCATCTAGGCCTGAACCCAATCCGCTTCCCAGAAATTAATGGCCCTAACTACCATTCCGAAAATGCTATTGGTTGAACAATAATAACCTCTGAATACTGGACACTTATTTCTTGAATTTAGGGTGGTTGGATATTTTTCATTTGCAACTGCACAATAAATTTCCGTGAATCTGGTAGTCAGTCAGGTAATTAAAGAATCATTATTTTTTGTTAATTGTACATCCAAAATGATAGTCATTTTTATCACTGTTAACTTTTAAATACCCGCGTATCATCAATCACACTGCCAGAGTATCAAAACTTTCCTACAGTTCTCCCCTCCGATAGTCTCATTCCAACGGAGAGAACCATACACCCTTGGGCAGAAACGGTGACCTACTCGAGGACACACATCATCTTGGCACGTGTTTGCCAGTTCCGTGTAGTTCATTGGATCGCTTCCACACTTAGTCTGCTGGGTTGAAGAATAACAAGCCTTTGGGCACATCAGATGGACCATACTTGAACAATAAACCCAGGCTGTTGGGTTATCTCTTTTGTTTTTGTGCCATACGTGTGTGACCCACCTGATAAGCGAGCAACCTAACGTAGTGGCCAGGGCCCCTTCCAGGCCAAGAGTCGCGTGAGGCGAGAACGGTTCTTACACCGTCTACCAATGACAGCTCTTTATATGTATTGTCCAAGTAGGCTAGATCCTGGGGTCGTGCACACATGCGCGAATCCAGACCATCCAAATTGCAGGGCTCATGGTGGCCTAGAATGATATCAATCCAGTTTGGCCCAAATAGTGAGCCCATTCCCAGAAAAAAAAAAAAAAAAGAACAAATCTCATGAACAGATCTTTCAACTGTCCAATTTGTGGCCATATATAATGGATCATCGAAGGGAATTGCAATGACCAATCTAACTGTTAAAAATAAAAATAAAAAACACGAAAAGAAAAATAAAATCTAATGGTGGAGATCGTCTGATCTGTGCTCCATTGACAGTGGGCCCTAATATTAGCGAGTTGGCATAATGTGCCCAAAATGATGTTATTTTTGGGTGTACATAACAATAACAATGTTTGAAATTGGTTTCAATTGTGTTGCAGAATGGAGCAGAGAAGGCGTTGGGCATGAAAACCGTGTTTGGGAGCTTGATCTCTGGATGGGCTCTCTTCTTCTTCCTTGGCATTACTGTCTAGAGCTCCGCTTTTATACACGGCCATAGATAGTCTGCTTTCTTTTTCTTTGTACCCCCATTTGGATTCTTTGAGGAGAGCTTTGTATTGAACACGATTATTTGATTGATGGTATGATATGATATGACACGGAGCTTCGTAACTTCGCTTTTCTACTTCTTTAAATATCCATACATGTGAAGCATGCTGAAGCTTTAGGTGTACCTTCGAATGTCCTGGTGTTTTCTTATTATTTATTAGCCGTGCATTTGAAGAAAAGAATCTTGTAAAATGCAAGTTAAATGATGAGTTTAGCATCATTCTTAAATGGGGGTCCCTCATTCTCCTCACACTTTGCCCTGATTTATAGTTCTATCCAGACCATTCAAATTATGGGTCTCATTGTGGATGCTGCATATATCTAAAACACAATGATCAAGCAATCCTAGCCGTTAGATGGTTAAAAGCGAAATGGGGGAATGGTCTAAATTCAGAGGGAAAAATCAGATGGTTGAAAGTAAATGGGCATGTGGCTCCAATTTGAAGGGAAGGAAGTGATGGTTAATATTGTTTAAGATATATTCTATTTCTAATTAATGAGAGTTTTACTTGAGTTCTCTGGAATCCGGCTAGATTAGGAATTGAATTGAACAACACAGTTCAGGAATTGCATTAAGTTAATAGAACAACTATGTTGGGATAAATGGAAGAATCACAAGGGAGATGAATTGAATTGAATTAAATCAACATAGTTTAGGAATTGCAGTAAGTTAATAGAACAACTATGTTGGGATAAATGGTGGAATCATACGGAGATGAATCTAGGATTGCAATCCAAAAGCACCAAGGAAACATATAAAGAACACAACAATTTAATGTGGAAAACCCTTATGGGAAAAAAACCATAGCACAAAGTGACAAAAATCCACTATGAAAGCATTAATTACAAAGAAAAATGACTTACCCGATTTAAACAATCATTAAATCTTACCCTTGTTACCTTTTGAAACCCTAGAACTATTTAGAAACCCTTTGGAATAGTTTATGAAACTTTGAAATATCTTAGAATGACACATGGAGTATCCTAGGAACTCCTATTTATAGATTAGGGACTTTAACTTTCGCACCGAGTTAGAATAATTTGGAAACCGCCTCAAATTTACGCAGTCTGCACACAATCTGCGTAACTTTAGGCTGGCCGAATTAGAGCTTGGGCTGGCCGACCGACACTTTGGCTAGCCGAACTTGTCCTTAGGTTGGCCGAATTTTTCGCAAGTTCTAAAAGAATATGTTGCTAGATTTTCACCCAAGCCTTTATCGAGCAGGCTGAATTTCCCGCAAAATTTCACTCGAAGCCTGCTCGATGTCATCGAGCTTGTTTGACAGATTTAAGACATCTATCAACAACAATCTCCACCACGTCTTCAATCTTCAAACGTATAACTTCTTGACCTTTTCTTTTATCTCTGCCTCGCATCATAGCTTTATTAATGCTTCTCGTGCACACTCTATCCTCCTTTTATGCCATCGCCAAGCCTAGAGAAGTTGTACAAAACTTAAACTTCTCTGTAAAAATGACCTTGGTAAGCATGTCTGTCGGATTCACGCTAGTGTGAATCATCTCCAGTATTACGCCTCATTCCTCAAGCATCTATCGGATAAAATGGTGACAAATGTCAATGTGTTTAGTATGTGAGTAATAAGCAAAAATTTTGGCCAAATTAATAGTGCTCTCGCTATCATAATTAACCGGCACGGCCTCCTGCTGAAATCTCAATTGATTTATCATGCCTCTTAACCAAACACCTTCTTTAAATGCTTCTGTCACTGCCATATTCTCTGCTTCGGTCGTGGAAAGAGCCACTACAGACTGAAGTTCGACATCCGACTAATTGCTTCACTCGCTAGTACAAACAAATAACATGAAGTCGACTTTCTGGAATCCACACTGCCTGTGTAATCTAAATCCACATACCTTACCAACTTTGCTTATGTCTTCTCAAAAGTTAAGGCGTAGTCTTTTGTACCTCGAATGTATCAAAGTAACCATGTCATCGCCTCCCAATGTTACTTGTCGGAGTATTTGCTCACAACACTGATTGCTTGTGAAATAACGAGTCTAATATAGACTATAGCATGCACTGCCAACTGCCAACTGTATTCGAATAAGGCTCATGAGACATATCCTGCTTTTTCTCATCTGTTTTGGGATATTGTCCTCAAGAAAGCTTGAAGTGAGCCGCGTAGGGAATGCTTACTGGCTTTACCTGGTCCATCGCATACTTGATCAATACTTACTCAAGATATTCTGCCTAAGATAACCAAAGCTTACTCATTTTTCAGTCTTTATGAATATCAAGGTCGAGAACCATCTTTGCAGCCCCCAGATCCTTCATCTTGAATGTCCTTGATAACTGAGTCTTCAGTATGTTACTTTCAGACATGTAATGATTGACGATCTACATGTCATCAACATACAATTCTACGATGATGAACGTGCCATCACTCAGTGTCTTGCAATAGACACAGTGACGTATTCACTCATAGAAAATTTCTGAGTCACCATGAAGGAATCAATTTTATACTACTGCCTAAGCGACAGGTCGTACAACGACCTTCTGCAAACCTTATTCTTTGCCCCTTTAAACTTCAAACCGCTTTGGTTACTTCATAAAGAATTACTCTTCCAATTTCCTGTGTAGAAGTACAGTCTCCACATCCATCCGTTCCAATTTGAGATCACATTGGACAACCGACACCAATATGAATTTAATAGACAACTGCTATGCCGTCGGCGCGAATATCTGTGAGAAGTCAATCCCTTCTCTCTGAGTATGACCCTTCGCTACCAGCTTCGCTCTGTATCTATAACACCCCAAACTTTTCAATACCCGAGTATTGAAAAGTCTCAAGTGTTTCCATGGAATTCAACGTAATATATATATATATATATATATATAGTGTGTGTGTGTGTGTGTGTGTGTGTGTGTGTACGACACCAATCTAACAATCCTGACCTTACATCTATTCCCTGACACGAATCAAACCATTAGAAATTATCTCCATTCACAGAATAAGTCGTCTAACCATTGGTTTAAAAGGAAACTATCCATCAGGTGGGTTGGAGTATGTACTTTACCTTAAACGACTTGGCGAAAAACTCTTTATCCGTAAAGACTTAGATATAGGTCCATCTGGAAGAATTGTTTAAAAAGACACAAACAACCATGTAGAACCATTAGATTTCGTAAAACTTTTAAACCAGTAATAATTATGAAAATGCTATCAACTTAGATATTAAACTCTAAATCACATGGTTCTCCTGATCAGTTTCATACGAAACTTTATGTTAGGCCTAAATACCATAAATTAACCACACGTACTGAATTCTGGCCGTTGATTAAGCAAGACCAATGGATAAACCAGATATTGACTTGAGATGGCCCACCAAGGACCGACAACCGCCCTCCATGCCAACATGGACCCTAAAAGCAAGCCAACCAAGACAGATGAACGAAGTGGATTCACTCTGAACTGCACATGGACCCCACGTCAGGAACAAGGCATGTGCATAGGATATGCATGACTGCACCGCACCGTAACTCAAGGTCGATCAAAAACTCCTTGAGTTGATGAAATTTCAAGCAGGAAACAATCCTCGTTTCCGCCGGCTGCAGATGAACGTCCGCTGTAATGATCTTGGGCCCCCATCATCACCCCTATGGATGATCCGAATCGTTTATTACAACTGTAGGACAAAACCGATCGGACCCTAGGTTTCCTCGCACGCCTTTCAGACTTCCGCGTGCAAACACATTCTGGTGCGAACGAACAGCGTTCGGTTGATCCAAGTGGGCCACCACTTTAGCCAATCTGAGTAATCTAAACCGTTTATCGAGTCTGGCTGTCAACCCCGACCAAGAACGCAAGATCATTTAGGCCCATGCATGTAGGACGTCACGCAACAGCGACACATTCCCTTTCCGTAAAACCACCGTCCGAGAAAAATGGCCGCACGAAACCTATCTATGTAAAACACCGTCCCATCCTAGCCGTTCAAATCACTCCAAGGAGAAATCCGACCCCCTTCACATCGACTAAAGGGGAGGAGAAAGGGACGCCCCACTCATTTCGCTACACAAACGGGAAAGCTGCGTAAAAGCCTTTGTATTCACGACTGCGAATTGCGTACCGACCCCAAGAAAGGTCTGGAACCCTTAGGCTTATAAAAACCCTATATCCGACCAGAAGAAGAAAGGAAGAAAGAAAAAAGGGAAGAAACGGGAGCGAGAAGTCTGACGAGAAGAGAAGGAAAGAGAAAGGAAAGAAAAGAAAGAGAAACAAGAAGAAGAAAGCAACAAACCAAGGTGCTATGATCGTGCCACAGGGCCACTGAGCTGTCGAACTCGGGCCGGGCCGGGTTAAATTCAACATCTTGAGAAGTGAGGGTTTTCTCCTTTAAGATAACTGGATTTAGAGATAACAATATCTTGGCCTTTACCTAATTTCATGATGCTGCCAACTTTCCTATATTTGTTTGGTTTAGTAGAATCAATTATTTATCTTTTACGAATAATGATTAAGGTGTGAGAATAATCATTCATGGCCTCACATGGAGGTTTTATCCTTTAAGCTTTCTTTAATATTAGGTTGATACATTTTCCTGCCTTTCACATGCCTTTTTGTTATGCTATTATGATTCTTGTCATACATTTGTTTTATTTACCACCAATGATCAATATCTCTTAGGAATTATGATATGATGTTAATTACGAGGTGATCTTCATTATCCTTATGTGGGGCGATGGATACAAGCCTTGCCCTTGCCTTTATCCTTTTATTGAGTTGGCCCTTGCTGCTCTTCTCCTTATTGGGTTGGCCATTGCCACTTCCTCCTTTGTTGAGTTGGCCATTGCCACTCTCCTCTTTATTGATCTGACCATTTGCCACTCTCTTTATTAGTGAGTTGGCCATTGCCACTCTCCTTTTGTTGAGTTAGCCATTGCTATCTCTTCATTTTATTATCCTTGTGCTATCTACCTTTAAGGCTTGGCCATGGGTCTTGGATTCCAAAGCTCCCATAATTCAATCCCTCTATAAGTGCAAGTGATGTGTTAAGAGGTATCATAACTAGTGATTCAATTATCCTATCATGAACGTAATGCACTCTAGGTAGAGACCCTCTTGGTCGACACGTAATTCTATGGGTATTGGGTAGTGGTGCACTAATCGATGTAAGTAATTCACAATGCGTGTTACATCACTTCTGGGATTGGATGTTGCAAATAGTTGCTCCATGAACAGATCATGTCACGTAATTCATCCAATTCATGTGTTGTGCCGCCTCGAGTTATTCATGTAAATCCACGGTAACATTATCCATGTCGGCGAATATCTATAGTTATGGGATGTGGGTCGAATCGGGTTTTTTACAATTGTATTCCACATTGTGATGATTACTACATATGATAAGCCACACACTTTGCTAGGCATGCATCTCATCTAGGTTGTTTGCGCATGCTGATGCCCTCGTAGTAGTGGAGTACTGGACGTATCAGAACCCTATTGCTTTCATGAATCTCTTGAAATTACTATTAATCTTAAAGGATAACCATCATTATGAGTAAGGCATTGACCATCTCCAACCGTATAGATGATGCAAGTGACATACAGGTTGAGGACCCGGAAGATCCGTTCCCAATAGAAGATTTTGTTGAATAGAATAGGAATATAGTTTAAGATTTCTTTTATTTATGTTTCCGCTATGCAATTCAAATCTTGTAATAAGCACCCATTGAGAGAGCATTTGACTATTTATTTAATTATGGAATGAAGAATGTAGTTAATTTTATTCTTGTGAATGATTACAAATACGAATATAACTGGATGTGATCTAGATAAGGGAAATCTCAGGGATAGCCCCCGAGGCATCCACTTCTTGCATTATTAACACCCGATTTCCTTGCGCACGAGTATAAACTCTGGCTATAAAAATTCAGGATGTTACAGTATCTATATTGTATCCTTTTAAAGATCCACTTGCATCCAATTACTTTCCGGCCCACTGGAACCTCCACTAGCTCACATGTGTCGATCAGGTACAACGAATCCATCACATAGCCCATAGTCACCTTTAACTTCTCAGCATCAGACTCACCAAGAGCAATCTGAATAGTAGAATATCCCCCTTGTCTGTAACAAGAGCATATGAAATATTGGAGTTATTCATGTACCTTGACGATAATCTGTAATTATGCGGTGTGATTCTTCTCATACTGGCTTCTCCACCTGCTCCGTATCTTTGTTTGCACGTCTTGGCCTTCATGCCCTGCTCGCTCATGTGGCCATGCCCAGCATGCCACACTCGTGTAGAGGTAGAATCCGCTACAGCCTTTGCAGCTCCACCTGTTGAAGTGCTCTTGATCAACCTGTAAATGTTACCGAGTCGTTGCGCTTTTATGATTACAAGTGCCCCCTTAGATATTTTAAGGGCACAATTAAATCTGATGAACTTGTATCCTATTGTTTCAAGTGCATCAAGAGAAATTAGACTCTTCTTCATGTCGGGAACATGCCTCACCTCAGTCAGGGTACGCTCTGCCCCATCAAACATATTGATGCGCATCGTACCAACAGCCACAACATTATGGGCATTATTATTACCCATAAAGACATGTCCGCTATCGCGCTCTCTGTAGCTAGTGAACCAACTCCGATGAGGAGTCATGTGATAGGATGCCCTTGTGTCTAAAGTCCACTCATCTTTACGATTATCATATAAGTGTCTGATCATATACATAGACAAAACATCACTTTTACATCCACTCGTACTTTCATCAGACGTGGTAGTGTTGGCCTTCCTAGAAGGAGCCTCAGAGTCTTCACTTTTCCATTTAGGATTTACACAATCCTTCTTCATGTGTCTTCCCATTGTTGAAGGTCAAATATTGCATATTAGACCCCAATTATTACCTGATTTTACGTACATGATAATACTTAACGTCCTATTTTAATTGTGTTTTTATTACAAGGTGAATTTAAAGAGCTTGAACTAGAAAGGGTATTAAAAGCATAAATTTAACGCTCTAAAATCACCAAGGAAAGGGACAGACCTCAGGTGTAAGACCTGTATCCTAAACCGAACCATTCCATAGGCTTCCGCGGTCCTCCAGTCGAATTTTGGTAACCCTCGACCTGTATCCAACGTTTGCGCGCGATCCTAAGCCAAGTCCTACATACCGAAGTCAGCTCGACTCGAAACTTGTACCTTAGCGACCGCGCCGTCGTCGTGGTTCCAACGCTGTGACTCGCGCACTGATCCGATACCTGGGCCAGGAGATGTGGGCCCGCGTTCATTCTGAAGAATTGCCGCATGTTGTGAATTTCAAGAGAATCTCTACGTCAAATCAAGTACACCACCATACCCCATGCCACCTCACCCCATCCCAAGTACAAATGCCCACTCCCTCTTTTCCACAAGTCAACTCTCTCTCTCCCTACCCATCCCTCTTTTACCAAAATTTCAAACAAACCCATACCTCTCCATCCCTTTCCGTATAATACCCATCCCATATCAATCCATCACCTCTCTTTCTCTCTCATTTTCTAAGCAACATCCCAACTCCCCTGAGAGCTTCCAATGTCCAAGCTCTCTCTCCTAAAAACATGTGTGACCCACTTTCCCACCCTCTCATCTCCCATATCAACTATTCATCCTTCATCAACCTCCATTAAAATTGAAGGCACGGAGCATATGAGTCCAAGGAGCTAAATAAGGAGTGATATAGGTGGGTGATCCACTATTGATTTCGATTTATAAGGGTCCACTTATTGTGGGACCCAATTGAAGTATGCATTGTATTTGGGAGGGCCCAATAGTGGCGGGGTCCCTCCCCTTCACGTGTATCTCTCTCTTTCTCTATCTCTCTTTCATTTTTTTTTGTGTTAATGATGATAAGGTGTGTGGCCCACCTGGTGTGTGTGTGATGGCCCACCTTCATGGATGATCCACACGCTATCCAAATGGTGGGATCCACCGTGATGGATGCATTGTATCTGCACCTTGCTGCCATGTGACAGACCTGGATGAAGGAAAAACACAAATATCAGATGGACCTAAAGTGGGTGGGCCACACCACATGGACCCAACTTGATGCTATGGCCCCTTGACCGTCCAGATCATCGTCTAGATCCCTGGACGGTGTATGGTTCAAAAGCAGGTGTCTACCCAACGTCTAGCAATCTGGACGTTGGACCTTTTTGTTTTTAAAAAAATAATAAAAGCAGGTGTATACTATATCTGGAGACGGTTTGGTGGGCCACTCCCACGTGGAACCCGCTTACATGAGACATGGATTGGCTGGTGCGTCTTACAACAGCTAATCAGCTGTTGCGTTGACAGCACCAAGCTCTGTGGACCCCACCGTATATGTGTTTCATCCCACCGTCCATCTGGACGGTGGGATGTAATGACGTCACCAAGTTCTGAGGACCTTACCATGATGTAAGGGTCTTATCCACACTATCCACACAACATTACGGCGAGACCCACTGCTGATGGGCGTATCCCATCCAGACCGTCCATCTATCTGGCGTGCTAGGCTCGACCCCACCATGATGCATGTGTTGTATCCCTACCATCCATCCATTTATGTGGGGCCACCGTGATGTATGGGTCTTTGCTGCACCATCCAAATGGTTGGACGGTGGGCCCCACAATCTAATGTATATGTTACATCCTAACCGTCCATCTAACTGGCGAGCTTATCTCAGGGCTTGAGTCTGAAAATAAGATAGACTTAATATCAAGTGGACCACACTATAGAAAATAGTGGATTGAACACCCACCATTGAAACCCCTTTTGGGTTACAGAAGTTTTGAACCAATATGATATTTGTTTTTCCTCACTATTCAAGTCCTTGTGACCTTATGAACAGTTTGGATGGGAAATAAATGCTATGGTGGGCTCTCTAAATTTTTAACGGTGTGAATCATTATCACCACTACCACAGTTTGCATATGATTCATTTATATATATATATATATAATGCTTTAAAATGATCTCTAACAATGGATGAATGGCCCATTGATTCAGCCCATTTGAATCGGCCCATTCGACTTGGCCCATTTAATTTGGCCCATTGATTCGACCCATTTGAATCGGCCCATTTGACTCAGCACATTCGATTTGGCCCATTCGATTCGGCCCGTTTAATTCAGCCCGTTAATTCGGCACATTGATTCGGCCCATTTGATCGGCCCACTTGATTCGGCCCGTTTGATGTAATTGAGGCCCATGATGATGTATATTAGGCCCTTACGCTAGGCCGTGGGCCCCTATTCGATTGGCCCTATGAGCACCATTCCTTGGGAGCAATGTTGGTTAAATGACTACATTGATGGGCAATGATGGTTGAGCGCCCACATTGTGACCTTCCTTTAGGCCTTATTAGGCCCTTCATCATCATTCTCTCGTGGGTTAACCCAAACACTTAGGCCCCATTGATTTTAATTGGTCCATCATCGGCCGTCCATTTATGGACCCCGCCTTGCGTCGAGGTTGATTATCGATGCCAACTATCGGTGCTGATTGCCGATACTGACTACCATTGCTGATTATGAGTTTGTGATAGCATGGCA
Source organism: Magnolia sinica (assembly GCF_029962835.1). NCBI lineage: Eukaryota > Viridiplantae > Streptophyta > Magnoliopsida > Magnoliales > Magnoliaceae > Magnolia > Magnolia sinica. The sequence continues at coordinate 36,455,112 of NC_080583.1, forward strand.
TCATGATACATGCCCATACGCATCATATGTATGTTCGTTATGAGATGTGATTGGCCATTGCATATGCCATAGTGCAGGCATTTTTTTGGGACTCCTTTAAAGGCGGAGTTACCCCACATGAGCGCACGATATGCGTAGGATTGATGCATGATTGGACTGCGTGACTCATGCACATTTGCATTGTGTGATTGTGATTACTGTGTGCCCTAGCGACATCAGGGCTATGGCCTCCATAGACACATCGTGGGTGGCCGGATTGGATACCAGAAATACTGTTTCTAGCATCGAGGCGCCATAGATGTCCCTGAGTGAAAATTCCTAAACCCGATGGTAGTAGAGGATGACTCTAATGTCGAGACCAAGTGGATACATGACCGCATGAAGGCCGAATACCAGGAGGCCGCGTCTCCTACTGCGTCGTGGTCAGTTGGAAAGGGGTGTGCCCTTACCCGCCAGAGTGTAGTGGGCATTACTAGGCTGAGTTTAACCAACTCGTGAATAGGTCCACTATCAACGTGCCGGATAGGTGCAAACTATTGGCCAGGCTGATAGTGAGGTTTCTTACGCTCACTAGGACTGCACGCCTAGGAAAGGGGCAATGCCATTTGGAGTGTAATAAACCCCGGTAATTATCTAGAATGAGAATTATACTGATATTTGATGCTCTGGTGATGAGTTGCGTTGATATGTGGATTTGGATGAGGATTGACATGCATGATTTGCATCTCCCATCGCATGGTCTTAATATAGCCGATAACATTCATATCTTGCACCGCATAGCCTTGGTATGGCTGATTACATTCATGTACTCATCAGCATGATTCTACATTACTCTGATATTGCATTCTGAGCACGTTCACATTACGCACACACTTACACCACCCTTTAAGCTTTCTATAAGCTTATGCACGATTGATGCATGCAGGTGATGTCAGGACACAGCCGTAGCTTTGCTGCAGTAGGAGCGTGCAGTCGAGCTTCAGGAGTTTCCGTTATTATCATTATTTTGTATTTCCCTTCATACGCATTATACTCAAAGTTTTTGATCATAGTGGATTTTGTGATGGTGTTCTTATAGTTATTGTTCATGGGTTATTCTTATGGTTATGCTCATTACGAACTAAAATCATGTTAGAAATCCTCATTGTAAAATCCCAGGATCGGAACTTGGTGTATGGGTGTCGGGAGCGGAGAATGGGGTACTACGGAGGCTATCGGCGCTGGATTCGGCGATCGAAAATTTTGTGAGCTCAATTTTTTAGTCTGGGGCATGACATCAGGGGACTGAAATGGAAGAATTTACACGCCAAAGATCTGAGAAAACCAAGTGTTTGAAGTTAAAAAGGCCTGAAGAGCGTCTTGAATGCAAAATCATAGGGTTTCCACCATTCGTTTGATTCGAAACTTTATATCTGGCCTGAGGACCCTAAATTAACTGTACACGTCGAATTTCAGCCATTGGATCCTTTTGGAAGTGGCCCAACGGACATATTAGCCCGCAATACTCTGATTTGGGGCCCACCAGATATCTGGATATACTTCAATTTTGGTCTCAACCCCTTAAATGGGGTGACAGAATGGATGGACGGAACGGATTTCTCATAAACATCAAAGTGGACCCCAAGAGGGCTGTTACTCATAACGCATTACATCTACGATAAATATTTGAATCACTAGTTGTGATACCTCTTAGCACATCACTTGCATTGATAGAGGAATAAATTGAATTATGGTGGTTTTAAAAATCCAAGACACATGCCCAAGCCTAAAAAGAAAGTAGCACAAGGCTAATATAATAAAGGAGAAGAGTAGTAATGGCTAACTCAATCAAGAGGAGAGTAACAATATTGACTAACTCAACAAAGAGGAGAGTGGTAATGATCAACTCAAGGAGAGTAGCAAGGGCTAACTCAACAAAATTGATAGAGGCAAGAGCAAGGCTTGTATCCATCAGCCCACATAAATTCAGAAAGATCACTCGTAATTAACATCATATCATAATTCCAAAAAGGGTAAATAAGTGTTGATGGTAAACTAAACAATTGCAGAGAGAAAATCATAGTAACATGAAAGTAGGTAAGAGGCAAGAATAATCATATCATTTTAAAATAAGGTAAGCTTATAGGAAAAAACCCGCACATCTAAAGTTGAATAATTCTCTTCTGATGCTAGGTGTTTATACACACTCCTTCAAATCTAATCTTATCCTCATTCAATGTTTGTTGTCAGCTTGTTAATCCCATAACTCCACTAATGCCTCTGTCTCTCTCATTTCTTTCATTTTGTTTCTTTCTTCTTCTTTCTTTTTCCTAAAAAATTGGGTAGGGAATCTAGATATATTGGGCTAACAGCCAGCCCGAACCAAACTGAGTTCACTCAGTTTAATGTCTGTACTCTCTCTCTCTCTCTCTCTCTCTCTCTCTCTCTCTCTTTCTCTCTCTTTGTCTCTTGGAGTGGAGGCTCTCTCTTTCTCTCTCTCTCTCTCTCTCTCTCTCTCTCTCTCTTAGTCTAACCTTTCGTCAGCCTTCTTCAGTTCTGATTTTTTTTATAACATCAGACCTTTATGAGAGTAGAGTTATAATCGAACATCGTTCGACCTTTCGCACTCAGCTTATGCAGGTGGGTTTCGCAGTCGACTTGCATGCGAATTCAATACTGCGGAATGGGCGTAGGCATCGGTTTTATTCGGTTGTTGGTAAGGTTTTTCTTAAAGATGGGTCAGCTAATGGTCATCTATGATTGTTCTTAAACTCCTCCCTTTTTGGTCCTATCATCAAGCATCTGGTTGGGCAAACGATTACTATTCTTCTTGTGGATCGTTTTCCTATTTTTGTTGGATTGAGATGACCTTCTTGAATGGTCTGATATTGTTACTTGATGATTCTTGGCCGATGAGAATCTTGCTCCGATCGCGTTGCTTCTTTGCGAATGAGGTTTTCAGAGCTTTTGCAGATGAAACTTCTGGAGGTGTGGCTTACATGAGGGAGAACGGCGGAATAGCGAAACCTCTTCTTCCTTGCATCCTTTTCGGCTAGCTTAGGTAGAATCGAAACTTCATTCCCCTGTGTTTGAACGGTTCAGATTGGTGGAACCACTGGCATAAGCGGAATGGAAGGACCCTCGGTTTCAGGTTACTGCTTATTGTGCGGCATCTTGCTCGGTCGGCCTGGTGTGCAAGATTCCATTTCTTTGCGTCGGGTTTCATGGAGTTCTTCTAGTCGTGGGGGAGGTTTACGTCCAATGGACAGTTCAAAGTTGGTCCTAGTATTAAGATGGTGGGCCCCTTTCGCTTCTGTGATCGTTTGTGATTTCGGACGCCCGCACGACGTGTGTAAGAGGATTTTCCTCTTCGTAGGAATCCTGATCAAACACCGTTTGACTAGGTCCTTAGTATGGTGTGCTGCTGGTGTGCACTTCCTGTGCACTAGCACTTTGTTTAGATGGGTGGTCCATGTGGGTTCGGAGTAAATCCCCTCCAGTCATTCATTTTGTTAGTTCTAGGTACGGCTCATCTTAAAGTGTCAAGTGATCACAATCCTTAGGTGGTCCATATCAAGTAAATGTTTGTTTTAACTATGGATCTTGCGGATCTAAGGGTTGAAATTTGACATGTACGGTTAATTTATGATATATAGGCATGGTATAAGGTTTTTCATCAAACGGATTGTGAGAACCTTGTGATCTAGAATTTAAGGTAACACTTTAGAACTTTCATTACTTGGGTATTGAAAAGTTTGGGGTGTTACACCTAGAACTATTTAGAAACCCTTTGGAATAGTTTAGGAAACCTTGGAATATCTTAGAATGACATATGGAGCATCATAGGAACTCATATTTATAGATTACGAACTCCAACTTTCACATCGAGTTGGAATAATTCGGAAACCGCCTCAAATTTACGTATTCCACACACAATCTACGTAACCTTACACTGGCTAAACCAGAGCTTGTGCTAGCCGACTGACACTTCGGCTAGCCGAACTTGTCCTTAGGTTGACCGAATTTCCCGTAAGTTTTAAAAGAATATGTTGCGGGATTTTCTGAATTTCCTGCAAAATTTTACTCGAAACCTGCTCGATGTCATCGAGCCTGTTTGACAGATTTAAGACATCTATCAACAACAAACTATTTAACTCTAGACGACCAAGAGTAATAAATCACAACATATCGAAATATCAAAATATGATTTAGTTCCCGAGAAGCTTCAATTTAATTGAATAAGGTATGGTCTAATCCATTGTGAATGTGACAAATGTAGCATAAAGCACATGCACAAAGTGATAGATAAACACTATGAAAGTAGAAAATTACAAGAGATATAGATTACCCGATTCGAACAAGCCTCGAATAACCCAAGCTACACCCTTGAAACCCTAGGAACAAATTAGAAAGCTCTTTGTTGATGCAATAATCTGGCTCACCCTCCTAGACAGCTGGACCATCACGCACCTGAATAGGAAGTAGACAAAGGAGACCTTGGCTAGAGTAGGAGACCCTCCGTTGCCAAAGTCAGGCTAGGAATCTGGGTCTGATAGAATGAGGGGTTTTACGTGAGAGATTTTGTGTACCTTTTCATGTAGGTGACTCCTCTATTTATAGTGTAGGTACAGTAGGATAATTCATGATTTTAGGCACGATCTCGGTAGTTACGCGAGACATGTGCAAGTGTCGATAGTTACCCTAGAATCATGCGGGGAACGGTTATGCTGATATGCTGCCCTTATCAAATCATGAGTAGATCTTATCTCAATATATTGTAAGTGTCTTCCTTTTTCAAGGTTGAGGTCTTTTGTAGAGGATGACCTCCAAGGCCTAGAATCATTTGGTCGAGGCCGACCTTTGAGGCCCAGATCATTTGATTGGGGCCAAGGTCTTTGGTCGAGGTCGACCTCTGAGACTCCTCAAGCACTTCATAGTATTCGAATCTGTACATATGTTCAGTCCAATTTTACCCACAACACTCTTCATACCCTCTATCCCCGATTATACACACATATATGGCCTCTAGGTGAATCACAATTGAAATAGGAAACAAATTCCACACTTATGCAATTCTATGTAACTCCGCGCGATCATTCGATGATACATTCAATTACATCGAACAGCCTTCGATGGCATCGAACCTCTTCGATGTCATCAAATTAAACACCAAAACATTCTAATGACTAAACATATATTTTTCAGATTTTCTCGATGGTACTTCGACGTGACTTCGATGTCATCGATGACTCATCGATGGCATCGAACCTCTTTCGATGGCATCGAGCAAGACACCTAAAGTGTTTAGCAACCAATCGTGTAATTTCTAAAATTTTTTGATGGCATCGAGATGTCATTGATAGACCTTACAGATTGAAGACATCAATCAATGATCCCCACAATGTCTTCAATCACCATTCTTCATAACTCATTTTTCCTCATCTCTAATTCTGCTTTGCATCATAGCTCCACCATTACTTCTTGTGCATCCCTCGTCTTCCTTTTATGCCTTCGCTAGGCCTATAGAAATTGCACATAACTTGAACTTCTTTGAGGGAACCTCAGTGAGCATGTCAGTCAGATTCATGGTCATGTGAATCTTCTTTAGAGTCACGCCTCCTTCCTCAAGTACCCGTCAGATAAAATGGTGACGAATATCAATGTGTTTAGTATGTAAGTGATAAACATAATTTTTAGCCAAATTGATTACACTTTCGCTGTCATAATTAGCCAGCATGGCTTCCTGCTGAAGCTCCAATTAATTTATCATACTCCTCAACCAAACAACTTCCTTTAATGCCTCAATCACTGTCATATATTCACATTCGGTTGTGGAAAGAGCCACCACAGACTGAAGCTTCGACATCTAACTAATTACTTCACTCGTTAGCACAAACGAGTAACCGGAAGTCGACCTTTTATTGTCTACACCGCCCGCGTAATCAGAATCCACATACCTTACTAACTTGGCATCTGATTTCTCAAAAGATAAGACATAGTCCTGCATACTTTGAATGTATCAAAGTAGCCATTTCACTACTTTCTAATGTTGCTTTCTAGGATTAGACATATATCTACTAACAACACCAACTACATGTAAAATATCCGGTCTCATATAGACTATAGCATACATCAAACTGCCAACCGCATTTGAATAAGGCACACAAGACATAACATGCTTTTCCAGATCTATTTTAGGACATTTTTTTATTGGTGAATTATGGGATGGACAGGGGCAAAGACAGTCAGCATTCCTGTCTCATTGTATATCAATGTCAAGAACCTTCTTCGCAGCCTCAAAATCTTTTAGTTCGAATGTCCCTGATAACTAAGTCTTCAGTAAGTTGATCTTAGATATGCTATGACTGGCGATCAACATGTCATTAACATACAATACCAGAATGATGAATTTTCCATGACTCAGTGTTTTGTAATAGACACAATGATCATTTTCACTTTTAATAAATCTTTGACTCACCATGAAAATCAAACTTTTTATACAATTGCCTAGGCGACTGTTTCAGTCCGTACAATGACCTCTTCAACCTACAAATCTTGTTCTCTTCCCCTTTTATTTCGAATCACTCTAGTTACTTCATGTAGATCTACTCTTTCAATTCTCCATGTAGGAAGGCAATATTCAAATCCATCTATTCTAGCTTGAGATCTATTGGGTAACAAATGCCAACATGAATTTGATATATACTTGCTTTATAATCAGCATAAATATCTCAGTGAAGTCGACACCTTCTCTCTAAGTGTATCCCTTCACTACTAACCTTGACTTGTACCTATGTTATTTTTTTTTGAAGTTCCATTTAAACCCGATCGCTTTTTGGCTAACAGGAAGCTCCACCAGTTATCACATCTCGTTCCTGTACAATGAGTCTATCTCTTCGTTCATCGTTACTTTCTACTTTTCTACATCAGGCTCATCAAGAGCCTCTTGAAGAATAGACAGATTTCCCTTATTTGTAATGAAGGCATATGCGATATTTGAGTCATCCCTGTATCTCGCCGATAACATACGATCCCATGGTGGATTCCTTCTCACAGGTGGCTGCTCCACCTAATCCTATACCTCTCTTTGCGTTCAGTATCAGCCCAAGTGTCATCTGTGTCTACCTGAACATCCACAACCAACTTTTTTGGTTCTTCTTACTCATTTTTAAGGAACAAGGATCCTTTGTCGAATTTGATGTCATGACTAATGATGATTTTTCATGTGACTCGGTCATACCGCTTGTACGCCTTCACACCACCACCATAGCTAACAAAGATATACTTTTTTAGTCTAGCTTATCTCCCTTAATTAACGATATATGAAAGTAAGTTTCACAACCAAACACACACAATCCTAACTAGTCTACCTTTTAGAGGTGTGTATGAGTCGAACCGAGTTAAGCCATCCATAACTCGACCACTTGCTGACCCTAGCTCGAACTCGGCTTGGCTCGGTCCTCGAGCCTGATTGGCCAATTTAGCTTGGTTCGGTCAGCAACTCGGGCCAGTTCGAGCCAAGATTGAGCTGAGTTTGCCTGTGCAGCATTTTCACAAACACATGGACTGCACCTTCAAAATATCATTGTATGTAAAACAGCAGCAGTGGTTTTACAGGTGTTTCATCAAACACCTTCTAAGCAATATAAAAATTAAGAAAAAAAAGGGTATTTGTTTCATATACATACCTTCCTTACCACCAGCCACACTTCGTTGAGTCATTTCATCAAACACTTGGTGAGCAATATCAATATCAACGTAACCGAGTCTGGTTCAATCCGAGTCGAGTCGAGCTCGGGCAACCTCGAACTCGGTTCGAAATTTTTTCGAGCACAAAAAATTAACTCAACTCGGCTCGAACTTAGTTTTGAACCAAGTCAAATCGAGCATTTTCGAGTCGAGTTGAGTGAGTTAACCGAGTTAACTCGGTTCATGAATAACCCTAATCTACCTGCTGACCACTCTATACTTCCTTTAGAATTTTACAATAAATAGCCGTAGAAGGGGACCGATTCACCAAGTAACAAGTCGTATTAATGACCTCAGTTCACAGTTCCTTGCACAACCTAACATTATTGATCATGCATCAAGCCCTCTCCAAAAGAATCCGATTCATCCGCTCAGCCACATTGTTTTGTTTTGGTGTGTGGCGCACTGTGTTGTGTATCACGATCCTTTCATTCTTACAGTATTTATTAAATTTTACAAAAGTAAAATTTCTACCGTTATTTGTCCTTAGAACCTTCACATTTTGTCCTGATTGTTTTCAACCATTGCTTTCCACTTCTTGAAGTTGGTGAAAACATCGGATTTATTTTTAATAAAATAAACTCACACTTTCCTAGAATAGTCATCAATGAGCGTGACAAATCATGATGACCCTCTAGTGGAAAACATAGGTGCCGGCCCCCCCATACATGTTTTATAGATTTAAAAGATAAACTTGAATGATCATCATATATCAATGCTCGCATATACTTTAAAAAGGAAAGCTTAAAATGTCTTCAGGGGGTGAATAGGACTATGCTAAATAATCGAAATAAGTGTTGAATATGTAAATAAATTAGAGATCTCAATTTCTTAAGTATTAAAACGTTGATTCCAAATAATTCGTAAGACAACCTTCACTTAAATTTTTAGGCCGGACAACCTTATTTCACGAATTTCTTTAAAATCAAAACTTCAAACATGCAAGAGTAAATAAAAAAAAATATTATAACATTCACCATTCAACTTAAAATTAAATACAACCATTCACCATTAAAAAAATAAAAAATAAAGACATTCACCCCATAACACAAATGATTATAGTGGTTCGGTGCTTTAAAAATAGTCACACCTACTCCACTCCCAAAATTACTCTCCACGTAATTTTGTCTTTCACTATGAAAATGGTTTTCCCAGGGTTACCTTAAAACCTGATACAATTCTTATGATTTTCATGTGCTATCATAATCAAACCCCTTACTGAGATTTTCAGGCTATCTCAGACAAAACTTAAATTGAGATTTTAACTAGCTATCTCAGAAAAACCAAACAGAGTTTAGAAGGTATACTTATCTTCACCGTAGAAGACATATCAGAAGCTTGTAGCCAAAGAACCGCTTTCTTGAATGTAGATTGTTCCTTATTCAGTCAGATAAAAAGGGTCTAGGGTTCTATTAATTTTAATTAAGTTCAAAACAATGGCTACTTGAATCAATTCTCTTAAATCTCAAAAGAAGACCATACTTTACTCTCTTTATAATCAAAATAGAAAGATCTGAGATTAAGGAAATTGCAACATAAACCTATATAAATTAAATTTATAAATACTGTTTAAATAGCTTGCTAATAACTTGAGCTTCTCTCTCACTTACAGAAGGATTTTGATAATTTACTTGTGTAATTCAGAATGAGAGAACTCAATTTATAGGTAAAAAAGTTGAATCTTCGGCCAGGCTGAGACAATCTTCGACTAGCCCGAGCAGACCGGATTCAGTTCAACGGACTCAGATCGCGTGAGATAAGATTTATCCGAAATTCGACTGGCCGAACAGCCCATTTTGGCTGGCCAAATTTGTCCTTTGGCTAGATGAATTCCTGCGAATTCAAAATGTTGAAGTTACTGGAATTTTACCCGAAGATTATCGGGTTAACCGAATTTGCAACCGAAATTAGTTGTTGCTTCGGGTTTAAACTTAGGCTAGCCAAACCAAAAGTTAGGTTGGCTGAATTCCAAGCAAAATAAGCATAAAAACCCAATTTTAAACATTTTTGAAAGCACCTGGTCCTAAGGTCTTTCTAGGGTTTTATACTACTTGAGATGTATCAAATATCTGTTCTTCTCTATCTTGAAGTAACTCTTGAACTATATCTTGACTTTTGGGTTTGATCTTGTCTTGAACTTTAGTCGATCTTTTGCTTGATCTTCTCTTGATTGTGGACAGGTCTTGAGCTTAATCTTCTCTTGATCTTGAGCTTGATCTTTTCTTCATCTTTTCTTGATTATGGACCAGTCTTAAATATCTATTGTCAAGCTGTTTTGGCTATATGAAATTTGACAACAAAAGTGTGCTCAAACGATTTAGCACTTACATACTTAAATTAAAATTTTGAAAAACCAAGGGGACCTTCAATGTCATCGAAAGATGACTTGATGCCATCGAGATTTTCCTTGAAAAAATTAGTGAGGTCGCCGGACTATTTGAGTTTAATTTCGATGTCATCAAACATTCTTTGATGCCATCGAAGACATTTCGATGCCATCGAGAATAAATTGATTTTCCTTTGAAAACTCACTAGACAATTTTATTTTTATTTTTATTTTCTATATTTTGATGTCATCGAACAACCTTTCAATGTCATCGAAATTTGAATATCGATGTCATCGAAAGTGATTCGATGCCATCGAGAAATATATGATTTTCCTTGTAAACTCTCTAGACAAACTGGTCCAAGTATCAATGCCAAACCTTCTTCGATGTCATCGACGACTTAACTTCGATGCCATGAAGGGTAGTTCGATTGTATCGAAAATATCAAGGTTCCTTTAAAGCTTTCTAGAGATATTTGGCCTAAGTTCGATGTCATTGAAGTAAGTTCGATGCCATCGAAACTTTCCATTCGATGCCATCGACAATATTCAGAGTTTTTACAGTTTACTTGTTAGACTATTAGGCCATTGTTTCGTTGCTATCAGATAGGTCTTCGATGACATCGAAGATTTCTCGATTGCACTTCGATGATGTTGATAGACAATATGCTCATCATACATCCACATCGTCTATCTATTTTTATAGCTTACGGTCCCAAAAATGAAGTAGATACAAATTTCAAGTGGACCACACCATCAGAAATGCTCACCATTAAAAAATTCCTAGCATCCACCATAATGTTTATTGAACATCCAATGTAAGACCCATAACTCTGTGAGAATGACCATACATTTCTTTTTCAATGTTGGCACGTCGTAGACGGACTAGATTGGCAAGCTTCGATTGTAACCCTATTTCAGTGCTTCAATGGCCCGATACTTGTACTTTGGTGACCGCGCAGGCATTGCAATTCCAACACCGTGCAACATGTCCCATTACGACACCTAGATTAGAAGTAGTTTTTAGCGCAATCCGATGTGGATCGCCCAACACGTGCATAGTACGGGCCTCACTTCCCTAGGCAGTCCAATCAATTCATCAAGTAATCAATCAACCCATCGATCACACCCCTCTCTCTCAATTAGTCAAACAAGCCAATGCCTCCCATCAGTCACCCATACCCTTGCCCATGCTAAGTCACTCCCCTCTTTTTTTCCATCTCCCCATTTCGCTCCTCCATCTTTTCCTATTTCCATCCCTATCCAAAATTTCTACTATAAAGCCCCCAAACCCATCTCATTTTCACAATTTTTCTAGCAAATGAGAGTGAGAAGAAAAGAGAGAAAAGAGAGAAGGAAAAGATTAGAGGAAAGTTGAGAGAAATTAGAGAGGAAAGAGAAGAAATTAGAGAGATTTGAAAAAAGATTAGAGAGAAGAGAGAGTGCTTGAGAGAGAGTGTTTAAGAGAAAGATTAGAGAGAGAGCTTGCAGGGAAGTTTGAGAATTAGAGGAGTTAGGAAAGGAAGTAGGTCAATCTGAGCCGTTCGATCGCCGATCCAACCTTATCCTACCGTTCAACATCACTATGAGTATTAGGGAGGACAAACTCTCTATTTTTTCCTTGCTTTCTCTCATTTTGGTGGATCCCACCGGGTTGAGATCCACCTTATGTTTGTATGAAGTGTACGATCAACCCGATGGTGGCGGGGAACTCCAATGGCCGGAATCCCCTCTTTCCTTCTCCTTCCCTTCCTTTTCCCTTCTTTATCATTATGTATTATCGTGGGACTCACAAGCCATCTTGTGTGGCCCACCGTGTTATTTTTCTTTTTCCAATTCCTCAACCTCTTGATTAGATCACCCAGATATGAATAAAGGTAGGACGCAAATCAGTTTGGTTCGAAGCTCCTTGAGCCCACCATGCACTCGCCAACCTGATCGACGGAGTGGATCGTCCGCTTATGGACCCCACAAGGCAGAGGAAAAGAAACAGCTAAAAAACCCAAATAAAACGTCCAGACGCTGGATGTTAGCGCCTAGACTACCAACGTCATAGACGCTACTTGATTAGAGGTGAGAGTAGGGTCTCCACTCGTGGTAACCACCGTGATCTTTATGTATGATCCACGCCTCTCATCTATTTTTCCATATAATTTCAGTTCTAGGGCCCAAACCTCAGACATATCCAGATCTCGAGTGGGCCACACCATAGAAAATCGTGGTGACGATGGCACCTACTGTTGAAACCTTCTAAGGCCCACTATCATGTTTTTATGAAGTGAAACCTTCACTAGTAAGGTTCATGGAGCCCATCTTGATCTGGGAAACCCGATGGATGGATTGGATCTATCAAGTGGACCTCACCTAGATAGGAAAATAAAAAAATATTGAAAAAAAAAAAAAACCAGCCAAGGCGCTGGACGTTGATGCCCAGTGTCCGTGAGAGTGGCGGAAGCCCTCTTGGTTAAGGAGAGAAGGTCCCACTCATGGGACCCACCATGACGTATGGGTTTAATCTACACTGTCCATCAGTTTTTCCATATCATTTGAGGCCATGAAGAAGATTCGAATCTTCGTTGACCCACATCATGGGACGCAGTGGGGACAAGCATCCTTTACGCTGCCTCCTTTGGTAGCCGGAGGTGACCCAACTCGTGGGGCCCACCTTGATGCATTTATTTCATCCGTACCGTCCATTCTTTTCTCCAGGTCATTTTAGGTTAGGGACCCAAAAATGAGGGAGAATAAAGATCTCAGGTGGACCGCACTATTGGAGTTAGTGGAGGTAGGGCGTCCACCATTATCCCTTTTCAGGGGCATTGTTTGGAAAACAGCGTGGGCGGACCCCACTCGTGGGAATCAACATGATGTATATGTTGAATCCACGCCGCCCATCTGTTTCTCCATCTTATTTTTAGTTTTGTGCCCAAAAATGAGACGGATCCAGATCTTAGGTGGACCACACCACAGACAACAGTGAGGTCATTATGTCCACCGTTGAAAACTTCAGACAATGTGCATGCACACTGCAGACAATGTGCATGCACACGCTGTCCAGCAGGGGCCACCTCGTGGGGGCCCACCCTGGTGTGAGTCCAATCTAGATCTCAGGTGGGTCACACCCCATGATGTGTATATTTTATCCATACCATCCATTTGTTGCTCCTTGTCATTTTAGGTCACGAGCCCTTAGATCAGGCCAATCAGAGTATGTTGGTTGATGGGCCTTTCTGTTTGGGCTGTACATCGAGTCGAGTCGAGTTGAGGTGGGCCAAGCTCAGCTTGACTCTTCCATGCTATGCTTGAGCTTGAGCTTGCCCTCACGCTCTACATTGAAGCTCAGCTTGTTTGCCAAAACAGTCAAGTCGAGTTCGAGTCGAGCTAGTGGTTCAAGTCGAGTCAAGTTTGAGTTTGTTCATATATTAATTTATTATATTTTTGGTTATAAAATACAAATTAAATATCAATCATGTTAAGTCTAAAATGTTTTATATCCATATGCCACATTATTAAGACAAAAAAAGAGTGTCACATAAACTTCTATATATTATCATTCCACAAAACTACACACAGGTCCTCAACAATCAACATCAAATCCAAAGAGTTAAAATATATTACAAAATATAAAATATTAATGAAAAATTTTAAAGCTTACATTCCTTTAAGCATCCTGGTCCATGTCTTCACTTCAATTCTCCTCTTCATACTCTTCGGCATCGAATTTGCTACCACCCCAAACTGGATGTGACCAATCTTGTGTACATATCAATGCTTCAACTGTATTTGAGACAAGTAAGCTTTGATACTTTTTAACTACCTTGCTCCCGGTGCTAAAAGTTGATTCTGATGCCACGGTCGAAATTGGAATTGATAAAATGTCACATGTCATCACTGAAAGTCTAGGGTATTCATGAGCTCAAGACTTCCACCACTGCAAAACATTGAAATCATCTTTTTGTAACCTTATGAACGACTCCTTCGGATACTTCTCTACTTCGGATTTAGTTTTTTGTGCCTCTATTTCTTCTTCATCTAAAAAAAATATAAAGTTATGAAGTCGCTTGCCTGCATAGAAGAACTACCCGTAGTTTGAGAAGTACCTATTGCACTTGATGTTTCGGCTGAATTATCAACATATGAAGTGAACAACTCTTCAATTGCAATATTAATAATGATGATTTCCGCTAAAACCCCTTCAGAACTGGAATAAAGTGATCTGAAAATAAATCTAACCATTACTATCTTGTACCGTGGATTTATGACAACTGCAATGGCTATTAACAAGTGGCATTTAGCCCAATACTTATCAAATTTCAACTGCATTCCTATAGCCATCACTTTTAAAAAATCCGGACCATCAGCGGCACACTTTCTTGGTGCGTCCATAATGGAAATAATTTCAGGAAGAAATTGATTTACTGTGGGATACTTATTTCCTGAAAAAATCTTCGTGCAGTCGTAAAAAACTTTAAGAAATTGATGAACATTTTCAACTTTCTTCCAGTCTTCATCACTTAGCACGTATGCGTACATTTTATCATGTGCCATAAGTTCAGGGAATGCAAGTTTAAATTCTAAAGCTGTATCCAACATTTCATAAGTGGAATTCCAGCGCGTGCAGACATCCAACTTCAACTGCTGTTTAGATTTCAAATCCAAATGTTGGATTATATCATTCCACATACTCGGTCTTGAAGGTGATCCCCTTATATATTTAATGTGATCTCATATGTTGGTAGTCATTGAATCAATTTTTTTCAGCCCTTCTTGCACAATCAAGTTAAGTATGTGAGCATAATGTTTAACTTGGAATATTTTACCTTTAAAGAATAAATTTCCGGCAGCCTTGAACTGAGTACATAAGAAAGAAACTAAAGTATCGTTGGACGAGACATTATCTAAAGTAATAGAAGAAATTTTCTTTTCAATGCCCCACTCAACAAGACAGTTGTAAATGTAGTCAGACAATAGCACACTAGTATGAGGAGGAGAAACGTAGCGGAAGTTTAAAATCCTCTTTTGTAGTTTCCAATTCGCATCAATGAAGTATACGGTCAATGACATATATCCCTTTCTCTGATTCGATGCTGTCTACATATCCGAAGTTAAAACTTATTCTGGATATGGATGCCAAGAGAGCTTTCAAGTTAACTTTCTCAATAGCATACATCTTCATGCACTCTCTTTTCACAATAATACGGGAAGCCTTCTTACATATGAGATTTATAAATTTACAAAATTCCATGAAAACCTTACTTTCTATCATGCTAAATGGCTTCTCATTGACTATCACCAATATTGTAAACAACTCTTTCAGTTTATATGGATCATACTTATATGTTGAGAGTGCAGCTTGTGAGTCGTCGTCTTCAGAAATAGTAAATGAAAGCAGTTGCTCGACTCCACCCTTCAATATTCTTGGTCGCTTCACACATTTATCAAGATGCCTCTAATAGTGAGTTCTAGAAGAACCAGAATGCTTGTTGTAAAGAGTCTTACAAAACTTGCATCTAATCTTGACTGAACCATCTGGTTGTGTGATCTCATCAAAAGATTCTCATATCGTTGATCTTTTTTTCCTTTCACCGAACCTGAAGCCATTTTAACCTTGTTTTATAATTTGTCTCCCTCTACAACAAAAGGAGATGTGATTGATGCACTAGGGCAAGGAGTACTTGGGTTTTCTTCACTATTCATCTAAAAATCAAAAGATAACAAGGGTAGGGTAAGATTAGGGTTTTATAGGTTGAAGTAATCAGTCAATCACTTTTATACGTATATATAAATATATAATACAAATAATATCGGACCCCTCTATAAACTGCGAGACACAAGTGTCTCAAATAGTCCCTTAATAAATAAATCCACCAGGATACATACATATACATAACTAAAAATTGTCCATAATTTTTCAAATTTTATTTACTAATTGTCTCTAAATATCTTATTCATACTTGTCTATATCTAAAAGTGTTAATTGTCTCTATCCCATTCGGTGATATACCATGCACCGTCTCCGTACAATTTACATGCGAGCCGAAATTTCGGCAGCACCTCCCTATATTCTTTAGATATATTAAAATTCAATACTAATTAGTTTTCACACCTACATGTAATCCATTGCACATGTAGTGGAAACTAACTAGTAAAGAACCACATATCTGGAGAAAATATAGGAAAACATTACCGAAATTCCAACTACATGTAAATTAAATGATGACAACCTAAGTACATGGTATGGTACCGAACTATCTAAAATGGGACAATTAGGAATCCATAAAGAACAAGTATTTTCAGTGGAATGATTGTACTTGTTTAATATAAATTCCTAAACGGGGGGTATATTGCTAAACCACTAGGTGACATAAATATTAATTAACAACATCAGATGACAAATAATCATAAGCATCAATATTTAGAGAACAAATATCAAAATATATAAGAAACAGTTTTTCCATATAACTACAAGTCTACAAGAAAAAAATTTAAGAACAAATAAGAAGATAATGCATATTATGGTAGGCAAGTTAGAGCATTATAGTAGGAAAGTTAAGTCAATGTGTTTACTCCATACAAGTACAAGTACAAGATTACAACTAAAAACTTAATACATCAAAGTTAATTTTTAATATTCTCCTTATTCTACTCTAGATCAGATCCATAATTTTTGTCATTCAAACTCGGGCTGGTGGTATCCTCTCCAATATGATTATTAACCTCCCCTGAATCAGAAGGTGGGGAGACTGTTTCACTATGCTCTTGTATAAATTCAACTAATTTTTTCAAACTATTTTTATGAGCTGATTTATACGGAATACCTAAGTTCTTATAGAATGAAGCGAGTTTGGAAATAAACTTTGATGACTTCTTGCTTGTCGAGCTCGGTCATGTTTCTGCGTCATGTTATCGAGAAGCACATCGTTAATATCTTGATGCATTTACCTCTTCCTTGCTTAACTTCAAGGCTGATTGTAATTGCTCTTCTTCCAGTCTTCTTAATCTAGCTTCATTCTCCTCTTCCTCTTCCCTGCTTATTCTCTTCACCCTCTCAATTTCAGAATATTCGTTGATTATAATAGGTCTACTATTGTATACCTTATAGCTAGTTGTATTCGGTGTGGTGGATAAGGTAGAAGGTTTCTTGTTGGATTCTACAAGAGTCTGGTATAAAAATCGTACCACCTCTGATGTTTTGGGACATAATTTTACATCTCCCCCTGACCCGATAAGTGTAGTTTAAGCCGATTTGTTTTGTTAACAAATCTGGCCCCACACAATTTACATTGGATTTTCATTCTTCCAGAGTTTGGGGAGTACACTTGGGATCCATAATCCCAAATATCAGTGGGTGGATCATCTGAAGACATTGCTGCATACCATTTACAAACAAAGCATATTTAGCGAATGTTTTATTTTTCTTCCAAAAATTATGCAACTAGACTACTAGAGCCGCTTCTATCATAATTAATTTGGACTTCTTAATTTATTCAGAAGGTCTAAAGTCCAATCAGTTGGATTATAAGTTAAGGTCCAACCAATGTATAGCTTATAAGCTTCCATGTGCATATAAAATCCAACCAATCCAATATTTTTTCACAATAACATAGATCAGCTTATAAGCTTCCATGTGTATATAAAATGATTAAAATCCAACCAATGTACCTATTAAACTTCCCATGTGGCAATGTGTATATAAGTTAAGGCCCCCCAACCCGACTCAAATCAGCACCACCTGACCCAACCCAGCCCCTCCAACTCGACCCAGCACCCAACCTGATGCAACCCAATCCCCTCAACTTGACCTAAACCCCAACTCGACCCAACCCAGCCCCCCCAACCCAACCCAAACCCTAACCCGACTCAACCAGCCCTCCCAACCCGACCTAAACCCCAACCCGACCTAACCTAGCCCCTAATCTACAATAAATCTATAATAAATCTATAATCATATAAATCTACAATAAATCTACAAGTTAAATAAATAAAAAAAAGTTAAACACCTACCTTGGAGAGATTGGGAGAATGAGCGAGAGATTGGGCCGAGTCAGGATTGGGCGCGGGTTCGCTCGGAGCCTCAGAGAGATTGGGAGAATGAGAGAAAGAGAGAGATTGGGTGATTGACGGGGCCGGGCAAGTAGCATGCTGGATTTCTGGAGTGCTGGGTATGGCGGGCTGAGCGGCCATCGACTGAGGCCTGGGAGGGGTAGAAAGAAAGAGAGGAAGGTGGGGTAGGAAAGGGTAGGGCCGGTTGGGTGCTATTAAGGTTTTTTTTTTAATTTTTTTTTAAACTTTAGTATTTATATATATTATATATATTTAATATAAATATAATATAAATATATATATAATATTAAATATTTTGAAATTATTACTCAAGCTGAGTCTAGCTCGAGTTCGAGCTTCGAGTCGAGTTGAGTTGAAATGCACCATGCTCGAACTCGGCTCGAACTCAACTCGATCTTCATAAAATGAGCTTGACTCGACCCGAGTCGGCCTTTCAAGCCGAGTCAATTCGAGCTAACTCGAGGCGAGTCGAGCGAGCTTTTCAAGCTAGCTCGACTCGTGAACAACCCTACTTTCTGTAGATAATTAGTGTCATGCCCCAAACTCGGAAATCGGACTCACATGAATCCCGATCGCCAAATCCTATGCTGACAGCCTCCGTTGTACCCTATTCTCGACTCCCAGCGCCCATATGCAAGGTTATGATCTTGAGATCATACAAGGAGGATTTTCTAACATACAATTTTCTCGCAAGAAGCATAACCACAAGTTTACCCAAATCACAAAAGCAACATCATCATCACATATCGACTAATATAAACTTTGAATACAATACATATGTCAAAATAAAATCAAAGCTCCAGAAGACAGTTGCACGCTCCAAGCTCAACACCGTTGCGACCAACGTCACCTTCACGCATTTATCATGCATAAACTTATAGAAAACTTAGAGGGTGGTGAAAGTGTGTGCACAAGATAAGTACCAAGCACACAAATACAACATTATAATTATACAATGTTGAAAATATTGGCAAAATCATGAATCATACGATATCAGAATAAGCAGAAATACTGACAAGTCCATGAGTCATACAATATCAAAGTACGTAATACAAATCAGCTATGAAAATGAGTAGTCATAAAGAGTAGGGTATCAGATACTGAAGATGCAATGTAATTTGCCGTGCGAATGACTATGCAGGAGTGTGAAGTCGGGATGATGGTACGTGGTATCGCAAGCTATGGGGTCCACCACAAGGGACTTCTATCCAAACCAGTCCCATACCTAAATTTAGATAGTCAGACTCAATGTAGTAAATTCCTAATCTCAGGTTAGTCACGTGCCCTTACCGAAATCCTTGCCATTACGAAGGTACACGTAACAAATAATTATGCACCACCAGCCCGAGTGGATAGTGAATGAATGAATGAATGAGTATGCAACTCTTTCCCCACAAATCAGTACTATACATCTTTGGGATCATCACCGGGGTCTAGTACACTCTACATGTAATCGCTGCCCACTAGACGCGCAACCATACAAGTGGAAGAGACCTCACTTTCCACCTGTTCAGTAATCAGCCAATATCTACCCGACACGTCGATGGCGGACCGAATCACGATATGGTCAAACTCAGCCTAGCTATGCCCATTACCCTTGGGCCGGTAAGGCCACATCCCCTCCCAACCGACCACGATACAGTGGGAGACGCAGCCTACTGACATACGGCCCTCATGTGCTCATATATCCACTCGGTTTCGATGTTGGGGCGTCTCCTATCCTCGGAGGTTTAAGGATTTTCACCCAGGGCCATCTATGATAGCCCGATGCTAGTAATAGATTTTCGGTATCCCATCTGGCCTTCCATGACATGCCTATGGAGGATACGACCCTGATGTCACTAGGGCGTATAGTAATCACAACCCACAATGCAAGATGCATGAGTCATATAATCCAGTCATGCATCAATCCTGCGCATACCATGCGGTCATGTGAGACAATCTCCACCTATCAGGGAGTCTCATAAAAACCTGCCCAATGACATATGCAATGATTATCATGCCCCAAACTCGGAAATTAGATTCGTAGGAATCCCGATCACTGAATCTGGTGTCGACAGCTTTCGTAGTACCCCATTCTCGGTTCCTAGCGTCTATATGCTAGATTCCGATTCTGGAATCCTACAAGGAGGATTTTTTTTGTATATTTAAATCATAATAAGCATAACCACAAGATTAATCAATTCATAAATGCAACATCATCATCACATATCCACTAATATAATCATTTCAGTACAATGCTAAAAAAGGAAATACATAAATTAAAAATCAAGCTCCAGAAGACCACTATACGCTCCAAGCTCAACACTGCTGCAACCTAACATCACATGCACGCATCTATCGTGCATAAGCTTATAGAAAGCTTAGTGGGTGGTGAAAGTGTGTGCACAAGGTAAGTGTCAAGTATTCAATACAATGCCATAGTCATCAATACCGAAAATACTGGTAATCCATAAATCGTACAATGTCGGAATAAGCAGAAATACTGACAAGATCAGGAATTATCAGAGTAAACAGAAATACTGACAAGATCACAAATCATAAGATAACAGAGTAAACAGAAATACTGATAAGTCCATAAGTCATACAATATTAGAATACGCAATACAAATCAACTATACAAATGAGGAGTCATAGAGCGCTAAATATCAGGTGCAGAGGATGCAATGTAATATACATTCCTGATGAGTAACACAAATAGCGTCAGCCGTATCTAGACCATATAAATGTAGAAACACGATAACCCAAATTTCCATATGCCGCAGATATAATGCAATATGCGGTGCGAATGGAGTGACCATGCTAGAGTGTAAAGTCGGGATGATAGTACGTAGTATCACAGGCTATGGGGCCCATCACAAGGGACTTCTATCCAAACTAGTTCTATACCTAATTTGGATAGTCAGTCTCAATGTGGTAAACTCCTGATCTCAGGTTAGTCGCGCACCCCAACCAAAATCCTGGCCATTGCGAATGTACACGTAACAAATAGTTACGCACCACCAGCTCAAGTGGATAGTGAATGAATGAATGAATGAGTATGCAACTCCTGCTCAATAAGTCCACGTATCAGTACAGTTCATCTCTGGGATCATCATTGGGGTTTAGTACACTCCAAATGGCACTGCCGCTCTCCCAGCTGTATAGTGCAAGTGAGCGTAAGAAACCTCACTATCCACCTGACCAATAGTCTGCCAATACCTATTCGGCATGTCAATAGTGGACCCATTCACGAGCTATTCAAACTCAGCCTGCTCTCGGGCGGGTAAGGCCACACCCCCTCCCAACCGACCATGACATAGTGGGAGACGCGGCCTCCTGGTATTTGGCACTTGGGTGCTCATGTATCCACTCGGTCTCGACATTGGGGCATCCTTTGGTACTAAGAGGGTTTAGGAATTTTCATCAAGGGCCATTTATGGCAGCCCGATGCTAGAACAAATTTTTAGTATCCCATCTAGCCATCCACGATATGCCTGTGGAGGTTACGGCCCTGATGTCGCTAGGGCGTACAGTAATCATAATGCAAGATGCATGAGTCATACAATCCAGTCATGCATCAATCTTGCGCATACCGTGTGCTCATGTGAGATAACCTCCGCCTATCAGGGAGTCTCATAACAACATGCTCAATGACATATGTAATGATCAACCACATCTCATGATAAACATGTAGATGATGCGTATGGGCATGTATCATGATGCTATGCTATCACATACTTATAATCGGTATCAATAACCGGCATCGACAATTGACCTCGATAATGTGGACATTTAACCAACATTACCCCCGAGGAATGACCCTCATAGATCTTAACATATAGTGGACCCATGACTTCACATAAGGGCTAAATATACGACACCATGGGCCTCGCTCAAGAGCTTAATACACATTACAATGGACCTTTCACATGGGCCTAACATACATCACAATGGGCTCCATCGCCTGACCCTCAAATGCATCACAATGGGCCTCATCACATAGACCTCATATTCATCACATTAGGCTTAAAACACGGGCCGAATATACATCACATTGCGCCTCAACTACGAGTCGCATATACACCATATAGGTCTCGACAATCGGCCTCGACAATTGAAATCGGCTTCGACAATTGGAGTCGGCCTCGATACTTGGCCTCGACAATCGGGATCAATCGATAATTAGAATCGACAAATCAGTCACGTCAATCAGAATTGACAATTGGCCACGATAATCAGGATTAATCGATAATCAGAATCAGTAAATCGGTCACGACAATCAGATCGATCGATAATCAAAATCGACAAATCGGTCACGACAATCGGAGTCGGTAATCGGTCACGACAATTAAAATCAATTGATAATTAGAATCGGTAAATTGGTCATGTTAATCAGAATCGACAATCGGCCACGATAATCGAGATTGATCGATAATCGGAATCGGCAAATCGATCACGGTAATCGAAGTCGGCAATTGGTCACGACAATCGAGATCGGTAAGAATGGGCCTAACAAAGCCTAATGTAAGGTCACAATGTGGACATTAAACCATCATTGTCCATCAATGTGACCATTTAACCGACATTGCTCCTAAGGAGTGGCTCACGTAGAGTCAAACATATAGTGGGCCCATGGCCTCACACAAGGGCCTAATATACATCACAAAGGGTCATATCCATGGTCCTCTCATACATCAGGTGGGCCGCATCAATGGGCCACACCAACAGGCCTCGTATACATCAAATGAGCCATAATACATGGGCTGAAAATACATCTCAACAGGCCTCTTCACATGGGTTGGAGATACATCGTAATGGGCCTGGCCTATGGGCCTTGAATACATCACAATGGGCCACAACCCATGGCTCTGAATTAATCACGATGGGCCTTACCAAATGGGCCATAGATACATCAAGGTGGGCCGCATATACGGACCGCACCAATAGGCCACACCATCTACAAGTGGGCCACATCAATGGGCCACAAATACATCCGGGTGGGCCCCATGGATGGGTCATAAATACATCAGGGTAGGGCCCACCATATTCTCCATCCAATCTGGTCATAAGGTCATAAAGACCTGGATTAAGAGGGAAAATAAGTTTCATCTTAATCCAAACATTCTGTAACCCCAAAAAAGGGTTTTCAATGGTGGACGTTCAATCTCCACTATTTTTTGTAGGGTGGTCCACCTGATAGATTTGACTCATTTTTCTTCTCAAGCCTTATGACAAGCTTGCCAATTGGATGGACGGTTTGGATATAACACATATATCATGGTCCACCGTCCATGGACAGTGTAGATAAAACACATACATCATTGTGGGACCCACGGATCTTGCTGGCGCGGTACATCAGCTATGTCACATGTGGGTCCCAGGTAGATGGTGTGTAGGAACACATAAAGTAAAGGTGGGTCCCATCGTTAATGGGCGGTATGGATTAGGACATCCATCAAAGGTGGGTCCCACGTGGACAGCCCTGGTGAAACCCATACATTACAGTGGGGCCCACACTCTGATGATCTGAAAATGGATGGATGGTGTGGATTGAACCCATACATCATAGCTGAGGTCCACGAGTCCAAAATGGACGGACAGTGTGGATGATACACATCATGGTGCATAATACACAGCACCGTCTAGATGGACGGTGTAGAACATAAACAACAAGGTGGGTCCCACCATATATGCATATGATATATATAATATAATATTATATTATTATATTATATATTGTTTCTTCTTTTTTTTATGTTTGAAAAGGGGATCCAGCGTCCTGGAGAAGGACGCTGGACAGATGGCTGGATAGAATACATTCATCAGGGCGGGTCCACCCCACACGTGTGGCACGTGTGGGTGCGTCCCACGAATGCCATAACACAATCTCTTCAATTGGTTGGATGGTATGGATTTAATACATTCATCATGCATGGGTCCCACAGTATCGTCCAAGCATGGGCGGCCTAGATAAAGCTTATATCATGGTGGTCTCATGATTTTAACACTGTGGATCACCACAAAAGCATGACAGGACCCACACGTCCTATGCTGTTTTGGATGGCAGGGATGAATACATGCATCAAGGTGGCACCATGTGGGTGGGCCACCGGAAATTGAATCAAGCTGATATTTCTGCCTTCCTTGGTACAGTCCAGCAGTTGCTGCTGGACGCTCCAAAGCTTGGATGGCCAGAGTGCTATTCGTCCATCAAGGTGGGGTCCACGTACACGTGGCCCACCAGCCACACATATTAAGGTGGGGTACATCTCGTGGACGGCATGGATCAAGTGGGCCATACAATCATCATGATCATTAAGAACGAGAGAGAGA
This sequence comes from Magnolia sinica, assembly GCF_029962835.1. NCBI lineage: Eukaryota > Viridiplantae > Streptophyta > Magnoliopsida > Magnoliales > Magnoliaceae > Magnolia > Magnolia sinica. The sequence goes on from NC_080583.1 coordinate 36,479,545, forward strand.
GAGAGAGAGAGAGAGAGAGAGAGAGAGAGAGAGAGACGTCGGATGGTGGAGGGACCCCGCCACTATGGGCCCCTCTTTGAATAATGCATACATCAAGATGGGTCCCACCATATGTGGCCCCTCAAATCATCAAAAATCAACAAATAAGATCACCCACCTTAGATCTCTTCTTCCTTCTTCCGCCAATGTATGATAGAGCTCCAAAGGTACAACTTCAACGGTTGAGATGATCTTTGGATGGTGGAGATGGGAGGTAGGAAAGTGGGCCACACAAGCTCTCTCTCATGGAAGCTTGCTTGGATGTGGGATGCTTGCTTGGAGAATGAGAAAGAGAGATGAGAGAGAGGTGTAAGAGAGAGAGAGAGAGAGAGAGAGAGAGAGAGAGAGAGAGAGAGATAGGTGTGATGGGTGTGAGTGAGTGATGTGTACATGTGTAAGAGAGAGTTGACTTTAGGGGAAGGGTGGTTGTACTTGGGGATGGGTGAGTGATGGAGTGTGATGTGTACTTTGATTGATGAGATTGATGAAATTGATGTGATGGATTCTCTCACGATTTACAATGAGCGACGTTTTCCTCGAACTGAACGCAGGCCCACATCTCCTGGCCAGGGTACCGTATCGGCGTGCAAGACGCGACATCGGAACCATGGTGACGGCGCGGTCGCACTGGTACAAGTCTCGGGTCGCATCGACTCTAATATACGGGACACGACTCAGGATCACGCGCAAATGCTAGCAACAGATCGCGGGTCGCCGAAATTCGACCGGGAGGACCGCGGAAGCCTACGGAACGGTATGGTCTAGGATACGGGCCTTACAATGGTCAACCACATCTCATAACAAATATACAGATGATGCGTATGGGCATATATCATGATGTTATACTGTCACATACTCATAATCGGTATCGACAACTGACACACTATACAATCGACCTTGACATAGGAATCAACGTCGATAATTGGAATCATCCTCGACAATTGGACTCGGCCTCAATAATCAGAATTAGCCTCGACAATCAGAATCGGCCTCAATAATCGAAATCGGTCTCGATAATTGGAATCGGTTTCGACAATTGGAATCAGCCTTGATAATCGGAATCAGCCTCGACAAAGGGCCTAAGGGAAGGTCACAATGTTGACATTTAACCATCATTGTTCATCAATGTGGACATTTAACCATCATTGTTCCCAAGGAGTGGCCCACATAGAGAAAAACATAAAGTGGGCCCATGGCCTCACAGAAGGACCTAATATATATCACACTGGGCCATAAATACATCACATCGGGCCTCATTAATGGCCATAATTACATCACAATGGGCCCCATACAATCTCAATGGGCCTCGAATACATCACAATGGACCTCAACCATAGGCCTCTCATACATCACATCGGGCCTCACCATATGGGCCGAAAATATATCACAATGGCCCACGACATATGGGCCGGAAATACATCACAAATGACCTCATCATATGGGCCGGAAATATATCAGAATGGGCCGCAAATATGCATCACATGTGGGCCTTGCTAAATGGGCCACAAATACATCGCAATAGGCCACATCACATGGACCTCATAAATATCATAATGAGCCGCATCATGTGTACCGCACCAATGGGCCCCATATATAACAAGTGGGCCATATCAATGGGCTGCACCAATGGGCCTAAAAAAGTGGATGAACCGTGTACATGCAACACACATATCATGGTAGGCCGCACAAATGAACGACATAGATATACAATGCATACATCATGGCGGGCCGCACAAATGGACGGTGTAGATATACAATACATACATCACAGCGGGTTGCACAAATGGATGGTGTAGATATATAATACATACACCATGGTAGGCCACACATATGGACAGTGTAGATATACAATACATACACCACGGTGGGCCACACAAATGGACGGTGTAGATATAAAATACATACACCAGGGCGGGCCGCGCAAATGGACGGTGTAGATATACAACACATACACCATGGTGGGCCGTGCAAATGGATGGTTGGGATGAAATAAATACATCATAGTGGTCCCATGCTGGCAAAATAGAAGGGAAACTTGGATGATCAGATGAACGGCATGGAGAATACATATATCATGACTGGCCCCACCATCCTTCCACTTGACGGTAAGGACAAAACATCATGGTGGGCCCCACGTCCATGTGTGGACAGTGTGGGTGGAGCACATACATCACGTGTGGAGCTCCACAGATGGACGACGTACATCAATACACATCACAGTGTGATTTCCACTTCACCGTCCAGACATCTCTGGACGGTGGGAATATAAAATACATGCATCTAGGTGGGTCCCACCCCCACACGTGTCACACGTGTGGGGTGGGCCCACGCCTACACATGGGTGGACGGTAAAATGAAACATATTCCTCATGGTGGCCCACATACCACGTGGTCTCAGACCCATAGAACTTGTTGATGCCAACAACAGATATAGCTGCTGGGTCTCCACATGGCTGGAAGTGGACGGCCAGGGTAAAACAAGTATACCAAGGTGGGCCCCACCCCTTGGACGCATAACATAGATAAAACACTACATTACGGTGGGCCCTACGTAATCTAGACGGCCTGGATCATTCATCAGGGAACGTTCCACAGCTTGCTAGATGATGGAGATACAACACAGAATTTAGGGTGGGTCCATGTCCCTTAGCTGGACGGTTGCTTCATACCCCATGATCAGGGCCCATAGAACTAGGTGATGAAATGTAGCAGCTGATGCTGCTGGCCGTCCAGATGGATGGCCCAAATACGAAATACAGATGGGTGACATTGATAAAACACATGCATCATGATGTAACCCACATGATGGACAGCTGGATAGTCCACAACATTAAGGTGGGCGGCACGTCCAGTAGTCTGGATGGCGTGGCTAAAACATATACATCAAGGTGGAATTTCCACCATCCCAGACAGTGGATGGTGGGGATGAATGGTCTGGATATCACGCATACCCCGAGATCAGACCCTCGGCTGACGTCATCACATCAGGTAGGTGGGACCCACAGAGTTCACGTCAATGCAACAGCTACACAGCTGATGCGGGGTACACCAGCTAATTCGGTTCCATGCAAGTGGGTTCCGTCCAGATGGACAGAAGTGTGGACAAAATCCATACATTAGGTGGGTCTCACCGTCCAGACATCTCTGGACGGTGTGGATTTCTTACACACACTAAGGTGGGCTCCACTGTGATGGGTGGTATGCACGCATTAGGTGAACCACACGTACCATCAACACTACAAAAAAATTGAGAAAAAAAGGGAGAGAGGGAAAAGAAGGGAGAGAAATCGGTTGAGGGAGGGACCCCGCCACTATGGGCCCCTCTATACATACATCAAATGGGTCCCACCACGTGTGGGCCCTCAAATCATCAAATCTAAACAAAAAAATACTCACCATTAGATCTCCTTTTCCTTCTTCCGCGAATGGATGCTAGAGCTCCAATCGAGGGACTTAAACAGTTGAGATCAATCATGAAGGGTGGGATTGGATGGTAGGAAGGTGGGCCACACCTAGCTCTTTCTCATGGTGAGCTTGGATGTCCACCTCCCATGGTTTCTTGGGAGAATGAGTTTAAAATGAGAGAGAGAGAGGATGGGATGTAAGAGAGAGAGGGATGGGTGAGTAAGTGATGGGTGATGGGGAGAGTTGACTTTAGGGTAGTTGTCTAAGAGAGAGGTAAGGGTTGCTCGTACTTGAGGATGGGATGTAGTACTTGACATTGATTGATGGATTGATGTGATGTGGTAGAGATTCCCTTGGTATTTGCAACACGCGGTGTTTTCCTCGAATTGAACACGGGCCCACATCTCCTGGCCTGGGTATCGCCTCAGTGCGTGAGACGCGGCGTCGGAACCACAGTGACGGTGCGGTCATTAGGGTTTAAGTCTCAGGTCGATCAAACTCTGGAATATGGGATACGACTCAGGATCGTGCGTAAATGTTGGTTACAGATCGTGGGTCATCGGAATTCGATCGGGAGGACTGCAGAAGCCTACAGAACGGTCCAAGCTAGGATACGGGTCACACAATTAGGGGTATAAGTTCCTTTTTTTTTTGCTTGTCTTTACACACATGTTTATTCTCACTAGAAACTGTGCCTTAGTGATACTGATTTTTTCCCCTTGTATATGCTTCAACTTTTGAGATCCAATATATCTTCACAATACTTAATTTTTCTCATCCAAACCAACCATTAAAATTTCTACCCACCGTCATACCATGACATCCAACCTTCCATCTTACTTTGGAACCCCCGGTATTTATAAACCAAACTTCTAATTTTCACATCTACTCATGCATCGACCTAATTGTGAATCTAGACCGTTCATCTACTCCTTAAAATCTTACCATTAATTCTAAATAAAAATTCTTATGGTCAACCAATCGAAAATAAATAATGGAAATCGGTCTTCATCAAAATCCAATTCACATGACAAGTGGACCACTTGACTTCTATAACACCTTGAAAATCTCGGGTTGAGCAGAAGCTTAACTCCCAAGTTCCAACGCATCACTTATGCAACATAGATAATGTTGATAAAATGTTGTTCATATTAGTGCATTAAACATGAGTGGGATTATACTAAAACAACATATCATACTCCAGAGATAGTTAACTTTCGCAAGTGGAAGACTGTGATAAATATATAAAATATATAAACTGTTGTAAGTCTCCAGAGTGTGAACATGATTCTAGGTTAAATATATACATGTCTACTCTAAAAATGAACAAAATGAAGATACATGGGTGCTCCAAAGGTGCAAAATAATAAGTGTAATAGCATCTAATCAACATCCCTATAACCCCATCGATCAGAACATGGTCTACATAGACCCGCCTGATAGCCGCATATAGGAGAAACCCTCCTCATCATCATAAAAGTCCGGCTCTGCCTCATACCCATCGCCATCATCTGAAACTAAAATAGGGTCTGGTGGGTGTTTAAAACACCATCCCGTAACGTGGGAGTGAGTGATCAACTTAGTGGAACAATAAAGTAAAAGTTAACATGTTATCAATTCAGTCAAGCAGTAATGATAACGCAATACAACAATCAAGTCCTAAGTACTCTTATTAATGCAAGAATGATATGAAATAATGATGCATGCCCTCGCCTACGCTCCCTCAGCAACTTCATCTCACGATCGCGGCATGCAACCCTTCCTCAGTGCTTGACCTGATACGCCAAACGCACACGTAATGTGGTGCATGCACGTGATTAGCCAGGTTCTTACTTAGGTTTATCCATACAGAAGGATTGGGAAGCTAAGGTACCTCCCTTATATCAATTCCCAAACAATCATCCATTCTAGGGTCGTCAGTCCTAGCAAATCTCATACGATGTTGTGGGTCTAGGTCACTACAAAGGGCTCATCACTTGATTAGTGTAGGCCTAGTTTGTACTCTGGTTGCTACGGAAAGACTCGTCGCCTCAACGCAATCTCAAAGTACACTTAAGGTCACTACCACCCACATCCTACCAACTGGTAGTCTATTTTTAAAGGCTCGTCACCAACCCAACTGGGGACCACAGCTAGGCTGCATAAGGGTAGGCCGACAGCTCGAATACAGTGTCTCATACCACCGTATTCGGATCGTGAGTTTGGGTTGCTCACTGGTCACTATGGGGCAGCTCGTCACCCTAACATAGGCTGATAGCTCGACCACGGTGTCCCATACCATGATGTTCGGCTCATGAGTCTTAGCAGATCAAGGTACCTAAGTTAAAGGGTTTTCACTGGTGAGTTTGGTACCTTAGATTCAAGCAGTAGCATCCATACATGGTGAACATGCATTAAGCAAATCAGGTTACTTGGCAAGTTCGATTGGTACAAGCGTACACTGAATTAATTGACATGGAGCGCTTACCATAGTCGACAATCATCGTACGACTCGGATTCACTGAACGTATCAATTATAGTGAGACTAGCTTAGCTACTCCAACAGGAATTGTTACCGATTGCCTGGACTACGTCGTAGTCCCACTCACATTCCAAACAATAACATTCATATATACTAAGCCAAAATAGCATGTGGCAACTGAAATCAAATACAAATCTCATATGAGCATTTCAACAAACACATAGGGTACATGTTAGCATACATAGGCATTTCAACCAAACAACATGTTGTAGCGATGTAGGTTGCATAAAGGAAACTATAGCCATAGTTAAAGGAATTTAGAATCCTATCTCAACACCCTCATTACATGCATTTTAACAAGTATTTCCTCATTGAGGCATTTTATCAAACACTTAGACTGCACATATTACATATAAGTAATAACTTAGTTAAAACACATATTATAGCAAATCCTTTCACAAAGGAGATGCCACGTATACAACAATCATGTATTTGAAATCAATAGTCATGGCATGCACAAATCATAATTCCACATTCATTCAAACATTTCAACAAACACTTGGAATGCATTGAAAATAACATAGTTTTACATATATATGCAATATATGGAAGACATCGTATCTAAGCAATCAATTCATTCATAAATCATTAATTGACATTGAAAGCCTTGAAAACCATAACCTAAATATTTATAGTCTGCACCTTTCGCTGGTAGACTCGTAACGAGCTCAGTTTGAACACGATGTCTTTGTTTATGGCAAAAGGACAACCTACAACACGAAATAGGTTAGCTATTTCATCCTTTACTCTATTTAAATTCCTAAAACCAATTAGGGTTAGGGTTTCTCACCCAAGTATGGAATCAGAATTGCTGGTATAGTGATACAAACGTGGTGGTTTAGCACGTGGACCGGCAGGGATCGAATTCCAGGAGCAACTCCAACTCTCTCTCACACTTTCTCTCTCTTTCCTTCTCTTTCTTCTCTTTCCTCTCTTTAGGGTTTAGGAATTCATATGGCAAGGGAGAGAGAGGGTTTAAGGCCCTTATATAAGCCCGGAACTGATGGGAATGGCCCCATGGCCAAGGTATACTTAGGTTATAGCCAAATAATGTCTGTTCTAATCTAACGGAGCACTTTTAGATGCCCCTTTGATGAATACAGTTAGACTTAAGCTCCTTGGCCATGGATCTAGGCTAGGCTAATTTTTCGGTCTGATTGGATTTACAGATTGACCGTGACAGACTAGTTTCAGTTCAACAGTCACCAGTACTCGATCTGGGCCACAAGTACACTGACATGTGTTGGAAATTTTTCCTGATCCGAGGGTGTAATTGGGTCAGATTCTGACGGTCTGAATCCTTAGATTTGGCCTGCAAGTGAACCGACTCAATTCACTTAAGTTTCAGTTCGCTTTCTAAAGATATTCGCGTTTCTCACACACTTCACTCCGGGCTCAAGTTGTGCGTTTTTGGATATAATTAGGACTTGATTTCTGAGGTGGTTTTCAAGTCCAGTAAGGCGGTCGTAAGCATATGGTTTCACGTTAATCGGACTTTTGACGTGCTGTCCAGTTCCAATACGGAGTTTTGGCATGCTCCTGAGAGCAACCAGATTTAGAGATTGATCCTAGGTTTCAGGGTAACGTAGCGTCAACGATCCTACTAATTTTGGGTCTTGCAGTTCGTATTGAAAGTTGTCCAAGGTGATTTAGTTAAGCACTTAATTAATCTTCCTCTAATTTTTAAAGGATTTGTTCCTTAGTGATTTCTGCTTGAGGTGGTACTCATGTCTTTGTATGGATTTTTCTAGGACGTTACAATCTAACCCCCTTAAAGAACAATTTCATCCTCGAAATTGCCTAGGGTAATACGTAAAGGTTTTATTATTTATTTTGCTTAGTCTTGTTGGTTTCAGGTTTATACACGTGTTAGGGTATATAATAACTACATCAGCCTAGCTCATATTGATCTACCCCCTTAAAAGTTTCTACCTTTAAGGTTTCGAAATAAATGTCCAAATCATTATTATTGTGCTAAGTGTTTGATGATAAAGTTTACCTAAGGGTGGTATAATCTACTCTTTATGATTGGTATAATACGGAAAGACAGTTGTGGTAGGCTCAAACCCGATACGTCAATTGCCCGCCTGACCAGGGCAGACAACTCGTTGTATCCCTTCCTAATCCTGATGGATCCTGGTCTTCTGCTCGGTCAAAGCAGTGAGTCCTTTGGTAATCACCCAGGATTGAGAATTGAGTTAAGCCGCGAATGCCTCGTAAGGATATGGTTTTGAAATTCTGAAACCTAATAATCCTAATTAGTTGAGGAGTATTATAATTGATTAGGAGGTTTAAGCTCATGTTTATACGATTGTCAGTCGGGTCTTGTTCAACGAGAGCTCTTGTTTAACCTATGTTTAACTTGGTGGATAATAAGTTCTTCCATGAGGCTCATAGTCAAAAGACTATACTAGAAGGGTTTTTAATCTCCTAAAACTATATGTGTAGGTCACCATTTCGATTATACGGTTAAGGAGTTATGGGCAGATTGCACTTCGGTTTCATTAACTTCGAAAGGGAAGGAAGAGTCGAGAGTTCTAAAATATTTTAGAAGTTTGGAATGTTAGTGACATAAGGCCGCGGAAAGGAAAGAAGAGGGACATCCCCTCGACACGGTGTGAACCTTGAGTTCTCAAGGGAATAAGAAACTTATAATATTTTACTGTAGTCCGCCACAAACATGAGCCTACGGAGTATTAAACTATGAAACTCAACCCTACTCATGGGTCCTAATTTAATTGTACAAAAATAATTAAAAAATATATATATATATAAAATTTGAATTTAAGCATAGGATGATTCCTAGTATGATTACAAATAATTCCTAAATAGACACCAAATACTAAACTTTAATATGAAAAGATATGACCAGTCTATTGGTAACTCGAAGTTGTAGAAATTTTTCATTTCAACCCTTCTATTATTTATAACATATTTGTCACCTCTAGTTACCATATTATTTTTATAATGTGTATAGTACTCCATTGTTAGGCCTATTTTTTCATATGACTTGGTTTAATAGACCCAATTATAGGTGTACCTTAAATGTGGGCAGTGACTTCAAAGGCTAAAGGCGCTGCAGTTGCTGACTCAGGTGTTTCAACTGCAAGTGCATGCACAAGGGCTTGTTGAGGATGATTTGGTTGCACTGCCATAGGTCGTTGAGGTGGCCTATTCTGAGGTACATGCGAGGTAATAGGGCTGTGCTGGTGGTGCAGATCATAGGGGTGGAGTCGTTTTACCACGTGATGGCTGACGATCGATCTTTTGAGGTGGCGTGACATTGTTATCTTTCATCTTGGTGAAACAGAAGAGGTCAGTGTGTCCGGCTTTGCCGCAATATGAACACCAACATTTCGCTCGCCTTTACTTGGTCTGCGGAGCCACGAGCCTGGGAGGTAAGTCTACATGTGGCCTCTTACCTTGGACTGGTCAGTGCTGTGATTCGGGCTAAGGCCTTGGGCCCATTAGTATACGTGTCTAAGAAACTCTGTCTCCATCTTGTTCAGCTCGTAGATACACGTTGACTAGCTCGGCGTAATTGGGAATGCTAGCGCAACACGTCTTAGTGCGGATATCGGGCCGCAACCCATTTAAAAAATGCCGCATTTTCATCGGTTCATCTGTTAGTATCAAAGGAGTGCATCTGGTTAGCTCTGTGAATTTGTTCTCATATTCTGAGACAGTCATCCCTCCTTATTGGAGGTGAAGGAACTCACCCACCTTTTCATCATGGTAAGTGAGGGAGAAGTACTTCCCATGGAAGCGTGTCTCAAATGCATCCCACGTCCACACGTGTCCTGTGGGAGTTGTTCGTAGGATGTCGTCCCACCATAACCTAGCCTCCTTCTCGAATATATAGGTGGCTAGCTCAACTTGTTTTGCCTCAGTATAGTGCAGCGGCTTCAGCATCTTAGAGATGCGATTTAGCCAGCAATCAGCCTCCTCAGGTTTGTGAATACCCGCAAAAGTGGGAGCACAGAAACGCTGAAAGTGCTCAAAAAGTCGGCTGGTATTCATGTTCTCAGTAGGGTGGATAGGTGGTGCAGGCGTAACCACACTCACATTTTGGGCAAGGGCCCCTGCTATGGTGGCCAAAAACTGCTGTTGTTGCTGTTGCTGCATCAAGAGCATCATCTGCTCCAACCTATCAATAAGAGGAGCTGACTAAGGCACGTGCGGCATTGAAGTAGACACACGGTTCTACTCAAGAACTGTTGGTGCAGTAGGTGTCGGCCCATTAGTGGGGCCAGTGGCCGGTTGCGAATCCGACATCATCTCAAAGTTTGGGCCCAAGCTAGGGTCTGTGTGGCTATTGCTTAGGGAAGGTGCCCCGTCAGACGATCCGCCAAGTGCGAAATATGTCATATTTCGAGTGGTTGAGGCGACATCCCCTATACACAACATAGGGTGAAACATGCGTAAGATTCAGATAATATGAACCACATTTCCAGACATACACATCCCACGCCAAAACGAACGACATGTGTTTCATTTGATCAACATTGTCATAATACATGATATTGAATCTTCCATGGATCATGACAGAAGATGCATATGAGCTAAACAAGTACAAGTTGCACACCAACTACTCCAACATAACACTAAGCCTATCGTGGCCTTTATGTAGAACACCAACTACTCCAACATAACAGCACGTGTGGGTTGTACTATTTGTAGCAGGATGAATGTAGGCAGGCACATCTTGTCTTCCTGCTCCGCACTGTATAGGAAGTTGTAACACCTAGGGAATGTGGAAAGAGGAAAGATGGCAGTCACTAGCTCGAAAGAGCCATGAAAGCTGGAAAAGTTTGGAAATAGGGAATATGCGGAGTTGTAGAAGGTGGGTTTTTGACAAAGATGGTGGAGATGGATATGTAGTGAAGAAGAAGAAGATGATATGAGAATGGAGGGGGAAATTTGAGAGAGAAAAAATGAGACTTTTAGGGGTTTAGAGAGCTTAGAGGGGTGTGTTGATTTGACCCAATGTTCAATCCGATGATTTGTTCTTGGAGTGTGACTAGTTTTGAATCAAAGTAAGCTTCCTAAGAGTTCTAAAAGAGCCTATAAGTATTAAGGGGATTCAACAAAAGAATGAGGTCTCATTCCAACCTAATCAAACCGACTAACTAAGTCTATTATTCAATTATCTTAGTATAATCAGTCTTTTACATTCCTTAGTATAACCAGTAACCTAGTTTTAATTTAGGAGTAGCGGTAATCCAATAATTGTAATCCAACGTCTATGCTCATACACTAGTTGATTTCCTACCATTTCTAATACAGAAAATTGTTTTATTGCTCAGGGTCAAAAGTTGTCTGATTGAAATTAAGTTGCCCGAATTTAACTATGCTCGAGCACTTCACATATGCCCATCCCAGCTAGAGAGGTCCTAGGGTTCTCGTTATTAATTTATTAGGTTTCTTAACTATCAGATTTTATATAATTCTCATTCCTAAGGTCCTAGGGTAGTTCTATACCCTTTTCTGCCACTTTTAGTTAGTATATTATTTTAATTATTTTTTCTAATATTTTATCATCAAGTCTACTTTATCTTCATCAAATTTCATCTATTTTGTATTGTAAAAAAATTCTAAAAATTTTAGAAGCAGCAGCTGTCCAAACTAATGATTTTCAGATAGTTGTCACAACAACCTATTTTTAACTATATTAAAATTTTTACTATATTTTTAAATTATTTTTATATAAAACTAGACTTATAAAGCTTTAATTTAGATTTTGAATCACTTAAATCGAAGTTATAACGAGGGAGATATGATTTTTCAAAGTCGAATGAATAGTGTAGAAAAATCGTAGAAAACGGGCCGCCAGGCCCACTTCGGCCCGCCCGGCCCGTTGGACGGCGAGGCCCTCGCCAGTTCCTGGACCCCTGGGTAATGGCTCACACTGGGGGCGATGGTATCCCCCCCTGGGGTGCTAAAAATGTGCGGGACCCACCTCGGTTCCCCCCGATTTGCATCGTTTGGCCCTCCGAGTCCATTTGATGTGTTTTCGGGTCCCCTTTGCAAACTGGAATGAGTTGTTTGATATACAATATATGATTTTGGGGTTGGAGAAGCTGATATATCCAAATAACCTTTGAATTTCATGAGATTCCAAAAGGTTAAGGGTTAAAACCCATTTTATTTATTTATTTACTATTTATAGTAAATTTTTGTTTAAGTATTGTTCTTCATCACTTAAACTTTAGGATTCATGTCTAATATGGAAGGACTTGGAAAATTTTGAAGAATAAGGCCGTGAAAAGTGAGATTTTGAAAGGAAATGGGTTAAAAAGGGATTTTGGAATTTAGGATTAAGTTCTGAGAAGTCAGTTAGGTGTTATGGTCGACCCACTACCTAAGGACATCTATTTCTAGGTTTGGAATTCATCAACTAATGACTTAAACCCATCGACTGACGGCCTAGAGGCAACTTTGGTCGATTCATGTGATCGAAGATACGTCATGGACTAAATGACAGTATTCAGTCTCGCCCATCGGTGAAACTTGGGATTCTAATGTGGTTTCTAAATTCCATCACCCCCTTCCTAAATTAGAGTGTGTTAGAGTGCGTCGTATTACCATAAACCAGGTCCAGTTTAATCTAAATCATGCTCTGATACCATCTTGTAACACCCTGAAAATCGGGGGTTGAGCAGAAGCTCAACTCTCGAGTTCAAACGCATCACTTATGCAACATAGATAATGATGGTTGAATGTTGTTCATATTAGTCCATTAAACATGAGTGAGATTATATCAAAACAACATATCATACTCCAGAGACAGTTAACTTTCGCAAGCGGAAGACTATGATAAATATATAAAATATATAAACTGTTGTAAGTCTCCAGAGTGTGAACATGATTCCAGGTTAAATATATACATGCATACTCCAAAAATGAACAAAATGAAGATACATAGGTGTTCCAAAGGTGTAAAATAACAAGTGTAATGGCATCTAATTAGCATCCCTGTAACGTCGTTGATTAGAACATGGTCTACATAGACCCGCCTGATAGCCGCATATAGGAGAAATCCTCCTCATCATCGTAAAAGTCCGGCTCCGCCTCATATGCATCGCCATCATCTGAAACTAAAATAGGGTCTGGTGGGTGTTTAAAACACCGTCCTATAACGTAGGAGTGAGTGATCAACTCAGTGGAACAATAAAGCAAAGGTTAACATGTTATCAATTTAGTCAAGCAGTAATGATAACGCAATACAACAATCAAGTCCTAAGTACTCTTATTAATACAAGAATGATATGAAATAATGATGTATGCCCTCACCTGCGCTCCCTCAGCGACTTCATCTCACGATCACGACATGCAATCCTTCCTCAGTGCTTGACCTGCTATGCCAAATGCACACGTAATGCGGTGCATGCACGTGATTAACCAGGTTCTTACTTAGGTTTATTTATACTGCAGGATTGGGAAGCTAAGGTACCTCCCTCATATCAATTCCCAAACAATGATCCATTCTAAGGTCATCAGTTGTAGCAAATCTCATACGATGTTGCGGTTCTAGGTCATTACAAAGGGCTCGTCACCTGATTAGTGTAGGCCTATTTTGTACTCTGGTTGCTACGGAAAGACTCATCGCTTCAACGCAGTCTCAGAGTACACTCGAGGTCACTACCACCCACACCCTACCAACTGGCAGTCTATTTTTGAAGGCTCGTCACTAACCCAACTAGGGACCATAGCCAGGCTACTCAAGGGTAGGCTGACAGCTCAAATACAGTGTCCCATACCAATCTATTCGGCTCGCGAGTTTGGGTTATTCACTGGTCATTACGGGGAGGCTCGTCACCCCAGCATAGGTTGATAGCTCGACCATGGTGTCCCATACCACCATGCTCAACTCATGAGTCTTAGCGGATCGAGGTACCAAGGTTAAAGGAATTTTCACTGGTGAGTTTGGAATCTTAGATTCAAGCAGCAGCGTCCATACATGGTGAACATGCATTAAGCAAATCGGGTTACTTGGCAAGTTCAATTGGTACAAGCGTATGCTGAATTAATCGACATGGAGAGCTAACCACTATCGACAATCATCATACGACTTGGATTCACCGAACGTATCACTTGTAGTGAGACTAGCTCAGCTACTCCAACAGGAATTGTTACCGATTGCCTAGACTACGTCGTAGTCCCACTCACATTCTAAACAATAACATTCACATATACTAAGCCAAAACAACATGTGGCAACTGAAATCAAATACAAATCTCATATGAGCATTTCAACAAACACATAGGGTACATGTTAGCATACATAGGCATTTCAACCATACAACACATTGTAGCGATATAGGTACATAAAGGAAACTATAGCCATAGTTAAAGGAATTGGGAATCCTATCCCAACACCCTCATTAATGCATTTGAACAAGTATTTCCTCATTAAGGCATTTTATCAAACACTTAGACTACACATATTACATACAGGTAATAACTTAGTTAAAACACATATTATAGCAAATCCTTTCATAAAGGAGATGCCACGTATACAACAATCATGTATTTGAAATCAATAGTCATGGCATGCACAAATCATAATTCCACATTCATTCAAACATTTCAACAAACACTTGGAATGCATTGAAAACAACATAGTTTTACATATATATACAATATACGGAATACATCGTATCTAAGCAATCAATTTAGTCATAAATCATTAACTGACATTGAAAGCCTTGAAAACCATAACCTAAATATTTATAGTCCGCACCTTTCGCTGGTAGACTCGTAAAGAGCTCGGTTTGAACACGATGTCTTTGTTTATGGTAAAAGGACAACCTACAATACGAAATAGGTTAGCTATTTCATCCTTTACTCTACTCAAATCCCTAAAACCAATTAGGGTTAGGGTTTCTTACCCAAGTATGGAATCAGAATCGCTGGTATAGCGATACAAACATGGTGGTTAAGCACGTGGAGCAGCAGGGATTGAATTCCAGGAGTAACTCCAACTCTCTCTCACACTTTCTCTCTATTTCCTTCTCTTTCCTCTCTTTCCTCTCTTTGGGGTTTAAGAATTCGTATGGCAAGGGAGAGAGAGGGTTTAAGGCCCTGATATAAGCTCAGAACTGATGGGAATGGCCCTAGGGCCAAGGTATACTTTGGTTACAGCCAAATAATGTCTGTTCCGATCCAACAGAGCACTTTTAGATGCCCCTTTGATGAATGCGGTCGGACTTAAGCTTCCTGGCCATGGATGTAGGCCAGGCTAAGTTTTTGGTCCGATCGGATTCACAGATCGACCGTGGCAGACTAGTTTCAGTTCAACAGTCACCAGTACTCGATTAGGGCCACAAGTACATTGACATGTGTTAGAAATTTTCCTTGATCCAAGGGTGTAATTAGGTCAGATTCTGACGGTTTGAATCCTTATATTTGGCCTGCAAGTGAACCGACTCAATTCACTTAAGTTTCAGTTCGCTTTCTAAAGATATTCGCGTTTCTCACACACTTCGCTCCAGGCTCAAGTTGTGCATTTTTGGATACAATTAGGACTTAATTTCTGAGGTGGTTGTCATGTCCAGCAAGGCGGTCATAAGCGTATGGTTTCACGTTATTCGTACTTTCGACGTGCGGTCTAGGTCCGATATGAAGTTTCGGCGTGCTCCCGAGAGCAATCGGATTTAGAGATTGATCCTAGGTTTCAGGGTAACGTAGAATTAGTGATCCTACTGATTTTGGGTCTTGTAGTTCGTATTGAAAGTTGTCCAAGCTAATTCGATAGGTGATTTAGTGAAGCACTTAATTAATCGTCATCTAATTTCTAAAGGATTTGGTCCTTAGTAATTTCTGCCTGAGGTGGTACTCGGGTCTTTGTATGGATTTTTCTAGGACGTTACAACTTCATAAACCAATAACCACTTATAATTCAGGGAAATATATCAATATTACCTTTTTGATTATCTTAACGAGTTATCTAGCCCATCGTTTCCCCACTATTTTTGTGGAGAGGCCCACCTAAGTTTCATACCAACCTTATCTTTTGAAACTTACGGTATCTCAACTCAGCAACTATAATAAATGGAGTGGATCTCTTCAAGATCATCTCTAGCTAGTGGCCCCACTGCATGGTGTTAAAAAAAAGAAAAAAAAAAGAGAGCCAGCACAGACGCATTGACCCCGAGACCCCGCCGCCTTCTCTCTCCTTCCTACTTCTCCTTCGATTCAACCTAAACTAGCGACTCATCTGTGCTTCTCAAATGTACATCACAAGTGGACACTCTACATGATCCAAACCATCAATCAGGATCCAACCTTAAAGAAACTTATGACCTTAACCGTCTGCTACCCAAAACGTCCGATGTGGCCCACTTGAGTCCCTAATCAACCTCATTTTTGCACTATTGCCCTAGCAGGACCCAACGTATCCGATGAATGTTTTGGATTCCATCAAAACTATTCAGTGGACCCCACCTTATTGGGGATTTGTGCTATGGAATCACATAGATATAGATCTAAGATAGCAATCTAATAACACCAAGCAACCACAAGAGAACACACAGATTTAACGTGGAAAACCCTTTCGGAAAAAAACCACGGCACAAAGCGACAGAATTCCACTATGAAAGCATACATTACTAAGAGAGATGACTTACTCGATTCGAATAACCTCGAATCTCACTCTTGCTACATCCTTTAGAAACCTAAAACCCTTTTAGGAACCCTTGGAACCCCTTTAGAAAGCCTTATAATACTTTAGAATAGCCCTAGGGACCCCTATTTATAGTTTAGGAAACACCCCTTCCGGACCTTTACGAAACCACCTCAAATTTACGCAGTTCGCACAAAATCTGCGCAGAATCTGCGTAACCCTCGACTAGTAGAAGGAGGGTCTCGACCGGTCGAGTGGACCCTTGACCGGTCGAGTAAACCCTTTGACTGGTCGAGCAGCACGGAATAACAAAACCCTTAGACGCTGGACTTTGAGTCGAGTGGGCCTCGACTCATCGAGCAACCCCCTCGACCAGTCTAGCAACCCCCTCGACCGGTCGAGCAACGTGGGGATTTACAAGATTTAAGACAACTTTTGTAATAATCTCTACCATGTCTTCAATCTTCAACCGTGTAGCTTCTTGACCTCTTCTCTTATCTCTGCATCACATCATGGCTTCTCGTGCACACTTGGTCCTTCTTTTCCACCATTGCCAAGCTTGAAGAAGTTGCATAGAACTTAAACTTCTCTACATGAACGACCTTGGTGATCATTTCTTCCGGATTCTCGCTGGTGTGAATCTTCTCCAGAAATACGTCTCCTTCCACAAGCACCTATCAGATAACATGGATATCCAACTAATTGCTCCACCTGCTAGTATAAACGAGTAACATGAAGTTGGCTTCCTGGAATCCACACTGCTTGCATAGTCTAAATCCACATACCTTTCCAACTTTGTTCCTCTCTTCCCAAAATAAAAGACGTAGTCTTCTTACCATCTCACTGCAACCTAATATTACTTGTCGGGGTACTTGCTCACAAAAATGATAGACTGTAAAATAACCAGTCTAATCCAGACCATGACATACACTGCTAATCACATTCGACTAAGGCTCGTGAGATATCCTACTTTTCCTCATCTGTTTTGGGACATGTCCTGAGAAAAACTTGAGGAGAGACGTGTAGAGAATGCTCTCCGGCTTTACATGGTCCATCACCGCCTTGATCAATACCTACCTAAGGTATTCTACCTGAGATAACCAAAGCCTACTCCTCTTCCAGTCTCAATGCCTAGAACTATCTTTGCAGTCTCCCGATCCTTCATCCTGAATGTCCCACTTAACCGAGTCTTCAGTACATTAATTTCAGACATGTCATAATTGACAATCTACATGTCATCAACATATAATACCTGACCCACCATGAAGGAATTAAACCACTGCCTAGGCGACAAGTTGTATCGCAACCTCCTGCAAAGTCTTTTCTCTGCCCCTTTAACTTCGAACCGCTTTAGTTGCTTTATGTAGATATGCTATTCTAATTTCCCTTGCAAAAGTGTAGACTCTGCATCCATCCTTTCAACTCAAGATCGCATTGGTCAACCAGTGCCAATCACGAATCTAATAGACACCTGCTATATCGTCAGAGCGAATATCTTTGCCCATCCCTTCTCTCTGAGCATAACTCTTCACTACTAACCTCGCTCTGTATCTATGCTGTATCTTCCTAAAGATTCACATGCATCCAACCACTTCCCGGCCCACTGGAAGCTCCACCAACTCCCATGTGTCGATCTGGTACACACGTCCATCACATCACCCATCTTCACCTTCCACTTCTCAGCTCCAGGCTCGCCTAGAGCCATCTAAATAGAAGACGGATCCCCTGTGATATTGGAGTCATTCATTACCTCGCCGATATCCTGCATTATGCCGTGTGATTCTTCTTATAGGTGGTTGCTTCACCTATTCTGTATCCATGTCCGCGTGTCTCAGCCTTCTTGCCCTACCCACTCATGTGGCCATGCCCAACATGCCACACACGTGTAGAGGTGAAATTCGTTACAGCCATTGCAACTCCACCTTTTGAAGTGCTCCCGATCAACCTGTACATGTTATTGAGTCGTTGCACCTTCATGATTACCCGTGCACCCTTAGATACCTTAAGAGCACCATCAATACCTATGAACTTATAGCCAATTGCCTCAAGTACACCAAGAGAAATCAAATTCTTCTTCACGTCAGGAATGTGCCTCACATTAGGCAGGGTATGCTCCACCCCATCATACATCTTGATATGCACCGTACTAACAGCCACAACATTATAGGCGATATCATTGCCTATAAATACCTATCCACTGTCGCACTCCCTATAGCTGGTGAACCAACTTCGATGAGGAGTCATGTGAAAAGATGCCCTTGTGTCTAGCATTTATTCATCCTTACAATCATCGTATGGCCGTCTGATTGTAAACACAGAAAAAACATCACCATCACATCCACTCAATCTATCTAACATGGCAGCATTGACTTCCCTGTACGAAGCCTCAAAATCTTCTCTCTTAGATTTAAGATTTGTAAAATCCTTCTTCACATGTCCTTCCATCCCACAATTCTAGCACTTTACCTTTCCTTTGCCCTTATCCTTGTATTTAGACCTAGAACCTGAAGAACTTGTACCTTGTTCAGAATTCCTACACCTTATAAGCAGTGTATCAGAAGATATCCCCATGTCAACATTAGGCTTTCTCATGGCCTTCCCTTGAAGGGTTGAGATAAGGGTGTCGACACTCACGGTTTTATTCGTGGAGCACATTGTATCCTTAAATGACTCATAAGATGCTGGAAGAGAATTCAACAACATATATGGTTGTTCTTCATCTTTCATTACTTCCTTCATATCTAGCAATTTGCAAACCAATTTATTAAAGTTGTTGATTTGAACCTCTAGATCTCCACCCTCCGCCATCTTGAAGTTATACTGCTGTCGCTTCAAGCGTAGGCAATTTTCAGATGATTTTTTCGCATAGACATCCTCTAACTTTGCCCATAACTTAGCCGTAGTTTTCTCCCTCACAACATTATAGAGAACCTCATCTATGAGACATAAACGGATCGATGATAAAGTCTTCTTATCAAGAGTATTCCATTCATCATCAGTCATAGTAGACTTTCGCTCCTCAAGAGCACCATCTTCGCCTTGCTTGATTAAGGAACTCATCATCTTGATATTCCATAACTCAAAATTATTTTTCCCCGAGTACTTCTCAATATCATACCTAGTGCTTGCCATTATTACTAATCCCTCAGATTTAGATCTGTGCCCCAACGATTGCTCTGATACCACTTGTTGGAGATTTGTGTTGTGGAATCACATAAATCTAGATTTAGGATAGCAATCCAATAGCACCAAGCAACCATAAGAGAACACATAAATTTAATGTGGAAAACCCTTTTTGGAAAAGACCATGGCACAAAGCGACAAAATTCCACTATGAAAGCATAAATTACAAAGAGAGAGGACTTACCCAATTCGAACAACCTCGAATCTCACCCTTACTACACCTTTTGGAAACACTAAAACCCTTTTAGGAACCCTTGGAACCCCTTTAGAAAGCCTTATAATACTTTAGAATAGCCTTAGGGACCCCTATTTATAGTTTAGGAAACACCCCTTCCGCACCTTTGCGAAACCGCCTCGAATTTACGAAGTCCGCACAAAATCCGCGCAGAATCTATATAACCCTCGACTAGTCGAAGGAGGGCCTCGACTGGTCGAGAAGACCCTCAACTCGTCAAGCAAACCCCTCAACTGGTCGAAGAATATGGAATAGCAAGACCCATATATCCTGGACTTCAAGTCGAGTAGCCCCCTCTACCGGTGAAGCAATGCGGGGATTTACAAGATTTAAGACATCTTTTGCAACACACATAACTTCCGGTTATAGACTAGCTTCCACGGCCGTTACAACATCTTTTACGGATGATATAACCAACACTCTTCTCCTCCACATTGGCAATCTGGTAATGCATTGCAACCATTGAATCCTTGTTCTCATCTGAAAACCAATGGTTCTCTTTGCTCCAATAAATCCCATCCCCATCAACCAATTAAAGAGAGCCTGACGCCTCATCCTTCTAAGTTTTCTTCTGCAAACAATCGTTTCTTTTCAACTAAGAATCCACTAAATAAATGCTTCAGAACCATCAATCTAGTGGGCCCATAAGATCCCTAAGAGACATCTGAACTATGTTATGGTTGAGGCGGAGAGATAGAAAATTAATAACTTAAACATGCCTTAAGCCTATCTTTAAGTGATTAATTTTTTATCTTTCCGCCTCAACAATAACAATTTTAAGGCGATATTCGCACCTTAACGGTGATTAAACCAATTTGCCAGAGGGCTATAACAAATCCGCCTCTAAGATATAATAAACCTCTTCTCCAAGACCAGAGAAACGTGGGTTTCAGCTTGCAAAATCAAAAATCGCACCCCGAACATACTTTTACAGTGTACACCCTTGACTTATGTAGTACTACAATTTACCCTGTGAAAACTGTTTGTAGTTTACTGCTTTAAAAATAGTTTACAGTTTAGCGCGTGAAAACTATAACTTTCTAAAAACCATTTAAAAATGAAAATGAAGAAGAAGAAGAAGATGGGATAAGAGATTTTTAGAATTGTAACGCCCTGGAATTCGGGGGTCGAGCATAACTCAGCTCCCGAGTTCCAAAACATCACTTATGCAACATATTTAATGATGGATGTATGTTGACTGTATTAGTGCATAAAACATGGAATAGATTAAGCCAAAACACAGATATGATTCAGGGACAAGTGAATAAAGCAAGCGGAAGACTTATAGTAAAATGTGTACAAGTGTAAATCCCTGAATTACATATACAACCAGATCGTGTAAAAGTGTTATTTAACAAAATTATAAGTATCAAATTTACATCATTTCAGTTCCAAAAATATAATCCCAGAGATCCCGCGCAACAAACCGAGGCTCGCTAGAACCCGTCTGAAAACTGCATATAGGAGAAGGCAGCCTCGTCGTCATCCAGCTCTCGCTCTGCCTCAGAAGTCGCATCCACATCTGCAACATCAGAGCCTAAGACAGAGTCTGGTGGGTGTGTAACACCGCCCCAGAAACGTGGGAGTGAGTGATCAACTCAGTGGAACAATAAGGCACTAGTTAACATGTTCTCAGTTCAATCAAACAGTAATGATAAAGCAGGATAATTAAATAAATCCTAAGTACTCTTGTTAATGCAAGGATGAATGCAAGATGATGCATGACCTTACACGTACACCCTCAGCGTCTTCATCTTACGTTGCGCATGACATCGCCTCAAAGTGCGCCACATCTACAAAGCACATGCAAATGCGGTGCATGGATATGATACCAAGTTGTTATTAGTCCATTTCACACAACAGGATTGGGAAGCTAAGATACCTTCCTCATATCACTATCCAAACAATGATCCATACTAGGGTCGTCAATCCTAGACATATCATACGATCATATATTTGAGGTCGTAGCAAAGGGCTCGTCACCAATCAATGCATGCCTTTCATGCCCTTACTACCACAGATCAGCTCGTCACCTCCATGCGGTATCCAGGTATGCTCGAGGTTACTACAAAGGGCTCGTCACCAATCAATGTAGGCCGACAGCACGAATATAGTGTCCCATACCACCATAATCGGCTCACGAGTTTAGTTGCTCATTGGTCACTACGGGGAGGCTCGTCACCCCAGCGTAGGCCGACAGCTCGACCACGGTGTCCCATACCACCATGTCCGGCTCATGAGTCTTGGCGGATCAAGTACCATAGTTAACAGGATTTCACTGGTAAGTTCGGTATCCTAGATTCAAGCAGTAGCGTCCATACATGGTTAACATACATCGGACAATCGGGTTATTTGACGAACTCGACTAGCACAAGCGCACGTTGAATTGAGCGACATGGAGTGCGCAAACACTCCGCGTGGCCAAACCACTGCCGGCAACTCTAATACGACTCGGGTTCGTCTAATACGTCCGACGTGGCGAAAGCAATCTCAACCACGCATATAGGGTCAATTACCGATTTCCTGGACTAAGGCATAGTCCCAAACACATTACGCTACTACAGATACTCATATGGAATGTAAAACAGTAATGGAACAACAACTCAAATCATGGTACATCATCACTTGAAGAAATAACAACTTAACATACATGTAAGCATAGGTAATGCTTGAATTTAAATAACTTGGAATGTAACTGCATAAAGGAAATCATGCGCATCAATAGGAGTATTGAGAATCACTTCTCAACGCCCACAATTAGTGTAATCAGTTACACTTAGATCATTCATGCATTTCTACAAACACTTAGCATACATGGAACAACATACATGACGTATGTTGGAATACCTGCACTTAGACAATTCCTTTTACCAAGGAGTTGTCATACATGCATCTAGCATACATACATGACAAATAATCATGACAAACACAAGTGCGTATTTTATACGTATACGGTACTTTATAAATACACTTAGAATACACAAATCTCAATATAGCACATGCATATCAGGAAAGCAATGTAAACATAACATTTGGCATGTGAAATCTCATCCATAACAAGAATAAATCACTAACTGGGATTGAAAGCCTTGAAAACCATAACCTATACACTTAAAGTCCTCACCTTAAGCGAAGAAAGAACCGCCGAGCTGATTTAGACGAGTTGTCTTCGTCAACGGCGCTAGAATACCCTAAAATAAGGATAGAAATGAGATACAACAACACCAAGTCTAGTCTAAGCTCTAACACAGATTAGGGTTAGGTTAACTTACCCCAAAGGAACTCAGAATCGTTAGAAGAACGATTTAAAGTGAAGGTTCGAAGATGAAGAAGAACAAGGAAGAAATCAAGATGATTCACCAACTTATCTCTCTCACTCTCTCTCTTTTCCACTCTCTTTCCAAGCTAGGGTTAGAGAAAATCGTATGGAAAAGAGGGCTAGGGTTTAAGGACTATAAATAGGCCTTTTCTTGATGAAAATAACCCTAGGGACAAGGTATACTTAGGTTATAACCCTAGGGACAAGGTATACTTAGGTTATAACCAAAGTAAGCCTTGCTCGATCCAACGAAGCACTTCTGGTGGGCCTATAACCACGAAAGGTCGGACTTAAGCTCCTTGACCATGGATCTAGGCCAAGCTGAGTTTTCATACCGACCGGCTCTTCAGATCAGCCGTGGCGGACCACACTCAATTCAACGGTCACGGAAACTCGATCAGGTCCACAAGCACTAGGATATGCCTGGGCCAACTATCCTAATCAGAGGGTGAAATTGGGTCAGAATCCAATGGTCAGAATGCTTAAAATCGTCGCGCAAGCGACACGACTCAGATTTCAATAAAAGCTTAATAAATTCCAACCGTTCTCACACTCTTCACTCCGAACTCAATCAAATCGACCCAGAACATCGGATCGACTTGATTTTCGAGGTGAAGATCAAGCCCAACTTGGTGACCGCAACAGCCTAAGATCATCGCCATCGGACTTTCGACGCGCGGTCCAGGTCCGATCCAGGTCTTCCAAAAATTTCCCAGAACAACTGGATTTAGCGATGGATCCCAGATTTCAGAGTAACGTAACGCTCACTAATCTACACGTTTAGAGCCATGAAGATACAATTTAAAGTGATTGATGCGGATTCCACAAGCAATCGAGTAAAGCGCTAATTACCCCAAAACAACTACTTAAGGAAAGATTAGCACAAAAATTCCAAGGTCGTTACAAGAATTGTATTTTCAGATTGACCGAAAGATGAGTTTATATAGAATTACAAGAGATGCTTAAGACCCTTTTCAT
This sequence comes from Magnolia sinica, assembly GCF_029962835.1. Taxonomy (NCBI): domain Eukaryota; kingdom Viridiplantae; phylum Streptophyta; class Magnoliopsida; order Magnoliales; family Magnoliaceae; genus Magnolia; species Magnolia sinica. The sequence continues at coordinate 36,503,848 of NC_080583.1, forward strand.
GAAAAGACATCTTCTTCCATGGTATCTTTTCAACAATGGTGGTGTCTTTTCATTAATGGTATCCCTCCATTTCAAATCTAAATAATGCTCCCTTTACTAAGAGGCACCACACAAATGAATGGTCACTAACAATCACCAAGAGCCACAATAATCACCAAGAGCCACAACCCTTTTTCCAAAAGTTCTTTATATAAATTAAAATTCTTTTCTTCTTATTTTGAAAAACCCAACAATCCTCCACTATTTTTCAAAATGCAGAGGTCAGGGTATGTAAGGAAAATATGTGCATAAGAGAAGGTGTCTTATGAACTTGAACCTTCACTTAGTGTAAACAAATCAAAGTTGAATTAGAATCCTTAGTGACTATGGTCTTGAACTAAGTATTCTATATGACACAATCGGACATGTTACACACATGTGTATTTCAATTGTCATGAGTTCTAAAATTATAACACATTAACGGCCTTGTATTTTATCCTGGATTCATGAGTTCATAAGAGTAGCCAAAACTCTCATACATTAGGAAGCGGCCCCACTTCCAATACTCATATAGGTGAGTCCTTATGAATGCCCCTTTAACTACAACACCCTTGAAAGGACTCATTAAGAGCAATAACTCGTCCTCATTTTTATCATTATAGGTACCTAATACAATACATATATCCAGGAATGATACAAATAGGAAACGTACAGTGCTGCTTCAGAAACTTCCTATAAGGTACTTTGCCCATTGAACCTATTAACTTAGGTTGGGTTTCCCTTATCTGGTGTTTGTGAAATTGGCTTAAGTCTCATTCCTCTTGATGTTATAATGACAATATCCTTTGCCAGTCCCTTGGTGAATGGGTCCACTCGATTCTGGATAGATCGTACATACTGTATTGTTATAATACTTTCACCAAGTAATTGTCACACAAAACTATGCCTTATACTGATATGTCTGGATTTTTCATTATAAGTCTTGTTATATGCCTTTGAGAGTGTCACTTCACTATCACAGTAGATAGAGATAGATGGTAAAGGCCTTACCAATAATGGTATTTCTAATAACAAGTTTCTTAACCATTTTACCTCTTTACTACTAGCCACCAAAGCTATGAATTCATATTCCATGGTAGAGTGAGATATGCAAGTTTACTTCTTGAATCTCTAAGAAATGGTGGGTCATTCAAGTGTAAAAATCCATCCACTGGTAGACTTGGATTCATTAAAATCAGTGATTCAACTTGCATCACTATACCCTTCAAGTACACAAGGGTAACCAGAAAAATGTAAACCATAGTTAATTATTTTTCTCAAGTATCTGAGTACTCTAGAGACAGCATTCCAATGATTTAATCTTGGATTGCTTGTAAACCTATTCAATTTACCTATTGCAAAAGTAATATCAGATCGAGTAGAAAGCATAGCATATATAGGACTGTCAATCACCTTGGAATACTCCAACTGAGATACACTATGGCCTTCATTTTTAATTAACTTGATGTTATAATCAAAGGGAGTAAAACCGAGTTCTTATCATAATGATCAAACTTTTTAAGTATCTTTTCAATGTAATGCGATTAAGATATAGTTATACCATCATTGTTTCTTAATAAATTGATGCATAAAATTACATTAGCTTCACCTATATCCTTCATGTCAAAACTAGATGATAAAAATATTTTAGTGTTATTTATAACTTTTAAACATGTACTAAAGATTAACATATCATCTATGTAAAGACATATAATTACTCTTTTATTATCAGATAATTTTGAATATACACATTTATCAGATTCATTAATCTTAAAGCCATATGAGGTGACTACTTTATTGAATTTTTCATGCCATTACTTAGGTGCTTGTTTAAGTCCATATAGTGACATGATCAATTTACACACTTTATTTTTCTATCATGGAACTATAAAACCTTCTGATTGCTTCATATAAACCTCTTCATCACGGTCATCATTGAGAAAAGCTGTCTTTACCTATATCTGATGGATTTCTAACTTATGGATGGATGCTAGAGAATTAAAACTTGGAGAGTTGATATCCTTGCTACCATAGCATACGCATTGAAAAAATCAATATCTTCTTTTTGTGTAAATCCTCTAGCCACTAATCTGGCCTTAAACTTTTTTGGTTTTAGTTTTCTTTTAAAAATTCATTTACATCTTATTGGTTTTGATCATGGGGGTCGATCTACAAGTTTCCATGTTCCACTTTGTAATATAGAATCCATCTCATCGTTTATAACTTCTTTTTAAAAAGAAGCATCTTGAGATCTAAGGGCATCATTTATTGTTATTGGATCATTTTCTATGTTACAAACTAACATGGTTTCCTTTGTTATATTATCTTTATCTCATTCTATTAGCAGAAGGTTGAAATCGGGTCTAAAAGATGTACCTGCTCTGATCCTCTTGGCCCTTCTAGGTTCTATGTTCACTTTATCGAGACTGCTGATATCTTGAGATATTTGATAACTACTACTTGTACTAGGATTTTGAGATCTTGTCTCTTTTTTAGTTATGGAAGAGAATGAGTTTTCATAAAACTCGACATCTCTAGATTCTATTATGGTGTTTATTGGGATCACATGATTAGATTTTACAACTAGAAACCTATAAGCCTTACTATTTTGTGCATATCTTATGAAAATGCACTTAAGAGATCTCAACCCTATCTTGGGTTTTTTAAGCTAATTAAGCCGAACTAGGGCTCTACAACGCCATACCTTGAAGTATAAGATGTTAAGAATCCTATTCTTCTATAGTTCATATGAAGTCTTACAAGTCTTAAAGTGAGGTATCCTATTACATATATGACAGGAAGCTAATAGGGCTTCTTCCCAAAATTCTGAACTTAAACTTGCATTATTGAGCATAGATTTATCATGTCTATGATAGACCTATTTTTCCATTCTGCTATCCCATTTTGTTGGGGTGAATATGGACCTTTAATTTGGTGAATTATACCATGAGTTTTGCCAAAAATTGAGAATTCTAAGGATAAATATTCTCCTCCCCTATCCGATCTTAGAATTTTAATCTTTTGGTCTAATTGGTTCTCAACTTTTACCTTGTATATCTTAAATTTTTGTAATGCCATATCTTTACTCTTGAATAGGTATACCAGGGTATAACGAGAGAAATCATTTATAAAGGTTATGAAGTACCTCTTTCCCTCTCTTGTTATTAAACCGCTCATTTCACATATGTCACTATGGACTAGGTTTAGGAGTTGTGATTCTCTTTTCACCATTGGAAACAGTTTTCTAGTTATTTTAGATTGTACACAAATACTACATTTATTATTAGGTTTTGTATATTTGGGATTTAGATTAATATTAGACATATTATCCACACTACAATAACTAATATGTTCTAAACTAGCATGCCAAACATCATGTGAATCAAGTATATAAACAGAAGAAGAATTTTCATTTATAAGGTTCAATTTAAACATTCCATTAGTTATATATCCCTTCCCTACATATACCTCATCTTTAGACACAATCAATTTATCAGATTCAAATAGGAGTTTGAATCCAAACTTAGTCAGTAGACTAGTTGATATAAGATTCCTCCTACTATCCGGTACATGTAGCACATCGTTAGAGTAAGGACTTTTCTAGAAGTTAGATTAAGACGTACCTTCCCTTTTGCTACAACCTTGGATGTAGAAGCATTCCCCATATATAGTTCTTGATTATCCCTCACTATTTCGTAGGAATTGAACATGTTGTAATTTCTACAAACATGTCTGTTAGTGTCAGAATCTACACACCATTCAACACACTCATTTACCATATTAACTTCAAAGATGACAACTGCTAGATTCATGTCTTCTATCATATTGACTTGTCCTTTTTTTTCCTTACATTTTCTTTCTGTATTTTTGGTTGTCTTTCTTAAAATGACCAGGGATTTTGCAAAAGAAGTTTGGACCCTTCTTGGATGTGTTCTTTTTTAACCCTTGGTTATTGGGTTTGAGCCTGTCATCTTTTTTGAAAGGTAGCTTCTCTAATTCCTGATTTACACTATTCTCGACTACATTAGTGTTACTCAGGGCCTCCTATTGTTCTTCCTTTTCGTCATGGAGTCTAGACTCTTCTTCTATTCGAAGAAATATTAGCAAGTCTTCTAAGAACATTTTCTCTTTTTTTTTTTTTCCATTTCAATGATTTCCTAGTATCCTTCCATTTAGGTAAAAGTTTAGCAATAATGGTGGATACTTGGAAGGATTTATCGAGATTAGTGTCGATGATGACCCGTAACTTATGTACTTGATCAAGGACAAGTTTTTCATCCAACATTTTGAATTCTAAAAACTAACTTATAAGAAATTTTTTGTTGCCTTCGTCCTTTGATGTGTATTTAGTGAGCAGCGCGTACAACAAATCCTTTGCGGTCTTTTTTTTAATGCTAAATAGTGTACAATGAGTAAGAAAGAGCATTGAAGATATGACCTTTGCATAGGTAGTCATTACGCTCCTAATCTTATCGCCTTTGAATTTGTTCTGCTGTATCAATATTAAATAATAGTGAAGGAGGATCTTGAGTGAGCACGTGATCCAACTTGAGTGATGTGAGGAAGAGATGCACCCTCGATTACCATCGAAGAAAATTTGAGCCGTCAAACGGTGTAATTTGAACAAACTCAGGATGACCCATAGAAGAGGCCATGATATCATAGCGACATCGTAACGCACCTTAAGCCTATCTTTAAGTGATTAATTTTCTTTCTTTCTGCCATAGCCATAACAAACCATCCACCACAATTAGATTTGAGAAATAACCATAAAATCATGATTCGTCATTATCATCCTCAAATGTGCAGAGAACCCACCAATGACCTTCCTATAGAACTGAGATCCTAACCATTTATTTTCAGGCCCTTTGATCAACTTGTGATTAACCTTATTCCAACCAGATGCAAAACAACATGTAAAATCGGGGAAATAGTTAAAACTCATCTCATAGAGACCACTCACACGCGAACTGTCTACTGCAAGACGCTTGTTTAACTCGACTGCGACTTCACCTTTGGAAATCATACCCATGCACAATTTTTTTATACCAAAAACCTCCAAAGAAAGAGTAGAAGAGATCGACAAGAGATAAAGAGAGAGATGGAGCATTTTCGTGAGGGGAAAGCTAGAGAGTTCTTGACTCGACGAGTCACAGTTTACAACCTTGTTGTATGTGTTTTCAAGGGTGGAACTGAGGGTAGAGTTCAGAGAAGAAAGAGAAGGTAGAAAAGAAAAAGATGAAAGGATGTAGGAACATGAGAGAGAGAGGGGAGTTTGCTGACTCACAACTGACCGAGTCAACTTGATGAGTCGATCCGCGTGATTGCTTCATTTGAACATTTTCTTAGTTACATCAGACTTATGCATTGTAGGATCCCCTAACCAGATCATGCTCCAAGCACCATAGTCACTATTAGTTACTTTGAAGTGATTAAATCAAGTCAAAACACATTGAACTCCTGCACGGGTATACGTTAAGGCTCTCTATACATCAGAGTAACCTCACATTTATCATAGCCATGTATCTGATCATGCACGTCTAACCCGGGTAGGTGATCCTTTCTGATTTGAGAATTTCATGATAATGTCATCTACGCGTTGAATTTAGTTGTTTATGTAACTGTTGATGGAATAGTTAAAGGCTGATTTATGCTATACTTGTTTGTGAAATGTATGAAAATGGTTTTACATTGATGAAATTGTTGGATCTGCCTTACGATAATGTGTAACACTTGTTCATGAAATTGTTGAACTGATTATTAGTTAATGAAATGGGGATATCTGAATTATGTTAACATGCAATATATTATCTCCTTGTATAATATCGTATGGAATTGCATTTCTTTTAGTAGTACTCCCTTTCATAGATGCATTAATCTCTATATGATATGTTGAGGTGTATTTTGGATGTGTTATTGCAAGCCTAATTGTAGCCATCCTATTACCATATGATTTGTGATGAAATTATTAGATTGTTACGTACGATGGGATTGTGATTAGCATCGGGTTCTCTACCCTGGATAAACCCTAAAAAGATTATTACATGGTGATCTCCCCTGGATTATGTTATAAAAGATTGTAAGTGCACCTATTTGTCAATAATGTGTGTTTGCACATCTTGAGTCGGTTGAGTCCCCATTGGAAGACTTTGGAAGACCAAAGACTTGGACTTAAAGCATCAAGGTATAAAGACACAAGTAAACTTGTGGTCTCTTGGTAAACCTTGCCCTATATCCCCTTTAGGTCCAAAGCAACATACCTTTAGATGGCTTGATCTAAATAGGAAAACCCTAAGTCATTTAGAGTCCTTATGAGAATGTTAGTCTTGACGATTATATGTGCAAATAGCTTGGAAAGATGAAAATTCAAAATGCATAAGTTCGAATAGATTTCGATCGAATCGACAGTCCTTTGATAAGACTCGATTGAATTGAAGAACTCATTCAATTCCATTAAAGATAGCAAAAAAATGTCCAGTGAGAAAACTACTTAAATATGGAGCTTTTAGATTGAATAAAAAACAATGTAGTCGAATCTAAGATACTATAGTCGAATCAACTAGAATTGATGGTCTATTGATTGAATTGAAATTTGAATCAAAAGTGCCTAAAAACATCTAGCAAGTTAACTGCCTAAATCTTAAGTTTTTCGATCGAATCGAAGGCAAACTAGCCTTTTTTTGCTCGTTATAGATCCGTTAGAGCACTTTTTCTACATATATGGGCATTCAGATATCAAGTATTTGTTCACAACCCCAAGTGTAGGGTCACAATGTAATACCAATTCTCGGTAAGACCGAGGTCGAATCCACAGGGACTGATCTCGTGTGTATTTTGAAAGTAACTAGAATCAAAATTAGGAGAAGATCTAACTCTAGATTGGGAATAAAGGGAAGTAATTGTGAAGTGTTTAATTAGAAACTTAAGAATTCAAAGGTGACAACTAGGGTTTTGAAGGATCCACTTGTAGCAATCAGGGTGATACTATGCTTGATTCAAGGACACAACTGGAATCAGAATCCTATCTTGTCTAGTTGGAAGATATAGCAATTAAGATCAAATCTAAACTTCCATTGACCTAATTCTCAATGGATGAGAGTTGTGAGAACTGGAAGTGATTCCATCACCTAGCCATGCCCATGAGATAATGGCAAACAATACGATATACCAATTCCACAATCAATCATAAGAGAATTGTGAAGATTAGTAGAGATTCCATCATCCAACCATGCCCAAGGGATGATGGTGAACAACATGATTTCCTAATTTCACAATCTCAAAGCATGAAAAGAAAATACTCAAAGCTATTGCATATCTATTGTAATTTGAGTCATAATAAACCATTAAAAACTGAAAGTATTCCTTAAATATCAAATTAGAATTAAAGAGAGTTCAACATAAATATGAATCACAACAATATAAACATCCCATCACGCTACAAGCTTTAGCTCTTAGCCCTAGCTAAGAGATTTAGCCAACCATAGACATGATTGGATCTAAAACCTAGAAGAAAGGATGAAAAACTAAGGAAGAAAGAAGAAAAATGCTTGGCGATAGCTCTCCACCCTTGTGCTTCACTCCTCCAAACCCCAGATGAATCCTCGGGGATGCCCTGGGGTCTCCTATTTATAATTGGGGTGTTCTAGGCTTCAAACCGACTTAACAATTCCAAAAATTGCCTCTAATTTACGCACTTCACTTAACTTTGTATAACTCTGCACAAATCGATCAATGACATCGAACTGGCTTCGATGTCATCGAAGGTGCCTTGAACCCGTGCTTTTTTCGCACCGTGTAACTTCATCCAGACTGTGTAAGTGTCTTCGATGTCATCGAAAGGTGTTCGAGAAATCGATAATGCGTCCAAAACATCCATAGAGTTAATTCAATTTCTTCAATAAATTCAATGCCTTCAAAGAGGCTTTCGATGTCATTGAGCAGGTCTTCTGTAAGGCCTGTATCTTAGTCCGTACAATTTCATAGATTCCTGCGATCCTCCCTGTCGAATTTTGGTGACCCACGACCTGTAATCAGCGTTTGTGCACTACCCTGAGTCGCATCCTATCAACTTGAGTCGACTCAACCTGAGACTTGTACCTTAGCGACCGCATCGTCGCCGCGGTTCCAACGCCGTGTCTCATGCACCAAAGCAATACCCAGGCTAGGAGCTATGGGCCCGCGTATATCTCGAGGAAACACCACGCATTTGCGAAGTTCAAGAGAGGAATCTCTACAAAATATCCCATCAATCCCATTAATGTCAAGTACAATACATCAATCAACCCATTACCTAACACATCACTCACCCCATCACAACCCATACCTCTCTTATACAACAACCCCAAAAGTCAACATTTCCATCCCATCTCCTTTCTCTCTCTCTCTCTCTCTCTCTCTCTTTCTCTCTCTCCCATCCATCACTCCATCCCATCTTCTCTCTCTCTTATTTCTCCCTTCTCTTCCAAGCAACCCAAGGAAAAACCCAACGTCTAAGCATTTCTACACTCCAAGAGTTTTTTGTGTGGCCCACTTCCTACCCCTCTCATCTCCCATCTCAACCCTCAATACTTCATTATCTTTCATTAAGATCGAAGTCAAGGAGTTTGGCATTTCATCGGACCAAGAAGATCAACGGTGGGTGATCTTGGATCTACATTCTTTTTTATTTATTTTTATTTTTATTTTTGTTGTGATTTAAAGGCCCACATATGGTGGGACCCACCTTGATGTATGTTTTGTATAAAAGAGGGGCCCATAGTGGTGGGGTCCCTCCATCACCGCCGATCTCTCTCTCTCTCTCTCTCTCTCTCTCTCTCTCCCCCTTTCTCTCTATCTCTCTCTTTCCCATGTGTCGTGGACCCCACCTTGATATTTATGTGTGAATCCAATAGTCCTAATGGTGGGACCCACCTGATGTGCCTGCACGTGTACAGTGCACTGGACGTGGGGCCTCACCTTGATGGAAGTATTAGAATTTAAGCCGTCCAACCCATTTGAAGGCCCTACCAGGATTGTATGTGCTTTATCTTGCCCGTCCATTCATCTAGACCATCCATCTATGTGGACCACACCAGCTATATGCCTACTGTAGGACGTTAGCAGGACAGGTGGGGCTTCACCGTGATATTTGTATTTTTACATCCACACCGTCCATCTGGACGGTGGGAACATTGCAGCTGGAAGCTGCTGTGGACATCAGTAAGATCTGGTACCCACTATGATGTATATGTTATATCCTAACCGTCCATCTGGACAGTGGGTCCCATGCAGCAAGCAGCTGCTTCTGCCTTGGACGCCAGCTAATTCTGTGGGTCTCATAGATGTATTTCATCCATGCCCTCCATTTGCGTGGGCCCCATCAGTATGGTCTGTGGGCCTGATCACGAGGTAGGTTATATCCCAACCATCCGTCCATCTATTTGACATAAACCCCACACCAGCAGCCTCAGCTGTAGTGTCGTCAGCAAGCTCCGTGGGGCCCATTGATGTATGTATTGTATTCCACACCGTCCATCAGCATGGACTCCACCGTGATGTATTTATTATCTACACCATCCAAATGGCTAGACAGTGGGACCCACTATTGATCTATTTATTCTATATGCATGCTACCTATCAAGTGGACCACACTACAAAGATCAGTGGAGGGTTGAACGCCTTCCATTGAAACCATTTGGGTCATAGAAGCTTTGGATTAAAATGAGATTTGCTTTTCCTCTTAATCCAGGTCTTTGTGACCTTATGATCAGATTGGTTGAGAAATGAACATTTAGGTGGGCACTGTGAATTTTAAAACACTGGAAATCATTATCTCCACTGCTATTTGCGGTATGGTCCAAATGATCTTCAATCTTCATCTCCACTGCTATTTATGGTGTGGCCCATGTCATGCGGCCCACTTGATATATGAGGCCCATGGGCGAGGCCCGTTGTGATGTATTCGAGGCTCATGGGTGTAGCCCATTGAGATGTATTTGAGGCCCATGGGTGAGGCCTAATGTGATGTATCTGAGGCCCATGGGTGAGGCCCAATGTGATGTATTCGAGGCCCATGGACGAGGCCCATTGTGATGTATTCAAGGCCCATGGATGAGACCCATTGTGATGTATTCGAGGCCCATAGGATGTGGCCATTGTGTTATATGCGAGGCCCATGAGTGAGGCCCAATACGATGTATGTGAGGCCCGTTACGTTGTGTATGAATCCCTTGTATGAGGCCATGAGCCCACTATATGTTCGGCTCTATGTGGGCCACTCCTTGGGAGCAATGTTGGTTAAATGTCTACATTGATGGGCAATGATGGTTAAATGTCCTCATTGTGACCTTCCCTTAGGCCTTGTTAAGCCCATTCACATCATTCTCTAAGTGGGTTGACCCTAATTATTAGACCCCATTTGCATGATCCATCTATTCTCATTGGGCTATCCTAAGATGTTGGGCCCCCATTGGTTGTTAGTAGGATTAATTATTTTAATTTGGAGTCCATCTAAGACTCATTTAGGCCCCCTAGGGCATCTAGCAGGGCTATATAATAGTATGGAGAAGGAACCCCTTCCAGATTCTTAGGCTTTGGTTAGGCCACTTAGGCCCAACTTGATATAAGAGAGGGGAGGGGTACATGCTTACAATAGCCCCATGATTCATGTTCATATGCATCATATGTATGCTTGATATGAGGAGTGATTGATCATAGCACATGCCATTGGGTAGATTGCTTGGGACTCCCTGATAAGGGGAGTTGTCCACAAGAGTGCGCGGTATGCGCATGATTGCGGTATGACTGGATAACGTGATTAACGCATTTCGAATTATGTGTAATGCCCTGAAATTCGGGGGTCGAGCATAACTTAGCTCCCGAGTTCCAAAACATCACTTATGCAACATATTTAATGATGGATGTATGTTGACTGTATTAGTGCATAAAACATGGAATAGATTAAGCCAAAACACAGATATGATTCAGGGATAAGTGAATAAAGCAAGCGGAAGACTTATAGAAAAATATGTGTACAAGTGTAAATCCCTGAAATACATATACAAGCCAGATCGTATGAAAGTGTTATTTAACAAAATTATAAGTATCAAGTTACATCATTTAAGTTCCCAGAAAAATAATCCCGCACATCAGACCGAGGCTCGCTAGAACCCGTCTGAAAACTGCATATAGGAGAAGGCAGCCTCATCATCATCCAGCTCCCGCTCTGCCTCAGAAGTCGCATCCACATCTGCAACATCAGAGCCTAAGACAGAGTCTGGTGGGTGTTTAACACCGCCCCAGAAACGTGGGAGTGAGTGATCAACTCAGTGGAACAATAAGGCACTGGTTAACATGTTATCAGTTCAATCAAACAGTAATGATAAAGCAGGACAATTAAATAAATCCTAAGTACTCTTGTTAATGCAAGGATGTATGCAACATGATGCATGCCCTCACGCGTACACCCTCAGCGTCTTCATCTTACGTTACGCATGACATCGCCTCAAAGTGCACCACATGTACAAAGCACATGCAAATGCGGTGTATGGATATGATTACCAAGTTGTTATTAGTCCATTTTCACACAGCAGGATTGGGAAGCTAAGATACCTTCCTCATATCACCATCCAAACAGTGATCCATACTAGGGTCGTCAATCCTAGACATCTCATACGATCATATGTTTGAGGTCGTAGCAAAGGGCTCGTCACCAATCAATGCACGCCTTTCATGCCCTTACTACCACAGTTCGGCTCGTCACCTCATTGCGGTATCCAAGTATGCTCGAGGTCACTACAAAGGGCTCGTCACCAATCAATGTAGGCCGACAGCACAAATATAGTGTCCCATACCACCATAATCGGCTCACGAGTTTGGTTGCTCACTGGTCACTACGGGGAGGCTCGTCACCCCAGCGTAGGCCGACAGCTCGACCACGGTGTCCCATACCACCATGTCCGGCTCATGAGTCTTAGCGGATCAAGTACCATAGTTAATAGGACTTCACTGGTAAGTTCGGTATCCTAGATTCAAGCAGTAGCGTCCATACATGGTGAACACACATCGGACAATCGGGTTACTTGACGAACTCGACTAGCACGAGCGCACGTTGAATTGAACGACATAGAGTTCGTAAACACTCCGTGTGGCCAAACCACTGTCGACAACTCTAATACGATTCGGGTTCGTCTAATACGTCCTACCTGGCGAAAGCAATCTCAACCACAAATATAGTGTCAATTACCGATTTTCTGGACTAAGGCATAGTCCCAAACACCTTACACTACAACAGATATTCATGTTGAATGTAAAATAGTAATGGAACAACAACTCAAATCATGGTACATACGCATCTGGAGAATATCAACTTAACATAAATGTAAGCATAGGTAATGCTTGAATTTAAATAACATGGAATGTAACTTGCATAAAGGAAATCATGCGCATCCATAGGAGTATTGAGAATCACTTCTCAACGCCCACAATTAGTGTAATAAGTTACACTTTAGTTCATTCATGCATTTCTACAAACACTTAGCATACATGGAACAACATACATGACGTATGTTGAAATACATGCAATTTGACAATTCCTTTTACCAAGGAGTTGTCATACATGCATCTAGCATACATACATGACAAATAATCATGGCAAACACAAGTGCATATTTTATACGTATACGGTACTTTATAAATACACATAGAATACACAAATCTCAATATAGCACATGCATATCTGGAAAGCAATGTAAACACAACATTTGGCATGTGAAATCTCATCCATAGCAAGAATAAATCACTAACTGGCATTGAAAGCCTTGAAAACCATAACCTATACACTTAAAGTCCGCACCTTAAGCAAGGAAAGAACACCGAACTGATTTAGACGAGTTGTCTTCGTCAACGGCGATAGGATACCCTAAAACAAGGATAGACATGAGATACAACAACACCAAGACTAATCTAAGCTCTAACACAGGTTAGGGTTAGATTAACTTACCCCAAAAAGAACTCAGAACCGTCAGAAGAACGATTTAAAGTGAAGGTTCAAAGGTGAAGAAGAACAAGGAAGAATCCAAGATGATTCACCAACTAATCTCTCTCACTTTCTCTCTCTTTTCCACTCTCTTTCCAAGCTAGGGTTAGAGAAAATTCGTATGGAAAAGAGAGCTAGGGTTTAAGGACTATAAATAGGCCTCAACTTGACGAAAATAACCCTAGGGTCAAGGTATACTTAGGTTATAACCAAAGCATGCCTTTCTCGATCCAACGAAGCACTTCTGGTGGGTCTATAACCACGAAAGGTCGGACTTAAGCTCACTGACCATGGATCTAGGTCAAGCTGAGTTTTCATACCGACCGGCTCTTCAGATCAGCCGTGGCGGACCACACTCAAATCAACGGTCACGGAATCTCGATCAGGTCCACAAGCACTAGGATATGCCTAGGCCACCTTTCCTGATCAGAGGGTGAAATTGGGTCAGAATCCAATGGTTAGATAGCTTAAAATTGCCGCGTAAGCGACACGACTCAGATTTCATAAAAGCTTATTAAATTCCAACCGTTCTCACACTCTTCACTCCGAGCTCAATCAAATCAACCCAGAACATCACATGGACTTGATTTTCGAGGTGATGGTCAAGCCCAACTCGGTGACCACAACAGCCTAAGATCATCGCTATCGGACTTTCGACGCGCGGTCCAGGTCCGATCCAGATCTTCCAAAAATTCCCCAGAACAACTGGATTTAGCGATGGATCCCAGGTTTCAGAGTAACGTAGCGCTAACTAATCTACAAGTTTTGAGCCATGCAGATACAATTTAAAGTGAATGATGTGAATTTCACAAGTAATCGAGTATAGCGCTAATTACCCTAAAAACAACTACTTAAGGAAAGATTAGCACAAAAATTCCAAGGTCGTTACAATCTACCCCCCTTAAAGAAAATTTCGTCCTCGAAATTCATACCTTCATATAATCCTCAAGGATCAGAGGGTAGGTCTTTCTGACCTCAGCTTCAGATTCCCAAGTAGCCTCTTCCACACCATGATGCGTCCATAGCACCTTCACAAGAGGGATAACCTTGCTATGCAATACCTACTCCTTCCTATCGAGAATACACGTCGGTCGCAGTACATAAGTGGCATCCTCACTCAACTGCACTTGCTCCCAACTGATAATATGCGAAGGATCAGGAACGTACTTCTTCAGCATAAAAACATGAAATACGTTATGCACGCCCGCAAGAGGTGTGGGCAAAGAAAGGCGGTACGCTACCGCTCCCACTCGATCCAGAACTTGAAATGGACCAATAAATCTCGGCATCAGCTTTCCCTTCTTACCGAACCGCAGAACTCCCTTCATAGGAGAGACCTTCAGAAACACATGGTCTCCCACATCAAACTCAAGCGGTCGACGCCTCGTATCAGTATAACTCTTCTGCCTGCTCTGCACTGTTAGAAGTCGACGTCGAATGATGTCAGCCTTCTTTGAAGTCACCTGCACCAACTCCGGGCCAAGCAAACTACGCCCACCAATTTCTGCCCAGCAATGTGGTGCTCTGCACGGGCGACCATACAACGCCTCATAGGGAGCCATACCGATACTCCCCTAGAAACTATTATTATACGCGAACTCTGCATACTGAAGACAATCATCCCAACTGTCCTTGAAATCCAAAACACAAGCTCGCAACATATCTTCCACGACTTGATTCACGCGCTCCGTCTGCCCATCTGTTTGCGGATGAAACGCGGTGCTGAATTTCAGTTTCACACCCATTGCTTCTTGGATACGAGTCGAGAAGATAGATGTAAAACGCATGTCTCTATCAGACACAATCTCCAGGGAAACTCCATGCAGACGCACTATCTCCTTGATATACAACCTAGCCAACTCGTCTGCAGAGTAAGTGACTCTGATCGGTAAGAAATGCGCCGACTTCGTTAATCGGTCGACGATCACCCAAATAGAGTCAAATCCCTTCCTCGTCCTCGGCAACCCAGAAATAAAATCCATAGAGATGAAATCCCACTTCCATTCAGCTATGGGCATGGGCTGCAACAACCCAGGAGGTCGGCGATGCTCTGCCTTGACCTGCTGGCACGTGAGTCAACGAGAAATAAATTTAGCAATCTGGACCTTCATATTGTCCCACCTATAAGACCTCTTCATATCCTGATACATCTTCGTGCTACCTGGATGCATCGCAAGTTTAGAACTATGGGCTAACTCGAGAACCTCCCGTCTCAAGTCAGGGATGTCAGGAACACATAACCGGCCACGAAAATGTAGGCCCCCATCAGAACTAATACTCTAGTCGGAGTTCTCATCTGTACCAACCTACTGCCTCATCTTCAACAAAAGCTCATCATCTGCCTGAGCTGCAACGATCCTCTCGTCGATAAGGGGCTGTACACGAATGTGTGCGATAACCTCATATGGCTCAACCACCGTAAGCTTCTGCTCAAAATCGTGCACGAACTCCAACATATCCCACTCTGCTATCATCAGCGGAGCCGCAAACTTCAAAGCCTTCTTGCGACTCAACGCATCCGCCACAAGGTTCGCCTTGCCCGGATGGTACGAAACATCGAACTTAAAGTCCTTCAATGTTTCTATCCATCTGCGCTGCCTCATATTCAAATCACGCTGCGTGAAAATATACTTAAGGCTCTTGTGGTCGCAAAAGAGCTCGAACTCCTCACCATAGAGGTAATGTCTCCAAAGCTTTAATGCGAAGATGACAGCTGCTAACTCCAGGTCGTGCGTAGGATAATTTTCATCGTGTTTCCTCAACTGACGCGAAGCATAAGCAATCACCCTGTCCTTCTACATAAGGACACAACCCAGACCAACGCGAGAGGCATTAGTATATATAATATACTTAACCCCTTGCTCTAGCAATACTAGCACAGGGGCGGACGTCAACTTGTCCTTCAGCTCCTGAAAAGCTAACTCCGCCTGCTCATTCCAAGCAAACTTTAAATCTTTCCGTGTCAGCTACGACAATGGTCTGGCAATCTTCGAGAAGTCCTGAATAAAGCGTCGATAATAGCCTGCAAGACCCAGAAAACTCCTTACCTCGATCGAACCAGTGCTTCCCGACCGCAGCCTACCTTAGCAAGGTCGACGGCTATTCCTTCCTTGGACACCACATGTCCTAGGAACTTGACTTCCTCTTTCCAGAAATCACACTTCTTGAACTGTGCGAAGAACTGATGCTCCCTAAGAGTATCCAAAACCGCTCTTAAGTGCTCCTCGTGCTCTGCCCGGCTCGCCAAATAAATTAAGATGTCATCGATAAAGACAATGACGAATCGGAACAGGAATGGCCGAAACACCCTGTTCATCAGATCCATGAACACGGCCGGTGCGTTCATCAAACCGAACGACATCACAAGGAACTCATAATGACCGAAGCTAGTCCTGAAAGCGGTCTTCTGCACATCCCCATCCTTGACGCGCAACTGATGACACCCTGACTGCAGATCAACCTTTGAAAAGTACGGTGCCCCCTTCAACTGATCAAACATATCATCAATCCTGGGCAAAGGGTACTTATTCTTCACAGTTACCAAATTCAACCTGTGATAATCAATACACAATGGCAAGGAACCATCCTTCTTCTTCACAAAAAGAACAGGTGCTCCCCAAGGAGACACACTGGGCCGAATAAAACCCAATTCCAGCAAACCACCTATCTGCTTCCTCAACTCCTCCATTTCACTTGGAGGCATACGATAAGTGGGTAAAGAAATGGGCGCCGCACTAGGCATAAGATCGATAGCAAAATCAATCTCACGCTGAGGAGGTAATCCAGGAATCGACTCAAACACATCTTCAAACTCCTGAACTACCGGCATACTAACCAACGCCGATTCGGCCGAACTCTCCAACAGAGAAGAATAAAAATCAATATGAATAGGGTAACTGACCTGAACTGGGAAAGTAACAGTCTCGCCCTCAGGTCCATGGATCGTCACTGATCTAGCTTCACAATCAATCTCAGCTCGCATCTTCGTGAGCCAATCCATACCCATAATAACATCGTAGTGATAAAGCGGTGCGACTAGCAAATCAACATGGATCGATCCACTTCCCAGATTGATCGAACAATCCATACAACGCTTGCCCAAGGCAGAGGAAATCCCCATAGCGGTAGTAAGCGTCACTCCTTGCATAGGAACAGATCTCAAACCCAAACGCCTAACTGCCGCATAAGATATAAGAGAAGTAGTGGACCCTGTATCCACCAACACAGAAACAGGAATACCTTCAATGTGCGCTGTCACCTCAAAGGACCTCGGCACTAAGTCAGACATAGGCGCTTCAGCTAAAAGCGCATGAACACGAGCCTGTTGCTGATGATTCGGCGGAGGAACCATGGGCCGCTGAGGTGGCCTGAAGCCAGGAACTGCAGGTCTGAAGGATGGATGAGCTGGCGCTGATCGAAGAGGAGGAGGAGAAATAACCTGAGGCATCGGACGGCTAACCCTCTGCGGTGGAGTAAAACCACCGGCTCGCATACGGGAGAAGCAAAAACGGTCCAAGTGCCCCACCTTCCCACAATAGGAACATCGAAGATCAGCTCTCATCTGCTGAGCGGGCGGTGCTGAACGCCTAGGAGGAGAATCTGCTCGCGGCCTCTTGTCGAGGAAAGGTGCACCCTGAAAATTTGGCCGCGGCTTAGGAACCATAGGTGCTCGCATGCGGGATGTTCTATCTCCGTCCTGCTCTGCTCGCAAGGACATGCTCACCAGCTCTGCATACGAAGAAATGCTAGCACAACAAATATTCGATCGGATCTCAGGTCTCAGTCCCTCAGAGAAACGCCGCATCCTCATCGGCTGATCACCCAGGATCAAAGGAACATACCGCCCCAACTCAGTAAACCGGTTCTCATACTCCGTCACCGACAACCCTCCCTGGCGGAGGCGAAGGAACTCACTCTCCTTCTCATGTCGGTACGTGACCGGAAAATACTTCTCGTGGAAGCGCGCCTCAAACGCCTACCATGACCACTCAAAGCCTTTCTCGATAGTGCGAAGAACACTGTCCCACCACAGACTGACCTCCTTCTCAAACATGAAGGTGGCAAGCTCAACCTGCTCGACCTCAGAGCAGTGCAGCGGTCTCAGCATCTTAGAGATGTGGTCTATCCAATACTCGGCCTCCTCGGGTCTATGAGAACCTGCAAAAGTAGGAGGTCGCAAGCGCTGGAATCGTTCAAAAGTGCCGCTGGCACTGGCACTCCCAGATGGAGGCATAGGTGAAACAGGCGGAGTCGCCCCCACTGACTGAGCAAAGATGCCAGCCATGGAAGAGAGGAACTCCTGCTGCTGCTGCTGAATCTGCTGCTGCTGCATCAACAACATCATCTGCTCAAACCTATCAACAGGTGGAGTAGATGAAGGTGCACGGCTTGGCCTAGGAACCGAGGGTGTGACTGGAGGAGCCATCGGTGTCGACCCAACATTGGCCCGAGATGGACCCGCCTGCGGATCTGACTGGCTATCGCTCAAGGGAGGAACCCCAGCAAGCGACTCAATCAAAGAGAGACGGGCCGAAGTCTTCGAACCCTTAGGAGGCATCCCTACATTCAACAGAGGATGCAACCTGTCAGATTCTAAGTCACATAATCCATCCACACAACAACATAGCACAACTCCAAAGGTAAACAACATGCATTCTATTAATCAAAATCGTCGCAATACAAGTAGTGCAGCAATACATGAATCACGACTAGGAAAGCATGGAGACAACAACTTCTAACACTTCAAACAACCACAGCAACTACAACAACCACAAACAACTACAACAACTACACAACTACAACACTCCAACTACAAGCCAACAACGGCTACACACAGAAAGAAAACACCAAACAAAGCAAAGGACGGCCACAACGATGCTACTCGTCGGAATCAGGAGATGGAGGCGGAGCACCCTTATCCTGCAAGCAACACAGGATAGACTTCAGAGTCCGAGTCACCTTCTTAAACTTATGTTTAATAAGGCCTCGAAGATCAACCATATCCTGGCGTAAAGCAGCTTGCCCTTCTTCAAGCCGTGTAAGACGGGCATCTCTGGCAGTCTGCTCTGCGCTCCGCTCTGGCACCACAGGAGGAGAGCTATCACTCGAATCATGTGCCTCAATCTCTTCCTCGTCCTGCTCTGCTTCTTCCTCAGACTCGGCACCACCTTCAACATAACTCTCTTCATCACTGCTCTCAGACTCAGCCTCACCCTCTGAGGCATGCCGACTAGAACCGATCTCCATCAGCTTAAGAGTCCTCAGATTGATATGACGAACAGGAACCGGCTTCTCAGCTCCAAGCCTATAGCCAAACTCATGTGCAATCTTGCAAATGAGGTGGCCAAATGGAAGCGACTCGGTCCTCCTACTCGAACGAGCGATGAGAATAATCTGGTGCAGGACGTACGTCGTCACACACAACTTCGCTTCCTGCCCTACCTGATATAGGAAATCCACCATCAGGCACGTACACTCGCTGCGATTGCTCCACCTTGGATATACATTGAACGTAAAGATGTGGTGAAGCAAACGGAAGTCGTCCGTCATGTGGGAAGCCAGAAGACTCCTATTCAGCTGCCATTCGACCAAACGACCACACAAGGATCGGGTGCGACGATCCCTCTCACGCACACTGTCCACATTCTTCTCGCTGGCATGCACTTCACCAAGTGGCACCTTCAGGAGTTGGATATCAAAGCAACATTGACAATACCCACTCGACCGCTACCACAAGGAATCTTGAACTACAGAGGCTCTAGCGAAGGCTCCAGAATGTTGGCATAAAAAGCTCGAACAGTGCTAGCATTCGCGCGATACTCGCCTTCGAATAAGGGACCTCAACCAGCCCCTTCTAGGCGCTCCAACAACATAAACTCACCAAAGAGCCACGGATCAACATGAGCCTCAAAAAGGACTCTACGGCCTTCATAGAATCCATATGACAACTTCACCAACAAGGTCCTACTAACGGGAGCTCAAGGATCAAGGTCCCGCTTCGTCTGGAATTCACGCGTGGCGGACGTGCTCGCGGCGGCACCTCTCGGCCTCCGTGCATGGGTTGGGCGGCTCGGCCCGGCTTCATCCACGGGCGCTCTCTTCTTCCCCATCAAGGAAAGAAGGGAAGAAATGGAAAAGATGGCCGTCACAATCTCAAAGAGGGCCATGAGAAATGAGAGAAAGAGAGAAATAGGAAGATGGTGAAGCTTCCACACAACTATTAGCCAAAAAGGGGATGCAAGAGCTCAAATGAGAAGGAAAGAAAGAGAAATCAGCAAGGGGAAGGAAGATTTGGAGATGGGGTGGTGGGTTTGCATGAAAAATGGAGGAAGAAGGAGATTTGGGAGAGATTTGAGAGGATTTGGAGAGGGTTTTGAAGAAAGGGAGAGCTTGGGAGTGGGTTTTGTGAAGGAAATAGATAAAAGAAGAGGGTTTAAAGGGAAAACCATGGAGAGGTGGGCCACATTAGGCCTAGGAGTGATCGGCCCGCACCGGCCCGCTTGGCCCGCTGACCGGAGATCCCTCGCCGAACCGGAGATGACATCGCCGGTCTCTGGACATCCCGGCAATGCATCATCATTTTGACAAGGCCCTCCTGGTCCCCCATGCTCAAAAAAGTGTGGGTCCCCCCCTGGGCCCCACTGGAAATGCCCCGATCGGCCCCTTGCATAGATTGCCGCCTATCGGGTCATTCTGGCAGAAATCTGATTCAGATAGAGATTTCTTGAAAGTTTAAGGGTGAAAAAGGGAAGATAGGCCATCTACTCTCATTAATAGATGGTTTGGGAAAGGTCTCGGGTCGCTGTGTGTGATCAGGTGAGAGTACAGACTTGATCTCGGCGAAGGTTTTCAAGAAACTTTCACCGATAGAAGCTACGGAGCACAAACACAACATCTATGATAGACCCGCACCCAAATACACTACAGTGGTGACAATGTGCGGTGTGTGACCATAACCCAGGTCCGGTTTAATCCAGATCATGCTCTGATACCAACTTGTAACGCCCTGAAATTCGGGGGTCGAGCATAACTCAGCTCCTGAGTTCCAAAACATCACTTATGCAACATATTTAATGATGGATGTATGTTGACTGTATTAGTACATAAAACATGGAATAGATTAAGCCAAAACACAGATATGATTCAGGGATAAGTGAATAAAGCAAGCGGAAGACTTATAGAAAAATATGTGTACAAGTGTAGATCCCTGAAATACATATACAAGCCAGATCGTATGAAAGTGTTATTTAACAAAATTATAAGTATCAAGTTACATCATTTAAGTTCCCAGAAAAATAATCCCGCACATCAAACCGAGGCTCGCTAGAACCCGTCTGAAAACTGCATATAGGAGAAGGCAGCCTCATCATCATCCAGCTCCCGCTTTACCTCAGAAGTCGCATCCACATCTGCAACATTAGAGCTTAAGATAGAGTCTGGTGGGTGTTTAACACTGCCCCAGAAACGTGGGAGTGAGTGATCAACTCAGTGGAACAATAAGGCACTGATTAACATGTTATCAGTTCAATCAAACAGTAATGATAAAGCAGGACAATAAAATAAATCCTAAGTACTATTGTTAATGCAAGGATATATGCAACATGATGCGTGCCCTCACGCGTACACCCTCAGCGTCTTCATCTTACGTTACGCATAACATCGCCTCAAAGTGCGCCACATCTACAAAGCACATGCAAATGCGGTGCATAGATATGATTACCAAGTTGTTATTAGTCCATTTTCACACAGCAGGATTGGGAAGCTAAGATACCTTCCTCATATCACCATCCAAACAGTGATCCATACTAGGGTCGTCAATCCTAGACATCTCATACGATCATATGTTTGAGGTCGTAGCAAATGGCTCGTCACCAATCAATGCACGCCTTTCATGCCCTTACTACCACAGTTCGGCTCGTCACCTCGTTGCGGTATCCAGGTATGCTCGAGGTCACTACAAAGGGCTCGTCACCAATCAATGTAGGCCTACAGCACAAATATAGTGTCCCATACCACCATAATCGGCTCACGAGTTTGGTTGCTCACTGGTCACTACGGGGAGGCTCGTCACCCCAGCGTAGGCCGACAGCTCGACCACGGTGTCCCATACCACCATGTCCGGCTCATGAGTCTTAGCGGATCAAGTACCATAGTTAATAGGACTTCACTGGTAAGTTCGGTATCCTAGATTCAAGCAGTAGCATCCATACATGGTGAACACACATCGGACAATCGGGTTACTTGACGAACTCGACTAGTACGAGTGCACGTTGAATTGAACGACATAGAGTTCGCAAACACTCCGCGTGGCCAAACCACTGTCGACAATTCTAATACGATCAGGTTCGTCTAATACGTCCTACGTGGCGAAAGCAATCTCAACCACGAATATAGTGTCAATTACCAATTTCCTGGACTAAGGCATAGTCCCAAACACCTTACACTACAACAGATATTCATGTTGAATGTAAAACAGTAATGGAACAACAACTCAAATCATGGTACATACGCATCTGGAGAATATCAACTTAACATAAATGTAAGCATAGGTAATGCTTGAATTTAAATAACATGGAATGTAACTTGCATAAAGGAAATCATGCACATCCATAGGAGTATTGAGAATCACTTCTCAACGCCCACAATTAGTGTAATAAGTTACACTTTAGTTCATTCATGCATTTCTACAAACACTTAGCATACATGGAACAACATACATGACGTATGTTGAAATACATGCAATTTGACAATTCCTTTTACCAAGGAGTTGTCATACATGCATCTAGCATACATACATGACAAATAATCATGGCAAACACAAGTGCATATTTTATACATATACGGTACTTTATAAATACACATAGAATACACAAATCTCAATATAGCACATGCATATCTGGAAAGCAATGTAAACACAACATTTGGCATGTGAAATCTCATCCATAGCAAGAATAAATCACTAACTAGCATTGAAAGCCTTGAAAACCATAACCTATACACTTAAAGTCCGCACCTTAAGCAAGGAAAGAACACCGAACTGATTTAGACGAGTTGTCTTCGTCAACGGCGATAGGATACCCTAAAACAAGGATATACATGAGATACAACAACACCAAGACTAATCTAAGCTCTAACACAGGTTAGGGTTAGATTAACTTACCCCAAAAAGAACTCAGAACCGTCAGAAGAACGATTCAAAGTGATGGTTCAAGGGTGAAGAAGAACAAGGAAGAATCCAAGATGATTCACCAACTAATCTCTCTCACTTTCTCTCTCTTTTCCACTCTCTTTCCAAGCTAGGGTTAGAGAGCTAGGGTTTAAGGACTATAAATAGGCCTCAACTTGACGAAAATAACCCTAGGGTCAAGGTATACTTAGGTTATAACCAAAGCATGCCTTTCTCGATCCAACGAAGCACTTCTGATGGGCCTATAACCACGAAAGGTCAGACTTAAGCTCACTGACCATGGATCTAGGTCAAGCTGAGTTTTCATACCGACCTGCTCTTCAGATCAGCCGTGGCGGACCACACTCAAATCAACGGTCACAGAATCTCGATCAGGTCCACAAGCACTAGGATATGCCTAGGCCACGTTTCCTGATCAGAGGGTGAAATTGGGTCAGAATCCAACGGTCAGATAGCTTAAAATTGCCGCGCAAGCGACACGACTCAGATTTCATAAAAGCTTATTAAATTCCAACCGTTCTCACACTCTTCACTCCGAGCTCAATCAAATCGACCCAGAACATCATATGGACTTGATTTTCGAGGTGATGGTCAAGCCCAACTCGGTGACCGCAACAGCGTAAGATCATCGCTATCGAACTTTCGATGCACGGTCCAGGTCCGATCCAGATCTTCCAAAAATTCTCCAGAACAACTGGATTTAGCGATGGATCCCAGGTTTCAGAGTAACGTAGCGCTAACTAATCTACAAGTTTTGAGCCATGCAGATACAATTTAAAGTGATTGATGCGAATTTCACATCAATCGAGTATAGCGCTAATTACCCCAAAAATAACTACTTAAGGAAAGATTAGCACAAAAATTCCAAGGTCGTTACATTGTGTGACATGAATACTGTATGCCCTAGCGACATCAGGGCCGTAGCCTCCACAGACTTATAGTGGTTGGCAAGATTGGACACCGAAAATCTTAGTCTACATGGGGTGTTATAGATGTCCTTGAGTGAATTTTCCTAAACCCTTATGCTACTAGGCGCTTGCTCCAACGTCTAGACAGGTGGATGCATGAGCGCCAAGTGCCAAATACTAGGAGGGGGCAAAGCTAGGCTGAGTTTGGCCAGCTCAAGGAATGGGTCCGCTATTAACGAGCCGGGCCCGATATTGACAGGTGGATAGTGAGGTCTTCCACTCACCTTATTGCGCGCGATGGGGCGGTAATTTGGTTTGGAGTGTACTAGACCATAGTGATATTCCAGAGTTGAACTGTGTTGATATGTGGACTCAGATGAGGATTGGTATGCTTGAGTTGCATCTCGCATCACATGGCCTTGTTATGGCTGACATCATTTATGCCTTGCATCACATAGCCTTGTTATGACCGATAGTATTCACGCCTTGCATCGCGTAGCCTTAGTACGTCTAATAGTATTCATGGATTCATCAGCATATTTCGTATTACTTTGATATTGCATAATTGTATTACTATATTACGCACACACTTTTCCTACCCTCTAAGCTTTCCATAAGCTTATGTATGACTGTTGCGTGCAGGTGACGTTGGATCGCAGCAGCGCTGAGGCAGGAGCGCATAACAGACCATCGTGGAGCTTTTGTATATCTTTATATTCCCCTTTCTGCATTGTACTTATAAGTTTTTAATTATAGTGGAAATGTGATGGAGATGTCGGTTGTTGTTTGTGGGTTATGCTTAGTTATGCTTATTACGAATCAAATTCATGTTGAAAATCCTCCTCGTAGGATCCCAGGATCGGAACCTGGCTTATGGGTGCTGGGAGCCGAAAGTGGGGTACTACGGAGGTTGTTGGCGTCGAATTCAGTGATCGAGAATTTTATGAGCCCGGCTTCCAAGTTTGGGGTGTGACATCTTCGATATCATCGAGGAGTACTTCGAGTAATCCAACATTGTGCCCAATATGTCCAGCAAGTTTCGCTGAAAATCCACAGAAAATTCGATATCATCGAACTAACTTCGATGTCATCAGAAGTCCTCGAGTCATTGAAAAATGCCATCAATTTATCTAGTGACCAAATCGATTTTCATTCATAAATTGGTGTCATCGACCTGTGTTCGATGTTATCGAATGTGTCTTCAATGTCATCGAACGGTGATCGATGACATAGTTAATGCGAATTCTGCACTTGTTCTTTCGACTTCTTTTCCTTCTCCACATGGTTTTTTTGAATCTTGGGACCTTGAAATCTTCAATCTTTGTCTCCTAAGATCCATTCTTTGCCTTGGTGATCTTTGAGTGTAAAATCCATGACACCTTTTCCAATCTAGGCTCTTAAATTCACATTGCAACACAAACATGGGTAAAATAGGATATTAAGCAGTATCATATTCATAAAACTAAGATATAAATGGGGGATAATATGTAATATTTGACCCTCAACATAATCCCCAACCAGCATTCTGCTAGTCCCGAGCAAAGTATGCGTGAAATAAATCTCAATTCTTAATGTTCAATCCTCTTTAGGAAAACAATCTTTTGTTCACGCAAGTATGAATGTGTAGAAATAAGATATGAAAATGAGATTTTGAAAACCTAGAGCCAAATCACATAAGCAACCAATCAAGTAAGTTCTTTGTTCATTAAATGAAGCATAATTTGCATATTAAGTTTTTCAATATGCCAAGTGAAAATCAACTTGCTTCCCATACGAATACTGTCAATTCATCATGTTAACCATGCTCATTACTTCAAGATCAGTTTGAAACTCAAGTACTGATTCCGAACTTGTCCCCTTCTCCTCTTTTTCTAGTTTTTGATTTTATATCGACGGTTAATTTTTATTCATTCTTTATTTTTGCATTCTTTTTCAGATTTTTCATTCTTTTTATTTTTTTCATCATACATGACCTATTTGTCGATCTCCTATTTTTTAATTGGTTCTTTTCTTCTTTTAAGGTGGATAAAATTCTTCAGACAGAATTCTCACCATTTATCAATGATTCACATAGTAACAATCAGAAATTCTAGCTTGTCTTTCAAAAGACAAATTGAATGTGTCTTATGATTTAGATTAACATGATATTCAAACTTCCTCTTAATCAATTAAGCATAAGAACTTAGGTGACAGATTACTTAGTTGATCAAACTCCAACAATAAAAAATTCCATCTATATCTTACCATACTCACAGCATTCTTAAATACACAATTCATCACTTCCCAAATAGATTTCAACTTGAAACATTGAAAATTTTCAAATTTTTTGCTCAAAACTGAGAAAACACTGATTAGTTTACCTAATCCCCCATCCCCAACCTAAAAATCTACATTATCCTCAATGTAAAAGAAATAAACATGTAATGCAAAAGAGGTAATGAAAAGAAAAGGGAAGTGATGGAAAGGTAATACCTGAAGAAGGAATTTTTAGGCTTTTCCAATAATCTCAGTGTGAAGATGGGTTAGCAAAAGAATTAAACCAACAAAAAGTAAACTATCATAAACAGTGAAAAGCAAACTATCCTAAAGGTAGAAAGCAAACTATCCTAAATAGCGGAAAGAAAACCATCCTAAAGGTAGAAAGCAAACTATCATAAACAGTGAAAAGCAAACTATCCTAAAGGTAGAAAGCAAACTATCCTAAATAGCGGAAAGAAAACCATCCTAAACATAACATATATGAAAGTAATAAACCTAGCTATACCTCAATCAAATTAGGAGGTCAATATTGGTAAACAGGATTAATCAGGGGTATGGACATGTCCTCTGAATAAAATTTTTCAACAAGTGGATTTAATCGATGTCCATTCACTTTGAAAACATTGCCATTGCTTGGATTCTGAATCTCGATGGCCCCATGAGGATAAACATTAGTAATTGTGAAAGGGCCGGTCCAACGAGATTGGAGTTTACCCGGAAAAAGATGTAACCGAGAATTATACAAAAGGACCTTCTGACCTAGTGTGAATAATTTTCAAAGGATGTGTTGGTCATGAAACACCTTCATCTTGTCCTTGTAAAGTCTTGAGTTCTCATATGCATCATTCTGGATCTCTTCAAGCTCATTCAACTGAAGTTTGCATAGCGAGCTAGTGTTGTCCAAATCGAAGTTTAGATTTTTTAATATCCTAGTATGCCCTATGTTCCAACTCCACAGGTAAGTGGCAAGCCTTCCCATAGACAAGTCTAAAGGAAGACATTCCAATAGGGGTCTTAAATGTAGTACGATAAGCCCATAAGGCATTGGTCAATCGGATTGACCAATCCTTATGGCTAGGGTTAACCGTTTTTTTACAAAATATGTTTAATTTCCATATTAAAAATCTCAGCTTTCCCACTTGTTTGTGGGTGGTATGGAATGCTCACTTTGTGTTAAACGCCATATTTCTTCATTAAGTTCGCAAAGGGCCTCTTATAAAAATGTGAACCTCCATAACAAATGATGGCACGAGGCGTTCTGAACTGGGAATGGATGTTTTCTTTTAAAAATTTAATGACCGTTTGATGATCATTATTCCGGCATGGAATTGCTTTGACCCATTTAGTGACATAGTCTACTGCTATTAAAATATACAGATTCCCAAGGGATTGGGGCAACGGTCCCATGAAATCAATGCCCTAGCAATCAAATGCTTCAATAATCAGAATTGGGTTTAAAGGCATCATGTTTCGATGAGACAATGCTCCCAACTTTTGACAATGCTTGCAAGGTTTACAAAACTCATGAGTGTCCTTGAACATAGTGAGCTAGTAAAAGCCGCACTGCATAATTTTGGCGGTGGTCTTTTTAGTAGAAAAGACACCACCACAGGCCTGAGAATGACAGAAGGAGATGACACTTTGGTGTTCATTGTCTGGCAAACATCTCCTTAAGATATGATCTGGGCAATATTTAAATAAATATGGATCATCCCAGAAGAATTTGCGTACCTCGATGAAGAATTTTTTCTTCTCTTGCGCAGTCTAACGTGTTGCTGAAACCTGTAGCAAGATAATTAGCAATATCCGTAAACTAAGGTGAATGTGAGACTTTAAACAATTGTTCGTCAGGGAATATGTCATTTATATGTGTCATCTCAAGGGAATCAGAGAGATTAAGGCGGGAAAGATGGTCAACCACTACATTCTTTACTCTATTTTTATATTTTATTTCCAAATCAAATTCTTAAAGTAGGAGGATCCAACTTATCAAGCGGGGCTTAGCATCATTCTTAGAAAGAAGATACTTGGGCACCGCATGATCTGTGTAAATGATGATCTTGGATCCAATCAAGTAGGACCTAAATTTGTCCAAAGCGAATACTACAGCTAAGAGTTCCTTCTCCGTACTTGAGTAATTTACTTGGGTAGGATTTAGAGTTCTACTTACATAATGTATAATATAGGGCTTCTTTTCTCTTCTCTGGCCTAACACTACCCCAATAGCATTATCTGATGCATTGCACATAATTTTAAAAGGAATGTTCCAGTCAATTGGTTGCATAATAGCTGAGGTAGTCAACATGCACTTGAGCTTAGAGAAAGCTTCTTGGTATTACTCAGTCCATTCAAATGGTACATCATTTTGAAGTAGATTACATAGAGGATGAGAGAGGTGACTAAAGTCCTTTACAATCTCCTATAAAAACTGACGTGTCTTAAGAAGTAGCGCACGTCATGTATGTTCTTGGGTGGAGGTAAGTTAGAGATAAGATCAATCTTAGCCTTATCTACCTCAATTCCTTTGGATGAGAAGATATGTCCTAGCACAATTCCCTTATGCACCATGAAATGGCACTTCTCCCAATGTAGTATCAAATTCTTTTCCTCACATCGCTTCAGCACACATTTTAGATTCTCCAAATAATCGCTGAAGGAAGGACCAAAGACAGAGAAGTCATCCATGAAGACCTCTAAATATTACCCCACCATGTCAGAAAAAATACTCACCATGCATCACTAAAGAGTGGCAGGGGCATTACACAGTTCGAATGGCATCCGTTGGTAAGTAAAGGTGCCAAAGGGACATGTGAATGTGGTCTTTTCCTAATCTTCAGAGGCTATCTCTATCTGGTTATAGCCTGAACACTCATCAAGGAAGCAATAGTATGAGTGACTAGCTAGCCTTTCCAAAATTTGATCAATGAAGGGCAAGAGAAAGTTGTCCTTCCTCGTGACAGTATTCAATTTCCTGTAGTCAATCTGTTCACAACCCCAAGTGTAGGGCTGTGATGTAGTAATAATCTCGGTAAGACTGAGGTCGAATCCACAGGGACTGAACCATATACGTATTCTGAAAGTAACTAGAACTAGAACTAGAAGAAGATGTAATCTAAATTAGGAAAATTTAAGAGAATAATGGTGAATTACTTTAACTAAAACTTGTAAAATTCAAGGGTGGGAAACTAGGGTTTTCAAGGATCCACTTGTAGAGATCAGGGAGATCTATGCTTGATTCATGAACACAACTGGAATCAGAGTCCTATCTTCATCTAGTTGGAAGATAATTCATTAAAATTCACATCTGAACTTCCTTTGATCTAGTTTTCAATAGAATGATAGGAATGAGAATTAGAATTGATTTCATCATAAAACCGTGCCCATGAGATAAAGCAAACAACAGAATTTAACCAATCCATAACCAATCTAAGGGAATTATGAATATTAGGAAGGGTTCCATCATCTAACCATGTCCATGAGACGATGGTGAACAACAGGGTTCCTAGGTTTACAATCCTAATAATGAAAAGAACATGGTCAGAGCTATCACAGATCCATTGTAATTTAAGTCACAACAAGCCATTAAAAACTTAAGGCATTCCTTATAATATAACTATAATCAAAGAGAGTTCAATAAACCTAAATCAAAGCCATAAAAAGGATCCCATCCCACTACAAGCTTCACCTCTTAGCCCTAGCTAAGAGGTTTATTCGATTATAGACATGATGAAACTAAGCTCTTAACAATGATCATCAAAGAAAAGAAAAAAGAAAAAAACAAAGAAGAAGAATTGAGAAAACTCAGCCGGTCGTCCCATGATCTCTCTTTCTCTCTCTTCTCTTCCACGTCCCTAGATATCCCTTATGTTCTCTCTCTCGTTCCTTTTTATAAGAGTAGGAGTAGGTGCTGGAGAAAGTCAGTGTGCGTAAACCTTGTGCAGCAGAAAAATGCACACAGCCTTGCATTTGGATGAAAGTTTGGGACAACTATTCGCCTTAGGTTCTGTTTGGATTTCATGATTGGGGTCGTCTTTGGCTTGGGCTTCACTTGAACAGTCCAGATCGGCCATCTAATCGACGATGGTGGGCCACAACTGCTCAGAAATCTCGGAACTCGCGGACGTGCATAACTTACGCATGTACATGCCTTGACATGTTTGGTGGGCCCCATAGTGATGTTTTCAAAGAAATCCACCCCATTCATTGGATTCCTGGCGAGATTTCAGTCGAAAATGGGTGGTTTTGGTTGAGTTTTAGTGCGGCCCACTGTATCAAATCATGCTGTCGTTCATCCTGCGTTTAAATGCAATCTGCTTGTTTGCGTGTGCATGGTAGCATATGGGCTCCATGGGTATGGTCGGCGCCCCCTGGATGGAATGGATGGTTCAGATCATCCATGTGGTGGCCCACTACACGTCCTAGTGTCCCAGCATGCAGACGCTGGATGCGAAGCCAGGCATGGGTAGGGTCAAAGGACCTTTAACCAGACTCCTGGTCCGGTGTGGTGCCTGTGCACGTGTGCTGTGCACACGCACACCCTCAAGGTGGGGTCCTCAGTGATGTTTTGATGATTCCATTCCGTCCATCCTCTTTCTCATCTAATTTAAGGGGTTGAGACCAAAATTGAAGCATATCCAAATATCAAGTGGGCCCCAAATCAGTGATTTAGTGGTTAATATGTCCGTTGGGCCACTTCCACAAACATTCAATAGCTAAAATTTTACATGTATGGATACTTTATGATCCTCAGGCCAGATATAAAGTTTGAGCCAAACGGATGGTGGGAACCCTGTGATCTTCCATTCAGGACGATTTTCAGGCCTCTTTATTGTTAATCACTCGATATTCTCGGATCTTTGGTGTGTGAATTCTTCAATCTCGGTCCCCTAAGATCCGTCCCTTACCTTGGTGATTCTTAAGCATCAAATCCATGCCTTTAGCACCCTTTTCAGTCCATGCTCTTAAATTCACCTTACAACAAAAATATGATTAAAATAGAATGTTTAAGCATTATTATGTACGTAAAACCAACTAATAACTGGGTTCTAATATGCAATATTTGACCCTCAACACAATCCCCAACCAGCATTTTGCTAGTCCTGAGCAAAGTTTGTGGAAAATATTTTGAGAATTACGGAACAATTTCTATAAACTCGAGTGATTTTTGACAAATAATCTAGATACTAGAATTCTAAGATTCATGCATGTTGGGCATTACTTTCTCCCAGACTCAAGCACATGATAAACTTCATAGTCAAGTTCAAAGTATTAATCCATCAATTAGAATAATTCTAAACATTGAGTTCTATGGGTGTATAGTGCAACCTCGACTTATCACAATTAAAGATCCAATCATCAATTTTCATGATAGCATTGATAACCAAAAAGGCCATTCTGGATAATCCAACCTAAACCAAAACTTGCCTTACAGTTCATCCTTTTTATTCTTCCAACTTTTAAATTTTCCATCGATGACTTCACTCTGTGTTAACCTTTTTAAAGCTCTTTAACAGGTAGCCGTTTTCGAAGACAGCTGTTTTGTAGTGGGTATTCTCTTTTTTTTCAATGAACATGATGGACAAGTTTCCTAGGTTGGTTCCTTCCTTGCTTAGTGATTACCAGGTTAATAACTCAATATCGAACTGAAACCTTAATGTGTAAGCTAGATGTGACATGTGAAATCATGACTCAATCCATGTTTAAAACTTCTAATCATGGGTTAATAATTCAAACTTGACTATGAAATCTAATAGATAACTGAATCCAAGAGTCATAAATCACCAACATTATGTATCTTATACTTCTTAAATTAAGAATATCCTTCAAAATTACTTGAATTCACAAAATTTTTCAGAAAAATTTGAAATTTTTTTTTTTCACAATTTTTGCTCAAGACAAAGAAAACAATTGAGAAAACACTAATTAGGTAACCTAATCTCCCATCCCCAACCTAAAATCTACATTGTCCTCAATGTAAAAGATATAAACATGTAATGCACATGAGACAATGAAAAACAATGTAAGTAAAGGAGAAGTGATGGAAAGATAGTACCTGATGAAGGAGTTGTATGGCTTTTTCCAAAGAGATCTTAGCGTGAAGGTGGGTCAGCATAAAAGGTAAACAAACAAAAAGCAAACTATCCTAGAATAACTGAAAGCAAACTATCCTAACAGCATAAAGCCGACTATCCTAAAATGGTATAAAGCAAACTACCCTAGTCCCATGAAAGCAGGAGAAAAGATACTCAGTCATGTCACAAGGTTCCTCCTCTAGCAAATGTCTGAATAAATCTCTGAGTAGGTTTCTCAATGAGATCATCTAAAAATACTTTTTGCAATAGGCTTTAATGCCCTGGAGCATGAATTTCCAGAGAAATTTATGGACCTCAATAAAAAATTGTCGATCAATCGCTTGAGGTATCCAAAGTATATATGATTCACCTCTGACAGAAAAAGTTTCAAAGTTATTATCCCATGGTAAATTAGAGACTACAAGTAGATAGAATTTAGAAAAATTCTCAGAAATTAATATAGTCTCAACATATTCCGAAGTTTTAAACTCCGGTTTAATTTTCAGCTCCTCCTTCTTTAATGATAAACATTCAGGATTTGGGGAAGGAGAGGCTTTAGAATAAGGGTTCTCTCGGTCAGTAACAACTACCGATGTGTTTTCTTGCAAGGCATTCACTACGTCTTATATCATGAGATCGTTCGAATCTGCACAGTATGCTAAGCAATCATCCAAAGAGTTGGAAAATTCAGTTGAGAATGACTCATTCTCCACGTTGAAGTTTGTGATTATCTGTCCAAGGATTCCATTGTCTCTAGAAGTGGAGGGAGGCATGTTCTCTTACTCTTGCCCTGCACAGACAAGTTGAGGATCAATAAGCGATGCTTTACTGTGAAAACTCTGTTCATCAGTACCACACAGTAAAGGCATTGTATTGTTAAGGGTTGATAACTCAGATGGTGGCCTTAACTAGATGGTTTCAATTCCCAGAGTCATATCGAGTGACTCGTCCATCTCTCGAATCATTTCATCATTCAATTCAGGAGAGTGGTCTAACATGTCTCACAAGAGTTAGAAGGGTCAGTTGAAAAGGTCTCATTCTCCACATTTAAATCAGTCATATCAGATAGGTGGAGTAAATCATTATGGTCAACCACTTCCTGTACCCCTTGATCATTGACTTGGACCAAAATTGAGATTGATTCCAGAGGAATTTGGGCTGCACATTCATGATCATCATCCCAATACTCATCATCTTCCAATTCAGTGTAGTATACACTTGGGATGAGATTGCTTCCCTCACATTCTACTCCTAAATTGGGTGGAGGTTTGAATAAAATAACCTCTCCCTCATCATTGAAACCAAGTGTGTCATGTGAGTGAAGTGTGTCATTATCATTATATTTGAAAGATACCCATGTCTCTTGATCATTCCTTTGGACTGTCATTAAGATCGACTCTTCGAAAAATTGAACCATATGCTCATTAATGGAATCCAACTCTTCATTCCAAATTTCATAGTTCTTCAAAAGCGAGTTAGGATCACTTTCCTCGCATTGTGTTTCTGGATTGAGTTGTAGCTGGGATGAACGACCCTCCAATGTCTTATCGATGCACAATGCAAGTGCTTTAATCATTTTTCTAAGGCCAGAAAAATCGTAAATGTCATCCTGCAGTGACTCATCTTAAATCATTTCTGATTTAGTTTCAAAGGTAGAAGACCCAAGAGAATTATCACTATGATATATCACTGGTTCATCTTCCCAATTTTGATGTTTCCATTGATCATAGTCATACGGATCATAGGTGGGAGAATATGATGGTTGTTGATATATATTATCACCCATAATATAATCTCTCATTGTTTTCTTCTTGTTTGATGGTTGATTATAATTCTCACTCCCATAATTCTGACAACCCCAGCATTCACACACTATTTTCTTAATCCGTGGGGTGTAATTATTCTCCCACATATGATCACGTAAGGACTTCTTAACCGGTGGAACATTATATTCCGGTCGGTTCTCGATAATGGTTTCAGAAAAGTTTTGAAACATAGGTTGATTTCCATCATAATCATCATACATCCCTCCCCAATATCTCTTACCCATCTCAGCATACTGACGTACCCACTCTTGCATGGTGAAACCCTAACTCTGAATCTAATCCTAAAAGAAAATTTAAAAAATCCTACAGTAATATGGAAAATAAGTAGAGGAGAAGTTAGAAGGAAGTTACCAAATTAGAAGTTTCTATGTTAAGATCTTGCAAAAGAAAATAAAACAAGTTACTTTCTAAAAATAAAAGAAATCCTAGAATTAGAAAGTTTCTAAAAACAAAAATAGAAAGATGAGTTAGTTTCTAAAAATAAATTAGGAAAGTAAACTAGTTTCTAAAAAGGAAAGTTTTGAAAAACAGAAAATAGAAATTTTCTAAAAGGAGAAAAGGAAGTTTCTAAACCTAGAATTAGAAGCTCAGTTAGTTTATAAAATAATTTAGAAAAAACCATAATCCTAAAAATAGAAAATAGAAAAATTAGAAAGAGGTTACCAATTTAGAAGTCTATACCAGGATCCTAGAAAACAGGAAAGTCAGGTTAGTTTCTAAAAATCAAATTGAAAAACCTAAACCTAAAATTAGAAAACCCTAATCTTAACCTAATTCTAAATCTAGTTAATCTCAAAAAAATGCAACCGTCAGTCCCCGGCAATGGCGCCAAAAACTTGTTCACAACTCCAAGTGTAAGGTCGCGATGTGGTAATAATCTTGGTAAGACCGAGGTCGAATCCACAAGGACTGAACCTTGTACGTATTCTGAAAGTAACTAGAACTAGAAGAAGATGTAATCTAAATCAGAAAAATTGAAGAGAATAATGGTGAATTACTTTAATTAAAACTTGTAAAATTTAGAGGTGGGAAACTAGGGTTTCTAAGGATCCACTTGTAGAGATCAGGGAGATCTATGCTTAATTCATGAACACAACTGGAATCAGAGTCTTATCTTCATCCGGTTGGAAGATAATTCATTAAAATGCACATTTGAACTTCCTTTGATCTAGTTTTAAATAGAATGATAGGTATGAGAATTAGAATTGATTCCATCACAAAACTATGCCCATAAGACAAAGCAAACAACAGAATTTAACCAATCCACAACCAATCTAAGGGAATTATGAATGTTAGGAAGGGTTTCATCATCCAACCATGTCCATGAGATGATGGTGAACAACAGCATTCATAGGTTCACAATCCTAATAATGAAAAGAACATGCTCAAAGCTATTGCAAATCCATTATAATTTAAGTCACAATAAACCATTAATAACTAAAAGCTTTCCTTATAATCAAACTATAATTAATGAGAGTTCAATAAACATGAATCAAAGCCATAGAAAGGATCCCATCCCGCTATAAGCTTCACCTCTTAGCCCTAACTAAGAGGTTTATTCTATCATAGACATGATGAAACTAAGCTCTTAACAATGATCATCAAAGAAAAAGAAGAAGAATAGAGAAAACTCAACCAGCTCTCTCTCTCTCTCTCTTCTCTTCCACGTCCCTAGATATCCCTTACGTTCTCTCCTCGTTCCTTTTTATAAGAGTAGGAAGTCAGTGCTGGAGAAAGTCGGTGTGCATAAACCTTGTGCAGCAAAAAAGCGCACACAGCCTTGCGTTTGGATGAAAGTTTGGGACAACTGTTTGTCTCAACTTCAGTTTAGACTTCATGGCTGGGTTGTCTCTGTCTTGGGCTCCACTTGGACAGTCCAGATCTACCATCCGATCGACGATGGTGGGCCACAACTGTCTAAAAATCCTGAAATTAAAGGACATGTGTAACTTACGCACGTACATGCGCTGACGTGTTCAGTGGGCCCCATTTAGTTTAGGACTTAATTAATTTTCGTTTAATTTCTGTAGAATACAGTCCTTAGGGATTTCTGCCTGAGGTGGTACTTGGGCCTTTGTACGGATTTTTTCGAGACGTTACAGCAGCATTTTGAATGCTACACATAGTTTAAGATCTTGTATAATGGAGACAGTGCACTTGGATTGACTTTGACTGGACAAGAGTTGACCGGACACAACTTTTCACCAGTTTGAGCTATTGAGTAGTGAAGCAAGCAGTTTCTTAGACTCATGCGGGAGTTGGGTCTTACACGAATGGTCACTGTAACTCTCCAGAGTTTATGGGACTTATTGTGGCTAGGGAGTTCACAAACTGCAATCCATCAGAGGGGCCTAGTGAAGGTACCGAGATGTGAACTTGATGGGATTTATGCATAGGGCTGGCCATAGTAACTCTATAAAGTTCATGGGGGGCACAAGTGCTACCTTTAGTACCAAATCCAAGGCCGTCAATCCATCAATAAGGGGTCATCTTGCTTCAGAGATTTTTTATCTTGCTTTAGAGACTTTCCCTCATGAGTTACTACTGAAATCAAACCAGGGATCTGGGAAGTCATCCTGCTTCGGAGACTCACTTTTTCATCACCTGCAAGGTCAGACCCATTCACGGGAGAGTATTTTCATCCTTCCCTGTGACGCTGTTGGAAGTTATACAAACGACATGGGTCTTATGTGACTACTTCGTCAATTACCCACATGGGTGCACATGAAGCTCTCTACGGGCTTTTTAGGGCCACAGACTTCACTGCTACCCAAATAATATATATGTTGCCGATGATTATAAGTCTTATGCATAGTTGCCCATATAGGGCTTGACTAAGCTGCCTTAAATGATAAACTACCATCATTATCGTCAACTTTATATGTGGTTGGCCATATAGTGTAATTCCACTACCAAAAATAATGAATTAATAATTGATATTTTGCCATTGCTGATAATGTTCTATCAATATTCATGTTATATTTAAAATAGTTTATCAGCTTGGCGATGATAGCAATTTTGATAAGACAAGCTTGTACAAGCGATTGATGACGACAACGATAGTTGCTAATTTTGGCGATAATCATTGATGCATGGCAATAGCAATGGCGATGGCGATGGATAATCGTTGGCACTTGACGATAATATGGCAATAATCGTTAGTGCTTGATGATTTTGGCA
Source organism: Magnolia sinica (assembly GCF_029962835.1). NCBI lineage: Eukaryota > Viridiplantae > Streptophyta > Magnoliopsida > Magnoliales > Magnoliaceae > Magnolia > Magnolia sinica. Next base: position 36,541,311 of record NC_080583.1, read on the forward strand.
ATATCATCGACACTTTACAACAATCATCAATGCTTAGCATCAATCATCGATGCTTAGCAACAATCATCAATGCTTGGCAACAATCATCAATGCTTAGCAGTAGCCATCAATGCTTGGCAGCAACCATCAATACGTAGTCTTGATATGCCTGATATGCTTGAGAAGCTTTACTTGGAAATTTACTTTGCTAAAAAAATTTGTACTTTTTTTAAAATTCTTTCACATGAAGAGGAATACATGACTTTATCCATCGCAGCCTTTCATCTTTTCATCTTTCTGCTCGTCATGCCCCCTTTTGATTAAGAAACATTACTCTGGGAATCTTTGTAATCAAAACTATCCCGCATCACCTCATATTGTTTGCCCAAGATTAACATTGCCCCCAGTCATGAACTAATCAGGCCTGTGTACTCTTATTTCTTCTTTTATGTCATACACCTTCCTTATAACAATTTCACCTTTATCAACCATCTTCTATAACTTATTCTTCAAGCTGAAACAATTTTCCGTTCGATGTCTGAGGAAATGATGGTAGTAGCAATAATCACCTTCACTTATTTTCTTCATTTCCTTTGGGCATTTCGGCCATGGCGATTTTGTTATACCCCAAACTCGGAAACCGGGCTCACAGAATTCTCGATCACCGAATTCGGTGCCGACGGCCTCTGTAGTACCCCATTTTCGGCTCCCAGCGCCCATACGCCAGATTCCGATCCTGGGATCTTGCAAGGAGGATTTTCCAATGTACATTTATCTCGTAAGAAGCATAACCACAAGTTTACCCAAATCACAAGGCAACATCATCATCACATATCCACTAGAATAAACAGTTGAATACAATGCTGAAAGGGAAATACCTATATCGAAAATCAAAGCTCCACAAGATCGCTGCACCCTCCAAGCTCAATGTTGCTGCAACCTAATGCCACCTGCACGCATCCATCGTGTATAAGCTCATAGAAAGCTTAAAGGGCGGTGTAAGTGTGTGCACAAAATAAGTGACAAGTTTACAATATCAGAGCAATGCGGAAACATGTCGGTAAGTGCATAAATACCATCAGCCTTATCTAGGTTATGCGATGCAAAAACATAATAGGCCAATAACATATACTAAGGAAGTAATGTAGATTAGCTATGCAATGCAGAGACATAATAAGCCAAATATCACATACTAAAGAAGCAATGCAATATGCAAATCCTGACGAGTCCACGAATACCGACAACCTCATCTAGGCTATATAATACAAATGCATAGTAAACCAAATGCTAAGTGCTGAGGATGCAATGTAATATGTGGTGAGAATGAAATGACCAAGTTGGAGTGTGAAGTTAGGATGAAAGTACATGGTATCGCAAGCTATGGGGTCCATGATAAGAGGCTTCTATCCAAACTAGTCTCGTACCTAAATTTGGATAGCCAGATTCAATGTGGTAAACTCCTGATCATGGGTTAGTCGCGCGCCCCAACCAAAATCTTGACCATTGTGAAGGTAAACAATAATTAGTTGCACACCACCAGTCTGAGTGGATAGTGAATGAATGAATGAATTAGTAAAATGTTGAGTATACAACTCCTCAATAAGTCCACATATTAATATAGCTCATCTTTGGAATATCAACGGGGTCGAGTACACTCCATAATGGTTGTCGCCGCCCTATCCTCACAACTAGCGAGTGGAAAAGACCTCACTATCTGCCTAGTCAGTAGTCTGCCAATACATACCCGACTAGTCGATAGCGGACCCATTTGGGAGCTGGTTAAACTGAGCATAGCTTACAGCCCCCTCACTAGGGCGAATAAGGCCACACCCCCTTCCAACCGACCACGATACAATGGGAGACACCACCTACTGGTATTCGGTACCTTGACACTCATGTATTCATACGGTCTAGATTTTCGAGTCTCCTCCAGTACTAGAGGATTTTGGGACTCTCACCCAAGGACATCTTATGTGCCCACAGTGCTAGAACCAAATATTTTCGGTATCCCATCTGGGTATCTACGATAAATGTGTGGAGACCTCAGCCTTGATATCGCTAGGGAACCAAGTGATCATGTCACACATATGCGAGATGCATGAGTCATACCATCTAATCATGCATCAAATCTATGCGTACCATTCGCTCATGTGGGACGACTCCACTATTAGGGAGTCCCATAAACAACCTGCCTTATGACATATGCAATGGTCAATCACATCTCATAACAAACATGCAGATGATGTGTATGGACATGTATCATGATGCTATGCTATCACATACTCATAATTGGTATCGATGACCGGTATCGATAATCGGCATCTATAATCAGCATCGTTAATCTGCACCAATAATCAGCATCAATAATTGGCACCGATACATCATTGATAATCGGCATCGATAATCGGCAACGATAATCAGCATCGATAATCGTCATTGATAATCGGCCTTGATAATCAACATCGATGAGAATAGGCCTAATAAAGTATAAGGGAAGGTTACAATGTGGACATTCAACCATCATTGCCCATCAATGTGGACAATTAACCAACATTGCTCCCATGGACTGGCCCACATAGAGCCAAACATATAGTGGGCCCATGACCTCACACAAGGGCCTAATATACATCACCATGGGCCTCACTTAAGGGCCTAATATACATCACGATGAGCCTCACTCATGGGCCACATATGCATCACATTGGGCCTCACTCATGGGCCTAATATGCACCACAATGGGCTGCTCACATGGGCCTAATATACATCACAATGGGCCATTAACATGGGCCTAATATACATCACAATAGGCCGCTCACACGGGCTTCATATTCATCATATCGGGCCTCATCAAATGGGTCATGAATACATCACATTGGGCCTCATCAATGGGCCATATATAAAGCACATTGGGCCACATAAATGGGCCGCACCAATGGGCCTCATGTACATCAAGTGGGCCACATCACATGGGCTTCTCATTCATCACATCGGGTCTCATCTAAGACCACAAACACATCACAATGGGCCTCATATGCGGGTTTCATATACAACACGTCAGGCCTCACTCATGGGTTTCATATATAACACGTCGCACCTCACTCATGGGCCATAATTACATCACATTGGGCCTCATTCATAGGCCACACAAATATCATATTGGGCTTAATGGGGCAGCCCACAATTTAGTAAAATGGAATGGCAACATGCATAATATATACATCAAGGTGGGCCTTACGGGTCAACCCCAATAGTCCAGAAAAATAGATGGATGGTGTCCTTATAATACACATATCAAGGTGGGGTCCCACAAATATGCACAATGTAGATAAAATGCATCATGGCGGGGTCCACATCTATTGGGTAGCATGGATACAATACATGACTGTGGACCTGTTGCCACTAGACCACATGGATGAAACACATCGGGTGGACCCCATTGCCGCTAGATTGCACAAATAGAATGTATACATTATGGTGGGGTCTGCATCCGAAATATGGATGGATAGCACGGCTGAAACACGTATAGCATGGTGGGCCCACGTCCAGGAAATGGACAGATGGTGTAGCTATAAAATACATACAAACAAGGTGGGCCCACATCCAGGAAATGAACGGTCTCGATGTGACATAAATCTCATGATCAGACCCACTACTTACTGACATCAGACAGTAGCCTTAGGAGGGTGGTCCCCACCATCTAGACCGCTGGACTGTGCAGATAAACACTCACATCATGGTTGGTCAGTCAGACGGACAGTGTAAGATGAAATACATGCATCATGTGGGAACTACAAAATCTTCTGATGTCAATACATCAGCTATACTGCTGGTGGGACCCATAGAGCTTGATGACATCATCTATAGTAGCTAGGAGGGTTGCTGGCCCACTGTCCAGATGATGGATGGCTGGGATATAACACAAATGTCATGTGCATCCCAGAGGACCATCTAGGGACGGACGGCCTGGATAATCAGATACATCATGGTGGAGACCCATTGTCCCTACCATGGATGGTGTGGTTATAACACTACATCATGGTGGTGAGGTCCACATCCCCAAACGAATGATCTGGATGATCAGACCCCATTGCTGACGTCAATACACTAGCTAATATATCTGGTGTGCAGTAGACCAACCAATCCACTTCCAGGTAGGTGGGTCCCATGTTAGGAGCACCACATAATATATATTATATTAATATATATTATATAATATATATATACTTAGGTGGGTCACACCATCTAGGAGACTGGATGGTGTGGAGTGAGGGACGCCAGCCAATCATCTTCTATCTCACTGTCCACAGCATTGGTCCACGTTAGCGTGGCCCACCAAAGTTCTGAATCAAGTTGGTATTTATTTTTCCCTGCCATCCAGATGGTCAGTAGTTTGGATGGTTCTGCTGCTGCTGGACAGTCCTGATTTGCTGGATTTGTCCAGCTCTAAGGACCTGAAATGATCAGGAAAATTTAATGGACGGTGAAGATTAAGGTACATAAATTAAGGTGGGGTCCACGCCAATGTGTACCACCCATTAAAACAGGTTGATATGTGTGTTTTGCCTTCAACAGTAGGGCCAGCTACTGGACAGCAGGCTGTCCAGTAGAGGGTGGCCCACCTGCCCCAAAATGATCTGAAAAACTGGATAGATGACATTGATACAATACATCATGGTGAGGTCCACATCAGTGTGGCTCACCATCCTAGAAGCAGGTTGATATGTATGTTTTTCCTTCAATCAAGTCTGTCCAAACGGATTGCCGGGTGGGCCCACTCGGTGGACAACATGGATAAAATAAATTCATCATGGTGGGCCATAAAATATGGAAGAGAGAATAGAGAGAGAGAGAACGTGAGACGGGGGAGCTCCGCCACTATGAGCTCCCCTAGGTGGGCCATATACAATATATATAATAAGATGGCTCCCAAATGGGATCCATACCATCATTCGGTAGGCCCCACTCGGTTCATCACAAAAATTACAATCTAACCCTACAAAACACCCACCAATTACAAATCTTCTAGGCTCCTTAGGATGTTAAGCTCCTAAGCTCCCTCTTTGATGGAAGATGATGATGATTAAAGGGCTAGGATGAAAGATCTTGGGGTAGAAAGTGGGCCACACCTGGCTCTCTTCTCTCCTTGAGAATAGCTTGGATGGTCACCTCCTTAAGTTGCTTGGGAATAAAGAGAGAGAAAGAGAGAGAGGAGTGATGTAAGGGAGAGGGATGGGTGTGATGGGTGTACTTAACTTGATTGATGTGATTGATTTGACATTTGGTAGAGATTCTCTTGCATGACATTTTTCTCAAAATAAATGTGGGCCCACAACTCCTAGCCTCGGTATCGCATCGGCACACAAGTCGCAGCATTAGAACTGCAGCGATGGGGTGGTCGCAAGGGTACAAGTTTCGGGTCGAGCCGACTCTAATATATAGGATGTGACTTAGGGTTGCGCGCAATTACCAATTACAGGTCGTGGGTTGCCAGAATTCGACAGGGAGGACCGCGGGAGTCTAAGGAATGGTACAATTTAGGATACAGGTCTTACAGCTCTCCCCTCCTAATAAAAATTTTATCCTCAAAATTTTAACCATAAGTCAACAATACAGAGCTCACTAAGGGCAGGAAAACATATCATTATAGATATAATCAGAATACACCATACTAACATAATTAAACACCTAAGAGATGGGGATAACTCTCATGAATCTCAACTTCTTGCTCCCAAGACGCTTCATCAGCACTTGATGACCCCACTGATCCTCGGATCCTGGTCAGAAATGATCTAGACTGGAATACTATGCATCCTCACAATCTCAATGGTAGGGAGCTATATCAGAAAGTTTCTAAGTTATTTGAACTCAGGGACAAATCATTATAAGTTCTAAGCAATCATAGCGTAAAGGGTAGTTATTAGCAAATAGTGATGTTATCCTCAAGTATTCCCAAGTTATGCTTTAATACCAACTTCTATCACGCCCCAAACTCGAAAACCGGGCTCACAGAATTTCCGATCCCCGAATCCGGTGTGACAGCCTCCATAATACCCCATTCTCGGCTCCCAGCTCCCATACGCCAGATTCTGATCCTAGGATCCTACAAGGAGGATTTTTCAATGTACATTTATCTCGTAAGAAGCATAACCACAAGTTTATCCAAATCACAAAGGCAACATCATCATCACATATCCACTAGAATAAACAGTTGAATACAATGCTGAAAGGGAAATACATATATCGAAAATTAAAGCTCTAGAAGACCGCTTCACGATCCAAGCTCAACGCTGCTGCGACGTAATGCCACCTGCACCCATCTATCATGCATAAGCTTATAGAAAGCTTAGAGGGTAGTGTAAGTGTGTGCGCAAGGTAGGTGTCAAGTATGCAATATCAAAGCAATGCAGAAACATGTTGGTAAGTGCATAAATACCATCAGCCTTATCCAGGCTATGTGATGCAAAAACATAATAGGCCAATAACATATACTAAGGAAGCAACGTAGGTCAGCTATGCAATGCGGAGACATAGTAAGCCAAATATCACATACTGAAGTAACAATGAAATATGCAAATCCTGATGAGTTCACGAATACCGTCAACCTCATCTAGGCTATACAATACAGAAGCACAGTAGACCAAATGCTAAGTGCTGAGGATGCAATGCAATATGTGGCGCGAATGAAATGAACAAGTTAGAGTGTGTAGTCGGGATGATAGTACATGGTATCATAGGCTATGGGATCCATCACAAGTGACTTCTATCCAAACCAGTCACATACCTAAATTTGGATAGCTAAACTCAATGTGGTAAACTCCTAATCTCAGTTTAGTTGCTCGCCCCAACCGAAATCCTGGCCATTGTGAAGGTACACAATAATTAGTTGGTCACCACCAGCCCCAAGTGGATAGTGAATAAATGAATGAATGAGTAAAATGTTGAGTATACAACTCCTCCTTAATAAGTCCACATATTGGTATAGCTCATCTTTGGGATATCACCGGGGTCTAGTACACTCTATAATGACTGCCACCTCCTTATCCGCACAAGCAGTGAGTGGAAAAGACCTCACTGTCTTCCTGGCCAGTAGTCTACCAATCTTACCTGGCTCATCGATAGCAGACCCATTTGCGAGCTGGTCAAACTCAGCCTAGCTTACATCCCCCTTACTTGGGCGGATAAGGTCACACCCCCTTCTAACCGACCATGACACAGTGAGAGACACCGCCTACTGGTAGGCAGCCTAGCGCTCATATATCCACATGGTTAGACGTTGGAGTTTCCTCCGGTACCAAAGGATTTTGGGACTCTCACCCAAGGACATCTTATGTGCTCACAGTGCTAGAACCAATATTTCTGGTGTCCTATATGGCCATCCACGATGAACCTGTGGAGACCTCAACCTTGATATCGCTAGGGCTCTAAGTGATCATGTCACACAAATGCGAGATGCATGAGTCATACCTTCTAATCATGTATCAAACCTGCGCATAACGTGCTCTCATGCGGGACGACTTCACCTATCAGGGAGTCTCATAAACAACCTGCCTTATAGCATATGCAATGGTCAATCACATCTCATAACAAATATGTGGATGATGCGCATGGGCATGTATCATGATGCTATGGTTCACATACTCATAATCGATTCGATGACTAGTATTGATAATCGGCCTCGATAAACAGCATCGGCCTCGATAATCGTCACCGATAATTAGTATGTTAATCGGCACCAATAATCAGCACCGATACAACATCAATAATCGTCACCGATAATCAGCATTGATAATCGGCCTCGATAATCGACATCGATGAGAATGGGCCTAACAAGGCCTAAGGGAAGGTCACAATGTGGACATTTAACTATCATTGCCTATCAATGTGGACATTTAACCAACATTACTCCCAAGGACTGGCCTGCATAGAGCCAAACGTATAGTGGGCCCATGTCCTCACACAAGGGCTTAATATACATCACCATGGGCCTCACTCAAGGGCCTAATACACATCACAATGGGCCTCACTCATGGGCCACATATGCATCACATTGGGCCTCACTCATGGGCCACATATGCATCACATTAGGCCTCACTTATGGGCCTAATACACATGAAAATGGGCCGCTCACACGGGCCTAATATACATCACAATGTGTTGCTCACACGGGCCTAATCTACATCACAATGGGCCGCTCACATGGGCCTCATATTCATCATATCAGGCCTCATCAAATAGACCATAAATGCATCACATTGGGCCTCATTAATGGGCCATAAATGCATCATATTGGGCTGCACCAATGGGCCTTATATAGATCAAGTGGACCACATCACATGGGCATCTCATTCATCACATCGGGTCTCATCTAAGGCCATAAACACATCACAATTGGCCTCATATGTGGGTTTCATATACAACACGTCCAGCCTCACTCATGGGTTTCATGTACAACGCGTCGGACCTCACTCATGGGCCATAATTACATCACATTGGGCCTCATTCATAGGCCACACAAATATCATATTGGGCCTAATGGGGCAGCCCACGATTTAGTAAAATGGAATGGCAACATGTATAACATATACATTAAAGTGGACCTTACAGGTCAGCCCCTATAGTCCAGAAAAATAAATGGATGGTGTCCTTATAATACACATATTAAGGTAGGGTCCCACAAATCTGGATGATGTAGATAAAATGCATTACGGCGGGGTCCACATCTGTTGGGCAACATGGATAAAATATATCAAGTGGACCTGATGCCATTGGACCGCATGGATGAAACACATATGGTGGACCCCATTGCCATTGGACGGCGTAGATAGAATACATACATTACGGTGGGGTCCACATCCAGAAAATGGACGGACGACATGACTGAAACATGTACAGCATGGTGGGCCCACGTCTAGGAAATGGATGGACCGTGTAGCGATAAAATACATACAAAGAAGGTGGGCCCACATCCAAGAAATGAACGGTCTGGATGTGACACAGACCTCATGATTAGACCCACTGCTTACTGACGTCAGACAATAGCCTTAGGAGGGTGGTCCCCACCGTCCAGACCCCTGGATGGTGTAGATAAACACTTACATCACTGTGGGTCCATTAGATGGAAGGTGTAAGATGAAATACATGCATCATGTGGGACCCACAAAATCTGCTGATGTCAATACATTAGCTATACTGCTGGTGGGACCCACAGAGCATGCTGATGTCATCTATAGTAGTTGGGAGGGCTACTTGCCTACCATCCAGATGATGGACGACTGGGATATAACACATATCTCATGGTGCGTCCCACAGGACGGTCTAGGGACAGACGGCCTGGATAATGAGATACATCACGGTAGAGACCCACTGTCCCTACCATGGATGGTGTGGATATAAAACTACATCATGATGGTGGGGTCCACATCCCCAAACGAATGGTCTAGATGATTAGACCCCATTGCTGACGTCAATACACTAGCTAATATAGCTGGTGTGCAGTAGACCAGCCAATTCACTTCCAGGTAGGTGGGTCCCATATGAGGCCCACCACATAATATATATTATATAATATATATACTTAGGTGGGTCACCCATCCAGGAGACTCGATGGTGTCGAGTGAGGGACACGAGCCAATTAACTTCCATCTCACTGTCCATAGATGGACGATGAGGATAAAAATAATATATCAGGGTGGGCCCACATCAGCGTGGCCCACCAAAGTTCTAAATCAAGCTGGTATTTGTTTTTCCCTACCATCCAGACGGTCAACAATCTGGATGGTTCTGCTACTGCTAGACGGTCCTAATTTACTGGATCTGTCTAGCCCTAAGGACTTGAAATGATCAAGAAAATTGTATGGACGGTGAAGATATATGTAAGACCGTATTCTAGCTCGTACCGTTCCATAGGCTTTCTCGGTCCTCCTAGCCGAATTCCACTGACCCGCGATTTGAAACTGGTGTTTGTGCGCGACCCTGAGTTGCACCCTGTTGATCTGAGTTGGCTCTGCCCGAGACTTGTATCATTGCGACTGCACCGTCACTGCAGTTCCGACGCCGCGTCTCGCTCACTAAGACGATACCCAGGCCCGGAGATGTGGGCCCGCATTTAGTTTGAGGAAAACACTGCGCATTGTAATTCCCAAAAGAATTTATCAAATCAATCACATTAATCAAGTCAAGTACAATAGGTACAACACCCATGACTCTCTTACCAACAAAGCATGACACCCCTCTCTCTCCCATCCCCAAAGTCAACCTACCTTACACCCATCACCCATTCCTCCCATCCCTCTCTCCTTACGTCTTCTCTCTCTCTCATTGTCTACTCATTCTCTCAAGTAACCCAAGCACCAACATCCATGGCTTCCATGGAGAAGCTAGGTGTGGCCCACCTCCCTACCACCCAATCCCACCATCCAAAGATCATCTCCACCGTTGAAATGCATCCCCCGGAGCTCTAGGATGCGTTGATGGAAGAAGAAGTCCAAGAAGATCAAAGGTGGGTGCTTTCTTAGGGTTAGATTTATATGTTTTCATTTGGGTTTGATGATTTGAGGGCCTACTTGTGGTAAGTAAAAAGAAGGTTAATGTTTAAAAACCTACTGAAAAGAAAAGATTAAGATCTAAAAATTGGAAATCTTTAAAAGACAACCAATGCTACAATTGCCATGAGTATGGGCATCTAGCAAACAAATGTCCTAAAAAGGACAAACCTAAGAAAGAAATGTATGTTGGCTACATGGGATGAATCTTCTTGCTTTGAAGTCTCTTTTGAGTCAGAAGATTCTGAAACCGAGTCGGGTAATGATGTTAAAGCCCTAATGACTCTAACCAAGTTCACTTTCTTAGATAATGATACAACCTATGAAGAAAATCCGGGAAGTGATCATGAGAATAAAGAAGATCTTCAGGATGCTTATGATGCCCTATATAAGGAAAGTTGCAAAATAGCTGTTAAATTAAAACTACAGAAAGAAATGTTTTTAAAATTGAAAGAAAATTTTGATTATCTAATTTTGGAAAAATCACACCTTTCAGATTGCTTTGAAAAAACTAAGTGTGAATTGGATTTCAAAACGTCCCAAGTTGAAAACTTAAAATCTGAAAATGAAAACCTAAAACTAGAAGTCTCTTCACTTTTGAGTTTGAAGGACACATGGAGGTATGCCCAAGGTAACTCTAAATTAGAAAAACTCCTATCTGGATCAAGAAAATGTGGTGATCGATCTGGATTAGGCTACGATAAAAATATTCCTCCCAATTATAACAATACTCCACCTAAATTTATTAAAGGAGAGTCTTCTAACTCAAAAAGGAAAAGTCTGAATCAAAATATTTCTAAAACGACTAAAACTTTTCAGTCTTTAAATCCTAAAAAGAACCACATCAACTATAAAAATTAGAACCGTAATCCTTTAGCTGAGAAAATTGTAGACTTGCTTAAGGAGCTCTTAAAATCTAACTTAGTGGGTAGGAAGTATAACAATTATAATCAGAAGAAGACCAACTATGCTCCTAAACCTAAAACTGTAATGAAATGGGTCCCTAAGGTTGCTTGTTTGGTTGGCCACACCGCATTCAAAGCCATGAGCCATTCAAAGTGGTACCTGGATAGTGGTTGCTCTAAACATATGACAGGTGACAAAAGTATGTTCATCAATCCTAAAGACATGACTGATGGATCAGTCACATTCGGTGATGGTAGCAACTGCAGATTGTTGGCCAAGGTACAGTTCAACTCCCTAACCTCCCTCTATTTGAGAATGTTTTATATATAGAAGGTTTAAAACATAATTTATTAAGTATTTCTCAAATTTACGATAATAATCACAGTGTAAAATTTTCAAACCAAAAGTGTGAAATCTTAAATAAGAATGGTTCTGTAATATTAACTGGTCACAAAATTTCTGAGAACTAGTATATAGTTAGTGACTCAAACTCATCTAAGCTATCGTGTTACATGGTCCATACTAATGAGACCAAACTATGGCATAAGCGCCTAGGACATGTACACTACTGCAACTTATATAGATTAAGCAAAAGTGAATTGGTAAGATGTCTACCCAAAATAAAGAAAGTGGATAAGATATGTAGCGAGTGCCAGATTGGTAAACAAACCAGGAGTGTTCACAAAATGATAAACTCTAATGCCACATCTAAACCAGTCGAACTTCTTCACATGAATCTCATTGGACCAACCACAATGGAGAGTCGAGGTGGCAAGAAGTATATTCTGGTCATTGTAGATGACTTTACCAGGTATACTTGGGTAGTCTTCGTAAGAGAGAAATCTGAAACTCTTGATGTAGTAAAAAAAGGGTACTTAAATGTATCCAAAATGAAAAAGAGTTATAAGTCACTAAAATCCTTAGTGATCATGGTTCTGAGTTTGAAAATAGCAGTTTTGAGAAATTTTATAGTGACTAGGGAATATCACATGAATATTCTGCTCCCAAAACACCACAACAAAATGGGGTAGTGGAAAGGAAAAATAGGGTGCTTCAAGAAATGACAAATGTAATGTTAAATAGTAAGAAGCTTCCTAAAAATCTCTGGGCTGAAGCCATAAATACTGCTTGTTATATAATTAACTGTGTTTATAGTAGAAAATCAAATAATAAAACGGCTTATGAGATGTGGTTTGATAAGAAGCCTTCTGTCAAATACTTTCGAGTTTTCGACAGTAAATGATATATCTTATGTGACCGAGAACATCTAGGTAAATTTGACACCAAAAGTGATGAAGGGATATTTTTAGGGTATGATCTAAATAGTCGAGCATATCGGGTACTTAATAAGAGGACCGGTGTAATACAAGAATCTATTAATGTGGTCATTGATGATCATTTGAATACACCTATCTCAAGTTCAGAAGATGATGAGGTTCTTCTAATTGATCAACCAGACTCTTCATCTAATCAAAATAATACTGAACTACGAATAAATAAAGATCATCCTACTGATCAAATCCTTAGAAATTTCCTCACTGATGTATGCACTCGTAAATAATTAGAAGATATGTATAACCACGTGTGCTTTACAACTCAAATGGAACCGGCTAACGTAAAAGAAGCCCTTACTAATGAAAACTGGATTGTAGCTATGCAAGAAGAGCTCAATCAGTTTGTGAGAAATGATGTTTGGTATTTAGTTCCAAGACCAACTATTATTGGAACAAAATTAATTTTCAAGAATAAGTCTGATGAAATTGGTAACATAATTAGAAACAAGGTTAGGCTGGTTATACAAGGATACACCCAAATTAAAGGTATTGATTATGATGAAACCTTTACCCTAGTAGCTCGTCTTGAATTAATCAGACTGTTTATATCCATTGCGTGTTTTAAAAAATTCAAAATATATCAAAAGGATGTTAAGAGTGCATTTATAAATGGTGATTTACATGAAGAAGTATATGTTGAACAACCAAAGGGTTTTGAATACCCTAAGCATGTTAATCATGTTTATCACCTAAAAAAGGCACTCCATGGTTTGAAACAAGCTCCTAAGGCATAGTACGAGAAATTAATTAAATTCTTGTTAAGTTATGAGTTTGTTATAGGGAGTGTAAATAAAATAATATTTGCTAAGAAACATAATGATCATATTTCAATAGTGCAAATCTATGTTGACGACATTATCTATGGATCTACCTGTGCTAACATGACTGTTGAGTTTGCTGATCTTATGAAGTCTAAATTCGAAATGAGCATGGTTGCAGAACTAAATTATTTCCTAGGTTTACAAGTCAAATAGCTTCCTGATGGATTCTTCATCTCTCAAGCCAAATATGTCTGAACTTAATTAAAAGGGTCAGATTTGAGAGTGAAAAAAAATTTGATACTCCAATGAGTACCACTCTGAAACTCTCTAAGGATTCAACAGGTAAGAGTGTGGATCTTAAGTTGTATCGCAGTATGATAGGAAGTTTACTTTATTTAACCGCGAGTCGACCTGATATTGCTTTTAGCGTTAGAATTTGTGCTAGATATCAATCGGACCCTAAAGAGTCCCACTTGATTTCTATCAAGCTTATTTTGCGATATGCCACTAGTTTTGCTAATCTTGGTCTCTGGTATCCACATGATACTAGTGTGCTATTAGCTGGTTACACGGATGCTGATTGGGCTGATAACATTGATGATCGTAAATCGACCAGTGGTGGTTGTTTCTATGTTGGGAACTGTCTAGTTTTCTAGTTAAGTTAGAAATAAAGTTCTGTATCCCTCTCCACTGCTTAGGTTAAATATATTGTTGTAGGTAATGCATGCACTCAGCTAGTATGGATGAAGAGAATGCTAAGCGATTATGGAATTGAGCAAGAATTTATGATGTTATATTGTGATAATACAAGTGCATTTAATATTTTTTAAAATCTTATTCAGCATTCACGAACCAAGCACATTGACATTAGGTATCATTATATTTATGAATTGGTGGAAGAAAAGATAATTTCATTAGAATATATTCAGACCGAGAATCAACTAGATGACATGTTCACAAAATCGCTTGACAAAAATCGATTTGCAAAATTGAAATTTGATCTTGGTTTGTGTAATATGAACTGATGATTTGTACTCATTTGTATCATAATGTATGTATATATTATTTTACATTTTAAAATTTTAATATATGCAAAATTGCACATTTTTAGTGTTACGCGACCAGTCGAGTACACACTCAACTAGTCGTGGCATGACCGGTCGAGTATGTACATGACCGGTCGTGAAACTCGTGAAATGGGTTTTTATTTGGGAAAAATGTCACTTTTTTCATTTCTTTCTGCTTCTTCATCAAGCCCAACCACGATCGGTCGAAACCATCTCTCGATTACTCTCCGGTTAGTGCTTCATTTTTTATTTTCTTGCGGATTTAAGTTCTTTGATCATACTTAATCTTGATTTTGCTTCTTGTTTTAAGATTTTTGGTGGTTTGAAAGGGTTTTTTCTTTAAATCTGATTTGCTTGGAATCCTTCCATTTCTTTTTGTAATCCTTCGTTTCTTTATTTTCTTGTTGTAATGGAAGGAAGAAATAAGAAGAGAACCACTCGTGGTCCCTCTTCATCCCGTTCCGCACCCATTACCGTGTGTCACCTTCGGCCTCTCGAAGTGGATCCCGAGTATGTGTGAGATTTTCGTCTTAGAAATGTTATTGTTAAGCATGTTGTCATTGTTGATCATCTTGAGCGCTTCAACATTGTCCCTCTCCTTCAAGCCGTAGGTTAGGAAAACATACTATCTTGGGGCGGTCCTGTATACCGATCCAATACGCAAGCTATGTATGCCTGTATTACTGAGTTCTCTCCAGAAGATTTAACATTTACTGTGTCAACTAGAGAAGGTCCAATTGAGGTAGACCATCATTTAATTTCAGCAATCATGAATATACCTGTTGTTGATGACGGCATACCCATATCCACTTTGCAATCTAGACCTTCTGAAAATGCTAAACAATTGATTACAAGAGTTCATTGTAACATGAATGGTGAATGGAACGGTGGTACTGCGCTTAGTTCCAAATATATCTTGCCCAGATACAGGGTCTTGTATCAAATTTTTATTTCAAATTTCTATCCTCACTTAGGTAACAAGACTGAGCTGACCTCTTTTATGGCCCGCATTATACATTTGATTATATCTGGCATCCATATCCTGGTCATAGCGATATTCCATTCGCTTATCTTATTAAAAAGGCCAAGCTATATGTCCTAGGGGGGGGGGGGGGGTTTGAATAGGACTATGCCAAATTTAAAATAATGACAGCGAAATTAAATAATGTGATAGCCAAATAAAAGAAATCAATTCACAATGCTTAAATGGAAAACAACCTTAATAATCAAGTATTGAGAGATTGAAACAAATGCAGTTCTAAGGACAACCTTACACCATAAAAACCAAGGGTTTATGGTAGGACAACCTTATTTCTAGAACATTCTTTGAATAAAAAAACTCAAACCGAAAAAGAATAAATAAATAGCAAGGAATTAAGATAAATTGTAAGAATTTAAATCTAAATTATTACAACATTCCCCACTTTGCTTGAAATGCAAATATTACAACATTCACATCCACACATATATTCCACAAACTTGAATGATAAAAGATAGGAATTTAAGTAAACATTCAAACCACAAAACACAAGGAATTATAGTGGTTCGCTTATGTGTTCACCAACTGTTAAACAATAGCCACACAGCTACTCCACTCCTAATATCCTCACACAGGGGATATTAGCGTTCACTATCAAAATAGGTTTGACGGGTTCACCTAAAACCTTCACAATTGTGTCTTTTTAACTTGGGCTTACACAATCTAAAAACCCACACTTTTTGAGTTTTCTGGCTCTCCTCAGATAACCAACACAATGAGATTTTTCTGGCTCAATCTCAAAAGAAACCAAAAGAATGTAAATTACATAAAAGTAAAATACCTGGATTTCTTCTTTTTGTAATAGCCCGGTAGAACCAATCAGAGTAGATGTTCGAATCAACGTTCATAGTCTAACACTCACTTTACAATGGTTCTAAGTTCTAATTGATTTTAAATTAAATCAAATGGGCGTAGCTTTATTTAATTTTGATTCTAAGAAGAAGGAACACAACAATTCCTCATTTCAAATAAGATTGGAATATAGGAATAAAATCAAATAAGAAAAGCTAACAAAAAGAATATTAAATATGTACATCTTAACTTAAAATGAACAAACTTATCTCAGAGTGGAGGCTTGAATTTTCTTGAATTTAATCAATGAAAAACTCTGAAATTCATGTTCAATTTATAGATGAAAAGATCAGATCTACAACTGATCTTAGGAACCCTTCGACAGGTCGTAGAACCAACGACATTTTGAAATTTTTAAGTGTGATCTTAAAAACAGTTTTATGACTGGTCTTAGGGAGTCTACGACTGGTCTTAGACCACCTACGATCGGTCGTAGCAGACCCAGGACTGGTCATAGACAACCAGGCTTGGTTGCTGGAGTTTGAGTCGTAGTTCTAGGACTAGTCGAAGGTCGAGTCATGACCTTCCTACGACGAGTCGAACAGTCTCTAGGACTGGTCGTAGAGTAACCAAAAAATTTTAAAAATCTTCAACAACTTAGGACTGGTCGAACCAGTGCTAGGACTAGTTGAACAAGGTCCAGGACTAGTCTTAGAATAGACCAATTCATATAAATAGATTCATTTTGAATTATGTATACAAAATGACCTACCCTAAGGTCAATCTAAGGTCTATCATACCTGGGACGTAAAGTATGAACATTGAACTTCATACTTTTAGATGTAGGTTAACCTTTAAACCTTATGAAGCTTGAGATCTCTATCTTGATGTAGCTTAATCTTAAGATCTTCGAAAGCTTGAACTTAAACTTCATCTTGAGTTGTACTTGAGTCTTGAAATGTACTTGAGTCTTAAAATGTACTTGAGTCTTGAAATGTACTCTTCTTATCGATGTAGCTCTGAACATTGATGCTTAAAGTACATGACTTTACATTTCTTGAAGCAGAGCACCATACATGTCTTGAACCATTGTGATGTAGTGTCTTGATCATATACATATCAATATACAAACACAAGACACAGATAGAGGTTTTGGCACAACAAAATTTGACAATCAAAGGAGCATGAGACCATAACACTTACACTTATGATTGCCTTAGCTAATCATGCTTTGATAGCTATGCTTGTTAGAGAAGGTTCTATTAATCTCTGTCCATTTAACAATTATAATATCAATAAGATGAACCTAGACTTGGCACCTGATCAAGTTGATGAGAATGCTAGAGAAGATGAAGAAGCTGAAGAAGCTGATGCTTTACCTCAAGAAGACATTAATATGGATGATTTATTTGATGAACTTGAATCAGATTCTGAGGTTGACCTTGATTATCAACCTTCTAATTTCGATGAGAGGTTGTGTAATCTTGAGGAACAGGTGGCTCAGATTCGTGTAACCCAGGATTCTCAATTTGCTTATATCTGCAAACATATGAGGCGCATTAATAAGGGTTTACATCAAATTGATCTATCTATTCCTGCTCCCTCTTCAGGATCTGATTAGTTTTGTTTTGATTTGATGGTATCTGTAATAACTTTATTCTAACTCTTTTCCCTACGACTAATTAGATAATTTTATTTAAACTCTTATCTATTCAGTTCAGATACTCTGATTATTTGATTTGGATGAGTAGTTATTAATTCTACATGCTCTCTTATTCTCTTCATTTATCCTTATTCGCTTTGTCATGTTGTGACAAAAAAGGGAGATATATTATAATATTGAATGATATGTGAATGAGGATATGAAATGATGAAATGTGGCTAAGATTTTTTTTCAGAGAGTAGCGGATTAAGGGGGAGAGTTGATTATTATGGATGATAAGTATTATGGATCATATCATACATGTGTATGCATGTTAGTGCAACATGTTTGTGCAATGTGTTGTTTGAATATCTATTGTATATTGTAATTTTGGTTTTGTCACAAATTTGACATAGGGGGAGATTGAAAGAGCTATGTTGATAAACCCTAAGTATTGTCAAATTTTGGTGTGACAAACTAATTCAAGTTTGTATCTTGATTTGTATCAAGCTTGTGCATCTGTTCATATTGAATCTTCGATATTTGTTCTATTCATATTGAATCTATCTTGCCGATATCTACGACGAACTTACTGAGATCTTCAAAATAGAAGAAAGTGAAGACTTTCATATATTAAGTGAAGACATAGTTTTTAAGAATATTGCGGTTCAATATCTAGAACCAAAAAAGTCTAAGAACTCAAGACCTAGTTGAATATTATATTTGGTATGTCGAGTTCAAGCTTTGAAGATCGCAAGAAATAAAGCTACTAAAGTGATCAATAGATTAAGTGTTCATATGTTCTATCTCACAACGTATGATTGACCTAGATTGACCTTAGATCATGATTAGATTATTTCATACTTTCAGTTAGTCATTTTGGTCATTTTATACGTGTAAAATTCTATTCTTTTGACTAGCCGTAGCACTGGCTCGACTAGCCTTGTATTTCCTCAACCAGTCCAGGATTTCTTATGAAATTTTGGAATTTTTCTGTTAGTCTACGACCAGTCCTGAAAACTGCTCGACCAGTCGTGTGAATAGTGCTCGACCAGTCGTGGAGTGCTCGACTCATTTTTCAGCGAGTAATCTGGACTCACACGACTAGTCGAGCAGGCCACTCGACAGTTGTAGGACCCACAAGGCCAGTCATGTGACTGAAAAATCTTATCGCGCCAAAATTTTTAAAAATCTGTTTAGATAAGGCCAGTCGTAGCTAACTAAAGGTCAGTCGTGCGAACCAATTTTTCACCTATAAATAGTGCTCGAATTTCAAAGCTTTCTATTCAATTCTTGTCATTCTTAAGCAATCACTCTGAGATAATTTTGAGTACATTCTAAGCTATTTTGTGCATATTTAAGATTCTTTTAAGTAGCTCTTATTTTTTTATTTTGATTCTCTATTTCATTCTCATTTTGAAAATGGATATTTGATTTACCCTTCCTTAAGATCAAAATCAATACAAAGCCCTTGCTAATTTAATTAAAAATCATCTAGACTTAGAACCCTATACACTTATGAGATTAAACGTTGAACATCTACGCCGTCATCAAGTTGGTTCTACCAGACTGCTTTAGAATCGTCATACAGATAAGTTTTTACTTTTTCTATAATTCAATCATTTCTGGTTTGTGAGATTGTTCCAGAAAATCTTTATTTTGGTTTTGTCTTAAGGTGATCCAAAAAATCTCAGAGTGAGGTGTTTTTTTTTTTTAAATTGTGTAAGCCCATCTAAAGATAAAATTATGAAGGTTTTAGGTGAACCTTGAAAAACCTATTTTGATTAATGAACATTAATATCCCGAGGGAGTGAATATTAGGAGTGGAGTAGTTATGTGGCTGTTGTTTAACAGTTGGTGTACACACAAGTGAACCACTATAATTCTTTGTGTTTGGTGGATGTGTGATTATTTCTTTATCTTTTATGGTTTAAGATTGTGGGATATGTTTGTGGATGTGAATGTTGTAATCTTTATATTTCAGCATTGTGTGGTGAATGATTTAATAGATTAGTTTCTATTTCTTTCATATCCTCTTGGGTTTGAGTTTTTGATACACACCCACATTCTAGTAAGGTTATCCTGCCCTAAGCCATTGGTTTTTGGTGTTAGGTTGTCCTTAGAACCAAGTTTGTATCAACCTCTCAATACTTGATTTTTGAGGCTGTTATTTCTCTCTATTATTTACATTTCATTTAGCTATCTCTTGTTTATATTCTGCTTATTAATTTTTATTTGGCATCGTCCTATTCAAACCCCCCCCCCCCCTCAAGGACATATAGCTCAGCCTTTTCAACTATTAGGCTCTGATACCACTTGAAAAGGTCGAGCTAAACGTCCTTGAGGGGGGGGGGGGGTTTGAATTGGACTAGGCCAAATTAAAAATAAATATAGAATACAAATATAGATAGCACAATTAAATAATGAAATAACACAAGTAAATAGCAACTACAAATGTACTAGTCTCTCAGAGTGATGAACGCATGTAGAATTTAAAATGAACACAATATAGCTTAACAAATGTACGAACTTATCTCTTAGAGTGATGGGTTGATTTAGCTTGGAATGAATGAAAAACTCTGAGATTTGTCCTCTATTTATAGGTGAAAATATTGTTCTCTCAACTGGTCTAAAGGTCGGTTCGACTAGTCGAAGGACCAACCAAATTTCAGAATTTCTGGCGCAATAAGATAAGGTCGTTACTCGATTGGTCGAGTGGCTTACTCGATTGGTTGAGTAATGCACTCGACTGGTCGAGTGGGACCAAACAACCTTGCTGGACTTTAAGTCGAGCCTACACGACTAGTAGAGCACTATTCACTTGACTGGTCGAGCAGTCTCCACTACTAGTCGAGGGTCTAATAGAAAATTCTAAAAATTCACAACAAACCTTGAACTGGTCGAGCCAGAGCTTGGACTAGTCGAACAAAGACTAGGACTGGGTGAGCAAATGACCTATAAACTTATGAAATGACCCAAATAAAATATATAATGAATATGACCTAACCTATGATCAATCTAGGGTCATCCATACCTTGTTTGTGAGATTGAACAATTGAAACATCATTCGCTCTGCTAATTCATACACTTAAAATACTTGAAGCTTATCTTCAAAATCTTGAACTTGAGCTTGAGTAAAGACTTGAGTTCTTAAGTCTTTAAAGTACTGAACTTGAAAATTAATCTTGAACTTAAGCCTTGAACTTGTACTTGTACTTGAGCTTGAAATCTTGAACTTCGACAATGCTTCTTCAACTTGAATACAAGAGAAGTTCAACAAAGACTTGGACAATCTTTAAAATGCACAAAGTTGATCTACACATCTCATTAATACATGATACGAATTCTAAATGATTTGGCACAACAAAATTTGACAACATTGGGTGCTAGATTTACAATATACCATTTACACAATCCAATTCAAGCATTCATATAGTTTAACTAATTAATCACACAAGCATGATTAGAATCATGCTTAAATGACAATTACAAACAAAAGCATATATAGTGGTTTGATTTCTCGAGTCCACTCCCGGCGGATGCATTCTCCTTAAGTGTACCAGTATTCATTATCTTATGAGTTTTCAATGGATTGACCCCTAACCTTTACAACCCTAAACAAGGACCTAATGTATGTACACTCTCATTTTGGAGGAACACGTTTCCACCCATGTTAGTGGCTCCCACCAAAGACTTTAGTTAATTTTCTATCAGTTAACCAATAACCACTAGCGATCCTAATCTAAGGCCATACATACACTCCGATTGAAAGCTCTCTAAGAAGACTAAAATGCACACACCCGTGTCCGATGAATTCAGCTCTACACGAGAGCCTAGATCCTACGCAAGAACCTATTTGAGTTACGGTCACAAACTCTACACTTAATCCTATATAAGGAAAGAGTATGTGGACTCTAAAATTTATAACTTATTTGTCAGATTGAGCCCTTTTATAGCACATTGCTTGAGATGCTTGATCGATGCTCTCCCATGCTTCAATAAGCTTCTCATTGCTTTCCCGATCATTAATAACGATGCTTCAGCTCATATGATCAATCGCCTTGTATATGATACCCCAATGAGGTGACGAAGGTGGTGGGAGGATGGTGGAATCTCCTACAACTAATGGATAGTTGATTTCCAAAGGGTATTTACTTGATTGGGTCTTCTAGAGGATTTAAAAAAAGATATACCTATAAGCTAACTATCTAATCTCTAGAAAAGTGTAGATATCGAGTTCATTATCATTATGGTTGTTGGAATCCTTATTAGAGTAATAAAGCTCAAGAAGATTACTTACATCTCATTAGCTTAGAGGCTTAATATGAGGGATATGAGTGGTGAAACACTTAGGCTTTTATTGCACGAAGAACCCATCAAAATGCCTAAGAACCGAATGTTAATTTTATAGAGTTAGTGTTGTAATGGATAGTTAATAGCTCTTTTTGATAGGATTGAAAGGCCTTTGGAGGCTTAATATGAGGGATATGAGTGGTGAAACACCTAGGCTTTTATTGCACAAAAAACTCATCAAAATGCCTAAGAACCGAATGTTAATTTTATAGAGTTAGGGTTGTAATGGATAATTAATAGCTCTTTTGATAAGATTGAAAGGCCTTTTGATAGGATCGAAGGTCCTTTGATATGATCGAGCTCACTTTTGATCCCATCAAGAAACTCTAAGATTTTTTTTGTTTAGTTCTATATTATTTTTTTATCGCTTCGAGCAGTCCTTTAATTCCATCAAAACCTATTGATAGCCTGTTGATAAGATCAAGAACCACTCGAAAACTATTATTTTGGGCAGTATGATTTGACAACAACTTTGCGCCACTTTTAACTTATCTTTTCATGTTCCAATTAGAATACTAAGTCTAATGGATAATCATACGAGGTTTACCTATTAAGATTAGGATCATCTAGATGATAGTTTTTTATTATTATTATTTAAGGTTAGGGTCACCAAGGTACCTCAATTTACCCGTTCTTCACTTCCTTGATGCTTTATGTCCCCTTGTGTCTTTGGTCTTCAACTTCTAAGGACACAGCCAACTTACTGACATAGACTCACGTGATTGACAAATAGGTGCACTAACATTAGGCACCATTTTCTTTCACACAACGTGTGGCCTTTACTTTAAGAAAATTTAATTTTTTTAAAGATTTTAACTAAGTTCTAAAAAGATCTATATCTAAGGTCAGATTATGGAGACTAAGTGCTCAACATTAGTTTAACCAACCGGAGAAAAGAAAAGAAAAAATTAATAATAAAGAAGTAAGTAATGGGATTTTTGGATTGAAATGCAAGCTGAAATGAGATGTGAGAAGGAAAAGGGCAGACCAGATACTGTTTTAGGAAGTAGATGGTCAGGTATCCTCGATTACAACCTTACTCCTGGACTTCAATGAACATTTTCTCTCAAAATTTTTTCTCCTCTCTTGAATATTTTAGCCTTCTTAGTGGAGGGAGCTCACTTCTTTCTTTAAGATCACTTGGGGAATGCCCAAAGAAAGACTCCTAAAATTGATTTCTTTGTTCTATAAAGTCCATTCACACCCTTAGAATCCTCTCCAAATGAAGGAAATGAGCCAATTTATATAGACTTGACCAATAGGAATTGGATTCTCATCAGTGGCCTACGTGGTGTACTTCATAATTTTCAAGGTATTTTAGGTGATACAAGCTATTTGTGTTAATAAGAGTCTTTTTGGCATCGATAGGAAATCGATTGCCATTGGTATTTACCGCATGTTTTTCAAGGTATTTTATCCACATCATTAATCCTAGTGCTACCTTACAGTTCTAAAATGGGGGGGGGGGGGGGGGATTAGATTCCATCTAGTGCACTTTTGTCAATCAGAGTTGTTGGCTAGTTCTGAGAGCTCATGTACGAACCCATATTTTAATCCTATTTGACCTGAATAAGTATGCGAGTATTATTATAGTAGAAATACAAGAGTGCAATTACATGATTGTAGATAGAAAATGAATGTACCTAGTAAGTTAAATCTTGTGTTTAACAATGCCCACTACAAAGCTAGTAATGTGATCAATGGGATTTTATTCCCTAAAAGTCATAATAGTGGACATAATGTCCAAAAGAGCTCTCGACCGTTTGTTGGTTGGCCATTGATCATGAAATTATAGGGATACATTCATCTCAGTCGGCTTAACCTTCCATATGGATTAGATGTTTGAAATAATCCCCCATATCTTATAACTGAAATCAAAACTCAAGAATGTGAGTTACACGAATCACCTCAGTTTTTCAAATGAACCTATAAATATATATATATATATGAAATTTCATTTATGTTAGTATTAGAAAATTAAAAATCTGAGATTTTCTCTGGGGATTTTAGGGTTTTTAGTTAGAATTCTCCGAACTTGCCACCGTTCTTCTATTCAATTGTCGTCAAGTAGAAATCAAAGGTCAATTTAAGTCATACACCCAATTTAGAAAAACCAAAATCGTGTTTTCTTACCCTAATTGGAATTCTTTGAAATTTTTGTATGGTTTTAGTGTTTTCTTTGGATTTTAGATTCTAATCATAGATAGAACACAAAATCATGTCCTCAAGAGAGGATTATTCTCTTATGTTAGCTTTTATCAGCTCCTAAGAGTTTTTAGTTACTGAAATTTGGGTTTATTTGAATTAATTGATATTTGAGTACCATGATTACTACTTGATTGTAAATTTCCTGATATATGTGACAATTTGTTAAAATGATTTGTGAGTTATTTGAGTTTGAAAATCATAAGGGCTGGATTTTGTTGTAAAAATATGAAAATATGAAATTGACATGCTAGATGTTTGATTAAATGCCTAGTAAGTTTTTTAGTTGAGCTTTATAAATTTATACTTATGGACATGCTTAGGATATTGTGAAATTGCTTTGTTTGGGATTATGCTATAGAAAACTATTGGAATTATGATTGACTACTTTAGAGTTGGTAGTCAATGACATATTCAATCGATTGAAGTGGAACTAGACTGATTGACTATAGCTTGGGCTACTTGTGGTTGCTTGCGCCGAAGGTCAGTCTAGTCTACGTTCCCTTAATCCACCGAATTTGTCTAATCTGGAACTAAACATTATTCTGTGAACGTTGTCAAACATTTGATTAAATCCAGAATACCATGATTATCATTGAGATATAGTCACCATTCATAGTCATTTGTAATCATGATATATTGAGCTACTTGTTACAGCTCATGGTCCAAGCACTATGGTATGAGACACTGTGTTTGTGCTATCTCTGACCTGTTTAGGTCTGCGAACCTTACAGTGAGTCTTGAGCACTGATGGAGGTGACGAGCCTGTCATCATTGATCTTGGGTGACAACCCATTACCTTATTATATTATGTCTTAGGCAAATGTCAATACCTATAAAATTGACAACTTCAGACATTGGGTGACGACCATAATGGATTAAGGACCCTAGTGATGAGCCATGTGGTTCGTGTGTACTTATGTACTAGAAATGTGGTAATCTGGCTTCATTAATATTGCTGCTTGAATATGGATTAATAAAGGCTTGTTAATCATGCATTTATGTACATGGGTTCTAATAGGTGTATCAAGTTCCTAGTTGTTCAATTAGAACCCCGGTGGATAATTCGACCCCGAGCATAGTGTAGAAGGAGAGAAAGCCCCACATCATGGTAGGTGAGTGAGTCTTGTGTTAAAAGTTTCTGAAACATGCATACATGCTTTAATCAACTAGTTTAGGATCTGCTTGCGATGCTATGTTTCATTACTTGAACTTGATTGTATTGATATTATGTTTAACTTAGGAAATGGTAACAATGAGTTGATTAGTCACTCCATTCTAGGATAGTTTTTTTTTTTTTAAAAATAAAAATAAAAAATCACCAACTAGATGCTTATAATGCAAGCATCGATGAGATAGCAGTGAATGATGGAGTTGTGGATCCTGTTTTCAGCAGGTCATACTATCGGTTTGCTGATGATAAGTTATAGGCCATCATATCATCGTCTCCATTTTATCTTATTAAGAGCAAATCAGAGATGACAAACTTAGACTTCTTATTTTTGGACATGTAGAGAGTCCATTCAATAGTTCCTGAGTTGAATGGACTCTCTTGTCTTATATGGTTGGGAGTATGTTCTGTACACTTTTTTTTTTCAATTAATATACATACACACTATTGAGGTTGAGTTTCTTTACTATCGATTTGATAGCCCTTTTAATTCATTTCATTAGAATAAGCATTTGTATTAAAAGTAATACTCGAGAATTTGGGGATTGCGGTTATACTCGATCCTTGAATTTCGGGGCATTACAACTCATGTGGATTCCCCCTGTCTAACCTTTTCAGGTTTGTTATGCTTCTCTAGGTCAATTGGAGGCCAATTTTGAAGTTCAACTGGATTCTTGCATAGTAGTCTCTCATCTTAGGTGGGGTGTCTATAGCCTTATACCTAGAATTGGAATTATTGATCAACATTGTTGACCAAACTTTTTTGGTAAATGGTTTTGGTTATTAACTTGAGTTTGAAATCATCAAATGCATTGGTTTATAAAATCAATTGCTTAGATGTGTTTTTGGATGATTAATTATGATTTTGGGATATGGTGGGCATTAAGAAAGTGAGGATAAGGTAGTATCTAGAAGGATATGTATATAATAATATGAGATAAGATGATTGCATGCATATATTGTATATTTGGAAATGTCTAAATTTGGATGGATTTAATTTAGTCAAAGTCCTTGCATATTTAAACACTAAGGTAGCTAGTTTGAGAGAAAGATACACTTTTAAGTTCTAGTTAATTCATTCACGTCTAGAAAGAGATCCAATTTTATTATGTTTTGCTATTGCCACATGCAAATGCTTTCACTAGTTTAGGCATATCGTAAATCAAAATTTAAGATTATTCGATTACCAGGCTGTAAGAACATATATATCAAAGGAATGGCTACAATTAGAGGTTAGGATTGTTCACTGATTCGGATTATAACTCAACGACATTGGGACCCAAAATTAGTTGCTTTATTTTTAGTTAATATATGCCGAATTTAGTAAGTTTAATCTCAACTACAATTTCTGAGTGCATGCATGTCAAGCATCATTTGCAAGCGGAGTATCAAATTACTCTCCAAGAATGGCCTGAAAATCACACCAATGAAACCACAAAAGGCTAGCCTTGATTGTCGACAAATGGAGAATGTAGTACGGTATATTTGTGTAATGGACAGTCCATCTGGTTTTGTGGATCGAATTCGATAATCAAGTACTGCAATATTTTAGCCATCCATTGGATTGACTCCACTTTCATCATTATGTATGATCGTCTAGTCAGATCAACTTTCAAGGATTCACCCCAAGAAATATCGATTGAGAGGAGTTATACGATACTCTGGCAAAGCATGATAGATGATACGCATGCATTTGCATTTATCCACTTGACATATCTGGAACTCAGAGTAAACCGTTCAGATGATGGGAACAACTGTAAACAGGTTATAAATGCAAAATAATTCTATTTGGATGAGTGTAATTTCTTATTTATGATTTTTAGTGTTTTTTTTTTTTTTTTTGAGTTTAAACCTTTAATTGGCTTTTTCTTGTTGACTTCTCATTAGATATCAACTAATGGACCAGAAAAGGCTCATTATAATATAAGAAATCAAGCGTAACAGGGTAAAAGCCACTTACCTCTTGGTATATAATCTTAGCACGCAAATTGGAGATCCGCCGTCGATTTGATTTGCTTGGAAGAGTGGGCTAAAGATCTACACGATTTCAAGACCTTTGCAAACCTCGAAGATGTACGATGTACGGTCCGTGTAACCACTATGGGAGTGAAGAAGTTTGATTATCCCTATGATTTTAGAGTTAAGATGACTTCGAATTTAGATAAACAATTTAAATCATATGAGAAATGAGCTATATGAATAAGAGATATATAAAGCTCTTGCCTCATCATTTTTTTTTCTCAAGGAATTGTTTCAAGTACATGCCATAATATAAAAAATCCCTCTTTTTGTTATTAGGGATGAAGGTTTTTGGATAAAAGAAGGATTCATTTATCTCATTCGATATGCCTTCCTCATCCAAACCGAATTAAAATAGAATTTAAATATTAAATTCAAATTAGAATATTTTAACCTCCAAAGTTAATTCTCAAAAATAAAGTATGGAAAGAATTATGTTGAGTATCAAATATTACATATTTTTCGCCATTTATATCTTTGTTTTATGAACATGATAATGCTTAATGATATATTTTATACATGTTTGTGTGGCAAGGTTAGTTTAAGAATTTGGATTGAAAAGAATGTTAAAAGCATAGATTTCACGTTCAAGAATCACCAATGCAAAGAATGAATCTTTGGAGACAAAGATTGAAGATTTTAAGATCCCAAGATTTAAGAAAACCAAGTGGAGAAGGAATGAAGGAAGTGCAGAAATTAGTGCAGAAATTCATGCAGAATTTGAGTTTCCATGTCATCGAAGGCTATTCAATGACATCGAAACCAGTCTTTGATGACATCGAAGAATTACAGAAAATCAAGTTTGGCTATTAGACAGATTGGATACAGTTCTCGATGACATTAAAGGTAGTTCGATGACATCGAACTTTTGCAGATTTTTGGAGCAACTCGCTAGAACACTCTAGACACATTCTCGATTCATCGAAGGTAGTTCGATGACATCGAAGGAAGTTTAGTGACATCAAAAGTAGGTTCAATGACATGAAAAGTTATGTAGTGCGAAAAGGCGTGACTTTTGGATTCAAGTTACCTTCGATGACATCGAAGGCTGTTCGGTGACATCGAAGGAGTTACGCAGACTGCATAAATTTGAGGTGGTTTTGAGAATCTATGCAGACAAGGTTATAAATATGGGTTTCCTAAAGACTTCTAGGGATATCTAGGGTTTGGAGAAGCAAAGCAAAATGGTGGAGCCGTCTCCTAAGACTTCTTCTTCCTTGTTTTCTTAGTTTTTTTATGCTTTCTTTAAGGATTCTTGATGCAATCATGTCTATGGTTGGCTAGCCCTATTAACTAGGGCTAAGAGGTGAAGCCTATAGCATTTTTGGGATATTTTTCTTGTTTTGATTCTTGTTCTTGTTGAATCTCTTTGATTTCTAGTTTATTTTAAGGAATACTTTTAGTTTTTAATGGTTTATTATGACTCAAATTACAGTAGATCTTTTTTTTTAAAAAGGGAGATTTCATTAAAATATGAAGATGTACAAGTATCTCAAGGGGGCCACAGAAAAAGCCGTAAGCCTCCCTTGACCCGAAGGGACCTAAGATCCACAAATCTTCTATAAACAAAAACACCCCAACTAGGTGGTGCTGCACCGAAACAAGTACGAAAAACTAAGAATCCCTCAAGCAGCCTAAACCTACCCTGTCCAAGAATAAAAGACCTATGCGGTGGGGGAAAGCGAGGCTAGATCTATGATAGCTTTGAGTATCTTCTTTTCTTACTTGAGATTTTGGGATCAGTAAATCCTGTTATTTACCATTGTTGCCTGGCCATGGTTGGGTGATGGAATCTCTTCCAAATCTTCACAATTCTCCTCCATTGAGATTAGATCAATGAGAAGTTCAGAGATTTGACTATCTCTTTATCCAACTGGATAAGATAGGACTCTAATTCCAGTTGAAATTCCTGAATCAAGCAAGGTATCATCTCAATTGTTACAAGTGGATCTTTTATAATGCCCCGACTTTTTAGGACCCGAGTATATGACCCTTTTTCCAAAAACCCGACTGTTAACCTTAAAGGATGGTCAAATTCAAGTATAATTTTTTTTTCATTCATTCAGAGTAAGGAGATGAGTGTAGCGTGGACAAATCAGCATAAAGGAAAATTTCATTTGCATTTGGAATGTACAAGAAGCTCCCCATAATGACTTATACAAACCAATGCCCTCATCCTTACAATTACAAAATAAAATAATATTACATGTGAAGTAAAGTAAACTACAACAACATTGGGATGTGAAATCCGATGACAGCCCTATGAACAACATCGGCTTGCTCTACACGTGCATAAACTGTTACAGTTTGATAGCGTCAATGACTATCGCAATGAGGAGCACCCTCTAAGATTGCACACTCAGCATTCATAATCCAATATAGATCGCAAGTCATGAAACTGGATATATTAAACAGGGCAATTCATAATTATGAACATATACTCAAAAACTCACCAAATCAACAGAATCTCATCATAATCAGAATATAATAGCAATCGCAATATAAATGAAATATATCCAGAAAGTCAAACACTCAATCATACGACCTTCTATTGCACTCGAAATCACATTGTACGTGAACTCCGCAAGATGGCTAGAAAATCGATAAGTGAACTTCAGCTCCACCTGGAAATCATGGTACAAGCGAAAAAGGTGAATAAAAAATCAACCTTCAAACCTCTTCTTCATCCGAAGATCAAATCGTATGTGAACACCGCAAGATGGCTAGGAAATCGCTAAGCGAACACCCGCTCCACCTGAAAATCATGGTACGACTGAACACTGCAAGATGGCTAGAAAACTAACATACAAACTCTAGACCACCTGAAAATTATATCGTATGTGAACACCGCAAGATGGCTAGAAAATTGTCAAGCGAACACCCACTCCACCCGGAAATCACGATACGACTGAACACCGCAAGATGGAGCCCACAACAAATCTCATTCTATCCATTAAATGTTCACAAGTAGCAACGTCTAATCAACTAGTAGGTTATATAAATGGAAATTGCGTGTGAGCATCAAATTAGTTATACTTGCTAAATTTAAAGAGACAGGTCCATTATATGAATCAATTCCACAACAGATTAACATATTTATATAATAAGGTAAGTAATGCAATAAGAGAAATCAATGTACCATCCATATCTAGATTGATGAATTTAAGTGGGAAGCTCAAAGGGTGAGTCCTCACCTTATGCTTGAACCGCCTACCAGTATTGCTAGAGAATGTGTATTTCCTTAGAATCAACCCTATCATAAATTGTAAAGTTATACAGTCAGATCCTAGCTTTATGCGATATTCTTGATTAAGATCTTGACCTATTAGATTACCTAGGTTTAAGATTTTATCCTAGAGTTTAGGTTTAGGCTAGATCTTAAGGGTTTTAATGTAGAGTTTAGGATTTTGTTTTAGGGTTTAATTCTAGGTTTAGATTTTATGTTTTGTTTATGGATTTTGAATTCTATCTTGTGTGGTCATTAATGATATTATTAAAGGGAATAATGAATGAATAAAAATAATCAAATGAATTAGTTATTACCTGTAGGAATATTAACAATGGCTACTATCATATTAAAATTGCCTAACAACAACCTACGATAAATATTAATAAGTCCAACGCAATTGTTAATATTAACAATATCACTGATATTAACTAGTGTAATACTAATAGTCATTTTAATGAAAATAAATAGTATGTCCTAATGTCAATGTTAATATTTTAAGAATGGCGAAATAAAATGCTAATGTCATAATAATGACAGTTTCCATATGTATTAACCAATGTCGGTATGGATAATTTACTAATGGTTAGTTACATCTAAATTTAATAATCCTAGAAAAATGATAATAATAATACGATGATAATTGAAATAATTTCAATCTGGGAAGAAAATAGGGACTCACCTAGCCGACTCGGTTCGAGTTGAGTTGACTCGGCTGTGACTCGGGACTCATCTCCCTCTCTTCTTTCTTTCTCTTTCCTTCCTTCTCCCTTCTCTCTCTTTTTTTCCTTCTTCTCTTCATGCTAGAACGTCCAGCAATGGATGTCAAATCTGGATAGACTCGGTCTGAATTGTAGCCATGACTTGATCTGACCCGGCCCAATCTCAGGCTCGGTTGAGCACAATGCAGCCACCCTCCCTCTCTCTTTCCTTTCACTGCTGTCTTTTCCTTCTTCTTCTTCTTTTCTTCCTGCCAAACCCAACAGGGACTGAAATTAATCACATCCCAGTCTCAGCCTGGCTGAGTTGACTCAGCGAGTCACGGCTCAGCCCAAATCAAGCTAGATGGCAGACTAGCACACTTTCTCTGCCTTTCGTTTCTCTTCCATCTTCTTTCTTCCCTTACTCTCTGTTGGGGAGACAGACGGGACCCTGAACTCAGGCCAGGCTTGCAACTCGAGCCATGACTCAGTGAGTGGTGCGGCACAGGTGGTGCAATGCTGGACCCGACTCTCTCTCTCTTTCGTTCTCCCCATTCTTCCTCTACTCTCTTCTACTTTCCCTCATATTTTCTTTCTGCTTTTCCCTGCTGCAGAGTACAGCCATCTCTGGACTCAATATTCAGGCCAAACGTGCCGAGAAACGTGCCAATAGCGGTGGAGAAGAAGACCGCCATCAATGGCGTTTCCTTCCACACGATACCTCCCTTCAAATTGGCTATTGTGGACGGTTTGTTTAATCTCTAGTGAGCTTACCGACATGCGATTTTGAAGTTTGGGTAATGGGTTCGCAGTTGGAAGCTTGCAGCCATTTTTTTTCGAGTTGCAACAGGGCGTGGAAGAGGGACTTGTTGCAACTCCATCCGCTGGACTTAAATCGAGCCTTAAGCTCTCTCTGGGCCGTCGGATCGTCAATGGGCGTCCCAGATTTAATCTGGTAGAAACTGCCTCCCTAAACACTGGGTGGCAGCCAAAACCGGCCCTGGTTTTGCTTGAAAAAGCCCTAATCGAATGGACGGCCGAGATCCCGTTCGTTTGGATGGCTGGGATTGAAGGTTTCCCCCTCACGCGGATTACCAGACTGGTAGCAACGGGCGACAGTTTCCGTTTTTGGTATGTGGTGTGTTTGTATGGCCTGTTTGAGTCGAGGATTGTGTGCCCATACGCACCGAAAATTCGTTATAACAGTTCGGTTTTGGTCAGCTCCACCCCCTGAAGCTGATGGACGGTTCAGATCATGGAAATGGGTCCTGGGTTGCGGGCCACGGTCGAGAATTTCGGACGCTCGTCCGTCCGCTGATGAGAATCGAAGAGGGAGAGTGTTCTCTCTTTAAGGAAAGCTCGGTCAATCTCAGTTTGACCGAGCAGGTGGGTTCGATGCACGGCTGGTGCATGCCCCTAGCATGCACACTCCTCCTATGTGGGGTCCACTGCGATGTTTGTGAGAAATCCACTCCGTCCAAGGTGCTCTATGGGTCTAAATGGGTCCCCAATCTAAAGATCAGGCATATCCAAGTCCTAGGTGTGGCCCACAACTTGATTTGGGTTGTATTTGTGGATTCTCGCCAACCGAATCGTCGGATCTTCCCGAGTTTGAACGTCAATGGTTAAAAGAGTCTAAGGGACCATTTAGTGGTTGGACTATGAATCATATGGTCTAATACATGCTTGTAGTACGAGCTATTTGTTTTTAATGCTTTTAATATCATTAATATTATTATCATTATTATTATTACTACTACTATTTTTCTAAGTTGTTTATCGTGGTTTGCATCTTGATCCGTGTCATTTATTTACTCAATCAATTGCTTGTGGGGCTTAAGTAGATTATTTTAAATCTGCAAGTGAGCCATACTTTCTAAATATAGTTTTTAAAGTTGGATGAACGATGGGTCTGTCGATCCGGGCCTTAGGACATAGGATGAATGGTTACTCTATGACGAAGACAATTCCTAATGTGTGGATTTGTTGGATCGTGTCCTGGAGGTGGCTATGTACGGTTTGATTGTTAATATAGCTCATCATGCAATCCTATGATTAGGTCATTAACGAACAATTCATATATATTTGTATTTGGTAAAGGTATACCCTATCTCGGGGTCTAATGGGTGGTATTGCGGTCACTGGTTGGATTTAGACTGAAATGCACGTGATCGCTTGCTTAAGCTAGACTTTCATTTATTCTAAATTTGATTATACGATAACACCCGAGTACTGAAAGGTACGGGGTGTTACATCTTTGGCACCCTAGTTCCCTTTTGATTATTGAAATCCCTTTCAAAATTACTTCCTTATATTTCATATTTATATTTAGATCTTCTTCTAGTTTTACTTCAAGTTATTTTCAAAATACGCACAAGATTAGTCCTTGTGGATTCAACCTCGGTCTCACTAAGATTATTACAACATTATGACCTTACATTAGGGGTTGTGAATAAGTTTTTAGCATCGTTGCCGAAGACTACGGCTGCATTTTTATGAATTTAATTAGTATTTGAATTATGTTAAGATTAGGATTAACTTTCTGTTTTGTTTCTAGTTTAGGATTTTTCTGAATTTGCTTTTAGAATATAATTCAGTTTCCTGTTTTGTACGATTCTCACATAGCAATCGCCGATCCGGTAACCTCTTTCTATTCTCTCTCTTAATTTTCTTAGATCTTTTATTTATCTTATTTTCCTTAGTTTTCTTTCTTAGGTTTATATTTAGTTACTTGAAGGCTGTGAGTGTTTCATGCCCAAGTGAGTTCGTGACAACACTCGTCGTCTCTTAAGTGAAGGAGGATTGATCGAAGGGTTTCCTATCCATCACAAGATTAGACATCACCAGAGATACTCAGAGTTGATAAAAGTGATGGCTACAAATCAACCTCAACCTCAACCTCCGGTTGAGGAAATCCAGGATGAAACCGATGTGCCAAATGCACCTTCGCCTCGTACTCTACGAGATTTCTTACAACCGGCAGGCGTGAGCACACCTTCATGTATGATTTTTTCAGAAAATATAGGGAATATGGATATTAAGCCAGGGGTGATCCAACTCCTTCAAAAGTTCCATGGACTTGAATCTAAAAGTTCATATCTACACATGAAAGAGTTTGATGGGATCATAGCCACTTATACTTTCCCAACGTGTCTGAGAACACGATCAGGTTGAAGCTTTTTCCCTTCTCCTAAAAAGAAAAGGCTAAGACGTGGTTGCACTAACTACGTCCACGATCGATTGGCAAATGGAATGACATGACAAGGGAGTTCATTAAGAAAATTTTCCCATATCATAAAACGAACACCCTCAGAAAGTCAATCATGAACTTTGCCCAAAAGGAAGATGAAACAATATTCTTCCAATGTTGGGAGCGGTTTAAGGATCTTGTCAGTTCATGCCCCCAACACGGTTTTGAAACGTTGCGCATAACAAGTTTCTTCTACAATGGGCTAACTCTTCCATGCACCAAATGGTTGAGACAATGTGCAATGGAGAATTCATAAACAAAGATATCGATGATGTGTAGGATTATTTTGACAAGCTTGCTGAAAACACATAATCATGGGACATCTCCCCAAAACCTAACACCACTTCTAAGCCTACTCAATCAAAGGAGAAGGGCAGAATATATCTTTTGAAAGAGAAAGATGATATAAATGCTAAAGTGGCCAGTCTCACAAGGAAACTCAAGGCCATGGAATTTATGAAGGATAAGGCTAAGGAAGTTGTCTGCAATATTTTTGCTTATAACAATCATGCATCTGAGAATTGTCCAACAATACCTACTTTTCAAGAAATATTGAACGAGTAATCGAATGCCGTAAACAACTACCAAAGGCCTTTCAAAGGACTCACTTCAAACACATACAGTTCAAGTTGGAGAAATAATCTAAACTTCAGTTGGAGGAATGGACAAAATACTACTCCTCAAGGAATCCCTAATCAATTTTTGAATAAAGGGAAACCTCAAGAGGAATTGGTTCAAAATCCCACACAAACTTAAGAGTTTATCCAGCAAAGTACACTCCAAGCCTTACAATAACTTACTAAGGCTATACAAAAAATAGACTCGCGTATTACAATTATGGAGAAAGGGATCCTTCCAACTCAACCTGTCATGCCCCAAACCTGGAGATCGGACACACAGGAATCCCGATCACCGAATCCGGTGCCGACAGCCTTCGTAGTACCCCATTCTAGGCTCCCAGTGCCCATATGCCAGATTCTGGTCCTTGGATCATACAAGGAGGATTTTCTAATGTACATTTATCTCGTAAGAAGCATAACCACAAGTTTACCCAAATCACAAAGGCAACATCATCATCACATATCTACTAAAATAATCATTTGAATACAATGCTGAAAGGGAAATACATATATCAAAAAATCAAAGCTCTAGAGGTCCGCTGCATGCTCCAAGCCCAATGCCGCTGCAACTTAACGCCACCTGCACGCATCTATCGTGCATAAGCTTATAGAAAGCAAGTAAACAATATCAGAGTAATTAGAGTAAGCGAAAATACTGACAAGCCCATAAGTCATATAATATCATAATAATGCGAAAAACATACTGATAGGTCCATAAATACTATCAGCCTTATCCAGACTATGTGCTGAGGATGTAATGCAATATGCGATGCGAATGAAATGACTACGCTAGAATGTGAGTCGGGATTATAGTACGTAATATCGCAAGCTACGGGGTCTACCACAAGGGACTTCTATCCAAACCAGTCCCATATCTAAATTTAGATAGTCAGACTCAATGTGGTAAACTCCTGATCTTAGGTTAGTCGTATGCCCAACTGAAATCCTGGCCATGTGAAGGTACACAACAATTAGTTGCGCACCACCAGCCCGAGTGGATAGTGAATGAAATGAATGCATGTGTATGCAACTCCTACTCAATAAGTCCACATATCAGTACGGTTCCTCTCTAGGAAATCACAGGGGTCTATTACACTCCAAACTAGATTTGCCGCCCCATCACGCGCAACAAGGTGAGTGGAAGAGACCTCACTATCTGCCTGCCAATATTGGGCCCGACTCATCAATAGCGGACCCATTCCTCGAGCTGGTTAGACTCAGCCTAGCATTGCCCCATCCTCTTGGGTAGGTAAGGCCGTACCCCCTTCCAACCGACCATGACACAGTGGGAGACGTGGCCTAATGGTATATGGCCCTCATGCGCTCATACATCCACTTGGTCTAGATGTTGGAGCAACTGCTAAAACCAAGAGGGTTTAGGGACTTTCACCCAGAGATATCTATAACACTCCATGTAGAACAAATTTCTAGTGTCCCATCTGGCCATCCACGAAATACATGTGGAGGCTATGGCCTTTATGTCCCTAGGGCGTACGGTGATCATGTCACATAAATGCGAGATGCATGAGTCACACAGTCCAATCATGCATCAATCCCACGCATGCCATGCGCTCATGTGGGGTAACTGCGCTTATCAGGGAGTCTCATGAACAACCTGCCCTATGGCATATGCAATGGTCAATCATATCTCATAACAAACATGCAGATGATGCGTATGGGCATGTATTATGATGTTATGCTATCACATACTCATAATCAGTATTAATAACCAGCCTCAATAATTGGCATCGGCATTCGGCCTTGATAATGTGGACATTTAACCAACATTGCTCCCAAGGGGTGGCCCACATAGGGTCAAACATATAGTGGACCCATGGCCTCACAAAGGGCCTGATATACAACACCATGGGCCTCACTCAAAAGCTTAATACACATCACGATGGGCCTTTCACATGGGCCTAACATACATCATAATGGGCTTCATCGCCTGCCCCTCAAATGCATCACAATGGGCCTCATCACATAGGCCTCATATACATCACATTGGGCCTTAAACACGGGTTGAATACACATCACAATGGGCCTCAAATACAGGCCACATATACATTACACAGGCCGAATGCACATTACAATGGGCCTTAACTACGGGTTGCACATACATCACATAGGTCTCGATAATCGGCCTCGGCAATTGAAATCGGCCTTAACAAACGAAATCGGCCTCGACAAATGAAATTGGCATCAACAATTGGAATCGACACTCGAAATCGGCCTCGACACAGCCTCGACAATCGGAATCGGCTTCGATACTCGGCCTCGACAATCGGAATCGGCCTCGACAATCGGAATCGGCCTCAATAATCGGCTTCGACAATCGGAATCGGAATCGGAATCGACAATCATAATTGGTATCGACAATCAGAATTGGAATCGACCTCGACAATCGGAATCAGAATCGGCCTCAACAATCAGCCTCGACAATCGGAATCAGCCTCGATAATCGGCCTTGACAATCGGAATTAGAATCGGCCTCGACAATCGGAATCAGCCTTGATAATCGACCTCGATAATCGAAATCAGAATTGACCTCAACAATCGGCGTGGAATATAATGCATACATCAGTGGGTAGGCCCACCTACCACCATCCAAGTACGGATAATGGATATAAAACACTTACATTAAGGTGGGTCCCACCCCACACGTGTCACATGTGTCGGATGGCCCCACGCATCCAGAAATGATGGACAGAGTGTATATATAACACATGCATCAAAAGAAAGGTCCACCGTCCAAAACAGATGGATGGACGATGGGTATAAAATATATATACCAAGGTGGGTCCCACATGGGGCCCACACGTACAAATATATTAATATTATAATATATATATATACATACCATATATATATTAATATAATATTATATCATATTATATATCATAATATAATATAATATTATAATATATATACATACCAAATATATGTATTTATATATATATATATTTATATTTATATATAATTCTTTAAAGCGGCAACGTCCAGAGCATGAACACTTGCTGACGGACAGTGTGGATTATCCACATACATCATGGTCGCAGCTATGCACCATCTAATTACTCCAGCATCGTCCAGATCATCTGGACGGTGTGGATGGAACAAATATAATATGGCGTGGCCCACATAACTAGGTGATGTCAATACATCAAGGTGGGCCGTGAATAGACGGTTGAGTGTAAGGCACATACACCATGGTGGGGTCTTCACATGCACCGTCCAGGTGGACGGTGCTGGATAAAAGTACATACATATGGGTGGGCTCCACCCTCACACGAGTCACACATGTGAGGAGGCCCCACGTCCCAAAGAAATGGACGGGAGGTGTGAATATATGCATACATCATGGTGGAGATCCACCATCCCAAACAGGGATGGTGTGGATCAAACCATATATCACGGTGGTCCTCTCGGCAGTGGATCGTGTGGATCTCACACCAAAGAGGTGGGTCCCACATGTTGCTGACGTCAGCAGCAACTGCTGCTACTGCAGCAGCGTAGCTGCACGACATGGATGAAATCCACATCTCAGGTGGGTCTCACCATCCAGATTTGCTAGACGGTGTGGATCTCACATCAAGGTGGGCCACGTCCCACACGAATGACCACCACATCAGGGCCCACCGTCCCATGTAGTGGACGGTATGGATAAACTCATTCAACATCTGGTGGGCCACACATC
The DNA here is from genome assembly GCF_029962835.1 of Magnolia sinica. Classification (NCBI taxonomy): domain Eukaryota; kingdom Viridiplantae; phylum Streptophyta; class Magnoliopsida; order Magnoliales; family Magnoliaceae; genus Magnolia; species Magnolia sinica. The sequence continues at coordinate 36,580,614 of NC_080583.1, forward strand.
TAGAGAGAGAGGGAAAACGGATGGAGGAGGGGCCCCGCCACTATGGGCCCCTCAATACAATGCATACATCAAGATGGGTCCCACCATATGTGGGCCCTAAAATAAAAAATCACCGGTAAATCACCCACCTTTGATCTTCTTGGACTTCTTCTTCCATCAACGCATCCTTAAGCTCCAAGGGACGAACTTCAACAGTTGAGATTGGCTTTGGAGGGTGGGGATAGGAGATAGGAAGTGGGCCACACAAAGCTCTCTCATGGAGCTTGCTTGGACGTGGGTTGCTTGGGAGGAAACGAGAGAGAGCTATGAGAGAGAGAGAGATGGGTGTGAGTGATGTAAAAGGGTGATGGGTGAAAAGGTGAGTGATGGGTGATGTGTACTTTGACATGTGACGGATGGGTTGCTTAGGGATGGAGTTTTGTACTTGACATGAGAGGTGAATGATGGGATATTTCTCTTGGGATTGCAACGCGCGGCATTTTACTCGAACTGAATGCGAGCCCACATCTTCTGGCCCGGGTAACGCCTCAATGCATGAGATGCAGTGTCGGAACCGTGGCGATGGTGCGGTCGCAATGGTACAAGTCTTGGGGTTGGGCCGACTGTGATATACGAGACATGATTTAGGATCGCGCGCAAATGTCTGTAACAAATCACGGGTTGCCGAAATTTAACCAGGGGGACTGCGGAAGCCTACAAAACAATATGGTCTAGGATAGGGGCCTTATACAACCTATCCTCAATCCTAAACCACAATACAGAGTTAGTGAACTAAGCTCTTCAAATCCAATGTAGCAAGCCAAGTCTATCACCACTCTTAAGGAGTGGAAAAAAATTGACAAATTTACTATCCAGAAGATTTTATTGTCATGAATACTCAACCTATTGCAGATATGAGCACTTAAATTCCTTTTATACTTGGCCGCCCATTCCTTGCTACATCAAACACTATCATCAATTGTAGGAATGGGGTCATGAATTTATTGTTTTCGGAAATATGACGTTGGAGCTCAATATCTTTTTCAACATGAGCAGACAGGAAGAAGATGATGACAAGGCCCACGACATTAACATGATAGACTCTTTCGTGAAAGATAGAGCTCTGATGACCTTATCATTTGACCCTTTATAGATGTGCTTGGCATACTCCCCCAATTTGGATGATGATATGATTAGGGAGATGGATGTCATGCTTGATACTACGTCACTACTTGAAGTTAACCCGTCACGCCCCAAACTCAGAAACCGGGCTCACAGAATTTCTGATCTCCAAATTCAGTGCTGACAGCTTTCGTAGTACCCCGTTCTCGGCTCCTGGTACCCATATACCAGGTTCCAATCCTAGGATGCCACAAGGAGGATTTCAATATAAGTTCATTTCATAATAAGTATAACCCACGAACAATAACAAGAAGACCATCACAAAATTCACTATAATCAAAATCTTTAAAAGTACAATGCACATAAAGGGAAATACAATAGATAACAAAAGGCTCTGGAAGCTCGACTACACACACTCCTGCTCATGCTCAGCTACGGCCTAGCGTCACTTACACGCATCAATCGTGCATAAGCTTATAGAAAGCTTAGAGGGTGGTGAAAGTGTGTGCGCAAATTAGGAATGCAAGTATGCAGCATTAGAGTAATGCGGAAACATGCTAGTGAGTCCATGAATGCCATCAGCCGTACCAAGGCTATGCGATATAAGGCATGAATGCTATCGGCCACACTAAGGCCATACGATGTGATGCAAGGCTTACACAGCCAATGTTATATGCGAGATGCAGCTCAAACATAACAATCTAGCTCATCTCTGGAACATCATATATCAGTACGGTTCCCTCTGGATAATCACCAGGGTTTATTATACTATACACCAGATTACTGCCCCACACTGGACACAACCATGCAAGCGGAAGAGACCTCACTACCTGATGTGCGAGGTAGATATTAGCAGACTAGCAGGTAGTGAGGTCTCTTTCACTTGCATGGTTGTGCGTCTAGTGTGGGGTGGCAATCAGTGTAGTGTACTAGACCCTGGTGATTATCTAGAGAGAACTGTACTGATATATGATGCTCCAGAGATGAGTTGGATTGGTATGTTTGAGTCGCATCTCGCATATGACATTGGTTATGTAGGCCTTACATTCAATCGCATGGCCTTGGTGTGGCCGATAGCATTCATGCCTTATATCGCATAGCCTTGGTACGGTTGATAGCATTCATGGACTTACTAACATGTATCCACATTACTCTGATGTTGCATACTTGCATTCTTACCTTGCGCACGCACTTTCACCACCCTCTAAGCTTTCTATAAGCTTATGCACGATTCATGCGTGCAGGTGATACTAGGCCATAGTTGAGCAGGAGTAGGGTGTGTGTAGTCGAGCTTCCAGAGCCTTTTGTTATCTATTGCATTTTCCTTTACATGCATTATACCTTTAAAGATTTTGATTATAGTGGATTTTGTGATTGCGTTCTTGTTATTGTTCGTGGATTATGCTTATTGTGAAAATGAACTTATGTCGAAATCCTCCTTGTGGCATCCCAGGATCGGAACCTGGTATATGGATACTAGAGCCGATAACGGGGTACCATGGATGCTGTCAGCGTCGGATTCGGCGATCGAGAATTCTGTGGTCCAGTTTTCGAGTTTGGGGCATGACATAACCGGTGGAGGCTACAATTTGAAAAGTTGCCTCAAACTGATATAATGCCTCAACCGTCTAGCCTCAAAACGCTGAAGCTTAACCTAAAACCTTTACCCTTTAATTTAAAATATGTCTATTCAAGTCAAGATGAGACATACCCAGTGGTGATCTCTTCCCACCTTGAGCAAGAACAGGAGAGTATGCTTATTTATACTCTCATTGAGCACAAAGGAGTTCTTGGATGGTCGATTGCAGACCCCAAGGGAATTGACCCTTTGATTTGTACTCACTGTATTCATCTTGAGGATAATGCAAAGACCTCCTAGCAACCACAATGTAGACTAAATCCAAACATGAAGGAAGTGGTTAAGGCCGAGGTACTTAAGTTATTGGATGTGGGTATTATATACCCCATATCCAATAGCCAATAGATGAGTCCAACTCAGATGGTTCCTAAGAAGTCTATAATCACCATTGTAACTAATGCCAACAATGAACTTGTGATAACTAGAGTTACTACTGGTTGGAGAATATACATTGACTATAAGAAGTTGAATACTGTCACGAGGAAGGACCACTTTCTTTTGCCCTTCATTGATCAAATTTTGGAAAGGCTATCTATTCACTCTTACTACTGTTTCCTTAATAAGTATTCAGGATACAATCAGATAGAGATAGCCCTTGAAGATCAACAAAAGACAATGTTCACATGTCCCTATGACACCTTTGCTTATAGAAGGATGTCAGTCAGACTGTGTAATACCCCCGCCACTTTTCAGCGATGCATGTTGAGTATTTTCTCTGACATAGTGTGGTAATATTTAGAGGTCTTCATGGATGACTTCTTTGTCTTTGGTCTATCCTTTAGCGAATGTTTGGAAAATCTGAAAATTGTGCTGAAGTGATGTGAGGAAAGGAATTTGAAATAATGTCTTTAATATTATTATGGACACATTCTCGATTCATCGAAGGTAGCTCGATGACATCAAAGGAAGTTTGATGACGTCGAAGGCAAGTTCGATGACATGAAAAGTTACACAGTGCGAAAGGCATTACGTAGTGCGAAAAGGCGCAACTCCCAGATTTAAGTTACCTTTGATGACATCGAAGGAGTTACGCAAAGTTACGTGAACTGCATAAATTTGAGGCGGTTTTGCGAATCTATGTGGACAAGGCTATAAATTCCTAAAGACTTCTAGGGATATCTAGGGTTTGGAGAAGCAGAGAAAAAGGGTGGAGCCATCTCCTAAGAGTTCTTCCTTTCTTTCCTAGTTTTTTAATGCTTTCTTTGAGGATTCCTGATCCAATCATGTCTATGGTTGGCTAGCCCTCTTAGCTAGGCCTAAGAGGTGAAGCTTGTAGCGTTTTTAGGATATTTATCTTGTTTTGATTCTTGTTATTCTTGAACCTCTTTGATTTCTAGTTGATTTTAAGGTATATTTTTAGTTTTTAATAGTTTATTGTGACTCAAATTCTAGTAGATCTACGATAGCTTTGAGTATCTTTTTTTCTTACTTGAGATTATGGGATCGGTAAATGCTGTTGTTTGCCATTGTCTCCTGGGCATGGTTGGGTGATGGAATCCCTTACAAATCTTCACAATTCTCCTCCATTAAGGCTAGATCAATGAGAAGTTCAGAGATTTGACTATCTCTTTATCCAACTGGATAACATATGACTCTAATTTTAGTTAGAATTCCTGAATCAAGCAAGGTAGCATTTTAATTGCAACAAGTGGATCTTTGGCACCCTAGTTCCCTTTTGATTATTGAAATATCCTTCACAATTACTTCCTTATATTTCATATTTAGATTTAGATCTTCTACTAGTTCTACTTCTACTTATTTTCAGAATACATGCAAGATTAGTCCCTGTGGATTCGACCTCGGTCTCATCAAAATTATTACTACATCACGACCCTACACTTGGGGTTGTGAACAAATTACGGACCGAAACTCATGTGGGCCCACCTATTAGTGGCCACTCGCAAGTGAGCCCCATAGGCTAATATCTAATGGACTGCACTTCATGGACGATTTAATTCGAGTTCTATGCACACATGCTTATATATATATATATGACCTCATGAGAACTTCTCATGAGGTCGAGCTATGTGGGGCCCACTGCGATGCGTGTCGAACATCTACCTTATTAGTGCACCATTCCACGATGAACCGAGGGCTTAAAAATCAAGTCAATTCATGGCTTGTGTAAGCCACAATACATATAAAAGTTAAGAAGGGATACCCTCCCATTAAAACATTCATAATCATTTGTTGGGCCCACCGAGATGTGGTTCACAAATCTAGCCCATCCATTATGTGTGTCCCACTTGGATGAAGGGTTAGACCAAGTTTCATATGCATCCGAATTTTTAAGTGGGCCCCACCAAGTGCTTTTATATGTTTTTAGGCATGTCTTCACATGATTTTAGATGGTATGGCTCACCTGAGTTCTGTATACGGTTGATTTATGAGATATCCCATAATTTAAAGGAGACCCAATTTATGGAATATGCCATAATTTAAATGAGACCCATCAAATGCACAGTGTTGATGTTTGACACACATCATGGTGGGGCCTACACAACTCGATCTCATGGGAAGTTACCACCGCATAGAACCATTTCCATATATACAGGGAAAATGTTCTATACGGTCGAGCTCAAGAGAACTCCCCATGAGGTCGAGCTGTGTGGGCCCCACCATGATTTATGTCGAACATCTACCCCATCAGTCAGATGCACCATTCCATATTGGGCCTAGGGCTTAAAAATCAAGTCAATCCGTGACTTTTGTGGGCCACACCACATACAAAAGTTGAGAGGGGTTACACTCCATTAAAATATTCATAATCATTTTCTGGGCCAACTGAGTTGTAGTTCACAAATCCAACCCATCCATCATGTGTGTCCCACTTGGATGAGGGGCCAACCAAGTTTCAGACGCATTCAAATTTCAGGTGGGCCCCACCAAGTGTTTTTATATGTTTTAGGCATATCTTCACATGATTTTAGATATTATGGCCCACCTGAGTTCCGTATACAGTTGAGTTTTGGGATATCCCACCATTTAAAGGGGACCCATCAAATGCACAGTGTTGATGTTTAACATAAATCATAGTGGGGCCCACACAGCTCAACCTCATGGGGAGTTCCCATGAGCTCGACCGTGTAAAGCCTTTTCCCATACACACACACACATGTGTGTGTGTGTGTCTAAACCCATGTGAAGACATGACTAGAACATATAAAATCAACATATAAAAGCATTTGGTGGTGCTCATTTGAGTTTTGGATGCGACTGAAACTTGGTCTGACTCGTAAGCCAAGTGGGAAACACACAATGGATGGGCTGGATTTGTGAACCACATATCGGTGGGCACAGTAAGTAATTATGAATGTTTTAATGGTAGGGTAACCCTTCTCAACTATTGTATGTGGTGTGGCCCACCTAAGTCATGGATTGACTTGAATTTTAAGCCTGTGGACCACAATGGAATGATGCATATGACTGATGGGGTATATGTTCGATACACATCAAGATGGAGCCCACACAGCTCGACCTCATGGGAAGTTCCCATGAGGTGGACCTCATAATACCATTTCCATATATATATATATATAGATAAATATGAATGCTTACTTGTGCACCTTTACACACGTGTCATGGGTACAGAATCTGAATGATCCACGTGATGTGGCACCCCTTAAAACCTCACTAGCCCAACTTTCAGCCTGATACAAAACTTTGGTGAGCCATGACAAAAGGAAACAATTTCCTCCCTTGATTTTCATTTCTCTTTGCTATGATCCACTAGATTTTTGAATCAGGTTAAAACTTGGGCCCATAAAGTCTCATGGGGTGTCACATTATATATATATATATATATATATATATATATATATATATATATATATATATATATATATATATATACACATTTGTGATTGAGTCGAGTAGTTGAGTCTATCGTAGAGGAATTCATTCATGGATTGGCGGGCGCACAAACAAATGACTATTGAAATTGAGTCGATTCCTATCTCTCCGTCATAGCTGAGTCGGAAGATATTCGCTTGACGCTTCCTTCCCCTTTTCTATTTAAGGAACAACAAAAGAAGATTCTTGCGTTCTCTTTCCTAGCCCTTTTTTATTTAAGGGCTTATGGTCTGCCTTGAATGGTCGGTGTGACTGATTCCACCATTCAATCTGGTACGAGTATCTGCCGGGTAACAATGAGTTTCATTTCATCCAAAAAGCCGCTTTCTTCAGGGTGCTCCCGCCGCTTCCACCCGCCCGATGCCAGAAGTGGAGATTAGCCAGCCTAAATGACGCTTTCTTGTTCGGTAACCAGTGTCCCTACCTTAGTTTCATGATTAAGCAACCGGCAGAATCTCTTTGTTGATTTCCTCTGAAAGCCTTAAAAGGAAAAGGTTGGGAGCTTCCTTGAGTGAATCGGCCACTCCCCATCTTGCAATGCATTTGCAATATCTCGCCCGACCCTATATATATATATATATATATATATATATATATATATATATATATATATATATCTCGCATGAAAGACAAAAAGCCAAAGTTTCGTAGTTTTTGTCGTAGAAAGAGTGCCACGTTGGATTCGTTTGGGCCGGGGACAGCTGTGATGATCAAGCAAATTGAAAAGTAAGGAAATTATTCCAGGTGGTTGAGTAGGTATACTGCTCGTCCTCTTATTGTGTTTTCTCTTTGCTTCTTTGTTTCTAACTTCATTAAAGGCTAAGGGCCTCTTTTTGTTTTTATTTTTATTTTAAATAGAGAGTTTACTGTGGCCATGTGATTGATTGGTATAAAGACAGTGTGCTTGCTTTTAAAAAAGATGCCTGTTTCTTTTCCGGTAGATTTGGACAGTCAATCCGTGGATGAGTTCTGCCATTTAGTTTTGGTTTGTGAATTGATGTCCCTCGGTTCCTTTGGGTCCCTCTTGAAGGGCCGCATTATGGGTCCCCTTAGCTTTCTCCAGGGATATTACTTATAAAAAAGAATTTGAGTGACATTTTTGTAAGTAGTCAATTGGCTGGATATGTGGAATGAAAGAGACGCAGATTGTCTGCTGGCCTACGGTCGGAACTTCCTGCTGTCCAAAGCTACGTGGGGCCCACCTTGATTTTTGTGAGAAATCCACCCTCATTTATTTGTTTTTCCAGCACATGTTAGGTCATGAGCCCAAAAATGAGGCTGATGGAAAACTCGAGTGTGCTCTACAACATTAAAGTTAAAGGCGGGGAGGGAAATGCTTATCGTTGAAAGCTTTCTAAGGTCTATTATGATGTTTATATGCCATCTAAACTGTTTGTAAGATCATTCCCAATGGGATGAATTGAAAACACAAAAGTATTATCTTGATTCAAAACTTTTATGACAGTGAATGTTCCAATGGTGGCATTCTATTTCTATTATTTCTTGTCATGTGGCCTACTTAAGGTTCGGATCTTCCCGTTGATTTCTCACAGACATCGCAGTGGACCCCACGTAACTTCCAACCACAAGAACTTCCTTCAATCAGGGGTCGCAACCAATCCATGTCGGAATGAAAGGTGTCCTCCTGAAAAAGTAATGTTTATTTCCAATTTGGAGAATTAAAAGTTTCTTTGACAAGTGAAAGTCTCACATTTACTGGACAACAATCATCTCGTATCTCATACCTGAGAGCTAATGGTACTTATCAATTTATAGAATTTATAGTTTTTTCGTATTTAAATTGCAGAAAACATTGAATAAAAGGAAAACTTTCCTTTTCCCTTAACATTCTCTAAAACAGGTATCATATGATCCCTGAGCCAGAGTATTCTTGATTTGTACAAGTAGGCCCCATTTTGTAGTGATAGTAGATTTGATGGGTTCCAAAGTAGATGTACCATGCGGTGTAATCTCCCAGATCGGAAGCTCCTTTGCATTGATTAATTATTTCCTTTTATTGATGTGGGCCACTATTGTATTCTCTTCTTGATCGTCTTTTTGTAGGGGCTTTCCCACCGTCGGTTGCTTCGTCCATGCCCCCACACTCTCTAAAAGCAACAACAGAGAGAATTATGTGATAACATGGGTATGGTAGTCAATCGGCGGAATTTGTATGGAACCGTCCCTCCACGCAGAGATCTTCAATTCACAGTTTGGATCACCAAGCCATGGGTCCTACTCATACAAACTAAAGTACCCGATCCCTCCACGCAGAGATCTTCAATTCAACTATTTGGATCACCAAGCCATGGGTCCTGCTTATACAAACAAGGACCCGACAAAGGGAGTCGGATTTGGGTTAGGGAGGTAGGGACGTAGGGTCAAGGTGAGAATGAGTTAGGTAAGAAATTAAGTAGAAGAAAGAGGACCTCCAGCGTGCAATAAACCTATATATATTTAGACACACACACACACACGGAAATGCTCACCTGCGCACCAGTTTGTACGGAACTGGTGTGAACTTTTTTGAGAACCCATCATACGTGATGTGGATCCAAAATCTGAACCGTTCATGTGAAGCAACACCTCGTGAAACCCCCCAGGCCCAAGTTTTACTTTGATCTAAAACTTTGATGGGCCATGAAAAATGAAAACAGTTTCCTCCCATGATTTGCATTTCTCGTTTGCTATGGCCCACCAGAATTTTAGATCAGGGTGAAAATTTGTCCCATGGGGTTTCATGGGATTCCACATCACATGGACCGTTCAGATTAGACACCCATGACACGTGTGCAAAGGTGCGCACGTGCGTAGGTGCGCAGGTGAGCATGACTATATATATATATATATATATAGGGAAATGGATGTCTGTCATACATCTACCCCATCAGTCAGATGCACGATTCCATGATGGTCCACGTGCTTAAAATTCAAGTCAATCCATGACTTAGGTGGGCCACATCACATATAACAGTTGAGAGGGGTTACCTTACCATTAAAACATTCATAATTATTTATCGGGCCCATCAAAACGTGGTTCACAAATCCAGCCCATCCATTATGTATTTCCCACTTCGCTGACGGGTCAGACGAAGTTTCAGCTGCATCCAAAACTCAAGTGGGCCCCACCAAGCGCTTTTATATATTGTAGTCATGTCTTCACATGGGTTTAGATCTATGGCCCACCTGAGTTCTGTATAGAGCTGATTTTTAGGATATTTCATAACCTAAATGGGACTCATCAAATGCATGGTGTTGATGTTCAACACACATCATGGTGGGGCCCACGCAGCTTGACCTCATGGGAAGTTTCATGAGGTGTGTGTGTGTGTGTGTGTGTGTGTGTGTGTGTGTGTGTGTGTGTGTGATACACACACACACAGACACACACACTCACACACACATCGTGGAGTATGAAATTCCCCTCATTTTATTTATTTATTTTTTGAAATGAAAGTGTTAAATTGGGATTGTGGGCCCACTTGTACTCATATGACATCTGGATGCAGATTGCCTGAAAAAGCCTTTCCTAGGAACTTCCCATTACGGGTAGCTAGGTGGGGCCCACCGTGATGTTTGTGGGAAATCAACCTTGTCAATTCATTTTTCCAAAACATAGGACATGGGCCAAAAATGACGCAAATTCAAAACTCAATTGGGCCACACAGTTAAGTATTGAACGGTGGTGAAACATTCATAGGCCCATAAAAGTTTCGGATTAGGCTAATTTTTGTGTTTTCAGTTCATCCCATTAAGAATGACCTTATGAATGGTATGGATGGCATATAAATGATGTAGAGCGGGTCACGGACAATTACATGGCTAAGATGGATCAGAAAAGGCCCGGTCGACTACAGAAGTGATCCAGACCGTCGAACCTTAAATCGGGTGTATCTTGCAATCCGGAATGAGTTATCTGACGTAAAATATATGATTTTGGGGTAGAACGAGCTACTGAATCCAACCAACCCTGCTATGCCGGGTTGCGTAGTCTGAAATTGCGAAAAACCCCTGGATCGACGGTTGTTTCCCTGTTTTAATTTCGTTTTTACTATAAATAGTAAGTTTTAGTTTGATTATAACTCTTCATTCGTCGGGCTTTAGGAGTTGCGCCCAACGTGAAAAGAGCTTAGAATAATTAGGAGAATGGTTTGGTGAAGCCAAATAGGACACTTACTATTTTTGGCCGAAAACCTTGCGCACCAGTAGACATCACGACCGTCTATAAATAGTAAGTTTACTATTTATAGTAAGTCGCGGATTCTAGGAGTTTGAGTTGTAGTTTGATTCTGATTTCTTTCCCATTGCTTGGTTCCCCTATTTAAAGGGTTGTGAACTCATTTTTATTCATCAATTAATCAATTTCGAATTTATTAGAATTTATTTCTATTTTCTGCTTTCTTTCCTTGTGGATTCGAGAAGTCTCTGTGAGGAGTCCAGAGAAGCTCCGTGGATTTGGAGTAGTTATCCTCATCACGTTCATCCCTGCGTCAATTGGTATCAAAGCGAGGATTTCCCTCAGGCCGATGGCAAACAACGAAGGTATGAATCAAAATCCTGTGGACGGTGATCCAGGGATTCGTTATCTTTCGGAAAGAATGGAAGCTTTCCACCGGGAGAGTCAGTTGACCATGCAAGGGCTGCAGGCAACTCTCGACCGTCTTGCGGATGCGCTACTTCCGCCCCGAGCCTTAGGCAGTGCTCCACCACCCGTGGTGGCTCTATCACCCATGGTTGCTGTACGACACAACCTCGATTTTCGTAGAGCACTACCAATGGCAAACCGTAGGGCTACACCAGATGATTCAAGTTCTAGCAACGAGGACCTTAATGAGGGTTTTGCCTGACGACCAATCCATGGAGGTGATCATCTAGATCGTACTGAAAGAGACTATCGAGGTAAGGCTGAACTTCCTAGTTTTAACGGTTTATTACATATAGAAGATTTTCTCGATTGGCTAGCCGAAGTAGAGAGATATTTTGATTACATGGACGTGCCAGATCATAAAAGGGTAAAATTGGTAGCGTTTAAATTAAAATCTGGTGCTTCTGCATAGTGGGAACAATTACAACTCTCACGAGCTCGCCAGAACAAGGCGCCCATCTCATCATGGCCACGGATGAGACGTTTTCTTCGATCTCGATTTCTCTCCAGTGATTATGAGCAGATATTATTCCAACAATATCAAAATTGCAGGCAAGGAAATCGAACAGTCACAGATTACACTGTAGAATTCCAACGGCTGACTACACGAAACGATCTGTTAGAATCTGAGTCATAGAAAGTGGCACGATTTATAGGTGGGTTGCGACCGACAATTCAGGACTGTAGATGAAGCAGTTCAATTGGCGGGTAGGGCAAAAATACAACTTGTAAGAGCTCCTGCTCGTCCATATCCTTCAACTCGACCCCCCATGACGGGTCCCACGCAGGATCCAGTGTTGCCACGAGGAAAAGACCCGGTACCACAACTTCCTACAACCGCAAACCGTGATACGGGGAGCGGCTCATCCAGGCCTCAACGTGCAGCACCTACAATAGCAAGTCCGAGTAGGATTCCAAATCCTTATGCTCGGCCAAGGTCGAACAATTGTTACCGCTGTGGCCAACCAGGCTACTTATCAAACACTTGTCCTCAACGTCCCGCAGCACACTTGACTATAAACGAAGGGGGCACTGAAGATGAGGCCGTAGAAGAAGACCATCGCTTTGATGAACATGAACAAATCACTGAAGAAATAGTAGGTGACGATGAAATGACGGGCGAGGATCGTGGCAAATTTCTAGTTGTGAGGCGATTGTTGTATGCCCCATGAAAGGAATTGCATCCATAACGACACAATATATTTCATACTTGGTGCACTGTCAATGGAAAGGTCAGTGATGTGATCATAGACAGTGGTAGTAGTGAGAACATCGTCTCAAGAGTGATAGTGGACAAGTTGCGGCTACCAACGATGAAACATCCTTCCCCGTACTCAATTGGCTGGATAAAAAAGGTGAATGAAACTAAGGTAACTGAAAAATGCACTATCTCATTTTCAATTGGCAAAAATTATAAAGATCAAATACTTTGTGATGTGGTCGATATTACTCGGTCGACCCTGACAGTCGGATCGTGATGCGACCCATCGGGGACGAGATAATGTTTACGTATTCGTCAAGGATAGTCGAAAAATAATCCTTGCTCCTATGGCACCAGAGAACCACCCTGAAGCCTCTAAAGTGGAGGGGAGCTCCCTCTTGACCAGTCGGAATTTTATGAAAGAATCTAAGGAAACCGGCGAGGTATACGCTATAGTGGTGAAGGGCGAGGAAGAGGAACCCTCAAACATCCCTCCAAGTTTAAGATTGTTGCTAAATGAATTCAAAGAAGTCTGGCCTGAGGATTTACCTGATGGATTGCCCCCCATAAGGGACATCCAACATCACATAGACCTTGTCCTTGGGGCTAGCCTGCCCAACCACCCTCATTATCGGATGAGTCCGAAGGAGTGTGAGATACTTCAGGGGCAAGTGGAGGAATTGATCCGTAAGGGTCTCAAGAGAGAGAGCATGAGCCCATGTGCCGTACCAGCATTATTAATGCCAAAAAAAGATGGAAGCTGGCGCATGTGTGTCGATAGCCGGGCAATTAATAAAATTACCATCAAATATCGGTTCCCAATACCACAGTTGGACGACATGCTCGATATGTTAGAAGGGGCTAAGGTGTTCTCTAAACTAGATCTAAGGAGCGGGTACCATCAAATTCGTATTCGACCCGGTGATGAGTGGAAAACGGCATTCAAGACCAAGGAAGGGTTGTATGAGTGGCTGGTCATGCCCTTCGGCCTATCGAACGCACCAAGTACTTTTATGCGTTTAATGAATCAAATTCTAAAACCGTTCACTGGCCGATTTGTGGTAGTATATTTTGATGACATATTGATATATAGCCAGGATGAGGTGGAGCATAGGAAACATCTCAGGCAGGTGCTGCAGGTCTTACAAATTAACAAGTTGTACCTCAACTTGAAGAAGTGTAGTTTTTTAACTGACAGCCTGTTGTTTCTAGGATTTGTTGTAACGTCCACAGGCATTCGTGTGGACGATGAAAAGGTGCGAGCTATTAGGGAATGGCCGATCCCGACAAATATTCATGAGGTGAGGAGTTTTCACGGGTTGGCGACTTTCTATCATCGATTTGTGCGAGATTTTAGCACCATAGTTGCACCTATAACAGATTGCATGAAAAAAGGACCGTTCCAGTGGACCGATAAAGCTGATAAGGGCTTTCATGAGATCAAGCATCGTTTGTCTACAACACCGGTTTTGGTGTTTCCTAATTTCGACAAATTGTTTGAGGTTGAGTGTGACGCTTCGTATGTCGGAATTGGAGGAGTATTATCACAGGAAGGCAGGCCGGTAGCCTTCTACAGCGAGAAGCTCAGCGAAGCTCGAAAGAAGTGGTCGACTTATGAGCTTGAGTTGTGTGCAGTTGTTCAGGCGCTGCGACATTGGCGGCATTATCTGATTCAAAGAGAGTTTGTTTTATACACTGACCATCAAGCATTAAAGTTTATTAATAGTCAGACTAACGTGAATCGTGTGCATGTTAGATGGGTTGCATTTTTACAGGAATTCACGTTCGTTCTGAAGTACAAGTCAGGGCAGCAGAACATGGTGGCTGATGCACTTAGCCGTCATGCATCACTACTTGTTACGATGAGCAACGAGGTGGTCGGCTTTGACTGTCTCAAGGAGTTATATGCCGAGGATGAGGACTTCAAAGATTCTTGGATAAAGTGCCAAGAAGGTCACCCCAGTGACCTTCATATATAAGACGATTTTCTCTTCAAAGGGAATCGATTGTGCATTCCCCAAAGTTCTCTAAGGGAGCAGATTATTCGGGAGCTACATGGAGGTGGCCTTGGTGGACACCTGGGGTGAGACAAGACGCGAGTTCTCGTGGAAGAGCTATATTACTGGCCGCAATTAGTACGCGATGTGGGAAAAGCCGTACAACGTTACCATGTTTGTCAGACCTCCAAGGGGCAATCTCAGAATACGGGCCTCTACACCCCGTTACCTGTGTCTAATGGTTCTTGGGAGGATTTATCAATGGACTTCGTGCTTGGTCTCTCACGAACACAACGCGACATGGATTCAGTGTTTGTGGTGGTAGATCATTTCTCCAAGATGGCGCACTTTATCCCATGTAAGAAGACCCTCGATGCAACACACGTGGTGAATTTATTTTTCAGGGAGGTCGTACAGCTACACGGGGTCCCCAAGACCATTACTTCCGATCATGACACGAAGTTCATTAGCCACTTTTGGTGGACTTTATGGAATCGATTCGATACACGACTTCAATTCAGCAGTGCTTACCACCCACAAACTGATGGGCAGACCGAAGTTGTGAATCGCATGTTGGGAAACCTCCTTCGCTGTATTTCAGGAGAAAAACCGAAGTAGTGGGATTTGGCCTTATCTCAAGCAGAGTTTGCATTCAACAACATGGTGAACCGCTCGACAAGGAGATCACTGTTCCATATTATCTACGGACGAGTGCCTCGCCACACACTTGACTTGGTCCCTCTGCCCAAGCACCCAGGCACGAGCATTGCAGAAGAACATATGGCAGATAAGATCATGGGCATCCATGCAGAAGTGCAGACCAAGCTACATGCCTCGAACGAGAAGTACAAGGAACAAGCGGACAAACATCAGCGACAAAAAGTGTTCAAGGTGGGCGACCGCGTTATGGTCCATCTGCACAAAGAGAGATTTCTGACCGGGACGTATAACAAGTTGAAAAATAAGAAGATTGGACCGGTACCAATCATCCGAAAGATCAATGACAACGCTTATGTTGTTGATCTTCCAGATGACATGGCAATCTCACAAACTTTCAATGTCGCGGACCTGACCAAGTATCATGAACCAGAGCATGACGAGAATTCGAGGACGAGTTCTTTTGAAGTGGAGGAGACTGATGTAGAGCAGGTCGCGGACAATTACATGGCCAAGATGGATCAGAAAAGGCCCGGTCGAAGACAGAAGTGATCCAGACTGTCGAACCTTAAATAAGGCGTATCTTGCAATCCGGAATGAGTTATCTGACGTAAAATATATGACTTTGGGGTAGAACGAGCTACGGAAGCCAACCAACCCAGCTATGCTGGGTTGCGCAGCCCGAAATTGCGAAAAACCCCTGGATCGATGATCGTTTCCCTATTTTAATTTCGTTTTTACTATAAATAGTAAGTTTTAGTTTGATTATAACTCTTCATCCGTCGGGCTTTAGGAGTTGCGCCCAACGTGAAAAGAGCTTAGAATAATTAGGAGAACGGTTTGGTGAAGCCAAATAGGACACTTACTATTTTTGGCCGAAAACCTTGCGCACTAGTAGACATCACGACCGTCTATAAATAGTAAGTTTACTATTTATAGTAAGTCGCGGATTCTAGGAGTTAGAGTTGTAGTTTGATTCTGATTTCTTTCCCATTGCTTGGTTCCCCTATTTAAAGGGTTGTGAACTCATTTTTATTCATCAATTAATCAATTTTGAATTTATTAGAATTTATTTCTATTTTCTGCTTTCTTTCTTCGTGGATTCGAGAAGCCTCTGTGAGGAGTTCAGAGAAGCTCCGTGGATTCGGAGTAGTTATCCTCATCACGTTCATCCCTGCGTCAATAAACATCATAGTAAACTCCAAGGAGGTTTCAGTAGTAAGCATTTAACCACATTTTCCTGTTGTGTGACCCACTTGAGTTTTGGTTTTGCATCATTTTCGGGCCACGTTCTACCATGATCTGGCAAAACAAATGGACAGGATGGATTTCCCACAAACATCAAGATGGTTTTATTAGGGAATCGGTGTCCATGACGTCAAACCAAGACATACAACCCATCCAACAGATGAATCCTATCACGAGAATTAGACAATTTAAAATTTTAGTGAATCCGACTCAAAGAAGGGTTGCACAATAAAAATTAACATATAATGATTCAAGGGTGAGTTGCGCCATAAAAATTAACATATAATGACCACGGACATTCAAATTCATGCTTAGCTTGTCTGATGATTTCATTCAGTTAGGTTTTTGGTTCGAGTGAAGGGTGTATATGTTGGATGGGTTCATCCTTATATAATACCATGTGGGCTTGACAATTCTTAACTTTATGCCTTTTTGAAGAAAAAAAGTAATAGACAATTCTTAACTTTATGACATTTTGAAGGAAAAAAAAAAAAGAAAAAAGAAGAAGAGATAATTTAGTAATTTCATGCCTGAGAAGTACTCGGTAAATAAGTACATGCATGTATGCATTATTTGGAAAATCTAAATCCCCTGTCATTATACAAACCTGCGAAGTAATATAAAATGTACATTCTGGCACTATTTTCAGAAAAGTTTATAAAATGATTCCTCATTGATCCATATATAATTATCTTACACATACCTAGATGCATAAGAGTTTGAACACATGGTCATTAGAGCTGTACACGAGCAGGCTAAGGCTCGAGTACTCGCTCGACTCGACTCGGAATACTCGACTCGTACTCAACTCGTGTGATTTTGAGCCAAGTACGAGCGGGTTTATAAGGCTCGTTTAGAAAACGAGTAGAGTACGAGTTAAGAAGTACTCGACTCGTACTCGACTTGTGTACCGGTATATATAACTCGCTTTAAAAAAAAACCCTACTCGTCTAGGTCGTTTTCAAACAGCGCCCGTTCAAAAATGAAAACCCCCTTCCCTCCCTCCCTCTCTCTCTCTCTCTCTCCCTCTCCCTCTCTCTCCCCCAGTGACCGGCTGGCCATTCCTCTTCTTCCCTCTCTCACTCTCTCACTCCTCCCCTATCCCCTGTCCGACCGTCCCTCTTCTTCCCTCTCTCTCTCTCGTCCCTGTGGCCTGTCCGGTGCCCTGCACTGCTGGTCCGCTGCACGTAAAGGGTGGAGATACTCGTCCGTCGTCCCTGCCCTGCACGCTCGTCCCTGCCCTACTCATCCGTCGTCCTTGCCCTACACGCTCGTCCCTGCCCTACTCGTCCGCAAAGAGTATGAGTCCCTAATCCTTATTCATACTTTCTTTTTCTTTTTATTATTGTATGCCTAATGTGATTCAAATCTGCCCAATTTTTTGCCATGAGAAAGGCCCACAATCTGTCCATTTTGGACAGCGAGGATGGCCTTAAATCTGTCCAATTTTTGGACTGTTAGACGGCCCACAAATTTGTCCAAAATATGGACCTTGGATGGCCTTAAATCTGGCCAATTTCTGCTCGTACTCGAACTCGCCTCGAAAACTTGGACTCGACTCGACTCGTTATCTACTCGTACTCGGCTTGTACTCGGGCGAGTAGAGTACGAGCAGGGAGTCCATGCTCGTTGGCCGAGTAGAGTCAAGTACGAGCACGACTCGGGCATTAAGAGCCGAGTACGAGTAGTGCGATACTCGGCTCGACTCGACTCGTGTACAGCTCTAATGGTCATGTGTTCAAGCACATGTTGTGGTGACATTGCACCAAAATTGTCATTTAGGAACGGTTTTAAATTGTTCCTAAATGCTTCAGGAACAGTTTAATACCGTTCCTAAATGAGGCGTCATAGAACATCAGGAACGGTTCAGAACCGTTTTGGGTACCATTTCAATTTTTAGAAATGGAATTTTAGGAACGGTTTTAAACCGTTCTAGTTCCAACGGTCACATTTTGGGTCTAAAATTTTAGAAACGGTTGTTAATGCTTATGAATGTTGCCAACGGTCAGATTTTAGGACGGGATTTTAAGAACAATTTCAAGCCCTGATAAACACGAAATTTAGGGTCAGTGGAAATAAATTAACAGAAGTTTATTGCATTCCATCAAAATAAAGATTAATCCAAAGAAAAATGTAAGCTAATCTATACAAGGCATTTCTAAAGTCATGAAATAAGCAAACATCATGAACATCCTTAGACAAACTTTGAAACAAGAAAGGTCCCTTAACATGAGAGAGAATTACTTTTAATAAAAGATTATTTATGTCCATTACCCCTCATCTACAAATCAAGAAGAACAATGCCATGCCCACCACCCCAATGATTAAATTTAGAGAAAATATGGATTAGCATCAAGCTGACACATGCTTTCACTGAACTTTGATAATTAGATGTCATTTCAACTTGTAAGCTAAATAGTTTAACTCTCCTTTCTCCAAACATAGTGATCTTTATAGCAGCTATTGCAGATGGCCCACGGTTTCTTAAATCAAGAAAGATACAAGAAATTCCATGCACATGGACACCCTCAAATACATGAAACGAGTTCAGAATCGTCCCAGCTTCGACATCATATACAAACTTGAAACAATCAAAATCATTCAATCTAGTAAAGAAAAAACAACCAAATTGTTAATCACTGCTCAGCTTGTAGATTAGAATTAAAATGGTACCACCTTAGATTTGGCCTGCATGGTAGTTTTCTCCACTTCCTTTGCATGAATCTTTTCCTCAAGCTTAGAGTAGAACTGTTTAACAACATAGTGGAAATATCTTCAGTTGATGAAGTGTGGGAGCTGTGAGGAATGACCATATGTAAAACTAGAACATATTAGACAAACCTCCCTTCTTTTCTTAGCTCGTTCGTTACGTCTAAAATTAAAGCTATAGGAAGGAGTAGAGCCCACTCTTTGGGTTTGCCAACCTCCAGCGGTGGGACTTCTAAAATGCATTTAAGGATAAATGAAAAAACCTTGGATTCTCACAAGATAGTTATAAACAAAAAGGAAAAGTAAAGGCATCTAATGCTAACTAGATGATGCAACATCGCAACATTAAGCATGTAAGAGGACGATGGAGACCCCGTGAGAGACTAATGAAAATGAAAGCCAATTTCGAATATGAAAAAGAGAACCAACTGAGAACAGTTGAACCAGAATGGAAGACAATTCTAGAAGAATGTGATTTGTTAAGAAACCATGACAGGTGTGCTATGTCCAGTTGTGATTTGTAGCATCAAAAGTGAGAAATGGCAGCCAGCATAAAGGCCAGTTATGTTTTCCACTCTATCCCAAACAACAAGAGTATTGCCTGTTGAAATGTCCTCACACTGTATTGAAATAACCATGACAAAGTAGTGCAAGAAAACATCAATTCACTAAAAACATATGATAGAGAATCCCTCCTGAATGGGGATTCAAATTGGTAGGTATGACTGATTGATGAGTCCATAGCCTTCCAAAAAATAAAAAATAAAAAATTGAACAGCTCCATAGTCTTCAAAATGATAGCTTCTTATATAGTACCCATTTGGGAATGAGATCCTGCAAAATTAGGCAGGCCCCATAACCTTCACATCAGATTCTGTCACACAAAGGCAGTTTCCCTGCATAATCACAATTATTTTAAGTTGGAAAAAGAAACTAAATGATTGAAAATTATGATTGAAAGGAGAAAAGAGCTGCTAGCACCTTCAAATCTGACATGGAGGGCATGGGTTGTCAAAATTGAGATTAGAGCTTAATCCTGATTCTGCGGGATCCCTGTCCAAAAGTACTTTCAATTTCATGAGGAAAAAAAAAAACTAACAATGGTCACCATGATAGAAGCATGATTTCACATGAGCCAAAACCATGTCATATAATATTCTTATATTAAGCAGCACCAAAGTCATAAGGGTGGGTATTTGGACTATTAGAACTTACATTAGACCCATTTTTTTAGCAAATGTGATGCTTGATGGTTACCCCGATTGCTTGTTGTGGAATCTTCATAGAAGAAATAATGGCAGTATATGAGCCAAGTGTTTTTTCAGCATAACATAACTAACCTGGATGCATAGAAATATTATTAAATTGAACAACAGTTCATGAAACAACTCTAGTATAACCACGATGAAATGATAATCATGAAGCAAGTAACAATGTGTAGAACTTTTTTTTTTTTTTTTTCAAAAAACCCATCTTAAATCCAAACTTTTTTTTCCCTTCCATACAACAAACCAATCCATCCCTAACCCACATAAAAAATCTATGCACACAGTTTATGCCTCTGTAACTGCTAAAAAATGAGAGTAGCAACCTTTGGCGGAAGTCGTTTGATGAGGAGCAGTAATGTTTGTAAAACTGATCCAATATACCTACAAAATTCATAGGCCATAAGCAAATTAGAAGGACTACACAGTTTATGGAGATTGGTGAGTATATTTACACTACCAAAAAAAGGAGCAAAATCCATAGCTATAGATCTTCCATCCACCATGGGCCCACCACAAAATCATCATGTTAATGTGATCCGACTCATTGGATTTTGTGCAGAGGGATCGAAAAGGGCTCTTATCTATGAGTACATGCCTAATGTGATCTGACTCATGAAGGTAAGAGTAGCCCTTTGAGTTGGGAGAAGATGTACCAGATTGCATAGGGGATAGTAGATAGGATCGAATATCTTCATTAAGGTTGTGACATGAAGATTCTACATTTTGACATCAAGCCTCACAACATTCTCCTTGATGACAAATTCAAGCCAAAAGTTGCCGACTTTGGGCTCGCAAAGTTCTACCCAACAGATGAAAGCCATTTATCAGTCACAGCTGTAGGAGGAACTCTAAGATATATGGCTCCTGAACTATTTTATAAAAATACTTGCAGGCAGGTCTCATACAGGTCTCATACTATTCCCAATACTTTGATTGAAAGTCAATGGTTCAGATGATTAAGAAAATGGAAAGCGTTAACAATATATATATATATATTCACCATGTGTTTTTAAAATAGAAGAAAGCATTGGTCTAGAAACTATTGATGTTGAGGCTTAAGCAGAAACACAACAGGTGAACAATGGCATTGAATCTTTTACATATGAAAAACATTAGCAGGCACCAGAATTCAAGAGTACCAGTCCATAGCCAGTAGCTTCTGTCGAGAGACTAGAAGCAGACCAAAAGATCTTAGGTCCTGTAAAATTGCCCTACATAAGTAAAAGCATACTGATGAAATTCTAAAGATAAGATGGCAATATATTCATTACTAGAAAAAGGAAGGTCAAATACAAAACAAAGGAAAATGGAAAGCCTTCTTGAGCTCACCATCGTTAGCTTACAGAATTCCCTTCGGTAGTCAGCTTGGAGAAAATTTAAAGGAAACCCATTGTTTTAAAGTGTGAAAAAGGCTTTGAATATTTGTTTCTTTAGCAATTGAAGTGCATTGTAAGATTCTAGAACTTAGGAGAGTTGTTGTCATGCCAGTATCTTGAGGATATGCAAGATCAAGTGCCAGGTGACCGGTGTCTTATGGATAAATGGGGGAAGAAATGGACTGAAAGCTTTTCACAGAAAGATAACAAAAGGTTAAAATGGATATCACTGATGAAAACAATCTTAACCATTTGATTGGTGGCCTATAAACTGAAACTAGATAACAAAGCAAATGCACTCAATTTGAATAATGTGACAAAATGAGGCAAGTTTCAAAGGCTGAATTTCCACCAAACAACATTGCACCACTGGTTAAGTTTCAAAGGCAAGAAACAGATGAGAGTTAGAGTCATGACTCACAGAGTCCTATAATTGGACACAGATTTTCTAGCTTTGCATAACTGATTCCCTCCAAGAAAGAAAAAGAAACCCAATTAAGATCACCAAGAAATAGTTCTATTTCCAAATGCATTTCAATAAAATCCAAATTAGATGACCTAAAGAAGAGAAGAGAAAACAAGAAAAGAATAAACAATCTAGATCACACAATGTTCCTAATATCCAAGCTCCATTCCAAAGAAAATCTTTGAAACCATCGGTGTAATGCTAGAAAGAATAAATAAAATTTATAATAGACATTTGGCTTGGGAACGGCTTAATAATTTACAACTGTTCCAGAACCAAATGCGTTACTATTCCTAAATGGTATTTTTGGTGTAGTCATTTGCCAATGAAACAAGCCTTGAAATCTCTGAGTTATCAAACAGTCCATTGTACAATCTTAGCCCTTCGACAACATTGACCTACACAGAAAATACTATCCTTGTTCAGCAATCCACGGTATCATATGAGAGCACAAAACATGAAATTTTCATATAGTATTTTAAAAGAATGATCTTCCAAGTAAAGATACAAAATATGATGTGGTGAACAAGATCATACGGGCTTCCCATCAAAGATTTCATTGACCAGAAAGGTTTTAGGGTTTGGAATTGGTTTCTAACTTTCGTCATGGTTTGGGATGCTATCTGCCTCACTCTTCAGAAGGACACTCTGCCAAAGCCTTGATGTAAAGGAGACCAAACAACATATTAGGAGTTATTTTGTCGTGAATAAAAGGACAACTCATCTTGACGCCCTTCTCCCTCCTCCTTTACTCGGGCTTGGGACCAGCAATGCAAGAAGTTGCAATGGCAGAGTAAAAAAAGGGCTTAAGCTCCATTTGGTTTGAGAAAAAAATTATATTTATAAAGATTGATGTGATGACGAAATGTAGCCTAAGACTTATAACACAAAAAGGTATGATAGAACCTCTTACACTACAAATAATATATATATATAGTTTTAAAATGCTGAAATGCCTATATCATTGAGGATGATCTTGAAATATGCAACTATGCCTGTAACCTTCTTCTATTATCTTAACAAAAAAGGGAAAGGAGAAAATAAATGCTCCATGGTGCATAACTTCTAGCATCCCAATGACATAGCATGCAATCCAAGTGCAATTCAGCATACAACATGATTGAAGTGGAGAGAAATTCTCAAGAGGGCCCACCCAAATTGATTTCTCAATGCACGGTATTCAAATGGATTTTGGTTACTTAAAGAAATTGATCCAATTCATAAGCTTATTTTTTCTAAAAGGAAACTACTTTCATTTCGAGCATCCAATTGCTTTCCTCCCAAGTAGCCTAAGCTAAAGCAACTATTTCAAATTGTCTGCCAAGAGAATCGACTAGATAACATACAATTCAATGCAAAAACCCGAATCATGCAACAGAAATAACATCAACAGCATGCTACATGCAGAAAATTTTAGAATGATGACCTAGGGTAATCCGAAGCTTCATACCCTAGGCAAATGTGCATCTAAAATCTGATCCAAAACAGAAGGGTCCTTCCGCAAATCAACAAAGTAGATAAAAACAAAGAAAGAATGAAAACAACAAAAACCCCCACCAGATATTAAGCTAGAGGAGATGATTAGCTTCCAAAATTCTCCCAAATTTCCAATAGAATATCAGTATCATAAGTCGGTCTCCTGATGCTTAATAAAAAAAAAGTGAAAGATTCTTCCAGCTTGAACATCCATCAATTTCATGAATTGGGGTATAAAAATTATAATTAAAAAGCCCAAAATGGAGAGGAATTGAAAGAGGGGTCTGTAACTCACCTAAGGCAGACTACAAAACTGCAAAAACGGTGGAATCCAAACAGACCAGATCGAATAAAGTAAAGGATTTGCAAAATTGATGTCACCAGAAGTATTCACTGGCAGGGACAAGATTCCCAAGCAGACCCACCACTTCTCTCAATCTGAAGAAGAATCTATTAAAGCAGAAACCTCCAGGAAAAAAAAAAACCCAGATCCCTTTTTTCTCTGCTACATGCAGGAAAGGAAAATTCCAAGTAAAAGAATCTTAAGAAAAGAAAAAAAGAAAAAAAAATCATACATTAATTCATTTTTAAGCCAATCTTAACCTATGATGAGCCCCATGATTAGAGGTCTCACCCACCTTAGTGGATCCAAAGATCAGGTAGTGTTCGAGTTCTATCTTTTCCCTGCACAGGTAGTGTCATGTCAGTCGAGGAACCGAGATTTGAAAATGCAAATGGGGAAATGGACTTCCTGAAAAGAGATAATATGGTAAACTAGATCCTTTATGGTTTTCTAAAGTAAGGAAATAGGGGATTTATCAATATTGCAACATATGCTGTAAGAAGGGGTTGGGTGTACCTATCTACATGCTGTTGCTGCTACTGCTGCACTCACTCCCTCCCTTTAGCCTTCCCCATTCAACCATGGATGACAAATATGGAGCTGTTGCTACTGCTTCTACAATGTTGATACCCCATGTGTTGGGGACTGTCGTGGGATGGTGGATGTTGCAGGGAGAGGGAGATCGAGAGAGGAAGGGCGAGTGAGAGGGAGATCGAGAGAGAGGGTTGAGATTGAGAGAGGGAGGGAGAGTGAGAGGGAAATCGAGAGAGAGAGGGTTGATATATGGAGAGGGAGATCGAGAGAGGGAGGGAGAGTGAGAGGGAGATCAAGAGAGAGAGGGTAGATCGGGAGAGGGAGATAGGGTTGAGATCGCGAGAGGCAGATCGAGGGAGAGAGATCGAGGGAGATTGTGACAGGGAGAGGGAGAGGGAGATAGAGAGGTTACAAATGAAGGATTTTAGGGCGTTTTGGGGTTAGGAAATAAGAAAAACATTCCGTAGTCTGCGGTACGTTACAGTAATGTGGCTCTCGTGCCATGTGGGGTCCACTTAGAGGTTACAAATAGAATCCATTCCGTCCATCTGTTTCAAGATAAAACAATAAAGCATAATAATAATAATAAATAAGAACATCCAACACTCAATTAGGACACACCAACAAAACAATGGAAATAACAGTGAATAACAACAACTAGTCCAGTACGGTTGATTATCATTTCAAATCAGAAACGGCTTAGAACCGTTTCTGAACTAAAATCCCGACCGTACCAGATTGATGATTTTGGGGTAGTGTGACAAACCACCGTGGTGGTGTGTGCATGGGTGTGTGAGGGGCCTAAGTGCATGTGTAATAATAATTACAAAAAAAAACCTACTACCTTATGTTATTGTAGCTGTGCTAGCAAATAGCGGTGGGCATCGAGCCAAGTCGAGTCGAGGTGGGCCAAGTCCATGATGTACTCGAGTTCGAGCTCGAGCTCAACATTGAAGCTTGGCTTGTTTGCCAAAGCTGTCGAGTGGAGTTCGAGTCGAGTCGAGTCGACCTCGAGCTTTTTCATATGTTAACCATTTGGGCTTTTGATCTTTTCATCAAAGAAGCCAAAAGACTATCCAGTAGCCACTTCTTGAAGAGGATAGTTACGTTAGTTGTTTTTGCTAGTGATCTTTCCCTGGAATTAGTCAGTAGAATATCAATGATATCATTGCTGATCTTTCCATAGAATTAAGTTTGTAAAATATCAATGATATCATTACCTCATTTAGATCTGAGGAAAACATTGTTGATGGTACCTCAATTCATATTTAAGAAAAACATTATATAAGTTTCACAATCCTAGTTATGAAATCATGACCGTGGATTTGATTAAGTAAAAAAAAAAATCAACAATGGACACTCAAATTGGGCATTTATTTGTGATCTTAAAATAAGTGGGGCCAGTAAGATGTCCTGGGTTAGATTGGGCATTTATTTGTGCTTGAGATCTTTCCATCAATTGGGCCCAAAAGTACATCCACTGGCTACATCTTGAATATGGATAGTCGAATTGAGGATTGATGTTTGTGCTACGTGCTAACCGAGTCGGGATTGATGAAAATCAATAGATAAAAAAAGGGGGTGAGTGCTAGCCGAGTCGAGATTAACGAAAATTAATGGTATTCTTAGCTCGACGAGATCGATTGGGCAAGCCGCAGCAGGCACGCAGTGTGCTGGTCGTGCGCCGGTGATGGTGGTCTGGTGGATTACTGCTGGTTGGGTGCCGGGCGGGCATGCGGCGGGTAGAGAAAGAGAAGAAAGGGAAAGGGGGTGCATGCAGGCAGCGTGCTGCGTGTTGGTCTTGCTGGAGAGTGAAGAAGACTGGTGGTGGGTAGTGGTGGTCTGGGTGGGCGTGTGGCTGGCAGCGGGTAGAGAAAGAGAAGAAATGGAAAGGGAAAGGGAAAGGGGGTGCGTTGCGTGCAGTCGGGTAGAGTAGCTAGGGTTTCTTCACTTTTATTTTTTAAAGTTAAAACTTATAACTTATATAATATAATATAAAAAATATATATATATTATAATATATATAATATATAATATTTAATATTATTACTAATCGAGCCGAGTCGAGTCGAGGTGAAATGCCCCCTGGTCGAACTCGGCTCGAACTCAACTCGAGCTATAAAATAAAAGCTTGACTTGGCTCGAGTCAGCCATTCAAGCCGAGTCAATCCGAGCTGACTCAAGCTGAGTCGAGCGAGTTATTCGAGCTAGCTCGACTCGTGAACAGCCCTACTGGCAAATAGGGTAGTGGCTAGGTAGACCTGATCAAGCGCGTCACCCCTTTTAGGCTAACGGCCTAAAATTTAGCTCCATCTATGATTTAGGTAAGCCATATAATTGAAAATAGTATATAAGGCAATGCTCATCGTCCATCCAAACTATTTCCATTAGTCTGGCCCAAGTGAATCATGGATGGGTAAGATTTTTGGGCCATTGGTCTAATTTTCTATTTGGAACCTAACAGTTGGAGTGGATTTGTAAGTGTTAAAATGTTTGAGCACATTTTAGTGGTCAAATTTCATAAAACCAAAACAACTTGATAATAGATATTGAAGATCAGTCCATAATCAAGAGAAGATCAAGCTTAATCAAGAGAAGATTAAGCTTAAGATCAAGAGAAGATTAAGCTCAAGACCGTTCCATGCTCAAGAGAATATCAAGCTCAAGATCGACTAACGTTCAAGAAAAGATCACGTTCGAAGTCAATATGAAGTCCGAGACTTAGTTCAATAAAAGAAGAACAGATATTTGAAATATCTCAGGTGGTATAAAACCCTAGAAAGACCTTATGACCAGGTGCTTTAAAAAAATATATTATTTTGCATTTTTAAGCTTGTTTTGCTTAGAATTTGGTCGGCCCAAATTTTAGTTTGGCTAGCCTAAGCATTCTCAATTAGCCCAACTTCAAGCCCTAAGTAAAGTTGTTTTTTTGTTGCAACTTTGGGTAGCCCGAGCATGAAATTTGACTAGCCCAAGAAATTTGGGGTTAAATTCCAGCAACTATACCTTCTAGAATTTGGGCGAATTTGGTGAACTAGGATGTTTGGCTAGCCAAAGTTGACCTCGGGCTAGCCGAATTTTGAATAAATCTTATCTCGTGCGATTCGAAGTCCATTGAACTGAATCCGGTTTGCTCGGGCTATTCGAAGACTATCTCAAGGTAGCTAAAGATTCAACATCTTCACCTATAAATTGAGTTCCTCTCTCATTCCGAATTACACAAGTTAATTATCAAAATTCTTCTACAAGAGAGAGAGAGAGAGAAGCTCAAGTTATTAGCAAGCTATTGAATAGTATTTATAATTTAATTTATAGTTTTTCTTTCAATTCCCTTAATCTCAAATCTTTCAAGTTTAAATCTAAAGAGAGTAAACTATACTCTTCTTTTGAGGTTTAAGAGAATTGATTCAAGTAGCTTATTGGGTTTAACTTGATTAAAATCAATAGAACCCTGGACCCTTTCTATCTGACTGAATAAGGAACAATCTATAGTCAAGAAAGAGGTTTTACTGCTATAAGCTTCTAATATGTCTTCTACGGTGAAGATAAGTATATCTTCCAAACTCTTTTTATATTTTTCTAAGATAGATAGTTAAAATCTCGGTTTAAGTTTTATCTGAGATAACCTGAAAATCTCAGTGTGGGTTTGATTGTGATAACCTATGAAAATCACAAGAATTTTATAAGGTTGTTAATGTGAACCTAGGAAAACCTTTTCATAGTGAAAGCCAAAATTACGACGGAAGTAATTTTGGGAGTAGAGTAGGTATGGCTATTTTTAAAGCATTGAACCATTATAATACTTTGTGTTATGTGGTGAATGCCTTTTTTTTTGCGGTGAATGATTTTATTTAAATTTAGATGAGTTATGAATGTTGTAATATTTTTATTTATTCTTGTAAGTTTGACGTTTTAATTTTAAAGAAATTTGTGAAATAAAGTTATCTTACCTAAAACTTTAGGTGAAGGTTGTCTTAGGAATTATTTGGAATCAACGTTTCAATACTTAAGCAATTGAGATCTTTGCTTTATATACATATTGAACACTTAGTTTGATTATTTAGCATTATCTTATTCACCCCCAAACCCCACCCCCCCTCTAGGACATCTTAAGCTCTCCTTTTAAAGTGGTATCAGAGTGGGTTGCTCTATTTTTTTTTTTTTTTTGGATTTACATCCTTGAACTCGATCTAGAGCTTTATTATGTCAAATTTCGACAGCTTGTCCATTACCAGACCACTTCCCTTTGATGACCCTAATTATTCATGCTAGAAAGCCAGGATGAGGATTTCCTCAAATCCTTAGATGAAAATGTATGGCATGTTGAGATGTGGAGCCACATCTGGACAAGGCTACTCGACCAGTAGAGTGCCCTACTCGACCGGTCGAGTGGCTCACTCGAACAGTTGAGGGCTGGCCGACTCAAAGTCCAGCGAGCAGCAGTTTTTTAGGTTGGAAGTACTCGACCGGTTGAGGCCCATGCTCGACCAGTCAAGGTTACATAGATTCATTTGCGAATTTGATGTGGACTGCGTAATTTTGAGGCGGTTTTCGTAGAAGTGCGAAAGGGAAGTTGCCTAAACTATAAATAGGGGTCCCTATGGCTTTTCTAGGGTTAAGGAGAGATATTATAAAGTATAAGAAAGGGTTTTCTAAGCTAGACGAAGGGTTATCTTTCTACATGGGAGCATCAAGATGTTAGTATATTGCTTGTAATCTTCGTTTTTCATAGTGGAAGTTTGCACCTGTGGTTTTTTACCCTTATTGGGATTTTTCCACGTGTATTCTATCTTGTGGTTTGTTTGGAATGCTTTGATTCTTCTTTTAGATTATATTTCTTTCTGTTTATCATTTGTGGGTGAGACCAGAGATTGGATCTCGGTTCACTGCGTTGTTGGCGTGCTGTACAATAACTGATATCAAAGCTATTGGTTTAGTTCAAGTAGGAGCGATGACGGAAGAATGGAAGACTAGAATCGAGAAGTTTGATGGTTCAAACTTTGCCTTATAGAAGATGTAGATGGAGGATTATTTGTATCAGAAGGACCTCTATATTCCTCTAAAAGGAAAAGAGAAGAAACTAAAGAAGATGACAGATGATGAATGGTTTTTACTAAATCGGAAGGCTTTAGGATTGATCCGACTCTCTTTATCTAAGAGCATTGCCTTCAGTATATCCAAGGTAAAGACCATAAAAGAATTAATGGAAGCCCTAACTACGATGTATGAAAAACCATTAGCGTTTAACAAGGTTCATCTTATGAAACAACTATTCAACATGAAGATGTCAGATGGTGGGAGCGTGGCTGAACATTTAAACGAGTTGAATACAGTCACGAGCCAATTGGAATCCATTGGCAGTGTTTTTTAGGACGAGATCAGGGTATTATTGATCTTGTCCAGTTTGAGAAACAGTTGGGATGGTTTGGTGATTGATGTGAGCAATTCTTCAGGGTTGACAAATCTGAAATTTGATGATGTGGCCGGTCTAATTCTCATTGGAGAATCTAGAAAAAGGCACCGAGAGTTTCAGGGGATTCAGGGAATGTTCTAAACATTGAAGAAAGAGGAAGATTGCTGAATAAAGGAGGCAATAAACACAGACGTTCTAAGTTAGGGAAGAAGTCCAAGGGACCAAAAGACAAAGATGGGTGTTGGCATTATGAGAAGAAGGGGCACATGAAATATGATTACAAGATGCTTAAGAAACAAGAAGGAAGCTCTCAAGGCGGGAAGGATTTAGTGAATCTATCTGAGGAGAGTGACACAGAGGCGTTGATCGTATCTCTTGATGCGAGGAATGAGTCTTGGGTCATAGACTCGGGTGCTTCATTTCATGCTACTTTGTGTAAGGAGGTTTCACATGATTATGTTTCAGGTGACTTCGAGAGAGTCTACCTGGGTGATGATGAGCCATACAGTATTGTTGAAAAGAGAGACATTCATATAAGTCAGAAAGATGGAACGACTTTGAAATTGAATAATGTTAGACATGTACCGAGTTTGAAACGGAATTTGATCTCAGTGGGGCAGTTGGCCAATACCGGATATGTGACGACATTCACTAGTAATTCCTGGAAGATCACAAAAAGTGCCTTGGTGATATCTTAAGGCAAGAAGGAAGGTACTTTGTACGTGACTTTAGGATCATATAGTTCACTCGCAATCAGATCAACTGGAGTGAATGGGCAGTTATGACATCAGAGGTTGGGACATACGAGTGAGAAATGGATGAAAGTACTGTTATCAAAAGGGAAGCTACCGGGGTTGAAGTCTATTAACTTTGAATTCTGCGAGGACTGCATGTATGCTAAATAAAAGAGGGTAAGCTTCAAGAAAATAGGACGTGCTCCAAAGACACATCTGTTGGAGCTTGTACACAATGATGTGTGGGGACCGGCACAGGTATCATCTCTTAGTGGCTTGCGTTATTTCGTTTCTTTTATTGAAGATATTAGTAGAAAACTGTGGGTTTATTTCTTAAAGCACAAATCTAATGTATTTGATATATTTAAGAAGTGAAAAATTATGGTAGAAAAAGAGACAGGTAAAACAGTAAAATGTCTCAGATCAGATAATGGAGGAGAATACTGTGATAAGATGTTTGAGGAGTATTGTGTAGCAAATGGAATCAAGCATCAGAAAATGATTCCAAGGACACCGTAGCAGAACAGTGTGGCTGAGCACATTAATAGGACTTCATGAGCGTGCCAGGAGTATGAGGTTACATGCAAGGTTGCCCAAGATGTTTTGGGCAGATGCTGTAAATACTGTCGCATATCTTATCAATAGAAGTCCCTTAATGCCATTGGATGGTGGGCTACTAGAAGAAATGTGGACTGGGAAAGAAGTCAACTTTGCACATCTTAAAGTGTTTGGTTGTACTTCATATGTTCACATTGATGCAAAGCATAGAAACAAATTGGATACGAAGTCCAGGAAGTGCACCTTTATATGTTATGGGCAACATGATTTTGGCTACAGGTTTTAGGATATAGAGAAGAAGAAAATCATTATAAGCAAAGACGTAGTCTTCAATGAAAAAGTGATGCATAAGGACAGTGTGCAGCAAAATAAGGCCGATGAGAAAGAATTCGTAGAGTTAAAAGAGTTACTAGATGTGTATTACAGTGCCACGGGATGATCATGTACAGGAGCATTATGAGGCAGAACCCCAGACACCGGTTATGAGGAGATCTACTCGAGAGAGGAGACCCACGGTCCGAACTCACCCTCCTTACATTATCTATTGCTGACAGATAATAGTGAACCTGAGTGTTTTGAAGAGGCATTATAGTCAGATACATGGGTTAAGTGGGAGCAGGCCATGGATGATGAGATGAACTCTCTTTAATCTAATCGTACATGAGAGCTAGTCACTCTACCTAAGGGTAAGAAAGTTCTTCATAACAAGTGGGTTTACAGACTGAAAGAGGAGCATGATGGTTCAAAACGGTACAAGGCTAGATTGGTTGTGAAAAGATTCCAACAAAAGGCAGGTATCGACTTCCCTGAAATATTTTCACCAGTAGTGAAAATGTTTATGATTTGCATGGTCTTGAGTATAGTGGCTACAGAGGACAGTGGACTTACATCTAGAGCAGCTAGATGTTAAGACAACTTTTCTTCATGGGGACCTTGAAGAAGAGATATATATGCATTAGCCGACAGGATATGTAACACCAGGAAAGGAGAACAAGGTGTGTAGACTGAAGAAGAGACTATATAGCCTGAAGCAGGCACCAAGGCAGTGGTACAAGAAGTTCGACAGTTTCATATCGGGAAACAGTTTTAGGAGATGTCATGCATACCACTGTTGTTATTTAAAGAAGTTTGATACGTCGTATATCATCCTTCTTCTGTACGTTGATGATATGCTTGTGGCCGGATCAAATATGAAGGACATCTCAGATCTCAAAAGACAAATATCTAGAGAATTTTCCATGAAGGATTTAGGAGCTACAAAATAAATCTTAGGCATGACCATAAAGCGTGACAGGGAAAACAAGAAACTAGTTTTGTCACAGCTAGAATACATAGCCAAGTACTTGATCGAGTCAGTATGGGAGGTTCTAAGCCGGTTAACACTCCATTAGCCAACCACTTTAAGCTTTCTAAGGAGCAAGGTGCAAAGATGCATAAAGAATGGGACTACATGGTTAAGGTCCCATACGAGTTAGCTATTAGGAGTCTCATGTATGCTATGGTGAGTAAGAGGCCAGATATTACTCAAACAGTGGGAGTTGTTAGCAGGTTCATGAATAACCCCGAGAAGGAACATTGGGAAGCTGTGAAGTGGATCCTTAGATACCTGGTAGGTATTGTAGATATAAGGCTGTGTCACGGTGGATCAAAAATCAAGTATAAGGCTACCTAAATTCAAATTTGGCAGGAGATATTGTGTCACGCCCCGAACTCGGAAACCGGGCTCACAAAATTCCCGATCGCCGAATCCGGCGCCGACAGCCTCCGTAGAACCCCATTTTCGGATCCCGACACCCATTCACCAGGTTCCGATCCTGGAATACTACAAGGAGGATTTCAAGTCATCAGTCTGATTCATAATGAGCATAACAAAAGCATAACCCACAAACAATAACCACAAGAATACCACCACAAAATCCACTTGATAAAAAACTTTTGAGTACAATGTGTCTGAAAGGGAAAAATATAAGATAATGCAAAAGATAGAAACTTCAAAGCTATAGAAACTCCAAAAGCTTGGCTGCGACGAGGCTATGATTGCGTCCTGACGTCACTGCACGCATCAATCGTGCATAAGCTTATAGAAAGCTTAGAGGGTGGTGTAAGTGTGTGCGTAATATAAACATACTCAAAATGCAAGGTCAGAGTAATGCGAAAATCATGGTAATGTGCAAGATATGAATACTATCGGCTATAATATGGCCATGCGATGCGAGATGCAACTCAAGCATGCCAATCCTCATCATGTATCGGTACAGTTCTCATTCTGGATAATCACCGGGGTTCAATACACTCCAAATGGCACTGTCGCTCTCCTAGCCGCACAGTCCAAGTGAGCGTAAGAAACCTCACTATCCGCCTTGCCATTAGTCTGCCTATACCTATTTGACACGTCGATAACAGACCCATTCGCGAGCTGGTCAAACTCGGCCTAGTATTGCCCCTACCCTCGGGCGAGTAAGGCCACACTCCTTTCCAACCGACCACGACACGGTGGGAGACGCGGCCTCTGGTATTGGGCCCTCGTGCGCTCATATATCCACTCGGTCTCGACATTGGAGTCATCCTCGTACCATCGGGTTTAGGGATTTTCACCCGGGGACATCTATGGTGCCGTATGCTAGAACCAAATATTTTCGGTCTCTAATCCTGCCATCCACGATGTATCCGTGGAGGGCCACGGCCCGATGTCGCTAGGGCATACGGAACTACAATCACACAAATGCAAGTGCATGAGTCATACTATCGAGTCATGCAACAATCCCCTGAATATACCATGCACTTATATGAGGCAACCCCGCCTATCGGGGAGCCCATAAACGGTCTATCCAAAGGTAAATGCTATGATCGGTCATTCCTCACATCGGCATACATATGGTGCGAATGATCATGAATCATGCATCTATATTAAACATGTAATAAGAGATGGGTTCTAGGTATAATGGAGATGGGCATAGACGGCCTACTTACCATAATTTTAGGCCTATCAGTGGGCCTTAGGGATAGTTATAATGCGGACATTTAACCAACATTATCCATTCAATGTGGACATCAAACCAACATTGCTCCCAAGGCATTGTCGCTATGAGGGTCAACACATAAACCATGAAATGGGCCTCATGTACATCCCATTGGGCCTCTAATACATCAAATGGGCCTCATGCATGGGTCTCGTATACATATATCAAGGTAGGCCTCAATGACGGGCCACAAATGCATCCACATGGTCCTAGTCACATGGGCATGCATACATCCCAATGGGCCTCATAAAATGGGCCTTAAATTATCTTCAAAACAGTTGGACAGTTGGATGAAACACATACATCATGATGGAGCCCACACTAATAGAGGGTGCGGTTTACAATACTTACCTAAGTGGGGCCCACCAAAATGCTCATTTTCTACCCAGCTTAAGGCCCAATATAACGTTTATTTTCCACCCAACTTAAGGCCCAACATAATATTTATTTTTCACCCAAATTAAGGCCCAACATAATGTTTATTTTCATCCAATCTATTCATAAAGTCACGTGGGCCTGGATAGGGCCCACTGTATTATTTATTTTCCACACACCCCGTTGATAGGGTGGTGTGGACCAAAGGCCCACCGATGATGTTTATTTCCATCCTAACCCGTGGATGGGTTCACGTAGGCAGGGAGCCCACCGTGGCGATATTTGGCGTCCAACCTGTTATAAGGTCATTGGACCTTGGGGCGGATGTGGGGCCCACTGAAATGTGTTTCACAAATCCAGCCCAATCATTGTGTGAGTCCCACCTGACGGACGGTCCATACCAAGTTTCAGTGACATCCAAAACTCAGGTAGGCCCCACCAAGTGATTTCATATGTTTTAGGCATGTCTTCACATGATTTTAAATGATGTGGCCCACCAGAGTTCCATATACAGCTGAATTTTGGCATGGACGGATAAAATGTGGGGACCCATCAAATGTACGGTTTGGATGGGAGATATGCATCAAGGTGGGGCCCACAGCTGGGGCCGTGACCCCCAGCTAAACCGTCCGCTCGTCACTCAGTAGCAGCAGCGCTGCTGCCCTTTTAAAAAAAATTTATTATTATATATTTTTTTTTGTTTTGGGGCCCACCAAGATGTGATTCACAATCCAGCCCATTCATTGCGTGTGTCCCAAAATTTTAATGGTCCAAGTCAAGTTTCATTTGCATCCAAAACTCAGGTAGGCCCCACCAACGATTTTATATGTTTTAGGCATGTCTTCACATGATTTTAAATGGTATGGCCCGCCTGAGTTCCGTTTATGGCTGATTTTTGGAGTGGGCATGTGGCCTGAGGGGACCCATCAAATGGACGGTGTTGATGGTTGAAAGCACCAAGGTGGGGCCCACAGCTGGGGCCGTGAGCCCCAGCATGTCCGTCCGTCAGCGGCCACCACGGCAGTGGCAGCAGCAGCGTCAGCGCTGCTGCCTCCTTTGTACTTTTTTTTTTTTGAAACAAAACAATTTTTTTGTGGATTTTCTATTGTAGGGCCCACATCAGTCTGATCCGACCCAGCCATAGGATTCTACGACTCATGATCGATGAAATGAGACCAATATGCAATGTGTTGTTGGCGAATGGAAGGGTCAAAGTGGGTTTCAATGGTGATGCGTCTATTTCCTATGGTATGGCCCGCTTGAGAACCGGATTGGTTCCAAAGTTTGACTCAACGTCTAAAATAACCCAAGGAAGAGGATAGACGGATTGGATCAAATATCTGAATCAAGGTGGGGCCTATGTGAATGGTCCACCCTAAAAGTAGCTTTTTCCTTCCCTTTTTTTTTTTTGTATGCTAGTACACATCCATGCCAACGTCCAGCGTCCCCTGGACGCTGGACGATACACTTAAACACATTGCTATGGTGGGTCCCACGTAGATGTGGCCCACCATCATATATGGATATAATATATATTATATATATGATACATATTATATTATATATATATTATATAAAATATACATATATATATATATATATATATAAATGCATTGGGCCATCCAAACAATGGATGGTGTGGATCATCACCTGCAGTGGAGTGGGCCACACCGTCTGGTGTAGATGGACGGGGTAGATGTAGCACATATTGGTGGGATCCACACCATTACAAAGAGAGAGAAAGAGAGAGATAAAGGGAGATATACGGTGAGATAGAGGAACCCCGCCACTATGGGCCCTCTTGATTAGATCACATACATCCAAATGGGTCCCACCAACAAGTGGGCCCTAAAATTTAAAATAATGGAAAATCACCCACCTTATCTTCCTTTTCCTTGCTCCCTTGGACTCCTTAGCTCCTTACCTTCACTTTTAATGGAGGTTGATGGACTTTTGATGGTGGGGATGAGAGATGAGAGGGTGTAGATGGAAGATGGAAGGTGGACCTAAATTTAGAGAGAGAGATAAAGAGGGGACGTGAGGGGGGGTGAGTTGCTTGGGAGAGATATGAGAAATGAGAGAGAGAAAGAAGATATGGAGGGGTGAGGTGAGGTGATGGAGTGATGGGTTGGGTTGAAAAAATGTAAAGGTGTATGGTTGTTGTTGAAATTTGGAAAAGAGGAGTGGTGAGGTGGAAAGAATGGTGGACTTTTGGAAAAAGAGGGAATGGGTGTAGTACTTGAGGTAAGGTTGCATTTAATGGTTAATTAATGGGACTAGTTGTGTAGAGATTCCCTCGAAATCCGCAACGCGCGGTGTTTCTTCGAAATAAACGCTGATCGGCATCTTCTTACCTGGGTATCGGTTCGGTGCGCAAGTCACGGCGTTGGAACCGCGGCGACGGCGCGATCGTCAAGACATAAGTTTCAGATCGAGCCGACGTCGGTGCGAGGGACCTCGCTTAGGATCGTGCGCAAACACCGAATACGGTGCGAAGGTTGCCGGAATTTGACCGGAAGGACCGCGGGAGCTAACGGAACAGTACGGATTAGGACACGGGTCTTACAGCTCTCCCCTCCAAATAAAAATTTCGTCCTCGAAATTTAAACGATCATCACAAGAAAACATAAATCATAATAGAAGAGGAAGCAAGGCATCGCCATATAAATATCAGAGACAGCATACAACATACAACATACAATCAATCATCAAAGAGATGAGGATAGCGCTCTCGAATCTCAGCCTCGCGCTCCCAAGATGCCTCATCCACAGAATGGTGGCCCCACTGAACCTTCACCAAGGGAATGACCTTGGTTCGGAGGACCTGCTCCTTCCGATCAAGGATACGAACTGGCTGCTCGATGTAAGAAGCGTCCTCACGAACCTCCAACGCCTGAATCAATAACAGAACTATGTCCGACCCACACTTCCTCAACATAGAGATATGAAAACGTTGTGGACCTAAACAACCGAGATGGTAAGGCAAGCCGATAGGCAGGCGCCAATGCGCTCGGTGATCTCGAAAGGTCCTATGAATCTCGGGCAAGCTTGCCCTTAGCTCCCAAATCTAACTACGCCCTTCATGGGCGAGACCTTGAGATACACATGGTCCCCCACATCAAACTCTAAGGGACGATGCCGACGATCAGTAAAACTCTTCTGCCGGCTCTGAGCGCATCATCTGCATGATGATATTTATAGCCTCTGACTTCTTCTGCATAAGCTCGGGACCTAGGAGACGCCGCTCTCCAACCTCGGTCCAACAACTCGGAGATCCGCACGGTGCCATATAATGCCTCAAAAGGAGCCATGCCATTGGTCGCGCTGTTGTTGTATGCGAACTCGGCCAATCGCAGATGCTCATCCCCTACCACCGAAGTCAATCACCCCCCGAAGCATATCCTCGAGGATCCGGTTGACCCTTTCGGTCTGCCATCTGTGGATGTACGCGGTGCTGAGCTGCAAATCGGTGCCCATAGCTCTCTGAAAGCTCCCAGAACTGGGACGTGAACCTCGGGTCTCGGTCGAAAATGATCGACATCGTGCAGGCTCACAATCTCCTCAATGAACAACCTCGCAAGCCGGTCCAGGGCCAAGTCGCACGAATCGCAAGAAAATGTGCCGACTTCGTCGGACGATCCACGACAACCCGGATGGCGTCATGCCCCGCCGAGTCCTCGGCAAACCCATAATAAAATCGTGGATACGTGCTCCCACTTCCACATCGGGACGCTCAACGGCTATAGGGGGTCTCCGATGATCGGCCTTGACACGCCGGCATGTGTCACACTCGGCCACAAAACTAGCAATCGGGCGCTTCATCCCCCAAAAATACCGCCTCCTCATATCACGGTACATCTTCGTCGAGCCAGGGATGGATGGAAAACCGCGATCGATGTGCCTCGATCATAAGATCTCTGCGCAACTCGGGAATATTCCGGGACACACAATCGGCCTCTAAAGCGAAGTCCACCATGAGAACTAATATGTCAATCTGACTGCCGCCTCGCTCGGTAATCCTGTAACGACTCATCTGCTGCGAGCCTCGATCACCCTTGCGACAAGAGAGGGTTGAATCGGCAGGCTCGATAACTGACGATAGAAAAATGGAGACCAAAATCAAAGTCGTACTTGCCATATCCTCGAGCATCTTCCACTCCTTAATCATCATATGTGCCACCAGGTGGGCTAAGGGGCATCCGCCACCACATTCGCCTTGCACAGGTGGTTGGAGGTCAAAATCATAATCCTTGAGCTCCATCCGGCGTCTCTGCCTCATGTTCGGACTGAGAAAATAGGTACTTCAAGCTCTTGTGGTCGAGAAGAGCTCGAACCTAACCCCATAGAGATAGTGTCTCCACACCTTCGGTGCGAAGACGTGCTGCCGGCTCCAAATCGTGCGTGGGGTAGTTCGCTCATGAACCTTGGGACGAGCCAAATGCTCAGTCTACCATGCGCATCGGGACGGACCCAATCCAATACGCGAAGCATCGGTAAATACCACGAATC
Organism: Magnolia sinica; assembly: GCF_029962835.1. Lineage (NCBI taxonomy): Eukaryota > Viridiplantae > Streptophyta > Magnoliopsida > Magnoliales > Magnoliaceae > Magnolia > Magnolia sinica. The sequence continues at coordinate 36,619,735 of NC_080583.1, forward strand.
CATCACTCCCGGAGGGAAGAGTGAGGCAGAGCGGGTGAGGTGGTCCTTAGCTCCATAAATGCTCGCTCACGGGCGTCACTCCAAATAAACTCGATGTCCTTCCATGTCAACCGGGTCAACGGCTGCAATACGGAGAAGCCCTCAATGAAACGCCGATAATATCCCGCTAAACCAAGGAAAGCTGCGGATCTTGGGCTGGCCCTACTGACGCACTACATCTATCTCCGAGGGGTCCACTGCGACACCCTCCTCGTCACCACGTGACCAGGAATCTCACCTCCTCTGCCCGGAACTCACACTTCTCCGGCCGCCATATAGGCGGTGGGCACGGAGGGTGAAGGCGATCTCCGGTCTTGGTCCTCACGGGTCCTCGAATATATCGAATGTCATCGATGAAGACCACAACAAACCATCGAGATATGGACGAAAGACCTCGTTCATCAAGCATGAAGACCGTGGGTGCATTGGTCAGTCCAAAACATGACCCGAAACTCAAAATGACCATAAGCGTCCGAAAAGCTGTCTTCGGGATGTCCTCCTCTCGGACACGAATCGATGATAACCGAGCAGTCAACAAGAACTGTGCACCCTGCAGGTGATCAAATAAATCGTCTATCCTTGGGAGCGGGTACTTGTTCTTAATCGTGACCGGTTGAGCTCGCGGTAATCTACGACGAGCCTCAACGAGCCATCCTTCTTCCTAACGAAGGTACCGGCGATCCCCAAGGCGAACGCTCGGACGAATAAATCCCAACTCACGCAACTCGTCCAACTGACACTGCAGCTCTCGCAACTCCACGGTGCCATACTGCAGGGCCTTCGAGATAGGCGCGGTACCGAGCACAAGGTCGATCTGGAACTCGATATGACGGCGAGGAGGCAATCCGAATCTCCCGGAACACGTCGGGGAAATCACGACAACCGGCAACCGATCAATACAAATGGCCATAGGCTCCTCGCACAAGACATCAAGCAAGACAACGGCTCTCCTCTGGCTCAGCAATGAACTGAATTCTCGATCTTTGGCATGGAGAATGTGTGGTTCTAGCAGTCTAAGATAGCGTGGTACTCGGCAAGCCAATCCATGCCCAAGATAATGTCGAAATCTGTCATCGGCAAAACAAGTCAGCCGGCAAAAAGATATCACCGACAAGAACCGGCAAGATGGACAGAAACGGCCCAGTGGTCCTCCCCAAAGGCGTCGATACGATCAATCCCTCACTAGTAGACTTTGTCGGCAATCGTCGATCGGCAAAATTGATCTTGAGTAGAGCATTGTTCTTCATAGATGCAAGCTTCACAGTAGTGTCTTTGGCACCACAAATTTAACAATACAAAGGGCTATAAACTATGGCAATTACAAGGTGCCCGTCCCCTCTGAGGTCCTTGGCGTTGCTGCTGCCTCTACAGCGGCCTGTGCTATTGTCTCTGCTGCTGATGTGGCCTCGGCGACTAAGGTGGCTATGGTCGCTATTGATGGGGTCGCTGCTGTGCTGGAGGCTGCTGTGGCCCTCTTGACTGCTTTAAATGAGGGCAATGGCACTCAGACAGGTGGTGCCCTGTCCCACCACATCCAAAATAGGTCCCTATAAATGGCTGCTAGGGTGGTGCTGAAGGTGCTGCTGGGGCTGCTGGTGCTTTAACAGATGGGTGGCTCCTATACCTGTGGTCGTCGATATTGATGGAAGCTACTGGAGGAGGCCTACCTCTTCCGGCCCCTCCTCTGATCTCGATCGCTCTGCCCCCCAGCCCACTCAATCTCATAATCTGAGCCCTCCGCACTACCACCTGAAAAGTCGGGAGCTAATGCCCAATAACACGGCCGCAAAGACCGTAACGTAAGCCATTCTCGAAACGACGGCCCTTCCACCCCTCATCATCAACCAAATACGGTGTGAACCTCGATAGGACCACAAAACGGGCCCCGTACTGCGCCACGGTCATGTCCCCTTGCATCAGAGTCTCGAACTCCAGTGCTCTTTGGCGTCGAATGTGGTCAAGGAAGTACTGCTCCTTGAATTGGTCGATAAAGTTCTCCTATGTCCAGACATAATTAGGTCCTGCAATATGGGTGACAAAGGTCTACCAATGCTCTGCCTCACCCTGGAGAAGGAATACAACCAACCAGACTCACTGCTAGGTCATACATGACATTGTATCAAAAATATTCTCCACATCGGAGCGCTATCTCTCAGCTGTTGTCGGATCTGGCTCACCCTAAAATGCAGAGGATCGAGCTGTCAGAACTCACGAAGAAGGGTGCTCGCGCGCTCCTGCTCTGCCTGGGCTGGCAAAACAACTGGGCACCTACCTTGTCCCTGAAGTGCAGCTGTCACAGCTTGTAACATCTACTATAACTGAGAGGCAGTAGCATCCTCGGGATGGGCGGTATGAATCTCTGGTAGAGGAGCGGCATCCTCGGGCTGCAGTAGAAATCTCCGGTGGCGGAGCGGGGGTCGTAGGTGGTAGTGCGGGAGCCGCAGGTGGTGGAGCTGAAGTCTCGGGTGGTGCGGGAGTCGATCGGGTCACTCTCCTGCGCGCCATGTCTTACGAAAGAGCGAAGGTGCCTATCAACTTAAAGGCTCTCGAAGGCACGCACGTTAAGGGTGCAATAAAAGATCGCTAGGCTATCCAAACTTAGGACTTAATCATTCATAGGGACATGTAATGTTGTTCTTGGTTATTCCCGAGTTATGCTCTGATACACCATGTCACGCCCGAACTCGGAAACCGGGCTCACAAAATTCCCGATCGCGAATCCGGCGCCCTCCGTAGAACCCCATTTTCGGATCCGGGCACCCATCCAGGTTCTGATCCTGGAATACTACAAGGAGGATTTCAAGTCATCGGTCGATTCATAATGAGCATAACAAAAGCATAACCCATAAACAATAACCACAAGAACACCACCACAAAATCCACTATGATAAAAACTTTTGAGTACAATGCGTCAGAAAGGAAAAATACAACGTAACGAAAGAAACAAAACTCTAGAAGCTCGGCTGCACGCTCCAACTGCAAGACTATGGCTGCGACTGCGTCATGGCATCACCTGCACGCATCAATCATGCATAAGCTTATAGAAAGCTTAGAGGGTGGTGTAAGTGTGTGCGCAATATAAGCATGCTCAGAGTAATGCGAAAATCATGGTAAAGAGCACATGAATGCAATCAGTCGTGCCAATGCTATGCGGTACAAGGTATGACTGTTATCGGCCATAATATGGACATGCGATGCGAGATGCAACTCAAGCATGCCAATCCTCATCATGTATCAAAGTTCTCATTCGGATAATCACCGGGTCCAATACACTCCAAATGGCACTCGCTCTCCTAGCTGCACAGCAAGTGAGCGTAAAAACCTCACTATCCGCCCGATCAATAGTCGCCAATACCTATCCGCCGTCGATAGCGGACCCATTCACGAGGTGACTCAGCCTAGTATTGCCCCCCTACCCTCGGGCGAGTAAGGCCACACTCCTTTCCAACCGACCACGACACGGTGGGAGACGCGGCCTCCTGGTATTCGGCCCTAGTGCGCTCATATATCCACTCGGTCTCGACATTGGAGTCATCCTCTGGTACCATCGGGTTTAGTGATTTTCACACGGGGACATCTATGGTGCCCGTATGCTAACCAAATATTTTCGGTCTCCAATCCGCCATCCACGATGTGTTGTGGAGGCTATGGCCCGATGTCGCTAGGGCATACAACTACAATCACACAAATGCAAGTGCATGAGTCATACTATCAGTCATGCCAGCCCTGAATATACCATGCACTTATATGAGGCAACCCCGCCTATCAGGGCATAAACAGTCTATCCAAAGGTAAATGCTATGATCGTCATTCCTCACATCAGGCATACATATGGTGCGAATGATCATGAATCATGCATCTATATTAAACATGTAATAAGAGATGGGTTCTAGGTATAATGGAGATGGGCATAGACGGCCTACTTACCATAATTTTAGGCCTATCAGTGGGCCTTAGGGATAGTTATAATGCGGACATTTAACCAACATTATCCATTCAATGTGGACATCAAACCAACATTGCTCCCAAGGCATTGTCGCTATGAGGGTCAACACATAAACCATGAAATGGGCCTCATGTACATCCCATTGGGCCTCTAATACATCAAATGGGCCTCATGCATGGGTCTCGTATACATATATCAAGGTAGGCCTCAATGACGGGCCACAAATGCATCCACATGGTCCTAGTCACATGGGCCTGCATACATCCCAATGGGCCTCATAAAATGGGCCTTAAATTATCTTCAAAACAGTTGGACAGTTGGATGAAACACATACATCATGATGGAGCCCACACTAATAGAGGGTGCGGTTTACAATACTTACCTAAGTGGGGCCCACCAAAATGCTCATTTTCTACCCAGCTTAAGGCCCAATATAACGTTTATTTTCCACCCAACTTAAGGCCCAACATAATATTTATTTTTCACCCAAATTAAGGCCCAACATAATGTTTATTTTCATCCAATCTATTAATAAAGTCACGTGGGCCTGGATAGGGCCCACTGTATTATTTATTTTCCACACACCCCGTTGATAGGGTGGTGTGGACCAAAGGCCCACCGATGATGTTTATTTCCATCCTAACCCGTGGATGGGTTCACGTAGGCAGGGAGCCCACCGTGGCGATATTTGGCGTCCAACCTGTTATAAGGTCATTGGACCTTGGGGCGGATGTGGGGCCCACTGAAATGTGTTTCACAAATCCAGCCCAATCATTGTGTGAGTCCCACCTGACGGACGGTCCATACCAAGTTTCAGTGACATCCAAAACTCAGGTAGGCCCCACCAAGTGATTTCATATGTTTTAGGCATGTCTTCACATGATTTTAAATGATGTGGCCCACCAGGTTCCATATACAGCTGAATTTTGGCATGGACGGATAAAATGTGGGGACCCATCAAATGTACGGTTTGGATGGGAGATATGCATCAAGGTGGGGCCCACAGCTGGGGCCGTGACCCCCAGCTAAACCGTCCACTGCTGCCCTTTTAAAAAAATTTATTATTATATTTTTTTTTGTTTTGGGGCCCACCAAGATGTGATTCACAATCCAGCCCATTCATTGCGTGTGTCCCAAAATTTTAATGGTCCAAGTCAAGTTTCATTTGCATCCAAAACTCAGGTAGGCCCCACCGACGATTTTATATGTTTTAGGCATGTCTTCACATGATTTTAAATGGTATGGCCCTGAGTTCCGTTTATGGCTGATTTTTGGAGTGGGCGTGTGGCCTGAGGGGACCCATCAAATGGACGGTGTTGATGGTTGAAAGCACCAAGGTGGGGCCCACAGCTGGGGCCGTGAGCCCCAGCATGTCCGTCCGTCAGCGGCCACCACGGCAGCGCTGCTGCCTCCCTTCGTCCCTTTTTTTTTTTTTTTTGAAAAAAACAATTTTTTTGTAGATTTTGTATTGTAGGGCCCACATCAGTCCGATCCGACCCAGCCATAGGATTCTACGACTCATGATCGATGAAATGAGACCAATATGCAATGTGTTGTTGGCGAATGGAAGGGTCAAAGTGGGTTTCAATGGTGATGCGTCTATTTCCTATGGTATGGCCCGCTTGAGAACCGGATTGGTTCCAAAGTTTGACTCAACGTCTAAAATAACCCAAGGAAGAGGATAGACGGATTGGATCAAATATCTGAATCAAGGTGGGGCCTATGTGAATGGTCCACCCTAAAAGTAGCTGTTTCCTTCCCTTTTTTTTTTTTGTATGCTAGTACACATCCATGCCAACGTCCCCCCTGGACGCTGGACGACATGCCTAAACACATTGCTATGGTGGGTCCCACGTAGATGTGGCCCACCATCATATATGGATATAATATATATTATATATATGATACATATTATATTATATATATATTATATAAAATATACATATATATATATATATAAATGCATTGGGCCATCCAAACAATGGATGGTGTGGATCATCACCTGCAATAGAGTACGCCGTCTGGTGTAGATGGACGGGGTAGATGTAGCACATATTGGTGGGATCCACACCATTACAAAGAGAGAGAAAGAGAGAGATAAAGGGAGATATACGGTGAGATAGAGGAACCCCGCCACTATGGGCCCTCTTGATTAGATCACATACATCCAAATGGGTCCCACCAACAAGTGGGCCCTAAAATTTAAAATAATGGAAAATCACCCACCTTATCTTCCTTTTCCTTGCTCCCTTGGACTCCTTAGCTCCTTACCTTCACTTTTAATGGAGGTTGATGGACTTTTGATGGTGGGGATGAGAGATGAGAGGGTGTAGATGGAAGATGGAAGGTGGACCACACTTGAGAGAGAGAGAAAGCTTGGACGTGAGGGGGGGGTGAGTTGCTTGGGAGAGATATGAGAAATGAGAGAGAGAAAGAAGATATGGAGGGGTGAGGTGAGGTGATGGAGTGATGGGTTGGGTTGAAAAAAATGTAAAGGTGTATGGTTGTTGTTGAAATTTGGAAAAGAGGAGTGGTGAGGTGGAAAGAATGGTGGACTTTTGGAAAAAGAGGGAATGGGTGTAGTACTTGAGGTAAGGTTGCATTTAATGGTTAATTAATGGGACTAGTTGTATAGAAATTCCCTCGAAATCCGCAACGCGCGGTGTTTCTTCGAAATAAACGCTGATCGGCATCTTCTTACCTGGGTATCGGTTCGGTGCGCAAGTCACGGCGTTGGAACCGCGGCGACGGCGCGATCGTCAAGACATAAGTTTCAGATCGAGCCGACGTCGGTGCGAGGGACCTGGCTTAGGATCGTGCGCAAACACCGAATACGGTGCGAAGGTTGCCGGAATTTGACCGGAAGGACCGCGGGAGCTAACGGAACAGTACGGATTAGGACACGGGTCTTACATATTGACAGTAGAAGAAGCACTATAGGTTCTGTCTTTACTCTGGGTAGTGATACAGTCAGTTGGGTCTCTCAGTTATAGAAGATATATCTATCAGTAAAACGAAAGTAGAATATGTTACAGCTACAAAAGCATGCAAGAAAATGGTGTGGATGCAAGGTTTCATGGAAGAGTTGGGTTAGAAGCAAGTAGATTGCAAGCTATACAGTGATAGTCACAGTGCAATACACTTGGCTAAGAATTCAACATTTCATTCAAGGACCAAGCATATTGACATCAGATATCACTTCATACATTCGTTACTGGAAGATGGATCGATTGCTCTGGAGAAGATTCATACAAGTGAGAATCCTTCATATATGCTGACTAAGGTGGTCACACGGGAGAAGCTGAAGCTCTGTTCAGCTTTGATTGGTCTTCAAGCTTGAAGATGGAGAGATGATGCACTCCGGATGTAGAAGATGAAGGTTTATGGTGATGTGTCTCAAAGTGGGAGATTGTTGAGATGTGGAGCTACATTTAGACAAAGCTGCTCGACTGATCGAATGACCCACTCGACTAGTTGAGAGCTGGCTCGACTCAAAGTCCAGCGAGCAACAGGTTTTTGGGTCTGAGATGCTTGACCAGCTGATGCCTATGCTTGACTATTTGAGGAGCCTGATCGACCAGTCGAGGTTACGCAAATTTGTTTGCGGATTTGATGCGGACTGCGTAATTTTGAGGCGGTTTTCGCATAGGTGCGAAAGGAAAATTGCCTAAACTATGAATATGGGTCCCTAGGGCTTTTTTAGGGTTAATGTGATATATTCTAAAGTATGAGAAAAGGTTTTCTAAGCTAAACTAAAGGTTATCTTTGTGCATAGGAGCATTAAAAGGTTAGTATATTGCTTGTAATCTTCATTTTTTATAGTGAAAGTTTGCACCAGTGGTTTTTTACCCTCGTTGGGGTTTTTCCACGTATATTCTATCTTGTGGTTTGTTTAGATTGCTTTAATTCTTCTTCTAGATTATATTGCTTTCTATTTATCATTTATGGGTGATACCGGAGATTAGATCTCGGTTCACTGCATTGTTGGCATGCTACACAACAACTGGTATCAGAGCTATTAGTTTAGTTCAAGTAGGAGTGATGACAAGTATGGTCTATCTTTTATATGGAACTGAATGACATAGTAAATTCCAAGTGTGGTCTTAGAGATAGAATCCCTAAAATTAAGGTTTGTACAAAAATACTGCGATCACTTCCTAATAGGTTCAATTCAAAGGTTATTATTATACAAGAGTTAAGGGATACAGATGTTATGAATGTTGAGGAGTTAGTAAGATCTCTTCAAACTTATGAGCTGAATTTCAAAGCTCCTAAAGTCAAGTCTATAGCTCTTAAATCTTCAAAATCTAATTCAAAGGAAACTAATGCTAATTCTGATTTTGAAGATAATGAAGATGATATAGATTTGTTAGCTAAGAAATTTTATAGAACTTTAAAAAACAAGAAAAGAACAGATTTTCAAAGGCCCTTTAATAAAAGAAAAAGAACTTCAATTTTTTTTAAAAATCTAAAACAAAATACAATCAATATTTTAACTACTATGAATATAGGCACTTAGCTTCTAAATATCCTAAAAAGGATAAATCTAAAAGAAAATGCATTATGGCTACTTGGAATGAATCGTCAAAGTCTGAAACTAACTCTGAATCTGATGAGTTAGACCAGGAAAATGTATATGATGTGAAAGCCTTTATGATAGTAATAAAGTTACTTCTTCAGGCAGCTATGATATGTCTGACTATGAAACTCTAAAAAGTGACTCTGAAAATTGAGACAATCTTCAAGATGCTTATGTTGCCCTATATAGAGAGAGTTGCAAGATTGCTGTCAAATTAAAAATTCAAAAATAAAATTAAGTTAATGTAAACTGGGCTCACAAAATTTCCGATCACCGAATCCGGTACTAACAGCCTTCGTAGTACTCTATTCTTGGCTCCCAGCGTCCACACACCAGATTCTGATCTCGGGATCCTACAAGGAGGATTCCAATGTACATTTAACTTGTAATAAGCATAACCACAAGTTTACCCAAGTCATAAAGGCAACATCATCATCACATATCTACTAATATAAACATTTGAATATAGTGATGAAAGGGAAATACATATATCGAAATCAAAGCTCGAGAAGTCAGTTGCAGGCTCTAAGCTCAACATTGCTGCAACCTAATGCCACCTGCACGCATTTATCGTGCATAAGCATATAAAAAGCTTAGAGGGTGGTGTAAGTGTGTGTGTGTGTATAAGGTAAGTGCCAAGTATTCAATACAATGCTATAATCATACAATATTGGAATCACTGGCAAGATCATGAATCATACGATATCAGAGTAAGTGGAAATACTGACAAGTCCATGAATCATACAATATCAAAGTACACAATACAGATCAACTATACAAATGAGGAGTCATAAAGAGCCTATATTAGATGCCGAGGATGCAATGCAATATATAATTCCTGATGAGTTCACGAATCTCGTCAGTCGTATCTAGGCCATGGAGAAACATAGTAACCTAAAATCCCATATGCTGCAAATGTAATACAATATGCGGTGCGAATGGAATGACCATGCTGGAGTGTGAAGTCAGGATGATAGTACGTAATATCGCAGGCTATGCGGTCCAACACAAGGGAGTTCTATCCAAACCAGTCCCATACCTAATTTAGATAATCAGACTCAATGTGGTAAACTCCTGATCTCAGGTTGGTCGCACGCCCCAACGGAAATCTTGGCCATTGAGAAGGTACACATATCAATTAGTTGCACACCACCAGCTTGAGTGGATAGTGAATGAATGGATGAATGACTAAAATGCTAAGTATGCAAATCTTGCTCAATAAGTCCACATATCAGTACTGTATATCTCTGAATCATCACTGGGGTCTAGTACACTCTACATGCAATCGCCACCCACTGGACGTGCAACCATGTAAGTAGAAGAGACCTCATTATTCGCCTGACCAGTAGTTAGCCAATATCTACCTAGTATATTGATAGCGGACTCAATTACCAACTGGTCAAACTCAGCCTAAGTATGCCCACTACCCTCGGGCGGATAAGGCCACACCCCCTCCTAACCAACCACGACACAGTGGGAGATGCGGCCTATTGGTATTCGGTACTCAAGCACTCATGTATCCACTTCGTCTCAATGTTGGGGCGTCTCTTGGCCTCAGAGGTTTTGGAATTTTCACCCAGGGACATCTATGGCGCCCCGATGCTAGTAACAGATTTTCGGTGTCCCATCTGGCCATTCACTACGACGCTGATGTCGCTACAGTGTACAGTAATCATAACACATATTGCAAGATGCATGAATCATACAATCCAGTCATGTATCAATCCTGCGCATACTATACGCTCAAGTGAGATAACCTCCGCCTATCAGGGAGTCTCATAACAACTTGTGAGATAAGCTTCGCCTATCATGGAGTCTCATAACAACCTGCCCAACAACATATGCAATGGTCGACCACATCTCTTAACAAACATACAAATGATGCGTATGGGCATGTGTCATGATGTTATGCTGTCACATACTCATAATCGGTATTGATAACCGGTATCGGTAATCGGCATCGATAATCAAAATTAACCTCGATAATTGGCTAACAAAGGGCCTAAGGGAAGGTCACAATGTGGACATTTAACCATTAGTATCCATCAATGTGGATATTTAACCAACATTGCTCCCAAGGATTGGCCCATATAGATCCTAGCATATAGTGGGGCCCATGGCCTCACACAATGGCTTAATATACAACACCAAGGGCCTCTTTCAAGTGCCTAATACATGTCACTATGGGCCTCAACACATAGGCCATAAATACATCACATCAGGCCTCACTCATGGGCCGCACATACATCACAATGGGCCGTATCAAATGGGCCACACCAACGGGCCAATATACATTAAATGGACCGCATCATATGGGCTGCACCAATGGGCCAACATACATCAAATGGGCCACACCAATGGGCCAACACACATCAAATGGGCCGCACCAATGGGCCAACATACATCAAATGGGCCGCGTTAATGGACCAATATACATCAAATGGGCTGCATTATATGGGCCACACCATTGGGCCAACATACATCAAATGGGCCGCATCATATGGGCCAATATACATCAAATGAGCCGCATTATATGGGCCACACCAATGGGCCAACATACATCAAATGGGCCGCACCAATGGGCCAATATACATCAAATGGCCCACATTATATGGGCCGCACCAATGGGCCAACATACATCAATGGGACGCATCAAATGGGCCACACCAATGGGCCTCAAGTGAGAGCTTGCATTACACTAAAACTCATTTCAATAGTTGTAGGTGCAACATGTGTATCACTGTACACTATCATTCTATGGGGCACATGGCTTACTAATGATGATCAGCACTGTCAAACATTGTCTACATAAATCAGCACTATCCAAACATTGGACAACACCATCTAAACACTGTCCATGTAAATCTACACCATCCAAACATTGTCCATGTAGATCTACACCATCTAAACATTGGACAACACCATACAAACATTGTCCATGTAGATCTGCACCATCCAAACATTGGACAACACCGTCCAAACACTGTCCATCACCGTCTAGATATGTGGATGTTGTGGATGAAATACATACAATATGGTGTGGTCCATAGCACCGCCTAAACACTATCCAGCATCGTCCAAACATTGTGGATGGTATGGATTAAACAGATACCTCACGGTGGTGTCCCACCATCTAAATGATGGATGGTTGGGATAAAATAGGTACATCACATGTGGGCTCCACATGTTGGACAACATGTATGCACAACACATACATCTAAGGAGGGCCCCACCCAATAAAACGTCCAGATGAATGGCTGGATGGGATAGAAACATCAAGTGGCCCACAAAACTTTTAGATTAAGCAGATATTTGTGTTTTTCCCTCATGTAGGGGTGCTGGATGGTGCCAGCAGCTGGCCCGTCCAGGCCTCCTAGCCGACTCGATAGGGCTAGTCATCCAAACCATGGACCCACTTGCTGGAAAGGGCGGGTGCACACATAACAGTGGGGTCAACAACACACGAAGAGAGAGAGAGAGAGAAAGAGAGAGAGAGAGAGAGAGAGAGAGAGAGATGGAGAGAAAGAGAGAGAGATCGGATGGCGGAGGGGTTCTACCACTATGAGCCCCTCATGGTTTACAATACAAACATTAAGATGCATCCCACCACAAGTGGGCCCTTAAATCATCAAGACCTAATTCTATGAACCCCACCATTAGATCTTGGGCTCCTTCCACCGATGCGATCTAGAGCTCTAAGGGGTGAATTTCAATAGTTGAGATGGACTTTGGACGGGGGGATTGGGTGGTAAGGAGTGGGCCACACCTAACTTCTCTTCCTTGGATGTTGGAGTTTTCTCCTCTCCTTGGGGTTGCTTGAAAAATGGAGTGAGAGAATAAGAGAGAGAGAGAGAGAAGTGATGGGAGAGGGATGGGTGAAAGGTGATGGAGTGATAGGTGTACTTGACATGTATGGGTTATAAGAGAGAGAGAGAGTTGACTTTGGGGTTTCTCTTGTACTTGACATGATGGGATGTGATGTGATTGATTGATGGGACATGTTCTCTTGGGTTTGTAAATACGCGGCGTTTTCCTTGAATTGAACGCGGGCCCACATCTCCTGGCCCAGGTATCGCTTCAGTACATGAAATGCAACGTCAGAACTGTGGCGACGACGTGGTCATAAGGGTACAAGTCTCGAGTGGAGCCGACTCAGATATACATAATGCATCTTAGGGTCACGCGCAACTGCTATCCACTCATCGTGGGTTGTCAAAATTCGACCAAGGACTAAGGAAGCCTACGGAAAAGTATGGGCCAGGATACGGGTCTCACAGCTCTCCCCTCCTAATAAAAATTTTATCCTTGAAATTTATAGAACAGACAAGGGAGGAGGAAACATCATCAAGTATATATGTCAAGGCACAATCAATCTATAAAAGGAGATAGCGCTCTCTAATCTCAACCTCACCCTCCCCAGATGCATCATCAACACTAGGGTGACCCCACTAATCTTTGAATGCTAGTCAGAAACGATTAAAACTGAAATACTATGCTATATCAGAAAATCTCTAAGTTATTTGAACTCGGGGATCTAATCATTCTAAGTTCTCAACAATCATAGAGTGCAAGGTAGCTATCAGCTGATATGTGATGTTATCTTCAGGTATTCCCAAGTTATGCTCTGATACAATCTTCTATCACGCCTTAAACTCGGAAACTGGGCTCACAAAATTCCCGATCACTGAATCCAGTGCCGACAGCCTCTATAGTACCCCATTCTCAGATCCCAATGTCCATACACTAGATGTCACGCCCCAAACATGGAAACCGGGCTCACAAAATTTTCGATCACCGAATCCGGTGCCGATAGCCTCCGCAGTACCCTATTCTCTGCTTCCAACATCCACACTCCAGATTATGATCCTGAGATCTTACAAGGAGGATTTTTAACATACATTTGTTTCATAACAAGCATAATCACAAGTTTGCCCAAATCTCAAAGACAACATCATCATCACATATCCACTAATATAAAGATTTGAAAACAATACTGAAAGGGAAATACGTATATCAAAAATCAAAGCTCCAAAAGACCGCTGCACACTCAAAGTTTAGTGTCATGGCATCCTAACATCACTTGCATGCATCTATCGTGCATAAGCTTATAGAAAGCTTAGATGGTGGTGTAAGTGTGTGCGATGTATGTGCCAAGCATATAGATATCAGAGGAAGCAGAAATACTGCAAGTCTATAAATCATTTAATATCAGAATATACAATGCGGATCAGCTATGCAAATGCGGAATCATAGAGATCTAAATATCAGATGTCGTTGATGCCTGGAATATGCAAATCCTGAAGAGCCACGAATACCATCAACCTCATCTAGGTCATACATCAAACCTACGAGTATCGCGCGATCATGTGTGAATAACTCTGTCTCACAAGGAGTCTTATAAACATCTCAGCCCAATGACATCTGCTTTAATCAATCATCTATCACAACATGCATACAATGATGGGGGTCCACAGAAGGATGACGGATCTAGTCCAAATATAAGATAGGCTCACTGATTTAAAACGCGTCACGATAGTTAAAGAAATAATCCAACTTATAGCCACCACAACATCGGACAATGCTTTCAATGTGGGATAAAGTTCTACCTTCACTGTGTGCACAGTAGCCTGCCAGCACAGTAGCCTATTAATTAGTGGTAGTTCGCTCAGGTCCTCATGCCCTGCCCACTTAGTGTTCACCCACATGCACCCGCACACATGTGATCACAGTGATGGAGCATCACAATATCCCCCACCGAAGGCAGATCCAACTCTAACTGCAATAAGTGGGCTTCCTTAACCTCTTTATCACATAATAAGCTAGACTTCCTATGGGGCTCAATAATTAGGATCAACCCACTTAGAAAATGATGAGAATGGGCCTAACATGGCCTAAGGAAAGGTCACAATGAGGACATTCAACTATCATTGGCCACCAATGTGGACATTTAACCAACATTACTCCCATGGAGTGGCCCACATAGAGCCAAACGTATAGTGGACCCATGGCCTCACACAAGGGCCTAATATACATCACCATGGGCCTCACTCAAGGGCCACATATACATCACATCGGGCCTCTCCATATGGACCTCATATACATCAAGTAGGCCGCATCATATAGATTGCACCAATAGGCCTCACATATATCCAGTGGGCCGCATTAATGGGCCATATACAATCTCAATAGGCCATATCCCGTGGGCCTCATATCTGGGCTTCAATTACATCATAGTGGGCCTCGCCCAATGGGTCACAAATATATCACTATGGGTCGCAACACATGGGCCTCGTATACCTTAAGATGGACCGTAACACATGAGCCTTATAAACGTCAAGCGGGCCGCATCAATGGGACGCACCAATGGGCCTCATAAACATCAAGTGGGCCGTACACCACTACACCATACTAGGCCTCAACGAATGGGCCACAAATACATCAAATGGGCTTTACCAAATGGGCTAGAAATACATCACAATGGGCTTTACCAAATGGGCCGAAAATACATCTCATTGGGCCTTACAAAATGGGTCGAAAATATATCATAAAGGGCCAGGTTCCACGGCTTAATACACATCACAATGGGCCTCATCACATGGCCACAATTGCATCAAGGTGGGACTTAACAGATGGGCCACAAATGCATTAAGATGGGCCTCATGGATGGGCCGCACAATGGGCCTCAAGTGAGAGCTTGGATTACACCAAAAATCATTTCAATAGTTGCAGGTTTAACATGTGCATCACTGTACACTATCATTCTATGGGGCACAAGGCTTACTAATGATGATCAGCACTGTTTAAATATTGTCCATGTAAATCAGCACTGTCCAAACATTGTCTAGCACCGTCCAACACAATTTGGACGATGCGGATGAAATAGATACATCATGGCGGTCCCATGATGGCAAAACAGATGGATGACTTGGAGGAATACATGCATCACGGTGGACCCCCCGAGATGGACAACATGGAAAGAAGCATACACATCAAAGTGGGGTCCACGTCCCCTGGACAGATGGACGGCGTGGAATAAATCACATATATCACGACAAGGCATGACAGTACCGTCCAAACAGTCCAACACATCTGGACGGTGTGGATGAAATAAATACATCATGGTATGGCCCACATGGCATCGTCCAGAGATGGACGGTGCAGATACAAAATACATACATCATGTAGGCCCCACACATGTCATGATGGGGCCACAAATTTGCTGGCGTGATGCAACAGGGGCTGCTAGGACCCGTAAAGCTTGGGACGTCAATACATCAGCTATGTAACTGGTGCGGTACCTTAGCCAGTCCTATCCCCACCGTCCAAGGTCTGGATGGTGTGGATGCAACACACATATCACAGTGTTCTCCACCGTCCAGACAGATGGTGGGATGAAACACGTACCATGGTTGCCCTCTTGCTGACGTCACTTACAGCAACTATACATATAGCTGCTGAGAAGTACACTGGCCAATCTGCTATCTCATCAAGTGGGTCCCACGTGGGGCCCACCACATATGATATATATATTATATCAGCCAGGTGTATATATATTATATAATATAAACAAAATCTGCAGCCTGGCCACGTCCAGCGACCACCGTCCATTGGACTAGACAGTGTGATGCAAGATACATGCATCACAGTGGGGTCCACAGAATCTGATGATTTCAATATAACAACCATTTGGCTGGGCTGATGGACCAACAGTAGATGAACGGTCTGGATTTAACTCATACCACATGATCAAACCCTTTGAACTTGCTGATGTCATGCAACGGGACCCACTACTGGACGTTTGGAGTCAAATACATCAACATGCGTCCAGCACCATCCCACTTGCTGGACGGTGCATGCACGGCAGGTGGGTCCCATGCCTCTCGTACTTCAATACAGCAGTTATGCAGCTACTGTATGGCACATCATCCAATCAGCTTTTAACACATGGCGGGTCCCACGTGTTGCTAACCTGCTTGTACGAAGCTGGAATTTGTGGTTTCCTTCATCCAGGCCCATCTAGGATGGATGACCGGGATCAAATACACTTAAATCAAGGTGGATCCCCACCGTCCATTGCTGAATAGTTGGATGTCATGGATGGAAAACATACATCAGGTGGGCCCACGACATGCATGGCGAGGATCAAGTGGGCCACACCCATCACGAGAGAGAGAGAGAGATAGAGAGGCGTGAGAAGGGGAGGGACCCTACCACTTTGGGCCCTCCCTATCCAATGTATACATCAAGATGGGTCCTACCATAAGTGGGCCCTCAAATCATAAAAACCTAATGCTATGAACACGTACCTCTAATCATGAACTTCTCCTTCCATCGATCTGTTCTAGAGCTCTAAGGGGTGAATTTCAACAGTTGAGATGGACTTTAGATGGTGGGATTGGGTGGTATGAAGGTGAGTCGTACTAGCTTTCTCCTCTCCCTTAGACGATTTCACCATTGTTGCTTGGGAGATGGAGTGAGAAATGAGAGAGAGAGAGAGTGTAAGGCCTGTATCCTAGCCCATACCATTCTATAGGCTTCCGTGGTCCTCCCGATCAAATTTTGGTGACCCGCGATCTGTTATCGGCGTTTGCGCGCGATCCTGAGTCGTGTCCCGTGTATCAGAGTCGGCTCGACTCAAAACTTGTATCCTTGCGACCACACCATCGCCCCAGTTCTGATAATGCGTCTCGTATATCTAGGCAATACCTGAGCCAGGAGATAAGGGCCCATGTTCATTCCAAAGAAACGCCGTGCGT
Source organism: Magnolia sinica (assembly GCF_029962835.1). Lineage (NCBI taxonomy): Eukaryota > Viridiplantae > Streptophyta > Magnoliopsida > Magnoliales > Magnoliaceae > Magnolia > Magnolia sinica. The sequence continues at coordinate 36,637,055 of NC_080583.1, forward strand.
TGTGAATTCTGAGAGAATCTCTATGACCCATCACATCAATCAAGTCAAGTACACCCTCCATACCCTAATGCCACCTCACTCTATCCCAAGTAAATGCACCCATTCGCTCTTTTCCCCAAGTTAATACTCTCTCTCCCCACCCATTCCACCTTTGCACCAAATTCAAACCAACCCATACTTCATATTCCCATTTCTTACAACACCCACTCCATCCACCCATCACCTCTCTCTCATCTCTCTCTCATTTTCTCCTAAGCAAGCACCATCCATGGTTTTTCTAAGGAGAGGAAGAAGTTAGTGTGGCCCACCTCCCTACCACCCAATCCCACCATCCAAAGTCCATCTCAACCGTTGAAGTTCGTCCATTGGAGCTCTAGGATGCTTTGAGGGAAGGAGGAGGAGAAGATCTTAGGTGGATGATTTTTGGTTTAGATTTGATGATTTGAGGGCCCACATATGGTGGGACCCATCTCGATGTATGCACTGTATAGGGAGGGCCCATAGTGGCGGGGTCCCTCCCCTTCTCACGTCTTTATCTCTCTTTCTTTACCTTTTTTTGTGATGATGTGGCCCACCTGATCAGTAAATCCACACCATCCAGCCGTCCATCTATATGTGCTGGGTAGGGCCGACCGCTGATGTATGGGTTTTATCAACATCGTCCATTTGGACGGTGCTGTGAGGACCACCATGATGTATGCTTCAGATCCTCACCATCCAGATTTTTGGACGGTGGGCTGATCATAAGGTGTGTGTTATATCCTAACCACCCAACCACCTGATGGTGGTACACACCTTGCTATATGTACTCTGCCCACACCGTCCATCTATTACTACAGTAGCAACATCAGCAAATTCCACAAGTCTGATAGAAAGGTATACGTTGTATCTTACCTCCATTCGTTTTGGATGTGGGCCCACCCCACACGTGTGGCACGTGTGGGGGTGGGGCCGCATTAATATACATGTCTTACATCCCTGCCGTACATCACATGGACCCTTCGTGGATAATCCACAGTTCGTCGAGATTGGGAGGACCATGGGTATGGACACTGGCTTTTAAAAATATATATACACACACATATATATATATATATATATATATATATAAAATAAATAAAATAATAATAATAATAATAACTATTATTATGATATAATATATTATATATATGGGTGGCCCACCACGTGGGACCCACCTCATGTATCTATTTCATCCACACCATCCATCTAGATGGTGGGGACCCCACCTGCTTGCTGGTTAACGCCAGCGAGTTCTGTAGGTCCGTATAATGTATTTGTTACATCCAAACCGTCCATTTGTTGGGTCACACCAGCTATATAGCTACTGTAGTGACGTCAGCAAGTGTGGGCTGCACCATGATGTATGAGTCTTATATCCACACCATCCACACCATTTAGCCCTTGGACGGTGGGACCCACCATGATGCATGTGTAGTATCCATTCTGTCCAACCATTTTGAGATATCATTTTATGGCATGGGTGAAAGAATGAGTCAGATCTAAAGTTCAAGCGGACCCCACCATTGAAAATTAATGGGGATAGTGACATCCTCCGTTCAAACTTCTTAGGAGCCACGGTAGTTCCAATCAAGCTGATAATTGGTTTTCACTTCATTTACCTCTATGTTAACTTATGAATAGGTCGGATCTCAAAATACATAAGGGTGGGCCCGACTTGATGATATGAGGCCCACTAGTGCGGCCCGTGGATGTAATGTCTCCTAATTTTGACGAGTAGTTGCAGATGTAGTCGTCCTTTGCTCTATTTTATTGTTTGTTATTGTGTGTAGCCATTATAGGCGTAGTAGTTGGAAGTTGTTTGTTGTTTGAAGCTTTAGATGTATTAGCTCGCATGCTTTCTCTGTCGCGATCCATGTAATGCTGCACTTCTTGTATTGCGACAATTTTGTTAAATGAAATGCATGTTGTTTATCCTTGAGTTGTGATGTAAATGCTGTGTGGGTGGATTATGTGGATGTTGAATCTCACTGGTTGCATCCTCTGTTGAATGTAGGGTATGCCTCCTAAGGGATCGAAGACTTCGGCCCGTCTCTCTTTGGGCGAGTCGCTTGCCGGGGTTTCCCCCCTAGGCGATAGCCAGACGGATCCACAGTCGGGCCCGTCTCATTTTGGTGCTGGGCCGGACTCTCAGCCAGCTACTGGCCCCACTACTGGGCCGACTCCTGTGATACCACCCATGACTACACCATCACGCCTTCGGTTCCTGAGCCGAACCGTGCATCTATGTCAACGCCTTATGCATCTTCATCCGCTCCGCCTCCTGATAGGCTTGAGTAGATGATGCTGTTGATGCAGCAGCAGCAGATCCAGTAGCAGCAGTAGCAGTTTTTGTCTTCCATGGCTGGCATCTTTGCTCAGTCGATGGGGGCGACTCCACCTGCTTCACCTATGCACCCATCTGGGAACACTAGTGTTAGTGGCACATTTGAGTGATTCCAACGCTTACGACCTCCCACATTTGCGGGTTCTCATAGACCCGAGGAAGCCGAGCACTGGATTGACCGCATCTCTAAGATGCCGAGGCCGCTTCACTGTTCTGAGGCTGAGCAGGTCGAGCTTGCCTCCTTCATGTTTGAGAAGGAGGCCAGTTTATGGTGGGACAGTGTTCTCCGCATAGTTGTGGAGGGTTTTGAGTGGACGTGGCAGGCGTTTGAGGCACGTTTCCATGAGAAGTTTTTCCTAATCACTTACCGACACGAGAAGGAGAGTGAGTTCCTTCACCTCCGTCAGGGAGGGATGTCGGTGACAGAGTATGAGAACCGGTTTACTGAGCTGGGTCGATATACTCCTTTGCTTCTGGGTGATCAGCCGATGCAGATGCAGCATTTTTCTGAAGGGTTGAGGCCTGAGATTCGATCGAAGATATGTTGTGCTAGCATATCTTCTTATGCTGAGTTGGTGAGCATGTCCCTGCGAGCTGAGATAGCCCATAAAAATCACAAGAATTGTATAAAGTTGTTAAGGTGAACTTGGGAAAACCTTTTCATAGTGAAAGCCAAAATTTTGAGGGAAGTAGTTTTGGAAGTGAAGTAGGTGTGTTTATTTTTAAAGTACTGATGTCATGCCCCAAACTCGAAAACCGGGGTCACAAAATTCCCGATCGTCGAATCCGATGCTGACAGCCTCCGTAGTAGCCCATTCTCGGCTCTTACTGTCCATACACTATATTCTGATCATAGGATCCTATGAGGAGGAATATTTGTGTGAATTTGTTTCATAAGAAGCATAACCATAAGTATAACCCACAACAATAACCAGAACATGACCACCACATATCCACTATAATAAAAAACTCTGAGTACAATACATGAAGGGAAAATACAAGATAAATGTAAAAGCTCTAGAAGCTCTGCTGCATGTTCCTACCATAGCTTGATTTCGTTCTATCGTCACTTGCACACATCTATCATGCATAAGTTATAGAAAGCTTTGAGGGTGGTGTATGTGTGTGGGCAATGCAGTTGCCAAGTTTACAATATAAGCCCATAAATCATACAATGTCAGAAATATTGGCAAGTTCATGGGTCAGATGATATCAGAGTAAGCAGAAATACTGATAAGTCCATGAGTCATAAATATCGAAGTAAGTAGAAATACTGACAAGTCCATGATGAAAGTACCCTGGTTTGTCAATTAGCGTGAGTGTTGAGTCAACTAGACTGCAGAGCCTCATAGGAAGATCAATTCAAAGCATCTACCTCAACTGGATATGTGCAAGATCGCCATAGGTAAATCTAAGCCTCACATCCCATGTCCCAAAACACTAGGTATATAAAACCCTTAAAACAAACTAGAACATCATAGGGTTTTTAAAATAAGAAAAATTTTTCAAAAATAAAAAATTCTCTAAGTTTTCTTGCTTTATCGATTTTATCGATGCACATCTCGATATGATCAACCTGTGCTGTTAATGTCCTCGATGCTTAAACGATATCATCAAAATGAGGACAAAATATGTCCAACAACCACATATATCTCTGGACGGATTTATCGATGTATCGATATCATCGATATTTGAATCTCGAGTCCATCGAAGGTGACTTGATAATATCGATAGACAGATCTCTGATGCCCTTGTTTTTACTTAAGAAAATCACATGTGCATCGATATATCGAAGGCCTTCTCGATACCATCGAAATTCAAATCTCGATGATATCGGAAGGCCCGCGATGTTGTCGATCATAGGCGCTTAGTCTTCCAGCAATTATTTCAGGGTAGTTTATCTATGTTTGAGGTTCACTCAATAAAATCGATATTCAAATATCAATGATATCGGTACGGTTTCAATGGCATCAAATAGGGACAGAAATTGTCTAGCAAGCTTAAATGAAAATCCCTTAGATTTTTTAATGCCTCGACACAGCTATCGATATCATCGATATTCAAATTTTAATGATCTTGAAGGTCCCTCGATCATCCTTATAAACCTGAAATATTTCAAAGCAAGTCTCTCTCAATTTTCAAAGTAGCGATGAATCGAACCTCTCATCAATGATATCGGAGTTCAAAATCCGATGACATCGACATGTCTTTCGATTTCATCGACCAACTGGCAAAAGTGTTCAAAAGCGTATGACATTTGAGTTTGTGTCATCAAGCGGTAAGTCGTTGCAATCGAGAGTATATGGTCGACCCTACTCGATGATATCGAACTCTGTCATAAATGTGACCATTTTATATCCATTGGAACCTTTTGCCTACATAAAGAGAACTTGTCTATTGTTGCTGGTAGAGAAAGAAGAGAGTGCTTTTGAGTGTTTTACCTTAGATCATATACCCAAAGCACTTTCTCTCATGGGAGTTCATCGTCCAATCCACCCTCATCATTGATATTCAATAGAGTGGATTGGGGAATGAACTTTCGCATTCAAGGATCCTCCAGCTACTACCTTAATGGCAAATCTTTAAGCTGGGATGCCTTGAATGCATGGATGACTGGAATCACTCTATCTTCCTTATAGGAAAACATTTAATAGAGTAGGATTCCATCTTGACCTTGACCCAACCCGAAGCCATGTATTGGTACATCATCTGTGTTGCGGATCAAGGAAGCAGAAGATTCTTCATCAACAAGGAGGAGATCTTCGTCAACGTGCTGAATGGGACTCATCCACTTATTTGTAAGTTATTAGAGTCTAGAGGACACTTGTGATCATTCCTTTTTAGGATTGGGTCTAAGGTGTTTCTCACCCTTGCAAGCCCTCGTAGGAGGCCTCCGGCGAGAGTGTACGTGGTGGGTGCGTTGTGTTGACCCTTGCTCTATGGAGAGCATAAATAGTTAGGTTCCTTATGTGGATCCTTGGCTAGTGTGCCTTAAACTGAGTGCGTTGTGTTAACCCTTGCTCGTGGGAGCATAAACAGAGGTTCCTTGTGTGGATCCTTGCCCAATGTGCCTAAAACCGGGTGTTATGTATTGACCCTTGCTCAGGAAGCATAAACAGTCAGCCTCAGTGTAGGTTGTAAAGGTTGAAGGTGAACCTGATTTAAAACATTAGGTTTGAGGTGAACCACTATGAAACCTCCTTCGTGAAATCCGGCACACTTAAGGGTTAAGTGCTTCTGCTGGGAGTGGAGTAGACAAGTAGTCGAACCACTATAAAAATGACTGTGTTTGTGATTGATCTTTATCTCTTATTATTTGTGTGGTTTCTGAAAAGGCCAAGCTATATGTCCTAGAGGGGGGGTGAATAGAACAATGCCAAATAAAAACTTATAACAGCGGAATAATAAAGAAAATGATAGCCAAATTAAATAACAATGTAGGAAAGAAAAACAACCTCAAAATTCAGATCTTGAGAGGTTGATACAAATGTTGTTCTAAGGACAACCTTACACAAAAAACCAAAGTTTATGGTAGGACAACCTTATTTCTAGAAAGGTCTTTGTATCAAGTCTCAAATCGAAGAGGAATACAAAAATAAATATAAACTGAATTGAAATGACTTGTAATTAAAAATGTATTGTTCTAGGGACAGCCATACACCATAAAAATGGCTGGGCAACCTTGCTGGAACAACTTTCAAATGAAATTGAAAATCAAGCTTATAAAGGAATAGCAGAAAGTAAATTCTAAGCTATTACAACATTCTCACAAAGCTTGAAATAATTAGAACATTCACCACCATACATACATCCCACAAAAATTAATTAAAAGATTAAAAGAATAAATCAATCAACCACAACTCAAGGGATTATAGTGGTTCGCCTGTGTGTTCACCAACTGTTATACAACAGCCACACAAAAAGCTACTCCACTCCTAATATCCTCACACAGGGGATATTAGCGTTCACTAAAATAGGTTTTTCCAGGTTCACCCAAAACCCTTACAACTGTGTCTTTGTATGTGGGCTTACACAATTAAAAAAACGCCACTTCTGAGTTTTCCTAGCTTTCCTCAGATAACCAAAATAACAAGATTTTTCTGGCAAATCTTGAAAGAAACCAAAATAATAGAAAGGAATTTACAATATGTAAAATACCTGAAAATCTCCTTCATTGTAACAGCCCCGTAGAACCAAATCAAAGTAGATGATTGAATGTCCAAGTTCAATGTCCAGTACTCGATTACAATGGTTCTAATTCTAATAGATTTTAAATTAAACCAAATAGGGCTTGCCTTAATTGATTTTGATTCCAAAGAAAGGGAATAATAATTCCTCTTTATCAAATCAGATTGGAATATAAGAAACAAAATCAATTAAATAAAGCTAAGGAAAGAGAATATTAAATAAGCACACTTAGCTTAGATGGAGCACAGAATTATCTCTCAGAAGTTCGACGAAGATTGGCTTGAATACTTTAATTAAATCGATGATTTCTTCTGAGATTCGTGCACTATTTATAGGTGAGAAGATCGAGTCTTCGACTGGTCTAGAGTGCTCTTCGACTAGTCGAAGCTCTAACAGATATTTGAAAAATCCAGCGGGATTTGCTTTGACCGTTCTACGACTGGTCGTAGCTCTCCTACGACTGGTCGTAGGTCCTGAAATTCTTCGCTGGACTTCGAGTCGAAGATTGTACGACTGGTCGAAGAGCAGTCGACACTGTTCCTACGACTGGTCGAACAGATTCCTGGACTAGTCGAAGGCTAACAGATTTTATCCAGAATTTGTAACAAACTTACGACTGGTCGAGAAATTTCTTAGACTGGTCGAAGCAAGTCTAGGACTAGTCGAAGAAGGCCTAGGACTAGTCGAAGAACAGACCAATCACATTGTAAAATAAACATTCGATTTATGTATCCGAAATGACCTACTTCTAAGGTCAACCTATGGTCAATCAAACCTCAATCATGAAGTATGGACATTGAAGCATTAGGAACAAGAGACCTTGAAGTATGAGCCTTGAAGTCTTGATGTAGATCAAACCTTGATGTAGCTCAACCTTGAAAGAGTCTTGAGTTCAGCTTGAGTCTTGCCTTGTACTTTCTTTTCAGCTTGAGTCTTGCGTTCAGCTTGAGTCTTGTCTTGTGAGCAGTTCTTGTTGTGAGCTTAGCTTGTTCATGAATGTTGATCCTTGAGAGAGCTTCACTTATGCAGGTTATATATAACAGAGTATAATAGTGATTTTGGCACCACAAATTTGACAACAAACAGGGATAGAAACTATAGCACTTACAATCTCCCCCTTTGTCAAATTAGTGACAAAACACATAACCAAGATAAACAAAAGTAAAACAACTGGTTAATACCTACAAACATATATTCAATATGCAAACAGATATTCAACAATATTCAACCAGTTTCATCATTCAACTATTTTCATGCAACAAGCTCAAACATATACTCAAGATCAATCATATTAAGAACAAACCACTCCCCCTGAGTAACATAAACAATGCTACTCCTCCCATAATCACATTAAGAACAAACCATTCTCCCCCTTTTTGTCACAATAGGACAAAGGAGAACTAAAGAAAGGAAGTCATGAGAGGAAACATGAGGAAGTAAGAGAGTATAGCAAAAGAGTCATAGAGATACTTACGGTAGCATCACATATATCCAGCATAAATATTACATCAAGAACAAATATGCAGCATAAAATCCAACTCAAACTCTAGCAAACAAGAGCTAAGTAATAAAGTTATTACATACAAAAAGTCTCATAGAAACTAGTCAGAACTAGAACTTGAAGATGGAGCAGGAATAGAAGGATCAAGTTGGTGCATGCCTTTGTTCAAGCGGCTAAGATATTTGCGCATGTACTTGAATTGCAAATCATGAGCAACAGACATGTTTTCCAACTTAACATTTATATCCTCAACTCTACCTTCTAATGCACTCAGACGTGCATCAACATCAGATGGTATAAAATCTGGATCATTAGCTGAGTCAGAATCCAGTTCCTCAAAAATGTTATCCATATTAATGTCATCATACTCACGACAGGTCGAAGAATGCCCAAAAATTCATTTTTCTTACAATTTAAACAAAAATTAGAATTCAATCTAGCAAATATATACAATATTATACAAGAAGGCATAAATTATCAATTTAAAATGCACATGCGAAGATCAAATTTCATCTTTTTGAACCTGCTTTTATCAAGAGGTTTTGTGAAAATATCAGCACGGTGATCTTCAGTAGGAATATATTCTAGAGATATAACTTTTTCTTCTACTAATTCCCTTATATAATGAAATCTAATGTCAATGTGCTTAGTACGAGAATGCTGAATAGGATTTTTTGAAATATTTATCGCACTGGAATTATCACAATGTAATAACATAGAATCCTGTTTAATTCCATAATCACTTAGCATTCGTTGCATCCAGACAAGCTGTGTACATGCATTGCAATATACTCAGCTTCAGATGTTGAAAGTGATATAGAATTTTGTTTCTTACTAAACCAGGAAACTAGACAATTTCCAATGAAAAACAACCACCACTTGATTTTCTATCATCTAGATTGCCAGCCCAGTCAGCATCCGAGTACCCAGCTAATTGGACATTGGTTTCATGAGGATACCAGAGACCAAGATTTACAGTACTTGCGACATATCTAATAATTCGCTTGACAGCAATCAAGTGAGATTCTTTTGGATCAGATTGATATCTTGCGCAAATACCAACACTTAGAGAAATATCAGGTCTACTAGCAGTTAAATATAACAAACTACCAATCATACTCCGATAAAGTTTTGAGTCAACATTTTTACCATTAGAGTCTTTTGATAGTTTCAGGGTAGTACTCATAGGAGTATCGAAATTCTTGCCATTCTCAAATCCAAATCTTTTGATTAGATTCAAGGCATACTTAGATTGAGAAATGAATATTCCTTCAGGTTGTTGCTTTACTTGCAATCCAAGGAAATAAGTCAATTCCCCAACCATGCTCATTTCGAACTGTGATTTCATCAAATCTGCAAACTCAGTAGTCAAGTCAGTACAAGTTGATCCATAAATGATATCATCAACATAAATCTGTACCATTAGGATATGATCATTATGTTTCTTAACAAACATAGTTTTATCAACAGATCCCATTTGAAAATTATGAGTTAAAAGAAATTTTGTTAGTTTCTCATACCATGCCCTAGGTGCTTGTTTTAATCCATAAAGTGCCTTTTTAAGCCGATATACATGATCAATATTTTTGGAATCTTCAAAACCCATTGGCTGTTCAACATAGACTTCTTCATGTAAATCGCCATTTAGAAAAGCACTTTTCACATCCATCTGATAGATCTTTATCTTTCTAAAACATGCAATGGATATAAATAGTCTGATAGATTCAAGATGTGCTACTGGTGCAAAGGTTTCATCGAAATCAATCCCTTCAATTTGAGTATAACCTTGTACCACCAGTCTAGCCTTGTTTCTAATTATATTTCCACATTCGTCAGACTTATTTTTAAAAATCCATTTTGTTCCAATGATGTGTTTATCTTTAGGTCTTGGTACGAGATACCAAACATCATTTCTTATGAATTGGTTGAGTTCATCTTGCATCGCAACAATCCAGTTCTCATCAGCCAGAGCTTCTTTTACGTTAGATGGTTCAATTTGGGATGTAAAACATACATAATTACATATATTCTCAAGTTGTCTACGGGTACGAACACCGGTGAGAGGGTTTCCAAGAATTTGTGTTGTTGGATGATTTTTAACAGTCCTTAACTCAGAATCAGTCTGATTCGATGAAGTATCGGGTTTATCAATGATTAGTACTTCACCATTATCTGAATTAGAGATTGGTGTGTTTAAGTGATCATCAATGACAACATTAATGGATTCTTGAATCACACCAGTCCTTTTGTTCAGAACTCTATAAGCTCGACTATTTAAAGAGTATCCTAGAAAAATACCTTCATCACTCTTTGTATCGAACTTTCCCAAATTTTCACGATCACGTAAAATATAGCACTTGCTGCCAAAAACTTGAAAGTATTTAACAGTAGGCTTTTTATTGAACCACAATTCATAAGCCGTTTTATTATTATCTTTTCTAGTGTAGACTCGGTTAATAATATAGCAAGCTGTGTTGACTGCTTCAGCCCAAAGATTTTTAGAGAGCTTCATGCTATTCAACATGACGTTAGCCATTTCTTGAAGCACCCTATTCTTTCTTTCTACAATTCCATTTTGTTGTGGAGTTTTGGGAGCAGAGAATTCATGTAATATTCCTTGGTCAGTACAGAACTTCTCAAAATTGCTATTCTCAAATTCAGATCCATGATCACTACGAATTTTACTGATTTGAGAGGATTTTTCAGTTTGAATCCTTTTGAGAACTTTTCTTACTTCTTCAAGGGTTTCAGATTTATCCCTTAAGAAGACTACCCAAGTGAATCTGGTAAAGTCATCAACTATTACCAAGATGTACTTTTTACCACCACGACTTTCCGTTCTGGTAGGTCCTATCAGGTCCATGTGGAGAAGTTCGAGTGGTCTTGATGTGGTATTTGAATTCACCTTTTTGTGTGAGTTCTTTATTTGTTTGCCTATCTGGCACTCACCACATATTTTATCTAATTTCTGAAGTTTGGGTAAACCTCTTACAAGTTCTCGTTTGCTCAATCGATATAAATTTCGATAATGTACATGTCCAAGACGTTTGTGCCATAAATCAGTCTCGTCTGTATGGACCATGTAACATGTTTGATTAGATGAGCTAGATTCACTAATAATATAGCAATTTTCAGACGTTCTATGTCCAGTTAATATTACAGAACCCTTATTGTTTAGTATTTCACAGCTTTGATTAGAAAACCGAACATTATGGTTATTATCACATATTTGTGATATACTAAGCAAGTTATGTTTTAAACCTTCAACGTATAAAACATTTTTAAACACCGGAAGATTAAAAAGTTGAACCGTACCTTGGCCTATAATCTTGCAGTTGCTACCATCACCAAATGTGACTGAACCATCAGTCATATCTTTCAGATCGGTGAATAAGGATTATCACATATTTGTGATATACTAAGCAAGTTATGTTTTAAACCTTCAACGTATAAAACATTTTTAAACACCGGAAGATTAAAAAGTTGAACCGTACCTTGGCCTATAATCTTGCAGTTGCTACCATCACCAAATGTGACTGAACCATCAGTCATATCTTTCAGATCGGTGAGTAAGGCTTTGTCACCTGTCATATGCCTGGAGCATCCACTGTCTAGGTACCACTTTGAATGACTTGTTGCTTTGAAAGTAGTGTGAGCAACCAAGCAGGTGACTTTAGGAACCCATTTCATAACTGTTTTGGGTTTAGGAACATAGATGGTCTTCTTTTGTGTATACTTGTAGGAATGACCTATAGAGTTAGATTTTATTAGCTCCTTGAGTAAGTCAACTATCTTTTCAGCTAGTGGATTTCGATTCTGATTAAAGTTGACATGGCTATTTCTAGGTTTTTGAAAAGTTTTTGAATTTTTAGAAAAATCTTGATAAGTACTTTTCCCTTTTGAGTTTGAGGACTCTCCTTTAACAAACATAGGAGGAGTATACTTTTGTTTAGGAGGTAGATTTTTATCATAGCCCAACCCGGATCGATCGCCACATTTTCTTGATCCGGATAAAAGTTTTTCTAACTTTAGATCACCTTGGGCATATTTCCATGTGTCCTTTAAACTTAGAAGAGAAGATACTTCAGTTTTAAGATTCTCAATTTCAGATTTTAAATCAACAATTAGTGAGTTTTTGAATTCCAAATCACATTTTGATTTTTCAAAATTATCTGAAATTTGTGATTTTTCTAAGACAAGTGAATCAAAACAATTTTTTAGTTTAGAAAACTTTTCTTTTTGAAGTTTAAGTTTGACAGCAATTTTACAACTTTCCTTATATAGGGCATTGTAAGCGTCTTGAAGATCATCTTCATTTTCACATTCACTATTCAGATTTTCTTCACTTGTAGAGTCATTATCTGAAAATGTGAATTTGGCTAGAGTCATAAGAGCTTTAATCTCATTGCCCGACTCAGTTTCAGAATCTTCTGATTTAGAAGAACCTTCAGAATCAGATGATTCATCCCATGTAGCCAACATACCCTTCTTCTTGGGTTTGTCCCTTTTAGGACATCTATTTGCTAAGTGCCCATATTCTTGACAGTTGTAACATTGAATATCTTTCAAAGATTTTCTAGATTTAGGTCTAAACTTCTTTTTATCATTTGATTTTTGAAAATCAACTCTTTTCTTGCTTTTGAAAATTTTGTAAAATTTTTTAGCTAAAAGAGCCATATCATCTTCTGAATCAAAATTTTCTTCTGAATTACATTTAGATGATTTTAGAGCGATAGATTTACCTTTAGGAGCTTTAAAGTTTAACTCGTAGGTTTGTAGAGAACCAACTAGTTCTTCAACCCTCATATTATCCGTATCACGAAGTTCCTGGATTGCGGTTACTTTAGAATTGAACCATTCAGGAAGTGAGCGTAGTATTTTTGCACACACTTTACTTTCTCTGATTTTATCGCCAAGACCCCACATTGAGTTTACAATGTCATTCAATCTAGTGTAGAAGTCCATAAACATTTCATTTTCCTCCATATGAATTTCTTCAAATCTAGTTATGAGGAGTTGGACTTTAGATTTTTTAACAATTGTAGTACCCTCGTGTGTCATTTCTAATACATCCCAAGCTTGCTTTGCAGTATCACAAGAGATGATTCTTTTGAACTCATCCGGTGATAGTGCGCAAGTAATTGCATTTAGTGCTTTAGCATTTGCACTACTCTCACTTTTCTGAAGGGTGGTCCATTGGTAATATGGTGTGGTTTTCATTAATTTTGAACCGTCAACCCCAGTAACTTCCATGATAGGAGGATTCCATTTAGTCACTGTGGCTTGCCACACATTTTCATCCATTGATTTGAGGAAGATCCTCATTCTGGCTTTCCAATAGGCATAGTTGGAGCCATCAAAGGGTGGAGGCCTTGTGACTGAAAGGCTATCAAAATTTGACATCTTAAATAGCTTAAATCGTTAGCTCAGGAATTAAATCCAAGAATTAAAAAGGAGCTATTAGGCTTTGATACCACTTGAAAAGGCCAAGCTATATGTCCTAGAGGGGGGGTGAATAGGACAATGCCAAATAAAAACTTATAACAGCAGAATAATAAAGAAAATGATAGCCAAATTAAATAACAATGCAGGAAAGAAAAACAACCTCAAAATTCAGATCTTGAGAGGTTGATACAAACGTTGTTCTAAGGATAACCTTACTCCAAAAACCAGAGTTTATGGTAGGACAACCTTATTTCTAGAAAGGTCTTTGTATCAAGTCTCAAATTGAAGAGGAATACAAAAATAAATATAAACTGAATTGAAATGACTTGTAATTAAAAATGTATTGTTCTAGGGACAGCCATACACCATAAAAATGGCAGGGCAACCTTGCTGGAACAACTTTCAAATGAAATTGAAAATCAAGCTTATAAAGGAATAACAGAAAGTAAATTCTAAGCTATTACAACATTCTCACAAATCTTGAAATAATTACAACATTCACCACCATACATACATCCCACAAAAATTAATTAAAAGATTAAAAGAATAAATCAATCAACCACAACTTAAGGGATTATAGTGGTTCGCCTGTGTGTTCACCAACTGTTATACAACAGCCACACAAAAAGCTACTCCACTCCTAATATCCTCACACAGGGGATATTAGCGTTCACTAAAAATAGGTTTTCCCAGGTTCACCCAAAACCCTTACAATTGTGTCTTTGTATGTGGGCTTACACAATTAAAAACCCCACTTCGAGTTTTCTGGCTTTCCTTAGATAACCAAAATAACAAGATTTTTCCTGCAAATCTTGAAAGAAACCAAAATAATAGAAAGGAATTTACAATATGTAAAATACCGAAAATCTCCTTCGTTGTAGCAACGTAGAACCAAATCAAAGTAGATGATTAAATGTCCAAGTTCAATGTCCAGTACTCGATTACAATGGTTCTAATTCTAATAGATTTTAAATTAAACCAAATAGGGCTTGCCTTAATTGATTTTGATTCCAAAGAAAGGGAATAATAATTCCTCTTTATCAAATCAGATTGGAATATAAGAAACAAAATCAATTAAATAAAGCTAAGGAAAGATAATATTAAATAAGCACACTTAGCTTAGATGGAGCACAGAATTATCTCTCAGAAGTTCGATGAAGATTGGCTTGAATACTTTAATTAAATCGATGATTTCTTCTGAGATTTGTGCACTATTTATAGGTGAGAAGATCGAGTCTTCGACTGGTCTAGAGTGCTCTTCGACTAGTCGAAGCTCTAACAGATATTTGAAAAATCTGGCGGGATTTGCTTTGACCGTTCTACGACTGGTCGTAGGTCCTGAAATTCTTCGCTGGACTTCGAGTCGAAGATTGTACGACTGGTCGAAGAGCAGTCGACACTGTTCCTATGACTAGTCGAACAGATTCCTGGACTAGTCGAAGGCTAACAAATTTTATCCAGAATTTGTAACAAACTTACGACTGGTCGAGAAATTTCTTAAACTGGTCGAAGCAAGTCTAGGACTAGTCGAAGAACAGACCAATCACATTGTAAAATAAACATTCGGTTATGTATCCGAAATGACCTACTTCTAAGGTCAACCTATGGTCAATCAAACCTCAATCATGAAGTATGGACATTGAAGCATTAGGAACAAGAGACCTTGAAGTATGAGCCTTGAAGTCTTGATGTAGATCAAACCTTGATGTAGCTCAACCTTGAAAGAGTCTTGAGTTCAACTTGAGTCTTGCCTTGTACTTTCTTTTCAGCCTGAGTCTTGCATTCAGCTTGAGTCTTGTCTTGTGAGCAGTTCTTATTGTGAGCTTAGCTTGTTCATGAATGTTGATCCTTGAGAGAGCTTCACTTATGCAAGTTATATATAACGGAGTATAATAGTGATTTTGGCACAACAAATTTGACAACAAACAGGGATAGAAACTATAGCACTTACAGTTTCTTTAAATGCTTTTATATTTGACCACACTTCACACACAGTCACATCCATCATAGACTATAAATTGTTTCATGTTTATCATTCAAATAGCTTTGTGATTGGATGCTCAATTTGGCTTGGAAGCCATTTGAGTTACTCTAATGATATCCTGATGCTCTTCATGCCTAATCACTCAGGATTACATTAATAGGATTATTAATAAGCATAAAATTTTAAAAAGTCCTATTTACTCCCCTTTAGGACTATTGGCATACTCCAACTTCAACTTAAGTGGTCATTATCACAATTTCAATTGGTATCAGAGAGGGTCTCTCTTTAAGGGCTTCACCGCCTAGAGAGTGATCTTAAATGAAGTTGGGAATATGGCCAAAGGAGAGGGCTCATCCGTCACCAGGCCTCTGGTTTTTAATGGCTTAAATTACGTATACTAGAAGGCTAAGATGCACTACTTTCTGAGATCTTTGTATCATGATGTTTAGGAGATATTTGAAAGTTAATATGTGCCATCAACTGAATAAATTGTACTTGATAGTGGCACAACCATCACAAAACCCAAACCCAAAGAAAAGTGGAGATGTTCAATAAAGAAAAATAGACGGCTGAAGCTAAAGCTATGAACATCATCTACTGTGCCATGTCCCAAGATATATTCAATCAAATAAGTATGTGTGGGACATCCAAAGAAGCATGAGATCTATTGGAAACAACCCATGAAGGCACAAGCACTGTGAAGAGATCCAAACTATAACTCCTTACTTCATAGTTTGAAAGTCTCTGAATGGAAGAGCATGAGACCTTTATAGAGTTTTTCACAAAGTTGAATATCATTTGCAATTCCATGGGTGGATTGGGAGAAAAAGTTCTGGTTCCTAAAATTTATAGGAAAATACTAAGATCACTACCAGAATGGTTTAATCCCATAGTAAAAACTATTGAAGAGTGTAGGAATACTAATGAAATAAAAGTTGAAGAACTAGTAGGTTCCCTACAAACTTTTGAACTACACTTCAAACGATCCCTAAATCCAAAACAACTATCTTAAAAACTTTAAAGAAAATGACAAACGAGGACAGTGGAAGTGAAAAAGATGATGAAGATGAGAGAGTGGCTTTGCTAGCAGAACAATTCATGAAATTCTTTTCAGAAAAATCGTGGTCTTCCCTCCAAAGGTAGAAAGGTGGACAACAAATCCTCTGCAGGTAAATTTAGTCAGAAGACCAAAGAACCACAATGCTATACCTGTCAGAAGTATGGACACCTATCTACTGAATGCCCAAATAGAAAAACTAAGGACAAGGCGATGTCTGCCACATGGAATGATATAGAAGAGTCAAACTCAGAATCTAGTGACTCAGAGAGTGATGGAGACCAGAAATCCTTGAAAATTCTTATGGCCTCCACTACTCCAATCATTCCCAGTGAATCTGAGAACGAGAAAGAACAGCAAGCCACTAAATCATTTCCGTCAAATAATTATAAAACGGAAAAGAAGAAGAAGATCAAAATAGACTACAAGAAGCTTACAATCAACTTTATATCCATAACATCAAAGTGGTTAAAAGACTTGGAATATCTAAGAACAAAAAGGAATTGCTGCAAAAAGATTTGGATAAAACCCTAGAAATTAATACACTTCTAGTTAATGATTTA